>NW_024423319.1:101777494-101793669 GCF_017311325.1 Ursus maritimus | reverse complement strand
TTTCTTTCTTTCTTTCTTTCTTTCTTTCTTTCTCCTTTTTTGAGTTCTTTCTCCTTTTTCTTTTCCTTCTTCTCTTCCTGTTCTTCATCTTCACTTTCCCTTTCTTCTTGTATGTCCCATCTCAATTATACAAACATGAAGAAAGAAGACACCCGTAACGCTGGAAGACATATATATCTGCAGTATAATCAGCCTAGCAAAAAGGCTCCTCTCAATATTCTTTGGTTGCAGATACTGTTTACTAGGGAGGAGATAAATAAAAGTGTCTTAGAGCCAATGAGCTACAATGAGGGAAAAGAATCAAAACTCTTGCAACATTCCTTTTGAGGTCAAACTTTATGAGAAACTCAGTGATGTTCTGTGATGGTTCTAGACAAGATTTGCTAGCTGGAAAGGCCACCAAGCACAAGGTCATAGGTGCCATGCAAAAAGGAGTAAAGGAGCTGAAGATTTAGACTCTATCTTAGTAGAAGGGCTGTTCAACTCAAGAAACAGAAATTAAGCTCCTGCTGACATACACATCTGGAGACTTGAGCATTGGATTTGATTTGAAGTTTAAGAAGCAAGACACACTTGCTCCATATATGAGCACTGCATATAAAGTACCTCTATAGTTTCTGACAGTAGCCACTCAGTGTCAGTTATTTATCCTACAATTCCTCCTTCATCCACACCAGGTGAACAAAACAGAATTTGTGTCATTTGTTTGGTTGGAATTTGCAGATTTCTTTTGGGCTTCTAGTCACTGCAAAGCACAAACTTCCAGTTAATCCCCCCTCCAACTCTGACAAGCCCTCTTATCATTACGATTACAGCTCTTCTATAAAACTGCTATAATTTAAGCAATTTTGTATCTTGGAGCTATTTTCTGTCCTCCAATATATGCAATGACTTCCCGAGCCTGATCCACACTTATTGATCCAAATATTTAGTATCTTCTAACAGCAGTAAAATAAAATTATTCTTGAATTATAGCAATCTCAGAATTTGGGGATTATATCCCATTATAGATGTACTTTATTGAATCTGAATAATCTAATCATCAAAACATTTATATATTAGGATATTTAAATTCTTGTAACACTAATAAATGTTAATACTTGGGAAATACTTCATTTTATGATAGTGTTTATTAACAGCCTCAGTGAGTATATGCATCACAGTACTGTACTTAATTAAGCCAAACTTTTTTTTATCCAAATAAATGGGGAAAATAATTAGGCCAACTCTTTTGCTCAGTACATATCCACTCATTTCAAAAAATTATTCATGGTGATTCCCATCTTATACAAGAGGCCAACATTATCAAGGAAAAAATTAGTACTATTTTTGAAATGGCAGTTACATAAGCAGTTTTCCACATTTTCTTAAAAACAGTCTACCTTTTAATATTCAAGAAGTATTTTACTTCAAATAGCATGTTTACTACAGTAACAATTTGCTCTATAATGCACCGTTTCTTGCCTACTCCCCTAAAACTTAAATTCTTGATTTTATTTAAATTCCTCACATTTTTCACAATCTTTATCCCCCCTCCAGGAATCAGCATTCTTGGTCTTTGGGTTGTATTTAAATAAAAATTGTATATATTTAAGGTATACAACATGTTGTTTTGATACAGATATACACAGTGAATGATTGCTACAGTCAAGCTAATTAACATATTAAGCATTCTTGTTTTTATTTAAAAGCATCACAATTTTCAAAGTGGTATTCCTCAACTTGCAATAGAGTAAAAACCTCCTTTTCGCTTAAGTTACAGGTATTTTACTCCCTCATATTTTGTTCTGAAAATAGAGGAACAACTAATTTCAAATCTAAAACGTATTTATAAATATTACATAAAGAATTTAAAAGTCTTTTGAATAGAATTATACTATGTTGTATACTGTTTTATTAAAAATCACTTGCAAATAGGGGCGCCTGTGTGGCACAGCGGTTAAGCGTCTGCCTTCGGCTCAGGGCGTGATCCCGGTGTTCTGGGATCGAGCCCCACGTCAGGCTCCTCCGCTATGAGCCTGCTTCTTCCTCTCCCACTCCCCCTGCCTGTGTTCCCTCTCTCGCTGGCTGTCTCTATCTCTGTCAAATAAATAAATAAAATCCTTAAAAAAAAATCACTTGCAAATAAAGGCATTTTGGTAACTGTTAAACCAAATTACATTCTCCTTATTATCATATGTAGCTGTACAACTAAGATGAGGCCCCAAAAAACCACAGAGGCATCTTGGTACACTCAATGTTTGCAATGTAATGTTTGAGTCACTAGTAAACACATGCCATTTTGTTTAAAAAAACAATAACCTGTCAAATGTTGTATTTAAAAAAAACTACTAAAGGCATTTCATATTTTAGTTTAAAAACAAAAATAAAGGCACTAGCACATTGATAGGTGATAGTGTGTACAATCAATTCTGATTTGGTAGACTAGTACAGAAATGCTCAGATTAAGTCAGAAATATCTGACTAAAAATGAATATGTACTATGTATCCTGGAAAGCAGTTATTATATTGTTGTAGGCCTTCATTATAAATATAAGTTACTGTAGCACAGACTACATTGGCAAGATTATAAAGAAATATTTATCTAGCTATGTTCACAATACTGCCACAAACCAAACACTGATAGCATTTCATTTTATTCTCAATGCTAAATCAAAGATGAAGTACCCTGGATAGGCACACCTGTGTACAATTAACTGAGAACATTCAGGATGAAGGAGTGTTATTGTCAAAGTTCACACAGTTTAAATATGCCAGACCAGAAACTAGAACTCACATCTCTGAGTCCAGACTCTTCTTTCTAAGACTGTTTATAAATGACTATTGCTTCTAGAATATCTGTATCCATAGATGATGTCCTCTTCCTCCTCCCTAGTTGCTGCCATACACATCCCTGTCTTCACTTATACTGAGCTAATTTGCTTTCATTTGAGGTAGGAAGTGTAATTCTGACCCTTGACACATTTAGAAGAGATTTTTATTTCTATTCTTGTTTCACAGGGGTGAGATTTAAGAATGCTATTTAAATACTTCTTAAATTAAATGTGCCAAAATGATATGAAGTTAGAAACTCTTTAAATGGGTGGTTAATTCCAAGTAATCAAACACATTAGGAAATATAGATGAGGTCATTTTGCAAAGGTAAAAGTGTGAGAACTTGAAATATATAATTTAAAAATTAATATTTTCTTGTGTCTGTAATAGAATTAGTTCTCTTCCTTTTTTTCCTGTACTATTTTCTCTCCACCTCTTATTTCACAGTCATATATTCAGATATCCAGTCCAGGGGACATGTCAATGAATCTCCTTAACTGAGCCAGGTGGTCCCGGAGGCAGATCGCCTGAAGAAGTGGTCAGAATTCCATCAGGAATGATCAAATTTAAAGGTAGTGCTTATATGGATGTTCCTTAAAGTCCCAGAGGCCATTTGGCAATGTGCATTGTTTAAAGACACTTGGTTGTCATAACCAGAGTAGAGATGCTTCTGTCATTAAGGGGTAGAGGCCAGGCTTCCTGCTAAACATTCTCTCTATGTACAAGACCCACTTCTCTCCACACCCCCCATACAGTGTACATGCAACAAAGAACTATCTGACCCAAAGTGTTAATAGTACAGAGACTGAGAAACTCTGACCTAGGTAGGCATGGATTTCATTTTCTACTATGAGAATCTTGTAAAAAGCTTTGTACGGTTAACCCTGTAGAAAGCTCTAAGCCAATGGCAATGAGATAGATTTATAATTGATATAATCTTGGTGCACTGTCCAACACAGTAGCTACTAGCCACATGTGATTGTTTACATTTAAATTAAATTTGTCATAGAATAAAGTTAAAATTTCAGTTCCTTGATCACACTTGCCAGATTCTGGGTGCTCAGCCATCAAATGTGGCTAGAGGTTACTTTACTGGAACATTTCCATCACTGCAGAAAGTTCCACTGCACAGTGCTAGAGACCCTACATATGAACTACAATGAAAGTGATATATATGGTAGGCACAGTGATATCTCACATGTGGGGGTTAAGTGAAGGTGGGAAATGTTATCTATTCTGAAGATTATACCTTCACTTTTAATGATCAATCATATACCTACCACAATACCTAGAGAGGTTAAGAAATTCTGCATAATAACCATAAATAAAATAAAATAAGAATAAAGTTTTCTTGAGCATGATGGAACACAAATTCTAGAATTTAAACTGTATACAATTTAATATGCATATATTATTAAATATGTGCCTATGATAGGTGTATCATAGATTTTGAACTTCAATTTCTATTTCTGTCTCAATCAATGAATTAGGATAATAGTTAAGCAGCTGATTTCCTCTTCTGAGTGTCAGAAGCTTCTTTGGGCCTACCTCATGCAATTTGTGCTAGGACATATATTTCTAGTTCACAGTTCTGATGGTGTAAACCCTACAGGACTTTCTAAGACTAGACTGCAATCATAAAGCCTGTGCAATTTCCCTCCAAGAATTACTGCATCCTTCTGACATGTTTGGTTTAATCTTAATTGTGGTCCTTAGCATAGCTGCAATATCTGATCTTATTCCATGTAAAATTAGGGAGAAACAGCATTCACTGTGCTGTAAAAGGAAAACTGCACCAGACCACTTAAACAGGCAAAGGAAAATATAATCAAGACTACTGCAATAGGAGAGAGAGACTATTGCAATAGGAGAGAGAGACTGAACTCAGCTCCCCTGAAACAAAAGGAGTAAGATTTTAAAGACTGGGGTGAGCTAATGAAAAAAAACCGGAGGACGGTCGAGGGAAGTGGGTCAATATGATTAGGCAATCTGTGTTTGCTAACTGGTGGTTATCCATGTCAGTTTCCAACTATTACAGAGATTCTGGGACACAGGTGTGCTTTCTTGATGATTACATTTTCAAAAGGATGGCTCCCATGTCCTTAAGAAAGATATTCCTGTGTTGTAAAAGATTTACATCTCAAAGAAGCAAAAAAAAATTTACAATTTCAAGTTTCCTGAAGTGAAAGTTCTACAAAAAGGAAATCAGGAGCCTATAATCTGGAAGAAGCCTGTTTCAAGCTTAGTCAAACTGAGGGAAACATTAAGGTCATCTTGGTCTGTACCAGTATACTATGACACTTTAAGCCTAAATTGCTGGGAAGAATCATTTTTGATTTGAATTTCAGTAAAAAAAAATGGAATATCCCATTAAGCAGTATCATGCTCCCCTCATATAATCCGATTACACATTTTATACTTTGATGTTTAGAATAGTGTGCCTTTTTGTTTTATTTTGTTTTGAGGTTCATAACTTCAAGAAACCCAATAGTGATTAATGGAAAGAAGAAAGTGTAAAGCAGCAAGGGTAACTGTATTTAATTGTCAACTCAAAAAAATTAGGACAAGATTTATTCATTTTGAGATTTTCTAAGAGCACTTTCTGAGTGTGTAGGTATACTATAGTGAATCAAATGTGAGGTCAAAATCTCCACTTTAGAAGCTCACAATAAACTTGAGGGAGAAAAGTAAAGTTGTGGAGAACTCTATACCACACTAAAACTTAAAGAAGGGCAACATTTAAGTCAAGAAACCGAATACTCTTTTTTTTTTTTTGCATGGAATATAATACAATGCATAGAGTACCTTAGTAAGTCTTTGAATCAGAAGCTCAAAGAGTAGGACAGATGAGTTCCTAGACAAGTTGGTCATCTCAAAGAGAATTTGCATGAAGCAGAGAAGCAGGGTTTCCTTGTCTGTGAACAATAGTTTCATTTTAACCTCATATAACTATAGTGTTACTCTTCTCTTACGCCCAAAAATATGGGTTCTAACTTTATCCCTCCAGAAAAAGACACATCTCCTAGTTTCATTTGCTCACAATACCCTGCATTTAAAAGCATTTATCACAACTGCAACTTTTTAATTATTTGCATAATTATTTATTTAAAAATTACCTGCCCTCGTAGCCTGTGAACTCCACAAGAGCATGGATGCTCACAGCTTTCTGTTCCATTGCCTTGTCTCTAGCCCCTAGCTTAGCACACAACCAAGAGTGAGTATTCCATGATTAGCATTGTGTCTGATCTCTTTGCTTCCTAAGTACTGAAAGGTAAATTCCTTTTCCTCCTCAACAAATTTTTGAAAAAAATTTTCTAAAATGTACTATTCGTTTCTTTAAAATAATATTATATATTCAAAATAATCCACAGCATAGTGAATCATTTTATAAGTTGTGAGCATGAATTTTTCTCCACATATTAGTTATTAATACAGATGCCCCCACATACTTCAAAATAAAATATTTTATAGATAAAGGTGGTATAACCTAAATGCATCATATCAGTTTTAAAGAATGTTCAAGAAATATGTGGCCAATAGACTTGGTGTGTTTCCACTGATGGCCTGAAACAACTTTAATTTATTTATTTTTAAAGATTTTATTTATTTATTTGAGAGAGAGAGAGAGAGAGAGCGTGCTCATGAGCAGGGGGAAAGGCAGAGGAAGAGGGAGAAGCAGACTCCTTGCTGAGCAGGGAGCCTGATGGGGCTAGATCCCAGGACCCTGGGATCATGACCTGAGCTTCTGAAGGCAGATGCTTAACCACCCAGGCACCCCTGAAACAACTTTTAAATTAAAAAAATAAGGCTGTAATTATGGAAAACAAATACTTCAAATGAGACACAGGAAAATAAGATTATAAGATTATCCTATTTAAATATAACTAAAGTGTACTGTGTGCCTAATATATCTTAGACACTTTATATATTGTATTTAATACAATATATTGTATATAATTTAATATATATTATATGTTATATATAATATATATTATATATAAATTGTATATAATTTAATATATATTAATTTATATTGTATATAATTTAATATATATTAATATTGTATTTAATAAAGTAAAAGGAAATTATTTGTTGAGGAAATATTACCCTAAGAAGAACAGCTAGCAAATATTAATAAATACCAACAGAATGGAAAAATGATCATTCAAATCTTTTCCCCAAAACCTAGCCCCAGTATTTAAGTTTGAAGTGGATGATTTACCCAACTGATATTCTTCAGTATTTGGTAAGCTCGATCTGACTGTTTCTTCTTTTTTTTTTTTTTAAGATTTGTATTTATTTATTTGACAGAGAGAGAAGGAGAAAGGGAGCACAAGCAGGGGGAGGGGCAGGGTCCCCGCTGAGCAGAAAGCCCAATGCGGGGCTCATGACCTGAGCTGAAGGCAGACACTGAATGGACTGAGCCATCCAGGAGCCCCGATCTGACTATTTCTATTTTCACACTCAATAAGAGCGCTCTTTGGAAATTCTATAGCACATAATGTTTTATAACATCACTTCCACATTTTTAAGTAGTTCACTGCCAACCAACATGTATTCATAGTAAGGGTTGAAAAATGATGATAGAAAGAATGAATGATATTTTAACATTGCTCTTTTCTCTTCCCTGTGGGCATAGTATATCATTGCAATGTTCAAATATGCATCAAATCTTGTAATGCTGTGTTATTCAACTGAAAATGTTTTGGAGTTACTTGAATATTTTTTAAAAAGCATTTTAAATAAAATTTTATGTATTTCATTTTCTGATATATAGTCACAGGCTTTTGACCTAAAAAGTATTACTGAAAATGCTCATATAAAAACTGATTTAAGAACAAACTATTTCTGATAGCCAAGATGGTGGAGGAGTAGAAGACCTTAGTTTCATCTGGTCCCAGGAATTCAGCTAGATAGCTATCAAATCATTCTGAACACCTGCGAACTCAACTGGAGATCTAAGAAAATAGCTGCAACTCTACAAATAGAAAAGCTACCACTTTCTGCAAGGTAGGAGGTGAGGAGAAGTGAATCTGAGGTGATGTATGGGAAGATAAACCACAGGGGGAGGGAGCCTCCATAAGCCAGCTACCAGAAAGTGATACAGCAGTGAAGCACAAAATCAGAACTTTTAGAATTCTCCTCAAGTGAGGGACATCCCTGCCTGAAGGTGCTCAGCAGGCAAAGCAGGGTGGAATCCTAGGTGGGACAGTGTGGTCTCAGGATCCTCCCGGGCACAGGAAGACCAGGGGTGGCCTGAGTGCAGCAGAGCAAGTAGGCATCTGAGCAGGGAAGCTGGCTGCAATCAGTGAGCCTAGGAGTGGGCTCTCAGCTCGGGATTGCCATAAACTGCACAGTCGGGGGACTTCTCTCCAAGCAGGGGCACAACAAATGGCAGAACTAGCAAGATACCCCCCTTCCTTCCCTGGGAGGAGAAGTGTGGGAGCTCAACGCAGGAGTGTGCAGGGTTTGGAGACTCCAAACGGGGTCTCATGCCTGAGATACAAACAGTCACAGGCTGGGTGAGCACGGAGTGGGGATGGAGACCAGGAAGACAGGAGTGATTGAGTGCTTTTCCCTGAGGGTGCACTGAGGAGTGGGGCACCAAGGTTTCAGCTCAAGGGCTGAAGACTGAAAGGCCGCAATTTTCATTCTCATCTTCTAGAGCTACAGGAAAGTCTTTAGGAGACAAAAACCACATAGAGCAATCTGGAGCAGATTCCTTAGCTTGCCCCCTGGTAAGGGCAGTGCAATTCTGCCCAGGGCAAAGACACTTGAGAATCAACGCAACAGACCCTCCCCCAGAAGAGATCAGCAAGAACATCCAACCAAGACCAAGTATACTGATCACTGAGAACTAAAAACTCCACTGCTAGGGGAATATACCATAAAGGATTCATGTTTTTTTTTTCCCAGTGATTCTTTAGTCTTTCAATTTTAATTATTCTTCTCTTTCCTTTTTCAACCAATTATTTATTTTATTGACTCTTTTTTAAATCATTTTTAATTCTCATTTTTACAGTTACAGTTTATCCTTTCATTGTGTCTAATTTTGTTATTGTATATATATATTTTTTTCTTTCTTTGCAATTTTGAGATGTTCCTTCTAACAAACTGACCAAAATACATGCACGATATAGCATATTGCTCTGTTCTGTTCACCTCTCTGTTTATATTCCTTCTTTTTTTTTTCTCTTTCACTTTTTTTGTCTTTTAATTTTCATTTTCAGTTACATTCTATCTTTTCACTGTATTTAATTTTATTTTTGTACATATATAAGTTTTTCCTTTGTTACAATTTTGGGATCTAGTTTTCTAACAAAGAGACCAAAATACACACAGGATCCAGTGCATTGCTCTATTCTGGTCACCTGTCTGATTATATTCTTTTATTTATTTATGTATTTATTTTTGGCTTCAGGTCTCTTCTGATTTATTTAGTGTATATTTCTCTGGGGTCTTTGTTGCCATTTTAGTATTTCATCCTCTCATTCATCTATTCTTCTCTGGACAGAATGACAAGATGGAAAGATACTATAAAGATACAACTGAGCTTGAAAAAAAGCATAGAAGACACTAAAGAATCCCTTTCTGGAGAAATAAAAGAACTAAATCTAATCAAGTTGAAATAAAAAAGGCTATTAATGAGATGCAATCAAAAATGGAGGCTCTAATTGCTAGGATAAATGAGGCAGAAGAGAGAATTAGCGATACGGAAGACCAAATGATGGAGAATAAAGAAGTTGAGAAAAAGAGAGATAAACAACTAAGGGATCATCAGGGGAGAATTTGAGAGATAAGTGATAACATAAAGCAAAAAAAAAAAAAAATCTAATAATTGGGATCCAAGAAGAAGAAAGAGAGAAAGAGGGGCAAAAGCATATTGGAGCAAATTATAGTAGAGAACTTTCCTAATCTGGGGAAGGAAACAGGCATCCATGTCCTGGAGGCACAGAGCACCCCCCTCAAAATCAATAAAAATAGGTCAACACCCCAACACATAATAGTGACATTTGCAAATCTCAGAGATAAAGAGAAAATCCTGAAAGCAGCTTGGGGACAAGAGGTCCATAACCTACAAGGGCACAAACATTAGCCTGGCAGCAGACCTATCCACAGAGACCTGACTGGCCAGAAAGGACTGGCATGATATATTCGGGATACTAAATGAGAAAAATATGCAGCCAAAAATACTTTATCCAGCTAGGATGTCATTCAAAATAGAAGGAGAGATAAAAAGTTTCCAGGACAGAAAGAAAATAAAAGAATTTGTGATCACCAAACCAGCCCTACAGGAAATATTAAAAGGGATCCTTTAAGTGAAGAGAGAGCCCCAAAGTAATATATACCAGAAAGGAACAGAGACAATATACAGAAACAGTGAGTTTACAGGTAATACAAGTTCACTAAATTCATATCTTTCAATAGTTACTCTGAACGTAAATGGGCTAAATGTCACCATCAAAGGACACAGGGTATCAGATTGGATAAAAAAGCAAGACCCACTGATATGCTGTCTGCAAGAGACTCATTTTAAAACCAAAGACACCTCCAGATCTAAAGTGAGGGGGTGGACAACGATTTATCCTGCTAATGGACATCCAAAGAAAGCTGGGTGGCAATCCTAATATCAGGCACATTGTATTTTAAACCAAAGACTGTAATAAGAGATGAGTAAGGACACTATATCACAATTAAAGGGTTTATCCAACAAGAAGATCTAACAATTGTATATTTATGCTCCTTACATGGGAACAGCCAATTATATAAGCCAATTAATGACAAAATTAAAGAAACACATTGATAATAATATAATAATAATAGGGGACTTATCAAAAATAAAAAAGACCCAAATAAACAAAATCATGAAAGAGGAGAGATCACAACCAATACCGAAGAAATACAAACAAGCATAAGAACATATTATGAGCAACTATATGCCAACAAATTAGGCAATCTGGAAGAAATGGATGCATTCCTAGAGATGTATAAACTACCAAAACTGAAACAGGAAAAAACAGAAAACAAAACAGAAATAGAAATAGAAATAGAAATGAATGGATCTGCAACCAGCAAGGAAATTGAACCAGTAATCAAAAATCACCCAACAAGACTCCAGGGCCAGATGACTTCCCAGGGGAATTCTACCAAACATTTAAGAAATAATTAATACCTATTCTTCTGAAACTGTTTCAAAAAATAGAAATGGAAGGAAAACTTCCAAACTCTTTCTATGACACCATCATTACCTTGTTCCCAAAAACTAGAAAAAGACCCCACCAAAAAGGAGAATTACAGACCAATATCCCTGATGAACATGGATGTCAAAATACCAAGATACTAGCCAATAGGATCCAACAGTACATTAAAAGGATTATTCACCATGACCAAGTGAGATTTATTCCTGGGCTGCAAGTGTGGTTCAACATCTGCAAATCAATCAATGTGATACACAACATAAATAATAGAAAGGACAAGAACCATATAATCCTCTCAACAGATGCAGAAAAAGCATTTGGCAAAGTACAGCATCCTTTCTTGATTAAAATTCTTCATGGTGTAGGGATGTAGGGAACATACCGCAATATCATAAAAGCCATATACAAAAAGCCCACAGTGAATATCATTCTCAATGGGGAGAAACTGAGAGCTTTTCCCCTAAGGTCAGGAACACAGCAGGTATGTTCACTATCACCACTGCTATTCAACATAGTACTAGATGTCCTAGCCTCAGCAATCAGATAACAAAAAGAAATAAAAAGCATCTGAATCGGCAAAGAAGTCAAACTCTCACTCTTGGCAGATGACATGATACTCTATGTGGAAAACCCAAAAGACTCCACCCCAAAATTGCTAGAACTCATACAGGAATTCAGCAAAGTGGCAGGATATAAAATCAGGGCACAGAAATCAACTTGCATTTTTTCTTTTTTTTTAATTATGTTACGTTAGTCACCATACATTACTTCATTAGTTTTTGACTTAGTGTTCCACGATTCATTGTTTGCATAAAATACCCAGTGCTCTTTGCAGTATGTGCCCTCCTTAATACCCATCACCGCTAGTTGCATTTCTATACATTAACAATAAGACAGAAGAAAGAAAAATTAAGGAGTCAATCCCATTTAAAATTGCACCCAAAATCATAAGATACCTATGAAAAAACCTACCTGAAGAGGCAAAGGATCTGTTCTCAGAAAACTATAGAACACTCATGGAAGAAATTGAGGAAGACACAAAGAAATGGAAAAACATTTCATGCTCATGGATTGGAAGAATAAATATTGTTAAAACGTCTGTTCTACCCAGAGCAATCAACACATTCAATGCAATCCCTATCAAAATACCATCAACCTATTTCGCAGGGCCGGAAAAAACAATCCTAAAATTCATATGGAACCTAAAAAAACCCTGAATAGCCAAAGGAATGTTGAAAAAGAAAACCAAAACTGGTGGCATCACAATGCCAGACTTCAAGCTCTATTACAAAGCTGTAATCACCAAGATAATACAGTCTGGGCACAAAAACAGACACACAGATCAATGGAACAGAATAAAGAACCCAGAAATGGACCCTAAACTCTATGGTCAACTAATCTTTGACAAAGCAGGAAAGAATAACCAATGGAAAAAAGACTGTTTCTTCAACAAATGGTGTTGGGAAAACTGGACAGTCACGTTCAGAAGAATGAAACTGGACCATTTTCTTATACCATGCACAAAAATAGACTCAAAATGGATGAAGGACCTAAATGTGAGATAGGAATCCATCAAAATCCTAGAGAACACATGCAGCAACCTCTGTGACCTCGGCCACAGCAACTTCTTACTAGACATGTCTCCAAAGGTAAGGGAAACAAAGGCAAGAATGAACTATTGGGACTTCACCGAGATAAAAAGCTTTTCCAAAACAAAGGAAACAGTCAACAAAACCAAAAGACAACTGACAGAATGGGAGAAAATATTTGCAAATTACATATCAGATAAAGGGCTAGTATCCAAAATCTATAAAGAATTTATCAAACTCAACACCCAAAAAAACAAAAAATCCAATCAAGAACTGGGTGGAAGACATGAACAGACATTTCTCCAAAGGAGACATACAAATGGCCAGCAGACACATGAAAAAGCACTCGACATCACTAGGCATCAGGGAAATACAAATCAAAACCACAATGGGATACCGCCTTACACCAGTCAGAATGGCTAAAATTAACAAGTTAGGAAACAACAGATGTTGGAGAGGATGTGGAGAAAGGGGAACCCGCTTACACTGTTGGTGGGAATGCAAGCTGGCACAGCCACTCTGGAAAAAGTATGGAGGTTCCTCAAGAAGTTAAAAATAGAGTTACCTGTGACCCAGCAATTGCACTACTGGGTATTTACTCCAAAGATCCAGATGTAGTGAAACAAAGGGGCACCTGTACCTCAATGTTTATAGCAGCAATGTCCATAATAGCCAAACTATTGAAAAAGCCCAGATGTCCATCGATAGATGAATGGATAGAGAAGATGGGATACATATATATATACAATAGAATACTACTTAGCCATAAAAAATAATGAAATCTTGCCATTTGCAACAACGTGGATGGAACTAGAGGGTATTATGCTAAGCGAAATAAGTCATTCAGAAAAACCATTTGTATGTGGAATTTAAGAAACAAAGCAGAGGATCAGAGGGGAAGAGAGGAAAAAAAAACAAGACAAAATCAGAAAGGAAGACAAACCACAAGAGACTCTGAATCATAGGAAACAAACTGAGGGGAGGAGGCTTGGGTATAGGGTAGCTGGGTGATGGACATTAAGGAGGCTACATGAAGTAATGAGCACTGGGTATTATATAAGACTGACGAATCACTGCCTCTACCTCTGAAACCAACAATAAATTATACGTTAATTAATTTAATTTAAATTAAAAAAAGAACAGACTATCTCATACAGAAAATATTGCCCCCAAAACTACTTTTTCCAGCTTTATTGAGATATAATTGACATATAACATTGTGTAAGCTTAAGGTGTACAATGTGATGACTTGGTATATATATATATTTTATATATATATTGCAATATGATGACCACAATAAGGTTAGTTAACACAACCTTCACCTCACATAATTACCATTTTTAAACTTATTTTATATGGTCAATTACTTTTCCAATCATTCACATATACATACACACACACACACACACACACACACACACATGTATACACATATATATTCTTTCTGAAAAGTCCTACTTTTGGCTAAATAATGTTTATTACTGCATATTGCATTGTATGCTGGGTTAATTTTTTCTAAGATAAAAATAGTTAACATTTTGTTCTTAATAAATAAAGTAGATAATACGTTAATTTGAAGTTCTGAAGAAAACCATGACATTCTTACATTAACCAACCATACATATTTCTCTCTCTACTTTATTCCCCCTTCCTCCCTCCCTCACTCTCTTTTTGTACCTTTCTCTCTCTCTCTTTGATTCTGGCTGAAATATGAATATATTGTCTTAATAATCATATATCCAGATGTCTAGGACTTTTTACCAAGTTCTAAAAGCTTTGCATTTTTTCTTATTCTGTAAAATCTTCCTATTTTTACTTTGATTACGATGATTATATTTGCTTACTATATACCATTACATGTCTGTCATATAGTCCAGGGCTCTTCTAACTACCTCCCATTGGACAAATCCACCCACCACCTGTCCTGTTTAATAAAATTTTACTGGCACACAACCATGCCTATTCATTGGTACATTATCCTTGGCTGATTATGTACTGCAACAACAAAGTTGAATAGCTGCGACATAGCTGTGACAAATATCATATTACTTGCAGGGCCTAAAGTATTTACTATCTACCCCTTTGCAGCAAAAGTTTGCTGTCTCCTGTCCTCTCTCCTGATATACAACAGGTGCTGAATATATACATATATGCTAACTATATTAATAAATGGAAAGATGGATAAATGGCAGATGATAGCAAAATGCAGGCTTTATGTAAGAGGAAATCACTTCACTTTATTCAGAAAGTTGAGATCCGGGAGTAGGGGACCCCTTTTTCAGCCAGTCCCCTGAGTCGAGCTGGATAGGTACCAGACCAGCCTGAACAACCACGGAATCAGCCTGAGACACAGGAAGGTACATCTGGATCTCTACAAATGAACATCTCCAGCGCTGAGTACTGAGGTACAAAGCGGGGAGCCGTGAAACCGTGCACAGATATCGGAAGATAAACGGAAGGGGGAGGGAGCCGCTGCATTCGGGCGTCGGGAAGCGGTAGCCACCTGCACGGGGGAGCAGGTGGACTCGCAGACTGGCGCCCGCCAGAGAGCAGACTGAGACTGTGAGCCGGGGAACGCGCGTGACCAGACTGAGGGCCGGAGCTTCAGAGCATGCGGGGGCGGCTGGCGGCTGACGGTATTAGAAACACAAAGGACAGAGACGCGCCGGCCCTGGAAGTGAGGGCTGGGACACCGGGTGTGGGGCGCACATCCCGGGACACTGCAGGGTTGAGCAGCACCAACAGTAACAGAGTTAAAGTGGCCAGAACATCAGTGGAGAACGGTCCCTGATCCCTCTGTTCTGTGACAAAGGCTGAGATTCGACCACTGCTGCTCTGACTCTCAGAAGAGGCACAGCAAACCGCCAGGGAAAGCCACCAGAGAACAAAAGCCTGGAAATACTGGCTCAAAGGGTGCCCATCCCCATCCCCCCTCGCAGGGGACACGGAGACTCTACCCAAACAGGGTTGCCTGAGTATCGGCGCGGCAGGCCCCTCCCCCAGAAGGCAGGCTGAAAAATCAAGAAGCCCACATCCCTAAGATCCCTATAAAACAAGGGCGCACGGCCTGGGTCCCGGTCAATAATTTGGGCTCTGGACAACCCCGCAACCTCTCCTCATCAGAATGACGAGAAGGAGAAATCCCCCCCAGCAAAGAAAAGACAATGAGTCTGTGGCCTCTGCCACAGAACTAATGGATATGGATATAACCAAATTATCAGAAATGGAATTCAGAGTAACAATGGTCAAGATGATGTGTAGACTTGAAAAAAGTATTAACGAAAATGTTAATGAGAATATAGAATCTCTAAGGGTGGAAATGAGAGCGAATCTGGCAGAAATTAAAAATTCTATGAGCCAAATGCAGTCAAAACTAGAGGCTCTGACGGCCAGGGTGAATGAGGCAGAAGAACGTATCAGCGGATTGGAGGATGGGTTAGTAGAAGAGAAAGCTAGAATAGAATCTGGACTCAAAGAGATTACTGACTCAATGAAACGTTCCAATGTCAGAATCATCGGCATCCCCGAGGAGGTGGAGAAAAACAGAGGTCTAGAATAGATATTTGAACAATT
>NW_024423319.1:101743230-101773779 GCF_017311325.1 Ursus maritimus | reverse complement strand
TACAACATGGACGGCACTGGAGGAGATAATGCTAATTGAAATAAGTCAAGCAGAGAAAGACAACTATCATATGATTTCTCTCATCTATGGAACATAAGAACTAGGATGATCGGTAGGGGAAGAAAGGGATAAAGAAAGGGGGGGTAATCAGAAGGGGGAATGAAACATGAGAGACTATGGACTATGAGAAACAACCTGAGGGCCTCAGAGGGGAGGGGGGTGGGGGAATGGGATAGGCCGGTGATGGGTAGTAAGGAGGGCACGTATTGCATGGTGCACTGGGTGTTATACACAACTAATGAATCATCGAGCCTTACATCGGAAACCGGGGATGTACTGTATGGTGACTAACATAATAAAATAAAAAATCATTATAAATAAAAAAAAATTTTTAAGTAGAAGAGCTTGCGATACTTAGGATTTTCAACTATCAGCATTTTATCACAATCCTTTGAAATATGGATAAATGACACCTGGCTTGAATAAGATGGATAAATGACACCTGGCTTGAATAAGATGGATAAATGACACCTGGCTTGAATAAGATGTTTAATGGAGACAGAAGGTAGCTACACTTCTGGTGAGCATAGCATAATACACAGCGAACTTGAATCACTATGTTGTACACCTGAAACTAATATAACATTGTGTGTCAGCTACACTCAAATAAAAAAAAATCTTTAAAAGAAGTTTAGTGAAAATTATGCAGCAGAAATCCAGAGAAGGAGAAAGAGTGTAATTTCTTCGGTTAGTAAAACTTAATTTTTTGGATGTCTCAAACAAATAGTTACTGGACTACGGAATCTCTAGGAAGTGGCTGGAGACCAGTAATTTTCATGGTTGATAGGAATTCATTTTCTTTGGTCATCTATGAAGCAATCTAAAGGATAGGCAAATATAGCATATAATGAGATTGTCAACCTTGATGTTTAAATTTTATTGCTTTTGTGTATTTAAAGCAGGTTTATATTTTAATATACCTAGTATAAAAATACAATGTATAATTGGATTCTTCAAAATATAGAAATGATATTTATGTCTCATTTCCACTCTCAGAGTTCCTTATTTCATTTTTTCATTTAAATTATCTCTGTCATGATGTTTTACATTCTTTTTATCTGCTGTTTTATTTATATTTATACTCATGAAGATAGAGAAATGCATAATAAAGGATGTAGTTGGCAATAAGTAAGCTGTGAGACTGCATATTTTGTAACAGTGGAAGCTTGGGACATGAAACAGAAGTCCTAAGCATTAAACTTTCCCTCTCTCTGGCTATAGAGGAATGTTGCATTACCTTTTGAATAAAAGAAGACATGGCTACAGAGCTGAGAGGACTAGAAAAATCTCTCTTTGCAAGCACAGTGCCCAATTTGTAAGTTAAAGTGGAATACAGATGGACAATAAATTTAAGAAGCAAATCTATCTGCCATAAAAGGCATTACTCCTTTTAAATCAAGAGACCAGAGAAAATTAATAATTGGGAAAGTCCTCATCTTAGAAATCAGCAGTTTGAACACAAATTAACAATGGAGAGAGAACTGCCATATATAATGCTTATATCGAACCATCTGGTTTGATAGATGAGGAAACCTGGCATATCAAGGCATGAGATGTTTGTGGTACAGAAAGTAAAATATCAACCCATTGTTAGAGTACCTTCCATCCTTTTCCAAGAATGAACAAGATACTGAAATGCCAAAAATGGCCTATTAAAAAACCTTTCCTTCCTTCCTTCCTTTCCTTCCTTTTCTTTCTTTTCCTTCCTTCCTTCCATTTATTGAAGATTTATGCAACCAACAAGCACTGAGTAGCAATTATAATTCATTGCAATAGACACTGAAGATAGATAAATAATAAAACAATATGGTAAACATAGTAATAAAAAGGTGTACATAGTATTATTGGACATATAGAGGAAGCATGTAACACCACTTAAGATGAGGGATTCAGGAAAGAAATATCCAGCATATTGATTCACGTATGAGTATTGGCTGTGGGAATGGAGACAGGAAAGAGATTTGATAGAGACTGGGCAGAAGATATTCTTGGCCATTACTGCACTATAAGAAACATTTTTGAAAAGCAAAACTGCATAGTACATGAAGGAAACAAGTGCCATTCTGGGTTACTAGAGTTTGAAATTCAAGGCAGAAAATGGTCAGGGATAGGAAATAGGGTCAGGTCATAGAGATCCTTGTATAAGTCTTTTAGAAATTGTGGAATCCATTTTATGAGTAACTAGGACCCATGGGAGCATTTTAAGCAGCTAAATATTTGAAGTATTGCTTTATTTTTTAAAGATTTTATTTATTTGAGAGAGAGAGAGCAGAGGGAGAGTGAAGCAGACTCCCCCCGCCGCCGAGTGGAGAGCCTGATGTGGGGTTCGATTCCAGGACCCTGATATCATGACCTGAACTGAAGGCAGACACTTAATCGACTGAGCCACTCGGGCATGCCTTGAAGTATTGCTTTTTAAATCAATCATGTTGGTGACTTTGCAAGGAGGATTTACACAGTTTGAGTGGGAAGCCGTTGATTTCTGATTACTCATTCAGCAAGCGTATTTACAAAATTGTTGTAATAGTGAGGTATTAGATTAAAGCTTGAAATAAAGAAGGTATGAGAATGAATAGAAGGGAGCTTAGTAAAAATATTTAGAGGGTAAAACTGAAAGACTATCGTAACAAATTTGATGTCAGGGTTGAAAGAAAAAGAGATTAAGGGATGCGTGGGTGGTTCAGTTGGTTAAGCGACCAATTCTTGGTTTCAGCTCAGGTCATGATCTCAGGGTCCTGAGATCAAGCCCCACATGGGGCTCTGTGCTCAGCCCAGAGTCTGCTGGAGATTATCTCCCTCTCTCTCTCCCCCTCCCCTGTACTCTCTCTCTCTCTCAAATAAATAAGTAAAATCTTCAATAAAAAAATAGATTTAAAGATGAACCTCAGATACCTAGCTGGAATAATTGGGTGGCTGTTGGTATAACTAAATAAGATACAAAATAATCTAGAAGGAAACAAAAATTTGGTTGGGTAAAGAATAGTGTAGTATTCATATATGCTATATTTAAGGTGCCTGCAGATAGCTGGATTTACTGCGTAGCTCCAGGACAGATCCAGACAGCATAATGGTAAGGATGAAACAATGACCAAATAGAATGTCACACATAGAGCAGTGGGTGAAGGGAAGATGGTTAAAAAATTTTCAATGTTTAACAGACATATCCAGAATTGGAAAAGCAATGGGAGATTAGGCACCAATATTAGAGCTAAAGATCCAAGGAAGTAAATCACTGAAATGAGGAAACAAAACATTTGCAGATATGTGTATGTAGGTCAGTCCAGGTTAGCTCCACCATATCCTGTTCTATCTACTCTAAAATTTGGTGGAAGGTCCATTTTTCATTTTACTTCTCTTTACTTTCTCACTTCCATCTTGAATTCATATCTTTGCTATAGTCCCCTATGTATGCAAATATATATATGTATGCATGCATATATACCTGCATGTATATACATAATTTTTATCATTATTCTAGAAAAGTACTCTTTGGTTTGTTTAAAGTTTTTGGTAAGTATGCAAATATCCTGGCAGTCTCATTATGAGGTGATTTTGTTGTTTACTTGGCTTTACCATATTTGTGCCAGACACTGTGACAGATGTTGAAGAAAGCAAAAATTAGCAGATATTAATCCCAGTTCTTTGAGGGTTTAAAATCTAAGTAATAAGATATGCTTAAAAATCGCTATCCTTTGCTTTAGGAATTACAGTGAGATAAGTGAAAAAATGTAATATAATAAGAGTTCAGTATTCTTAGTTTCCTCCCTTTTCCCCATTTTAGAAATGATAAAACTGAAACCCAGAGAGCTTATCTGGACTTTCCCAAGATCATGGAACCAGTTCGTGTTTAAATACATAGTTCTTTGGTGAACAAATTAACGTTTTAGGGTCTGAAAACTCAGATTTAGGAGATAGCTTCAGGATTAACTACGTGCCAAAGAAGTGCATGTTGACATACAGAGGTGACTATTTAATTGTTCTTTTCTGGAAAAAAAAAGTATCATTTAATGGAAGATTCAAAACACATGACACATTCATTTCCATTCAGTATACCTTGCTACAATAATTCCATATGCTTAATAAATGAAAGTCAAGCTCTTTATTTTTTTAAAGATTTTATTTATTTATTTGACACAGAGAGAGAGAGAGCACAAGCAGGGGGAGCAGCAAGCAGAGGAAGGAGCAGAAGCAGACTCCCTGCTGAGCAGGGAGCCCAATGCGGGGCTCAATCCCAGGACCCTGGGATCACGACCTGAGCCAAAGGCAGACACTTAACCAACTGAGCCACCCAGGCGCCCCGGAAGTCAAGCTCTTTAAAAACCACAGGTCACTATCTTTCCATGTCAAAACCCCTCACTTCTCTTTCAGCACATACAGCACAATATCCTGGTTGATGATGAGCTGCAACCAACAAAGTAGGTTTTTCCTGCTACACTCCACAAGGAGGAGGTGACAAAAGCCCAGGCATGAGCACACAGCCATGGTCTCTGATATGGTAGGATAAAACAGTCCCTCCATTCTGCATAGAGCCACACATTGACTGTATAACTACTGAAATGTTGCTACCTCCAGTCCTGATCTATAAAACACTTGGAGGATAGTTCTGAGCAAACTATGTTCTATATTCCAGAACCAAGCAATTTTTTATGGCAATGATGTATGTAGATGAAAATATATCATCCACAGTTTCCATTGGCTACAGTGACCAGGCCACTGGACTTGGTCTCCTGGAGGGAGAACTCACAGATCTTTACGGCATGCCTGTTAATGTCCAGGCAGCCATCACGGATCTCCAGAGAGAGCTACTTACCTTGCTAGCTACCAATCAGATGGCACGATCTTCAAAGGCTTTTAAAAATTTGACTCAGTACGCTGAAATTGGCTGGTTGCAGTTGGCTATTGAGTATTGCACTGGAAGGACATCTTTGGAACACCCAGTCAGCTAAACATGGGTTCATAATGACTTGTTCTGGCAGGTTCACTGTATTGGTAATGGTCCAGATCACAAACTGGGCCTCCTTATGATTTACCCAGTGCAAGAAATTATACATTATGTCTTATTTTGAGTCTACAGGTTGAACTCATCCACAAGCAGCCCCACAGTCTCCAAAGGCAGTTTCCAAGTTATGTTACATTGGCTTTATTGTGAACTACAAATGTCGGCCTTTACACATTATAATGGGAAGCTCCTCTAGAGCAAGGTTTCTGAACCTTGGGACTATTACCATTTGGGACTGGATAATTATTTGTTGTTGGGAGACCATCCTGTGCACTGTTGATGTTTAGCACGTCCTGGTCTCTACCTACTAGATACCAGTTGTGACAACCAAAAATGTCTCCAGACTTTTGTAAACATCTCCTGGGAGCAAAACTGACCCTGATGGGAACCACCATTCTAGAATTTTATTGGTAAATATATTCGAATGGCTATGTTTTGTTTTTCCACTAAATCAACTCATACTTGAAATTACCTAATAGATTTGGGGCACCTGAGTGACTCAGTTGGTAAGTGTCTGCCTTCAGCTCAGGTCATGATCCTAGGGTCCTACGATTGAGCCCTGGATTGAGCTACCTGCTCAGCAGGGAGCCTGCTTCTCCCTCTCCCTCTGACATTCCTCCTGCTTGTGCTCTCTTGCGCACGCACCTCTCTCTCTCAAATACATAAATAAATAATTTTTTAAATTACCTAATAGATTTTATAATATTGATATTTCCAGATGTTTTTTATTCTCTATGTACATAGTAATTCTTTATCCAAATTCAACAAAAATGTAAGAATTCCATGAATACCAAGTTTAATCGAAATTCCCTTGTCTAGAGAGGAAGACATGAGCAGAGTAGGACCAAGGTAACAGCACTGGTCATGTGTAAAGAAATTGTGTTATTACATATGTAACCATCACAATTTAAAGTGAGGTAGATCAAAAGCCATTCAAAATTTACCAATTTCAATGTAATTTTTAAAACCACTTAACCTTTTAGGAGTGTTGGATTTAAAAAAAAACATTGAATTCCAGTATAATTAAAGTACAGTGCTATATTAGTTTGTGTGCAATATAGTGATTCAACAATTCTATACATTACTCATTGCTCATCACGATAAGTGTACACTTAATCCCCATCACCTATTTCATCCATCCCTCCACCCACCTCCCCTCTGGTAACATTGTTCTCTATATTTAAGAATCTGGTTTTTTTGTCTGTCCCTTTTTTCTTTGTTTTTGTTCATCTCTTTTGTTTCTTAAATTCCACATATGAGTGAAATCATATGGTGTTTGTCTTTCTCTGACTAACTTATTTCACTCAGCATTATACTCTCTAGCTCCACCCATGTCGATGTAAATGGCAAGATTTCATTCTTTTTTTTTTATGGCTGAGAGGAATGTTGAACTTCTTTTTAAGACTGAGATTTATGAGTATCACGTTAACATTTTTCTTTTAATTTCCCATATACATATTGTTTTCTTTTAATTTCCCATATACATATTGTCATTTCTTACTGGTTTTTGGTAAAACAAGACTTTTACCAGGGAGTATGCATTTTCTGCAATATACAAAGCATGTATTTTCCTGTTAGAACTTTCTAAAAATAATAAATTTCTCATTTTTCCCAAAGATTATCCCAATCCTAAATAAACTTAGTAAAATGCTTAACATTTAATTGGCAACAATCTTCAGAGCTGTTTCACTAGATAATTTTTCACCAGGATTTTTTTCAGAATCACTGGTATCAGAGAATGCTTATAGTAAAGGAGCAGCTAATTCTATCTTTACACTACGCTTTAAAATTATTTAACCCTTAATTCAGATTTTTCTTAATAACATTCAAATAACGGCAGCAGAATATACAACTATTAATGTTATATAAAATTCATGTGTTTGTGTTATATAATCAGTAACAATGTATTGTATACAATATGCAATAGTTACCATATAACTCTCTTAATGATAACTCATTCCTGACAATAAAGATGGTGCCAGTTTTTAAATAATTTTTGAATTGTGGTAAATATACATAAAATCTTAACCATCTTAAGTGTACTGTGCAGTAGTGTTAACTATATGTACATTGCTGTGCAACAGATCTCCAGGACTCTTTTAATCTTACAAAACTGAAACTCTATACCCATTAAATAACAATCCCCTACTGCCCCCACCCCAGCCCCTGGCAACTACAATTCTACTTTTTGTCTCTGTAAATTTGACTATACTAGATACCTCATATAAATAAAATCATACAGTATTTGTCTTTTTGACTGGCTTATTTCACTTATCATAATGTCCTCAAAGTTCTTCCATATTGTAGCATGTGTTAGAATTTCATTACTTTTTTAAGTCTAAATAATGTTCAATTTTATGTATATACCACATTTTGTTTACCCATTTATCCATCAAAGGACACTTGAGTTGTTTTCATCTTTTGGCTATTGCAAATAATGCCTCTATGAACATGGGTGTACAAACACCTTTTCGAGATCCACCTTTCAATTATTTTGGGTATATACCCAGAAGTGGGACTGCTGTATCATATAACAATTCTATTTTTTTTTTGAGGAACTGTCATACTGCAGATACACCATTTTATATTCTCACCAACAGTGCATAAGAATTATAATTTTCCACAACCTCGACAATTGTTATTTATTTACTTATTTATTTATCCTTTCATTCATTTATTAATGGTAGCCATCCTAATAGGTATGAAATGGTATCTCATTGTGATTTTGATTTGCACTTGCCTAATGATAGTGATACTGAACATCGTTTCATGTGCTTGTTGACTATTTGCATATCTTCTGTTGGAGAAATGTTTATTCAACTCCTTTGCCATTCTTAATCAGGTTGTTTGTTCCTGAGTTGCAGTTCTTTATTTTTTTTTAATTAATTTACTTATTTTAGAGAGATAAAGAGAGAGAGTGAGTAGGGGGAGGAGCAGAGGGAGTGGGACAAGCACACTCCATGCTGAGCACTTACAGCACTTGATCCCATGACCCCAGATCAAGACCTGAGCTGAAACCAAAAGTCAGACACTCAACTGACTGAGCCACTCAGGCACCTCAGAGTTACAGTTCTTTATATATTCTGGGTATTGACCCCTTATCAGACATATGATTTACAAATATTTTCTCTTCTTCTACAGGTTGCCTTTTCACTCTTGTGTCCATTGATGCACAGAAGTTTTTAAATTTTGAGGCAGTCCAATTTATCTACTTTCAGTTTTTACTTTATATTTCAAATCTAAGTTTAATGATTTACATCATTAGTCTTCAAACTGTATCATAAAAGAATTTAGGAAATCAACCAGGAATGGTGTACTGGTATATGCATATCTAATTTGCCTGTGAATATAGTTTTTGGTGTTTGTTTTTTTTTTAATGGTAACTATAGTCAGTTTTGAGGCCCTGACTAGAGGCCAGTCAGTTCTCCTTCCTAAGCAGTTGATTAAATCCACATACCAACCTCTTTTCTTTTTGGCTCTCACACATTAGGTCACTAGGTACTAGCCCCAATCACCCTATAGCCCGGTACCAGAAAACTAGGGGAAGCAGTATGCCCCAGGGGCTGTGAAATTACTCAAATTAGTCAATCCACAGGGAGCCTGAGAAATCTAGCTAAACTCATCCGCTTGCCAGACATAAACTGCCTCCTGTTACCCTGTCCCTTAGTGTGACTCTTTGTGTGGCCCTGCCTGGCAGCCTTCTCTCATTTAGAGCTGAAGGAACAAAAAGTTCTGCTTTTTAAAATCATCCTACTGTCTTTGTGTTGTGTCCTGCCATCAAAAGAACCTTTAAATCTTGTAAGAAAGAGACCAAGAGAAAGTAGGGTGACATCAAACCAAAAATTAATGATATAATGGTAAAAATGTCAATTTGGGTCAAGACAGCACAGAAAGAAAACATTTGATGCATCTTCAACGCTCCAAATGCATAGAAAAATAGATAATATAACAACAGAAAGTAAGAAATAGTAGGCTTAAAGTAAGTATCTTCGTGGACCAAAGACAAAGCAGAAATATTTAGCTTGAGTCATATACCTCCTACTCTACAACGCTGGAAATAAGCACTGGTGGTTACACATTCATATTTCATAAGATAATGGTGTCAAAATACACTCTACCTATACAAATCATAACCTAACAAAGGCAATAAACAATAAATATACACGTATATATATGTCCCTAAAGAATATTGTTATAAGAGTCTTCAGCAATATATTAGCGAGTTGGAATCAACTCCTTAAAAACAGAATACTTAATAAACAAATGTTATTTATCCCAGGAATGACCAAAAAGCAGATGAAAAAAGCTAAAAATCATTAGTAATCTGGGAAATGAAAATTAACATAACAATGAGATACCACTAAACCCACCAGACTGTTTAAATTAATACTAATCATAACTAATTTGTCAAGGATGTGGAGGGCACCTGCATGGCTCAGTCCGTTAAGCGTCTGCCTTTGGCTCGGGTCATGATCCCAGGGTGCTGGGATAGAGTCTCACATCGAGTTCCTTGCTCAGTGGGGAGCCTACTTTTCCCTCTGCCCTTCACCCCCTGCTCATGATCTCTCTCACACACTTTCTCTGTCAAATAAATAAATAAAATATGGAACAATCTTTTTAAAGAAATAAAACAAAAAAAAAGATGTGGAACAACTGCAACTTTCATATATTGTTGGGCAGGGTCATAATATTTTACAAGTACATTGGGAAAAAAGTCAGGCAGTTTTATATAAAACTAAAGATACGTCTACGCTGCAACCAAAAAGTACACTACTAGCTATTTACCCAAGTTATATGTAAACATATATGTTTACACAAATTCTTGTACAAGAATGCATATAGAGCTTTATTCATAAAAGCCAAAACTAGAAACAGCTCAAGTGTTGATCAGTGTCTATCAACAGGATATTGAATAAAGTATGGTATAATCATATAATGAATACTACTTAGTATTATAAAGGAATAAGTTTCTTCCACAGAGCGACATGGATGAATGTCAAAAACATGATGCTGAGTAAAAGAAGCCTTAAACAAGAGAGTACATAGTGTATGATACAATTCAAAGGAAGTGCTGGAACAAGCAGAGACAAACTAATTTATGGTAGAAAAAAGTCAGAATAGTGGTTACCTCTAAAAGGAGGGGTAGGGGTGGATAATGACTGGAAAGGGGCATTCAAAAACTTTTCTGGGGTGATGGTAGTGTTCTACTGTGATAGGAGTTTGAGTTATTTGACAAAACTCATCAAACTGCATGCTTAAAATTTGTACATATCATTTTAAGTAAATTTTACTTGAAATTAAAAAAAACTGTAAACAAATAGTGAACTTTAGCTTATGATTTGCATGCTAAAATGTTTAGGACTGAAGTAAACGGATATCTGCAATTTACAATGAAAATGCCTATAAAAATACGATAACTTGATGGATTGGTAGAAGGACAGATAGAAATGTGTGATAAAACAAGTATAGTAAATGCTAACTGTTGAATTTTGGTGTTGAGTATGTGGATACTGAATGTAAAATTCTTTCCAATTTTCTGCATACTGGAGATACTTTAAAATATGTTAGGTAGTAAGCTGTGAGTCTTATGCTTTGGAAATTATATGTATATAAACTTAACACCAGAAAGTGGCAACATTTTCTTTGGTTCTGTGACTAGATCTCTTACCCACCATTTCTGTGGAGGCAGGAATTCCGAATCATCATGATGGAAGCTTCCTGAGGAGGCTCTGAGATGGCAACAGCAAATGTTCTAGAAAGACATAGAGAAAAAGAAGGGGAAAAATCATTCAAAATGAGATTCCTTATCAAACACAAAACATGAATAAATGGCATGTGAGAAAAGAAAACCATCAAAATTCACCAAACTATTCAATAAATTCCATGAGGGCAGCTGCAAAGCCCTAATGAAAGACAACCAGGTACTCTAGATGGTGTTAAGTGCCCCTAAGAAAAGAAATTATGTCATTTAACAATGACATGATATGTCCCTGATGGGACTTTTGATTGGTATATGCTGTTTTAAGTATATAAAGAAAGGTGCTAGAGAAACAAATACATCCAATTATGACCTGATCTTAGGATGCTTCACAGACTACCCAGCTCTTGATGTGTTAAATTAATGCATTCATTCATTCAACAAACATTTATTTATTTATTTATTTATTTATTTATTTATTCATTCATTCATTCATTCATTCATTTTAAAATATTTTATTTATTTGAGAGAGAGAGCGGTTGAGAGAACGAGTGGGGGGAAGGGCAGAGGGAGAAGCAGACTCCCCACTGAGCAGAGAGTCCAATGTGGGACTCGGTCCCAGAACCTTGGGATCATGACCTGAGCCGAAGGCAGACATTTAACCAACCGAGCCATCCAGGTGCCTTCAACAAATATTTATTAAACACTTAGAATGATCCAGGTACTGCTCCTGGTATGCAGTGATGTGAAAAACAGCTAATAGCAAGGGCCATAAAGAGAATACTTTCTGAAGAGTACTCATCTTTACTTCTAAGGCATGATGCAGGACAAAAGTGTGAAGGAATGACAAGGGTAAGGCTAGAAATAAAACACTTAGTGGGCCTCCCGGATTAGCTAATCAAGTTAGCAAGAATAATGTATACAGAGAACACATGTTAGATGCTCTTTTTCATTTTGTCTCCAAATGAGATTAACAAGACATGGGTGTGGGGGGGGGGGGTTCAGGGAGACACCTGGCCGCCACTGAATGCAAAACACATTTTTACTGGGAGACCTAAAGTTGGTGATTTCTTATATGAAGTCAGAAAGAATTTTTAGGAGTAGGACATGTGGTCATTCAAACAGTTAAAAAGTTACGGTGCTGAAAAAATTAGAGATTTTATTAATTGAACTTAATTGTTTTGAGCTAAATTGTTGGATAAAAATTCTAGTCTACATGTTAAGAGACAAATGTAATGCTATCTCCTCAGACCTCAACATATTCTCATCTTCCCTCTAAATAATACACTCGTGTCAAAATTATTAATCATTTGTGTATTTAAAATATTATTGATCAGTAACCATTTCTCTGTTAAAGTTTCTCCACTATATAGTCATATATACAGATATATAAAGTTTCTCCACTATATATACAGATATAATTTCTGACTTCAGGGGGCTTATATTCTTCAAAGGAAGACTGACAATAATTAAGAGGACAAAAACCAAAATAATTATGAAATATGATAATCTCTATGTAGTAAATAAATTTTGTATTGAATCCAGGAGCCCATTGAATCTAGGAGCCTATTGAATCTAAGAGTCTATTCTTACCCTGACTTAGAATTAATCAATGGAGAGATTTTTGAGGTCCTTAATTTAAAGAGAACTTCATGTCAACTCAATTGTGCTTTTCACAGCTTTGATGGAACTTAGTAATACCGTTTTTTTCCCTAAGCATAATGGGCACTGAAACAGTATTTCACTGTACTTTTGTCATTTTATTAGGGTTTAATTCATATCTTCCGGGTAACAAGTGAGTTTGCACATCTTTTCATGTTTACTGGCTGTTTGAGTTTCCATTCTGTGAGCTCTCCCATCCTGTGGTTTGTAGTTAATTTTGTCTATGCGATTTCTGTACATTTAAGATTTTTCTTTAACATTGAAGAATTTTTTCTCATCTTGCTCATACTCACGAATTTTTACTTTATCCAATAGTCTCAAATCTTACATACACAAATCCAAGTATTCAGTAGACAAAAGGTATTCCAGTCTTTGGAACTCATACATTTTAGAAAGTATACAGAATGTTGAAATTTGTAAAAGTCAATTTTCTTCAGAGCACATTTTTCAATTTAGATAGATGACAGAGATTTTATAAAGTGTATTTGGTTTCAACTTACGTACCACAGGGACAATGTAGGCAGTATTCTACTGAAAACAAAATAGGGAGGTTGAAGCCTGAGTTGGAGACATAATGGAGGGTCTTTTCTAAGAACAAATATTTCATTATTTACTTTTACTTTTACATTTCATCTCTTAAAACTCCCTATCTGCACCATATCTCAATAAATTTTGATACACAACAGTCTTTTGTGTGGACGAAGGAAATAACTGATTTCTGTATCTGAGCTAACATGGTGAAGAACAGGGAAAGCATGAATGACTTTAGATCATTATCCCCTGGGCCAATTCACGGAAATGGAGTTTAGGGTTAGAACTGAACCTGAGAACACTGAATTTGAGCTGCTTCACTGAAATAGAAATTGGACTTTCTACATATTATGGAATGGTGTTTTGAGCTAATCTTCATTATATTTAAAGGAACAGGGCAATTCCAGACTTGGTTTCCTATGCTTGGTTTTCCGTTCTCAAAAAGAAGAATTGAGATACCTGAATAATGCAACAGAGTAGCTAAGTGTTTTAAGACCATTCAATTAAAGATTTTTGTATATCATTAGGGTATCAAACCAATCCTTTCACCTCCTGTACAGTCTGTTTCAATTTAACAAAGTTCTACTCAGGAAAGTGAGGAATGAGTCTGAATTGCATATTTAATTTGGATGCCTAGACACACAGAAAGGAAAAAATGTAAGGCTGAGCATAGAGAACAAATCATCAGCAAACGGAAAATTATAGTCAAATGTGACTAAACAGAAACTAAGTCCAAACCACCCCATATACTCCCATGAAACACAAATAAAAATGTACATAATATTGAGGGAAGGATGGGACTGAAATGTCAACTGAGAAAAGAGAACTGAAAACACAAGCATTTACTTGGGGTCTTAGAATTGCAATTCAGGTAGCACAGATTTGGGTAGCAACCCAAACTATATCCTGTCAGAGGAAAAAAGTTAGAGCATTTTATTGGAAAAAAGAGAAAGTATAAGATACCTTACATCAGTTGTTTACTAAGAATTATGATTGGGAGATATTATAATTTACAGGGACTCCTGGGTGGCTCAGTCGGTTAAGCGTCTGCCTTCAGCTCAGGTCATGATCCTGGGATTCTGGGACTGAGTCCCGCGTCGGGCTCCTTGCTCAGTGGGTACACTGCTTGTCCCTCTGCCTGCCGCTCCCCCTGATTGTGCTCTTTCTCTCTCTCTCTAACAAATAAATAAAATCTTTAAAAAACACAATTTACAGTTCATCGGTTTTCTAGGTGTATTATGTTAGTTGCTAGGAAAGTCTCTTCTGCAGGTTGTCCAATTTTTGTTTAAAATGCACACAGAAGTCAGGTGCTCAATTATATGTCCGTACTTAGTTCAAGGATTCAGTGCAGTTCCTGTTTTTAAAAACAGGATGATGTCTCAGTCACAAAATGGAGTCTCTTAGTGCTCAAAGGTTTTACAAAGGTTCACAGGAATGTGACCTCTTCTCTTTTAGATCTTATGGGACAGACAGATCCTGCTAACCTCATTCTCTTTGAAGAATATCTGCTAAAATTTCAACTGCCTATTACATAACTCAACCTTGGTATTTCTCAAATCTGGTTTCATTTTGGAACTACATAGGAAGCCTTAAAAAATAAAAATATCTAGGTCCTATTACATACCACTTAAATAATACCCTCTGGGGCTTTGTCTTCTGCACTGGTATTTTTTAAGCTCCCCAGATGATTGTAATATGAAGAGTTGAAAGCTACTACAACTTGAGTCTGTCAGGATAAGCAAACCTAGGCAGGGATATAAGCATTCTAGCTATTTCTTTTCAGGTGGATATTTTGTAGAGTTTCTGCACAAGCCACCACCCAGAAAGAGAGCTAACTGATGGCACTAAAAAGATGTCTGTATGTTCCATACCTAGTTAAAGTGAAATGTGTTAGTTTAGAGCAGTGTTTCTCAAAGTTGGGTTTTCATGAGAATCATCTAAGAAGCTTGTTAAAGACACATTAAGGGTTCCACGCAGAACCTACTAAATCAAAATGTTTAGGGATCTCTAACGGAGTAGCTCAGAGCTTGGGTTTTTAACAAATATCCTAGGTAAATCTTATGGTGAGGCAAATTTGCTAAACACAGCTTTAGAAGAACACTATTATAGGTTAGGATCTTGGACTTTCAGTATCTCTTGTCTTTCCAAGAAGGCATCCTGTTATCACATAGTAATATGGACATAGTCTACTCTCCAAAAAATTAGTAACTTTTTGAGATAAAGCTAAGACATATAGTCAAGAGCCAAGTGGGATGCCACACTCTGATTAGGCTTTAGCAATCTTTGCAGGGCTGGGATAACAACTATGACTAATTCCTTTTAGGGACCTATTCTAAACAGAAAAACCAGGGTGGTTTCATTTTTTTAGATGTAGTTATTTATTAGAGACAGAGACAGAGACAGAGAGCATGTGGGGTGGGATTAGGGGCAGAGGGAGAGAGAGAGAATCTTAAGTAGACTTTCCGCTGAGTGCAGAGCCCAACACTGGGCTCCATCTCACAATCCTGAGATCATGACCTAAGCTGAAATCAAGAGTCGGACACTTAACTGAGCCACCTAGGTGCCACCAAGGTAGTATCATTTTTGAACCCTACTGAAAAGTTGATGTGTATACTTACAGCTTGTGCACTGTATCAATTAATAGCGAAAAACAATAGTACCAAGATAACCTCAACAATAACCTTTTCCTAATTCCTCAAAATATAAGTAGGGTGATTTGCGTGGTGACACAAAGATCTTCCTTCCATGCTGAAGGCTTAATAGGTCTAATTTCAGGTAAATATGTGAGACATGAGAAGAAATGATGTTAAGCACCCATTTGGGAATCATTCCCCACATGAGTAATTATATCTGACCCATGGTCAGTTTCATGCGGGAATAGTTTTAAATACACAGATCCTTGAACTATGAAAGAATAAACAAAACTCAACAATAACAGCAAAACTAAAATTAAGAAGGAAAAATGATATTATAAGTTTACTTAAAAATTTCTCATATATACAACAGAGTTAGAGAAACTAGTATATTAAACCCAGTCCCAGGAACAGTAATTACACATTTTTTAATCTCTAATATGTTAGTTGGTAGAAATTTTAAAATAAATACTAGACATTGTCATTTTAAATGTAAATATTTTATTATACATGCATAAATGACAAAGATATTTTTATTTTTAACATAACAATTATGCTGTTTTCATACCTATCAAAATTTGTAGTAATTTCTTAATGCCATCTAATAATCAGACAATATTCAGATGCTCTGATTCTCTCAAAGATGACTTTTACAGTTTGTTTGTTTTGCTTTTTCTTTTTAATTAGGTTCCAAACAAGATCTGCTTATTGTGTTTGGTTCTTTTGTCCTTTAAGTCTCTTTTATTCTTTAAGAGCTGCACATCCCCACCTTTTTCTCCCCTTGCAAGCGATTTTCTGGAGAAGCTAGGTCATTTGTCATATAAAGCTCTTTTTACATTTTTTTTTAGTTCCATGCTTTCTAGTAGCATCATTTAACCTGTTCCTTAAAGCCATGTATTTCCTATAAACTCTAAATTAAATCTAGAGGCTGATTTGATTTAGGGTCAACTTTTTAAGCAAGGATACCTCATTACATCACATCATAAAGTACGTGATGTCTGGTTTTACCACGTATAGTAAGGCTAAGATTGATCTTAGTGGATTCAGGTGAAGCAATGAAGGAACTAATGTGAGAATGTATTCTATTATAAATGTGGGATGTATCCCATTCCATTATAAAAGTGTGTCAAATAATAGAGAAGTAAGAGATTTCTCTGGAGATTTGTTATTCATCAACTTCCCCTCCCTTGTCATAGGTCTAGTAATGGGAAGTTCCATATGGACATTCAGTCTATGTCTGTAGTCCTGAGGTATGGAGAACTTGTGCTTGATTCCTGCTTGAGAAAGCTTAAAGTAACCACGGGATTTAGGTGGCTGCATCTGGATCAGCCTACAACCTTTGGAAGTACAAAATGTTCAAGTGTGTCCTATGGACTAGATATAAGAAAGAGCCAACAAGAAGTTGTGCTGAGTACTTTTCAGGGGCAGTATTACATTATTCCACTGAATAAAATGGTCAAGATGAGACCAAAATAAAATCACATTGTAATCACACCCCGAGTTGTGCATTTTTTTTTTTTTGGTAACACACGAAGATACAGATTGAGTAGAAATACAGTTATTGAAGATGACTGGCAGATGAGCAAGTATAGACACAGTGGAAAGACATTTCTCAGATCTTTGAGTTCAATGGGGCCAGAATAATGCAGTGATCCCTGGAGGAAAATGCAAGGAGGATTTTTTTTTAATGTAATGAAGAGATTTGAGTAAAATAAAGAGATCGAGACTACCCAATAGATCCATCTAGAGGGAGGCAGACACCATCATCAAGTAACTGCATGTATTTTGGATACCTAGGGCTTTAGAAAGAGCTGCAAGTGATGATCTGGAAGACAGAAAAATCCTCTTGGATCAAGGAAAATGCAGGAGTGATCCCTAATGGTGGAAATTTCCAAAGTACTCATGAAACTGCCCAAAGAGAGAAGTTAAGGTTAAAAGGCAGGTAACCTGATGATAACCTTTTCAGAGTATTAGCAGCCATCATTCTAAAACGCTGCATGTTGGAATCACTTGGTCCACAACCCAGAATAATTCAATTAGAATCTCTGGGGTGGGGGGCAATGAAGACACTGGTATTGTATTAATGATCTCCATGTGATTCCAAAATGTAGTCAAGTTTGAAAACCACTGCTGTAACTGATATATTCACTTCCAAGGAGAATCAAGTTATACTAAAGGTAAAGATGACTTCAGAGGATGGAAAAGAAAGAGTAAAAGAGGAAGGCTGCAGGGGGGGGAAATGTTGCAGAAATCATAACAAGCGTAACAGCATGGGGATGATGGCAAGTTTAAGTTTGGGTTTTGGAGTACCATGATCCTGGATCCTAATCCAGGCTCTACCACCTTTTAGCTTTATAATCCTGGGCAATTTACATATGTTCAATTCAATTTTAATTTCCTCATTTATAAAATAGTTTTTTCTACTAGTACCTACCTCTTTTGTTTTTTCTGCTTATTGTTTGTCATCCTTCACTGAAATGTCCACTCCATAAGAATAGGATCCTTATCTGTCTTGTTCAAAATTAAATTCCCAGTCCCTAGAAGAGTGCTTTCACGTGTATTAGATGTTTATTACATATTTTTTGAATGAGTGAATGAAAATTCTTTATATTTCCCAATTGTTTACTATATGCTTGGCACTTTTTTTCTAAGCACTTTACATCATTTTATTCAAGTCTTAAAACAATCCCAGGAGATGGGTACTATGATAATTTCCAATTTTCAGATGAAGACAATTAAGCACAGGTCAGTTAATTAGTAGACAGTACACGTGGCATGATGCATGGAAAGCACTTAGCTAATCTAGAAACTCTCACTAAATGCTATCTAAGAATGAGGAAAGGATGAGAGGCACAGCGGAATTAATTGCCCTTAAGATTCTGAGACAAACTCAGGTGTTAGGTTGTGTCTGTGAGCTCTTACACATGGGCACTGAACACTGGGATATCAAAAGTAAGGTGATATTTAGAAGTGTTCAACTTTGTTTACATTCCAAATAAAGCATGAGTGAAAAAGGTATTTCATGCTTCTACAAAACTAGCAGAAGGGGGTGGGGTTGCCAGTCCTATATACCAAGAGAGAGAATATGCCCATTTTGGATTTTGGCTCAACCTCTTGTATCTTTTATTGAAGAACCAATGGGTCTCTGTCAAAATTTATCTTTGATTATCATTACATAGAAGGAAGCACTGAAGGAAGTGATGGTGTTTGAGCTAAGAAATATAATATTCTTTGGAAAAGCTTGTCACAGACAGTTGTTTTTCTGGTAATAGAATACAAAAAATGCTACATGAAACTCAACTCCATCAGTTACTATAGAAGGTGTGATGTGACCTCTCAGCACTTTTTAGCTTTGGTATTACCAACTACAGGAGTGAAAGATATTTGTCTCAAAATCCATCTAGAATATAACCATTCTGTTGAGATTGTCAACAATGTAGAGAAGTACTCCTTAAAACATTTTCATGGGGAGAATTTTTTAAGTGGAATATTTGTATTATTTTTAAAGTGTCAAACTTCATTGTAAATCACAGCCTCTTTTATTCCAATTTGTAGTATTTTTCCTTTGTACAGACACTGTGCCCCTAACTTGACAATTTAGTCAGATATCTCTTCACAGTTCATCCATGTAATCACAGCACAACAGATGACCATTAGAGGATCAGAGTTGAAATGTATGGGAATGCACAAGCAGTCTCTAGACAGGATTAAAACCAAATTGTCTGCCAACTTGGTACCGATAGGGAGAGCTTTGCTTTATGCACTGTCCAGTAAACTGCATGCCCTATTTAGCAAAGGAAATATGTAAAACTAAATTAAAAATCATAGTCTATTCATACAATCCTTTGGTTTCTGTAAGATTTCTATTTCTTGAAATAAAGTAAATAATATGACAATGTTGAAGAAATGATTAATGCTATCAGAGCCTCATAATATATATTTAAAACTTAATCCTCTAAAAGCAAACATATTTTTCTAATGGGAATTTTTCCATTAGCCTGTAAATAACATACCAGAGTTCTACCAAAGGATCCTTACATATGTACGTCATTTCGAAAACTACATGTAAATATGTAGCACCTTAAAGTTGGTTGGAAGTTTTATATAGCAAAGCACAGCTACATATCCAACCATTAAAGAGGAATGGGGTAGATTTAATTACTGTCCCTAATTTTTCACTCCCTCTAACAGAATTCCACACACATTCCCTTTGCTGTGCAACTTTGTAGTGCCTGTTACTAGAATAGTTGGATTTAACATCCCTGCCCCATTGACCTTGACTTCACAATAAAATTAACTTTGGACAGTGAAGAGTTAGTAGATATGGTATAAGTGGAAGGTTTTAGCTGTGTTGGTGTGGTTTGCCTTAACCTCTTGTCTTTCTCGGCACATGCCACAAAAGTAACTGCTCCTCTCCACGTGAAAGATGTGTAGACAAGACCTAGACCCAACCCACAGCCTGAAACCAAGCTACCCTGACTGACCTGCAAACCTGTCAGCAAGAAAAATGTCTGTTGTTTTAAACCACTGAGATTAAGTGGTCTATTTGTTTTGAAGCATCATTGTAGCAGAGGCCTAAAGAATACAAGTAGATGAGGAAAGAATACAAGTAGATGAGGAAACCGAGGCAGAAACGGAAAATACAGGGTCTTTCTCAAGGTTATAAAGCAAGTAACAAGACACTCTAAGTTAAAACCTAACTATTCTCATTTAATCCACGTGTATGTCCTTAACTAATACTTTTCTGCCAGGGAGAGTAACTTCATTTCTTATATATGTACCTATATATGGTAGCCGCAAATTATGACCAATTTAAAGTTTTGCAAAAAAAAAAAAGTTAAAATTTGAATATCCATTTAAATGAACAGAGGCAGCCCTGAGTGTACCAGAACTCAGAAACCTGACTTTCTTTATTGCGTTTTTGAGGTCCTTTCGCTGTTTTCTTGAGATCTTTGTCTTCTTCTACAGGCCATGACCTGCAAGTCTGTCTTGCAAACTTGGGTTCATTTCTCCTTGCATAATCTAAGGAATCATAAATCATGCCAAAACTTGATCTCAGGAGCGTAAGATCAAGATATTGTCGAACTCTGCATCCAATGAGGAATCTGCTTGAGATTCTTTCTTTCCTCTCCCTTTCCCTCTGCCCTGTCCCCCACTCATTCTCAATTTCTCTCTAAAGAAATAAATCTTTTTTTTAAGAAGTATTTATTTATTTATTTAAAGATTTTTATTTACTTATTTGACAGAGAGAGAGACAGCCAGCGAGAGAGAGAACACAGGCAGGGGGAGTGGGAGAGGAAAAAGCAGGCTCCCAGCAGAGGAGCCTTATGTGGGGCTCGATCCCAGGACTCTGGGATCATGCCCTGAGCCGAAGGCAGACGCTTAACGACTGAGTCACCCAGGCGCCCCAAGAAATAAATCTTTTTAAAAAAAAGATTCAACTATGTCTCTCCTGAGGCATAAGCACTCTACTTTATATACCAGTACTCTAGATTATTATTTCCTTAAAAGCAGATACTTTAAAAAAATTATCTGTAACCCCAGCACTTGTGCTTGATACATATAAAGTATATTTCCCTTATCAAATATTATCCATCATAATTCTGGATAGATTTCAGGTAGCAGCACTAGAAGTATCTAATTCATGGAATTGAGAATTGCAGAAACAAAATGGGAACCTAAATTCCCACTGAACACTGAACACAGTATTCTGATTGTATAGGTGAGTAATCACAAACTCAGACAAGTTAAGTAATTTACCCAGTATCATATATGCAGTGACTGACAGGGAACTGGAGCCTATGCTCCCATTTCCAAGTCTCCCATTCCAGTAGGTTGCTCTTGCCATGATCTCCTTTTAATGGTATTGGGAAAAGAGGAGGCATTTTGTATTACCTTTTCCTCTTACACTTTTTTTTTAAGATTTTATTTATTTATTCGACAGAGATAGAGAGAGCCAGCGAGACAGGGAACACAAGCAGGGGGAGTGGAAGAGGAAGAAGCAGGCTCATAGCGGAGGAGCCTGATGTGGGGCTCGATCCCATAACGCTGGGATCATGCCCTGAGCCGAAGGCAGACACTTAACTGCTGTGCCACCCAGGCACCCCTCCTCTTACACTTCTAACTGACATGAAATGGCTTGATATTTCAGAAACAGACCAAAGGCACTGGGAATAACCCCTTGAGTTAACCAGATTTTCTCTTTCAACTGGTAATCCTGGTTCACTGAAGCTGCCAGTCTAATCTGCAAGCTATTGAAACTCACAGTTTCAAAGCCTAACTTAGTATATAGTAGTTTCTAGACAGTTGTCTGATACAACTTTCCGTGATGGTGTAAATGGTCAATACCTGCACTATCCAATACATAATCAGTATTCGAAATGTGACTATAGTGACTGAGGAACTGAATTTTTAATTTAATTTTTATTTTAATTAAATAAGTCTAAATAACCACATGTGGCTAGTGCCTGCTGTATCAGAGAGTGAAGCTCTAGACTCAGAAAATAAAATGCCAAATGTAAATGTAGAAAAAGTATTTTCATGGAATGATACCTTTTCAATTTAGTGTCCACAAGAAAACTAGCATATTTTAGAGGCAGCCTGAACAATTAGCATCCAGCTAAAGATGAAAGACGATAGCGAGAAAGGCAAAAGAAAGCGGTGAGTGTGCAATATGCAAACTAGAATAACCAGGTAAATTTTTTCCATTCAGAAAATACTTTTGAACAGTGCTACTCCAACCTCAATGAGCATAAATCAGCTGGGGTGAAGGTGTTTTAAAAATATTGATTCTGATTCACTAAGTCTGGGGTGAAGTCTGAGATTCTACATTTTTAACAACCCCCAGGAAATGGCGATGCTCCTGATATGTGGATCACAATTCAAGCAGCAAGAATTTAGACAAAAGGTAAGACCTCTGGTGGAAAAAAATATTTGGTGAGCAAAGGGTAAAAATATTGCTAAGTTCCCATGAACCATATAAAACTGGATTTAAAAGAACATCCCACATAAATCCAAATTGGATTCTCTCCCTAAACCAATAAATGACTCTCAATTCCCAACATTACATATTCAAACTGCATCTTCCATGAGATATAACAGCAACAGAGAAATCCTTTGTCATGTATCCTTGTGCCACTGTGGTCCACAACGTTTTTAAGGGGAGAAAAATAAAGGAAATTGATCATTCCTGGAAAGGGCTCACTGAAGAAAAATTCCCAAAAAGCATTTCAATGTACAGATAACCAGAAGCATGTCTATGGCTTGGAAAAGGATATAAGTGGACATTGTTAATGACTTATATAGTCTGAATAACAATAGTGAGGCCTCTTGCTTGATATGAATTGACCGTAGTGCACGCTTTTCACAGCTTTGGTTATTTCTGCAGACATACAATGGGCAAAAATGATTTAAACTTATTATTTCTTTTTTTTAAAGATTTTATTTATTTATCTGACAGAGAGAGACAGCCAGCGAGAGAGGAAACACAAGCAGGGGGAGTGGGAGAGGAAGAAGCAGGCTCCCAGCGGAGGAGCCTGATGTGGGGCTCGATCCCAGGACTCTGGGATCACGCCCTGAGCAGAAGGCAGACGCTTAATGACTGAGCCACCCAGGCGCCCCTAAACTTATTATTTCTATGAGCAACCTGGATAGACACATTCATGGATTTGACCGTTCCTATAAAGAATTTAAGGAAACACAACTAGTTGTATGCAGTAGATAGCTAGCAAAAAAGGCTAGAGAAGCATGAGCTAAGGTAGAACAGAAGGAGCTAGTCTAAATTCAAAATTTTCTGGCAGTGTAATTTCCAATCAAGTTCAAATATGCCTTCATTCATGTTTACAACGGAGCCCACAAACAGGCAGTACAATTTGATGGGATGCAGACACCACCTTCCATGTAACCACAGTTATTTCTAGAGGCAAACATGGAGTTTGGAAATCTCTGTATCTGACAAGGAATGAAGAATCTATCAGGTTTTAAGAAACAGAGAAACCATGGGCTTAGTTCACTTTATACATTAGATTCAGAGAGGGGCCATATCAACATTCAAAGTCTACATATTACTACATATTACTAAAAAAATTATTTGATATTCCACAGTTACATAATATCATGTTCTAATTCTTACTCCATTATCAGGCCTACAGCAGTCGTGGCAAAGCAACAGGAAAGCTAAATCCTCTGGTGGTCATATCTTGCTGTATTTTACAGTAAGAAAAGAAATGATTAACAGACCAATCATCTGTCATCATAATGTCAAAAGATGCTGATGACTTGCCTGACTTTAAGTGTTTATATATTTACTAAATTGAAAGTGCCAAAATGATTGCGCTTCCATTAACCATTAATCAGAAACACTGCAGTGATAGAGGTCACAACGTGTGCAATGGTATCGACATGTTAAAAAAACTGTGTCATTTCCCTTTTCACTCAGCCACACTTAAATGTATCATGTGGAAACCTTGGAGTTGTTTGCAGTTTCTCCAGTTTAATATCCCAAGTCAGTTCTCAAAATGAGGTCATCTGTAGAACTGCTAAAATTATTTAGATAATAAACTTGTAAGTAGGCAGGGAAAGATTTCCTATTTCTGCTAGGGGTTAGAAGAAAATAAATTATTCTACAGTTGTAAAATCTATGAATTACAGAAGCTAGGATATTTGGGGAAAAGTTGTAACTTTATTATTTTTTCCTTATAAATATATAATTGGTATTCTGCAGTTTGATAGGATCAAGTTCAAGATGTTAAGTTTACTTTGCTCTTTTTCATACTAATATATGCTGCTCTTGTATTTTTATATTGCCAGAAGTAAATACAATTAAAAGAGAAACAAAATCTCATCTGTTACAATGAAGTATTTACCTTTGGCAGAACCAAACTGTTTATCTTCATTTCAAATCCCTTTCCTTGGCTTCCCTCTTTTGCCTTCAACCCCAAGAAGGAAAACATGAAGCAATAAACAGGTATTAGAAATTAATTCACTCTTTGATTATGTATACAATAGAACGTTTTTGATAAATTACAGCAAAAAATTGAAAAATTCCTCCCTCTTTCTATATATGTGTGTGTGTTCACATATACAGAGACAGATAATGGATACAATGTAGAAAAATACACATTATTTACCTACTGATTCACTGTTTTGTCTTGTGTGCTCTTGCAGATCTTCAAAACTAGTGTTTAGTCATGTTTTTGTCAAGCAAGGAGAATGCTTGACTGCTCAAGGAATTTTGTTTGTTGGTTTGTTTTCTAAAGTAAGAAGGTAACGAGGTAGGGCCAGAGAGTCTGTTTGAAATATACGAAAAGCAAAAATGTAGAGGAAAGATACTTGTATTTTCTACAAAATTTAGGAGCTGAAAAGTAATCATTTTAATATACATAAAATTCATCATCTCACAGAAAGAGGAAGTCAAAATCTCTGAACAAATTAAATGGTTCCATTCTTTCAATGTAAATTACCTTTACATTCTTAAGGATTATTTTGAGATCTCTGATTATTGGGAATAACACAGATTAAAAAGAATATTTATTCTATTCTTTTCTACCACTTCCAACCTCTGTGACCTCTGTGAATAGAGGTCAGTAAATGGCATCTATTATTACTACTATGACTTCTTACCTATACAACAATCATATTTTTCTTCCCACATATCTGGAAGGAAGTTCATTTCATACTAGAAAAATACTTTACTGGCCATCAACATGCCACAGAATACTTAACAGAGAGATCACTATGTGCAACTTGTGTGTGTGTGTGTGTGTGTGTGTGTGTAAGGGGTGGGAGTGGGGATTCATTTTTACTAGAGATCTTCTTTGACTTAAAAAAAACTATTTTCCAAAATCTACTGATTTATCTGGAGCATAACAGGAATTAAAGAAGAGGCCAATAATTTTTTCATATTTCAAAATTTAAACGACTATTATAAACATCCCATCACTCCTACCTCTTCACCTTAGTGGACAGTTTTGAGTTAGCATGGCAAGTGTAGGAATGCTACAGCTAAACTGACCCTCATTCTTCATCCAGAAGATAATATATAACTATGTTTTGAGAAATTGGAAAAACCGCAAACTTCAGTCATCCACATTAATAGAGAACACTGATGTAATGAGTTGCATGAATGAAATCGATGTTTTTGTTTCTACTGTAATAGGCCATTTAGAATTAAAATGAGAGAGTACTGAGGAATTCCACCAAAATTAAAGACCTGTCACCATTTTTACTCAATTTTCCTCTTTTCCAGGGGTTAACATTTAGCTATTAAAAGAAAATAATCCTTCAGAGAACTAGTAAATATTCAAAGTGATTTTAAATGTCATTTTCTTCTTGACAAACTTGGTTGGTGCCACACTGAACATTTATAACATGTAGATAAGTGAGACCAACTTCTGCATTAAGGGCTTTTTGTTCTTAACCCTGGCTAACACTTCCCTCCCTGAGCAATTCCAAAAGTATTCACAAACAAATATGTCAAATTTATGTTTCATTTTGGTAAATATTTTCTACTGCATTAAAACTAATATATAAATGTTATAAAATACAGTTTTGAAATATAGACAAAAACGTATACTTTTGCTTCCTTTTTTCTCATGTTTAGTTGATCATCATTTAGTTTTAATTTGGTATTATGTAAACAGATTAAAAATAGAAACTCAATTATTTTCCCCTTCCTGAATGCATACTCTTTGCAATGTAACGTCAATGTTTCTTCCATTAGATGATGTAATCCATTATCCCAACTCTAGAATCAGGGCTGATCTCCTGACTTACTTTGACAGATGGAATGAGGTAGAAGTTACACCATACTATTTTTGAGTTTAGGACTTAAAAAAGCCTTTTAGACCTGTCTTGAAACCCTGCCCCAGCCACAAGAACAATCAGAGCTAGCCTTCTGGAAAATGTGGAACAGAGACAGGTCATCCTAGCCAAGGCCGCTGTAAGCCAGCCAGGCCCCAGCTAATTTGCCAACTAATCATAAACCCATGAGGAAGTCTAGCTGAAATCAGAAGAATTTCCCAGCTTAGCCCAGTCTAAATTGATGGCTTGCAGAGCTGTGGGCCAAGTAAGTAGTTCTTGTTTTAAGCCACTAAGTTTTGGAATGGTCTATCATGCAGCAAAAGCTAACTGATACAAATAAAAATATTCAAAATAAGGTGCACACAATTTTAGTAATGGATTAAATAAAGTTACATCTATCTGTGGAGTTCATACCAGCAGTGATTTTACTCTTATCCTTAAGACAAAGACTAGAAATTAGTTCATCAAAAATGGAAATTAAACATGAAAAAGAAGCTTTTAGAGTTTATAAGAATGGTAACAAATATTGCATTTGTTGTGTCTTTATTATTTGCACGTAGACAGTAAAGTTATCAGATCTATGATATTCATTGTTATCTTGTGTGTTTTATACTACTTGACATACAACAAGTTTCTCTATGTTTACTATAGAAAATCAATAATGTAGCACTATCTTCTTCCTTTGGTATGTCTCATTGTAACTAAATTCTATAGTCATAGTTTGAGTTCCACCAGAAGCCAACCTTGAGTTGAAGTGGTGAGTGGACATACTTTTATTTGGATATTAAGGATATAGCAGTAAAAGAGTGGGAGAATGAGACAGGAAAGGGAAGTCAGTCAGATAAAGGGTGATTATCAAGCTACCTTATACTGTGGGTGAATGGAGCTTATTTCTCTTAAAGACACACATCTCTGACTTATCCCAATTGATTGATATGGAAGTTGGGATATTTATACACTGACTCCCAACAATTACAGGGTTAGGGCTGTTGCTGGGAGTCATTACTTGCCCATCACTTCTGCCTGCTGCCTGGCCACAAACCACACCCTAGAGGTCAAACAAACCAACCAACCCATCAATTCAAGAGCCAGCAGTTTAAAGTCCACAGATGTGAACAGAGATGGTAAAAGTGTGAAGATACAGGTGGGATGCCACCAGTGTCTGCTAGTACGATCATTTTACAGATTCAGTCTAGGGATTGATTCAATCTATGCAGGTTAAAAAGAAATCAAACTTTGAATTAGTGTTTTTGTATTTTTTGGGTAAATACCCAGTACTGTGATTGCTTGGATTGTAAGGTAGTTCTATTTTTAACTTTTTGAGAAACCTCTATACTGTTTTCGACAGTGGTTGCTCCCCTATGTTTATAGCAGCATTATTTACAATAGCAAAGATGTGGAAGCAGTCTATGTCCATCGACTGATGAATGGACAAAAAAGAGGTGAGATATATATATGAGTATTATTCAGCCATGAAAAAGAATGAAATCTTGTCATTTGCAATGATATGGATGGAGCTAAAGAGTATGATGCTAAATGAAATAAGACAGAGAAAAACAGATACCATATGATTTCACTCATATGGGAACTTAAAAAACAAAAGAAATAAGCAAAAGGAAAAAAGAGAGAGAGAGCATCAAAGCAAGAAATAGCTTCTTAACTATAGAAAACACACTGATGGTTACCAGAGAGGAGGGGATGGGGAATGGGTGAAACAGGTGATGGGCACTAAAGAGGGCACTTGTGATGAGCATCAGGTGATGTATGGAAGTGCTGAATCACTATATTGCACACCTGAAACTAATATAACACTGTATGTTAACTACCTGGAAAAAAGGAAAAACTTAAAAAGAAAAAAAAAAAGGAAATCAAGCAAACACTTTTCATTGCATTGGGCTCCTCAAATCTTTTCTTAACCTTTTGAAACTACTGTAGAATCAGCATGTATAATGCAAGTAAATCTATATCCAGCATTGATCTCAGATTTCCTATAGAGTTTCTATTACAAAGAAAATGCCACGAGTTCATGACCTTTGCTTATGAAAAGGCACAGTCAATTTGAACTCTTTATTATATTTTGCTCCACTAGCTTGGCTTGAAATTACTGTTACTTTGTACATTTAATCTAAAATACAGCTGAAGGGTCTTAGTTTCAGCCTTACTCCGTCTTTTTCATACAAATCACTGTGTCTTCTTCCTCCCCGTTTTCCTCACTTCAACATGAGCCTCCGATTTGATTTCCATTGTCTTTAGCCAGACTAGTTTCTCCCCTGAACTAACCGATTTGACCATTCCTCTTTTCCTGGCTGCACTGTTATCTGCTGAGGAATTACATTACAGTCTCCTTATCTCCTCAGATCACAAAGTTATGAACATAATGGCAGCAAAGAGCCCAGATATCTAGGAACAAGAGCTGGGAAGGAGATGGGAGGCTCTTCATGGAAATATGAAGTGAGAAGAGGCATGTAGAGAGGAATGTGATGCCACTGCCTTTCCAGACAGTCAAGGTAAATGATGTAATTGTGGATACTTTCTATTTCCTGAAGCAATACTTTTCACTACAATAAATATAGGATCCATGATTCTGAGCTGGTGCTTCAATTGATTTCACCAAAATAAACCCAGATTTGGTCATTTCTTTTGTTGTTTTCCTCCACCTATGGATCTTTCCCTTCTCGTGAAAAAGTTACTTGATGCATATGTAAAGCAAGGCTTCCCAAGTACTGCTCTCTAACTACATGCTGGCTTCCTGAAATATTCTCAGCATAATTTAACCCATTCTCAGCATAATCAAAAGGCAAAATTTTGACCCTTGCTCAAATATAGCATATTGTTTGATATCTCCATTCCCCATACCATTAAACATAACTGCTTCTCCAGCTGGGATATAATATTCCTCACATCTTTATGGTGAACTCTTACCTTCTGACACCAATACTGGTCATCACTTCCTTGGCAGAGCCTTTCTTGACACTGACAAACTGTCTAGATCAATTCCTTTTTTGGTACTTCATCTGTATCATGTGTTCTACCTAAATTGTAGTGTCTAGTTTACTGAATAGTATAGATCTGTTTTAGTAGTAATCTCCCAACTAGACTTTGAAGTTCCTAAAATCCAAAACTGGGTCTTATTTTCTTTTAACACCCAGAGCTAGGAAACATCTGTTACATAGTAAGAATACCATAAATGGCATTCATTATTGAATTACCATTTTATTTGCTTCTCTCTTAGAACTCTTTTTATGTCTCTATGACTTTGTACATTATAAAATTCACATAGAANNNTCCACTTATGGGCTCCTGGGTGGCTCAGTTGTTTAAGCATCTGCCTTCGGCTCAAGGCCATGATCCGAGGGTCCTGGGATTGAGCCCCGCATTGGGCTTCCTGCTCTGTGGGGAGTCTGCTTCTCCCTCTACCCCTCCCCCCTGCTTGAGATCTCTCTCTCTCTCAAATAAATAAATAAAAACTTAAAAAGAAGTCTCCACTTAAACATTTTACTCTTAAAAATAAAAGGACATTCAACTTTCCCTGAACCTCATTTGATTCCTTCTCTTTCAAATTAAAGAAAACCTTGCCACTTAATTTTTTATAAAGCACATGATTACTTTCCTGATTTGAAATGTTCCATAATTAGGTCCACTTCTAGAAGCTATTTATACAATAATTGTGATCATCTCTCTCCTGTAAGTTACTATAAGATAGCAATTATATCGGGTTAAGTGCTTTATATTCTGTCTATTTTAGTAATTCGAATGAGAGAAAGAAGGAATGGCATATCCAAGCAGGTGCTTAGTAATATAATTATCATGATCAACATAATCTTAATTCTTTTTTGAAATATTGTTTCATTATACTGTTACTATGACTAATTATGTAGGTGAAATCATTGTTGTCCAGTAGCAAAACACCAAATGGCAGTCAAGACATTAATGTTCCAGTTTGGTACTTGTGCTTTGTTGTATATCCTAAAGTATGCCACTTAACTTCTCAGGCCTTTGATTTCCTTACCAATAAAATAAAATTGCTGGTACAGATAATCTGGAATGTTCATTATAACTCCTAATGATATCTAGTCCTAGGACACAATGTGTATTCCTTTGCCTTTTCTGACACCACTAGATCCATATGTCATATATATATATATATATATATATATATATATATA
>NW_024423319.1:101702046-101743220 GCF_017311325.1 Ursus maritimus | reverse complement strand
ACACACACACTATATTTATACACACACAAACACATACACGCATACATATATATAAATTATGTTGGATAAGTGACTTTATGGAATTGGGACTTTAGTTTCTATGATTTTAGAAAGAGTATGAAAATAAAGGTTGCCTTTATATACTTAAATGGGAAAGAAAAATACCCAGGTGTATACAGGCCAAAGAAATGGAAGCCTGGAAGATGACAACTTTTAATTTGGACTGGATTTATTCAAGTTGTGACCATGGAGATGTCAATAACATCTTTATTTTAGTCATTCTTATTGTTAAATCTATGTAAAAGCCAAGGGTAGTATCTAGATTCTTTAAATAAAAAAAAATGATGATGATGAAGAAGAAGACGATGACGACAAAAATGATGACAATAGATGATGAAGAAATCCAAAGAGGAGAAGGAGAAGTTAACAACTGCCTGAACAGAAAAGAAAAAAGTAAACAACAGGTGCCACTTCTCAACCAACCACTAATGTGAAAATAAGCTGAACAATAAAGAACAAGTTTTTAGGAAAAAGTACCACACAAGAAGTCTATTAAATTACATGAGTTTACAAAGATTATGAACGTGAATACCTATAACAGTCCTTTAATTAAGGACAGAGCAAATATTATAATGCTATAAGGGTAATGAGAAATTTAAAGGTGACAAAAGAGATCTCAATGCTTAATTTGTTCTATTCTAACATTAAAAAAAGGGAAAACATCTTTAAAATATTGATTTTCTTCCAAAGCCTTCAGTTGGCTACTTCAAGCTTAATAATGTAGAAAGATCCTAGAAATTGAATTTCAGATCTCAGTAAATTTCTAAAGAGAGTAAAAGGACCTTTGGATAAATTTTTACTTAACATAAAAAATAGTTTGAAGACTATCTTTAAATTGAAGAATCATGTATTACATAATTTGTCACATTTAAAATAAAAATAGAGACACCATGCAAAAAAAAATGTTACTGATTTTGTGGAAGATATTCTGCAAATGTTGATTAGTGGACCAATACATATTTCAGTAATATTGGAGAAACTGACAAACATAAATTGATTTTGTCAGTTTGTAAACAGGTAAGAATTTCCTTCAGTACCTCTCTCTTTAATCACAATCACAAACGTTACTACAAAATGAATTTGGATATGCAAGTTCTATCCTTCACTCCACATGTTGTCTCCTTGATAAACTATCAAGTAAATTCTTATGTGAAAAACACAACTAAGAGAGTTCTTACTGACTCATTCTGTCATGGTCTCAGCCTATCTTTGGCAAATGTGTAGTTGTTTTCTGTAAGAAATGTCAAAGAAACGTTTCCCAAGCAAATGTCTTTCTGATGTCTTAAAGTCAATATTTTCTATTACATGGTATCATAAATCTAATTAATTATAAACCCTGTAAAATTTGTTTAAAAAACATTTTGAAAAAATGGATTTTAAAACTATAACAATAAAGCAAAGAAGGGAAGTTTTCTCCTATTTAGTACCCTTAATTCAGCTGAATTACAGTCTCCTATCTGGTCTTTCTGCCCTTGCTCTAGCCCCAGTGTACTATATTCTCAGCTGGAGTGAACTTTTTAAAATATTTGATCACATCAGTCATTTTCTGAAAACCCGAAGGTTTCTGATCTCACTTACAGGGCTCTTGACAACCTGTCCCCTTCCAACTGTCTTTCCTCCTTGACTCAGTACCAGTAACATATCTTCTTTGCTGTTACCTGAATATACAAACAGAGTCCTGCCTCAGGTACATTTTACTTATTCTTCCCTTATTTATAAGCTCTTTCCCTAGATATTATTGCAGCTTACTCTTAGTGTTCTTCAGGCCTCTGCAAAAATGAAAACCAAAACAAAAGCCCTTATAACCTCTTCCATACACATTTTCCCCCCTTATCCTGTTTTGGCACCCTATACTGTATATATCACAGGCTGACACTTTACCTATTTTTTAATATTATTCTCTTTTCTACCCATTAGAATATCAGCTTCCTGTGGGCAGGGACTTTATCCCCTTGGTTCATTGCTTCTTCCCAGCCTCTAGAGTATTTGTTCAAGGAATCACTGAGGTCAGACTATGCATTTTAATAATAAATATATCAATAAGTATTAACTCTGTTGGCCCTTTTGCTCTCAGCCAAATTATCTGCCAACTGAACCCATCAAAAATATATCTAACACAGCTAGATTATATATCCTAATGTTTGATGGGACGTTAAAAGTGTGCATATGTTTACTCTTTGGTCTGAAACACAGCCTAGAGTAGCAGAACCAGAGATGGCACTAGAGAAGCTGGGTTTGAGAGGCCTTGGTTTTATTCCTTCTTAGAAGTGTGCAATTGGACAACTCAACTGGCTTCTCTGCATCTTATCTTCCTTATCTACTAAAGTGGACCAATAGAAATAATTACCTTCTTGCTTACCTCTGTAAAATTTTTTGTTGGCTAAGTGTGCCTCATGTTCACAAGTATAAGGGAAAATACAAATTAAAAAATTTTTTAAATCAATTCTTCCTGGTGCAAACAGGCTCCTCCCCCTTCCTTTTCTTAAAGCATTTACTTTAGAAATTTTGTAATTATAAGACCTTTATCTGCCTCTTTGAAATGTATGTACATCTTTTCAAAAGCTAAATAATCTTTTTGTCAGTTTACAATGCAGGAATGTTTCCTCAAACCTGGGAGCCCATCTTTGAAATGTAATCATCAAGGAAAATAGCACCCCCATCTACCAGTTTCTAAGAGAGGATGAGAGCCTAAAAAGTGGCTGGCATCTGGCTCCAAGTTGCAAACTCCTGTCATAAAGATATGAGAAACTTATTTTTCGTTTGGATAAAGACAATTACCGAACACAAATGGCCACTCTAATTACCAAGTGAATTTAGGATATCTATGTATGAGAAAGGATGCTATCGTGTTCTCTTACTTAAGGAGCAGTGCTTATCTTGAGTACAAGTATACAACTGCTTGGCTATATAAAAGGTGAGATTTCTTTCTATCTTTGTATTCTTTTTAGATTGCCTGTGATGTGCATCACATTCCAGTTTAATGCTTATTCAATAAGAAAATGGTTTTCTTTCTCTTCTATCTTGGGGAGAGGTTTTCTGGGTTGGTAGAAGATTTTTGTTTCTAATTATATTTCCCCAACATAGGTAAATGTATAGCAGCTAGCTTTACTCTTAATTACAAAACACTGGAAAGAACCCAAATGTTCTCCAACCAGTGAACAGATAAAAAAAACTGTAGTACATCCAGAGAGTAGAATACTATTCAGCAATAAAATGAAACAAAACCAAAAACTATTGATACATGCAACAACATGAATAAATCTCAAATGCCTTTCCCTAGCTGGAAAAAAGGCTGTATCAAAAGACTATAAACTAAGTAATTCTATTTATAATGACATTCTGGAAAAGGCAAAGCTACAGACATAGAGGATAGATCAGTGATGCTATGGGTTAGGGCTGGGCTAGGAGTTGACTACAAAGGAAGGCATGAAGAAATTCTTTGAGTTGACGAAACTTTTCTGTATCATGACTTTGGTTGTGGATACATGACTCTACATCTATCAAAAGTGATAAAATGGTACATAACAAGGAATACATTTTACTATATGTAACATAAACAATAAATTTAGGAAGAATAAAATAAAATACTAATTTGTCATCAGTTACTAATATATCTCAACTGTGCCATACTGGATCATATAAAAGTTTCAGATTTATGGAGCAAAATTTACTTGGTTTTAGTGTACCAACAATGGATCAAACAAAAAGTCATATCATTTTCAAACTGAGCACAAAATGGAAAAAGAACATAAGGTGTACTTTACAACAAAATCACTAAGTCTGTCCCATTAAAGGGAGGTAGTATCATATTTCAAACATCAGGCTTACCTCCGGTCTCCTTAAACTAAGAAAAGAGTAGTGGAGATTGAAAAGGTTGAGGTCAAAAGGTGCAGAAATAGTTTAGGGTTGTGGGTATGAATTATAAAGACAGATTAGAGTTGACTGATAGAGTTAAGGAAATGAAATGTAAGATCACTGCATGGTACAGAGATTTGAAATAGAAAGAAATGGATTGATTCTAGTAAGCTGGTTGAACTAGTGTAATAACTAATTAGAAAAACAAGCGGTTTATCGATCAGATTTGAGAAGGGGATTATTCTATAAGCAATTCAAGCAAAATTTCTTTACAAAATGGTACTTAGACTATAGAATTAACTGTCAGAATGTCTTATATAAGAGAAAATGAGCTAGATAAATGTGTATCTATTACAGCAAGGACTTAAATGAGAAAATTATTGATAGGCAAGGCACAATTGTCAATAATTAGAAATAGGGAAGTGGAAATTAGAATTCTGCTCAAAGCAGGTTACAAGCAACTGATGTGGAGATTGTAGAGTACTTCTTCAGACGTTGGCCAGGTTTATCTAGTGCACACAGAGGCTTGTAAAGCATCTAGTTAATTTGATCAATGTCAGCAGCCTAGTTTGAAGTAACAAAGTAAAGAAGAGGGCTGAATTATCCCTTGGAATGTAAAATTCAAGCAAGGGTTTTTTTCCTTTTGACCATTCAAGTTTGAACTGCATTTTCTTTATGAATTAAAAGCCAACATTCTCAAATGAAAATTCATTAATTTCACTCAAATTATACCCACACAAAAATGAAATGGCTATTCTTAAAGGCCATTATAATTTTCCCATTTGTCAAATGTTTACACAAATTTTATTGGTCTACTTAACCTGTTTCAGCTCTCTAAATATAACTCCATTTGGCCTTTTTTTCCTGACAACATGTAAAAGTTACTTATTAAAAAAGCACTCTCACACATTATTGGTGGAATTTTAATTGGTACAACAGGTCAAGAGGCTACCTTAAAAAAAAAAATAGATTCTGCCCTCAAATACTTTCTCAGTTAGTATGGGAGTCAGATGCATTTAAAAAAATATGGAATGATACCTTAAGAGTTTATAACAGAAATAAATATATCTGGAGCCTAGACTGTACCTTGTTCTTACAGGGATAACAGAACCTTAAAGTTGACAATGAACATCAGGCATATGAAAACAGTCTTTAATAAGGAAGACAAGAAGAAAATTACTAGACCAAATTTTTGGTAGAAAATTCTTCCCTTATCCCTCCTGAGAAGAAAATTACTAGACCAAATTTTTTGGTAGCAAATTCTTCCCTTATCCCTCCTGCCACCAGCAGCTCAGCTTTTAGTTATTACCTTTTCTGGAAAAAAAAAATTCCTACTGTGTTGGACTCTATTTGGCAAATGTCTCCTCAATGTCTTCAGTGAGTCGGATTCTGTTTTAGACACAAGGGATACAGTGAGGAATAGGACAAAGTCCTTCCTGAAGGAAAAATAAAATAAGATAAAAACAGAGAGGGAGGCACACCATCAGAGACTCTTAACTACAGAGAACAAGCTGAGGGTTACTGGGGGAGAAGTAGGTGTGGGGATGGGATAATTGGGTGATAGGGATTAAGGAGGGCACTTTTTGGGATGAACACTGGATGTTATATTAATGATGAATCACTAAATTCTACTATTGAAACCAATAGTACACTACATGTTAACTAACTTGAATTTAAATCAATAGATAAACAAATAAATAATAAATATTAAAAAATAATTTTAAAAAGACAAAGTCCTTCCCCTCATGGAGCTTACTTAAGTAGTGGAGAAATCCTTATAGACAAATTAATGCATAAATAACAAGAGATATTTTACAGTACTATGTGTAAAGTTATGAGTAGAATTTTAATGTATAAAATACCTAGCAAAGAGCTCAAAACTTATCATCCCAAGAATATCAGTTTCTTTTTTCCTTTCACTCCCCTTCCTTCCCTCCTTTTCTTTCTTCCTATATCCCACTGTTGCTCTTGGTTTTCTTTCTCAACTTTCACTGTTCTTGCTATGTATAACTTCTATGCTATGTATTCTATTGCTCTGTACAATTTCTACTATGCCTATCCCCCAAAAACTACTTACATTATTCTGTTGCGATTTGGTTTTCTTTGTTGGTTTTTTTTGTTTTTTTGTTTTTTAAGATTTTATTTATTTATTTGACAGAGATAGAGACAGCCAGCGAGAGAGGGAACACAAGCAGGGGGAGTAGAAGAGGAAGAAGCAGGCTCCTAGTGGAGAAGCCTGATGTGGGGCTCGATCCCAGAACGCCGGGATCACGCCCTGAGCTGAAGGCAGACGCTTAATGACTGCGCCACCCAGGTGCCCCTCTGTTGCGATTTGTTTTTTGAGAATGACTGCAAAAAACCAATCCCAGTGCAGCAGTGCCAACACTTAAAAGAGCCTTTTCATTGTGAATTTCAACATCAATGGAACATCCTATTTCATACATCTACTATTGACCTTCATTATTAAAGCTGATGCTATTCTCAGTGATTAGAATGTGTGGCCGAGCAATTCAGGACCAATGACTTTCCGCCCTGAGTGCCACTGAAATCTCTCTATTCATATCTGTAAGCTGTTCTGTGGAAAAGCGGTGAATGATTTAACTCTCCCTCTTAACATCTCAATTGTATTTTCATCTTTTCTCAAATAGAGAAACCCTTGGATTAGGAGTCCATCAAGCAAGAGTGCAGGTTACAGCTGTTTCCCTTCCGTGTGCAGTCATGTCATACCATGTGAGGTGTAATATGTGGATACAAATATCAACTAAAGTGCCCTCTCTACTTGACTATGTCATGGTTTACATACCCTGAACATTGATTCTTCACATGTATGTAGAGAGGATCATATATAGACATTCTAATACTGAATCCAGTGAAATTAAAAGGATATATAAAATTATTACTTTTCCTTGAAGTGCTTATATTTTCATGCTCTAAATCAATCTGTGTATGTGGACAGAAATGAGTATAAATATTGTCTGGTTACTGTCTTATCGTTTAAAATAGGTTGCATCTTCCTTTTAGGCATTTTACCAACAATGTCTGCCTTGATTGATTTATAAAATACTGCAAAAAATATTTCAAGGAATTTATCCTCTTTTTTCTTCTTTCTAAAGAAGTTGTATGTCAAATAGTTTCATGCATTAAAGGCAGAAGATTCAGAGTTAAAGTATGATCTGGGAACAAAGGTAAGGAACAATGCTGAGGAGTGATCTGAAAACCAGGAACCTGTACTTACTAAGATATTACAGTTTGCTTCAGAAACAGCCTTTGTTTAACCCACTGCACCAATCCAGATAATCATGCATTATCATAGTCCTCTCTAGGAGTGCTCAAGACATGGATCACCATAGCAACTCATCCTAAATAAAAAATACCATGGTAGTGATTTTAGGGGGAAAAAAGCTCTAGGTGCTGAACTCATAGCTATTATCCCCCACTGAAGTTATCTAAAAAGCTGAGCCATTTCACAGGTGTAAGCATTCATATCAGTGTCTCAAGAGTTTAGCTAATTAACAGTGATTCACAGCATTGATCCCCATTTCAGCCAAAGCCCAGTTTGTTCTCTCCATTATGAACATTAAAACCTCAAGCCTTGGGCGGGGCGCCTGGGTGGCTCAGTCGTTAAGCGTTTGCCGTTAAGCGTTTGCCTTTGGCCCAGGGCGTGATCCTGGTGTTCTGGGATCGAGCCCCACTTCAGGCTCCTCCACTGGGAGCCTGCTTCTTCCTCTCCTACTCCCCCTGCTTGTGTTCCCTCTTTCGCTGGCTGTCTCTCTCTCTGTTGAATGAATAAATAAAATCTTTAAAAAAAAAAAAAAACCAAAATCTTTTCAGGGTTGTAAGATCAAGCCCTGTATCAGGTTCTGTGCTCAGCAGGGAGTCTGCTTGAAGATATTCTCCCTCTGCCCCTCCCCCTCATCTCTCTCTCTCTCTCTCTCTCTCTTAAATAAATAAGTCTTCTAAAAAAGTTTTTTAAAAAATCTGAAGCCTCAACCTCAATGCACCCTCACTCACCTCTGAACAAGTACATATACCTTTCCCTGATGTTTTTTTCTACAAGCCCCTGTCCCTATCTATGTTCCTTCAAAATTTTACTTAAAATGTATCTCCATTTTATGGCTTCTAAGCCAGAACCTATTTAGTATCTATCACACCTACCATTTTAATGATTATCTCTCTCTTCCGCTCTTCTCTCTCTCTCTCTCTCTCTCTCTCTTCTTTCCACTTAATCTTATGTATAGCACTTAGTTCTTTCTTGGGACAGCTGCATGCAGTTGGTGATGTGCACGCTTATATGGTCCTGTCGCTTGAGCTTAAAGACACTATTCTATATATTCCTTGTCACCTACTGACATCTCTTGTAGTAAATAATGCAAGACACTCACAGTTTAGAAAGCATAGTTCTTGCCTTTACAAAAAAAGAAAAATCATAGACTTATAATAAAATGATAAGGTAGACCTTAATTTAGCGTGTTCTAGAAAATGATCCTGGTACTTACAGTAAGAATTTCGGAAAACATTGTTCTTTCCTTCATTTAAAAGACATTTTCTGTGTGCATTCCAATCACTGTTCAAGGCACTCAGGATGTGAAGGTGAAACACAAGGACCATGTTTTTCTGAAATGCACATTCTTTGTGTGGATAGCAAACATAAACAAGCAAGAAAATATGTAAATAAGATAATTTTGATACTGATAAATGAGAAGATATAGGGATGTGCTAATCATTGACAAGCTATCTATATAGCGAGTATGTGTGTTTGCAGGACAAGGTGTGTGATGCTATTAATGCCCTGTCCTATATCTCCTTGGCCTTTGAGCTCACCTGCAACTATGGTAGATCACCATCTGGAACCTCAAGCACCTGCATACTTTTGCTTCTCTGCCTGGGGCTTTCTCTGGTACCACAGCAGTATGCTTACCCAGGCACAACTCAGAAGTGCAAGAGGCAGGGTTCACCTCAGCTCTCAGCCAATAGGGCATGAGAGTTAGTATGTAAACACCACAGCCTTCTTCTCCTCTGACAAGACAATTCTAAGATGTGTTCCATAGTTTTCTAAAGTTTTCCAAAAGGATTTACCCTGAGTTGGTCAGCAGCAACCTCCTGATTAAGATATATTTTATAGGTTTTCTTCACTTCCCTGCCTCACTTTCCCCATTGTTCAAATATTTTTGCTGGAATCAGCTCCTAAATAAATTACCTGCACTCAAGTCCTTGTCTTAAGATTTGCTTTTGAAGAAAACAGAAACTACCACAGTAATACAGGGAAATTGAAAAACTGAATTGGGTAATTAAGAAAGATCACACTAAGGCAGTACTATCAGAAATGAGATCTAAATGGCAAGAAGTTACCATCCATGGGAAGATATAGAGGAGAGAGTTCCTGGTGGAAATGACAGCAACAGCTGAGATGCCCTTCAACAGACGAATGGATAAAGAAGTTGTGGTTCATATATACAATGGAATATTACTCGGCCATCAGAAAGGATGAATACCCACCATTTGCATGAACATGGATGGAACTGGAGGGGATTATGCTAAGTGAAATAAGTCAAGCAGGAAAAGACAATTATCATATGGTTTCACTTATATGTGGAACATAAGGAATAGCATGGAGGACATTAGGAGAAGGAAGGGAAAAATGAAGGGGGGAGTCAGAGGGGGAGATGAACCATGAGAGACTATGGACTACAGGAAACAAACTGAGGGTTTCAGAGGGGAGGAGGGTGAGGGGATGGGTTAGCCCAGTGATGGGTATTAAGGAGGGCATGTATTGCATGGAGCACTGCGTGTTATATGCAAACAATGAATCATGGAACACGACATCCAAAACTAATGATATACTTACTATATGGTGACTAACATAACATAATAAAATAAATTTTTTAAAAAACTTTAAAAAAAGACGGTAAAAGAAGACTGGCAATATTGTGTATATTTTAAATGTGTAATAATGAATGTAAGCTATATCCAAGTAGAATACCTGTGTGCGTTTTTATGCTGATTTCAGCTTCCTGGCTGAAGACATAGAGTATTTGGATGGATGGCTTTAACCAGGCATGTATAATGGAGGAAGAGTGAAACAATAATATTGCAGGTAATTGCAAACGAGTGACTTTAATGATGGATCAAGGAATGTTACGTGAGTAAAAGGTGAATATAGACATCCACAGGCAATGGACAGGGGATAATCTGTAGATGAGAGGCCTCCATAAAGACAACTAGTTGCTGAATTAAGAGTACTGGTATAAGTGATCTAGAAGGATAAGAAATGGTGGTCAGAATGTAGAATGCTTCAAATCAACATTTTAAAATTATTTCACTTATTTATTGATGATTAAGAAGTCACATGTATTGCGCAATAAAGGACAAAAAACATTTTCCTTATGAGTTCTCCTGGGGAAAATCACTCTCATTCTCACAGTCAGAAAAACTATGACTTCAGAGCAACACACTTGCTTTTGTTTTCATAGTGGGAAATGTGCGTTATTAGAGAGGGTTATACACATGCCTGCCAGAAACATGGAAGTTATTTCTGCTAAACGTGGTACAGATGATAATAAATCTCAGAAAAAGACCAAGAAATAACTTGCAGCTTATCTTATAGAGTATGGATCTGTGGAAATTAAAAGACGCTAAAAGCGTGAGAGAGGGCAGAAGGAAAGAGCAGGGTGTTAGACAGATGGAGAAGATACCATTTGGTGTCTACTATATTTGATCAGCAACACTTGGGTTATATAAATGTTAGACCCAGGATATAGGCTGCAATAGGAAACAGAAAAATCATCTACAGGTATAGTGAGGATAGTTCACCTCAAATAATATTTCTTACCTGATTAAGAGGGCAACACTTAGAAGGAGTCCAGCAAGTCACACCACAGTGCAGTGTCATTATCAAATACACAGAAGGGACAGATAAAAATGCTCCCTGATTAGATATGCTACAAATAGACCTTGCAGGTACTGTCTTCCACATAGCTGCTGGATAAATGAATTACCAAGCTACTTTAGAGCTCAGTAAATCATAGGAACCTAGTAACAGCAATAAAGTGGAAAGCAAAAGGATGAAAGCAGCCCCCATTTACCACACTAGAGAAACGAATACCAAACCTGCTTGTGATACCCATTGTTCAAATAAGCAGAAATCAAGACATGTAGAGCTTGTGAAATAAGTTCTATATGATAAAAATATAAGAAACACAAGGGAAACAAATATTTGTAAAATATGCAAATAAAGAGTAACCAATATGTTATGTCATCTCATCTAATTCATGAAAATATGGATTTTTGAGACAAGATTAGATCATGAGATAGTGAGAAAACAGTTACCCAGAAAGGTACTGAATAAGGTACAGCAGCAAAGATCAGGTGGCTATAGATTCACTGCAAAAATGAACAGGGAAAGAATGAGAATATATAAAATAAAGAGAAAATAATAAATGTATAAGAAAGAAAATGAAAATTCAATATACATAAAATTTGTGATCAAGTAAGGAAACTAACAGAATCAAAACAAATACTACCAAGAAATGATAGTAAATCCAATTCTGAATAAAGACACAAAACTAAAGGTGTAAAGCCAGGGATCCTGGGTCCCAGAACAAGTTGTTAAAAGGGGAGATACCTCTAGATATAGGCTTGAAATGTGAAGGTATTATCAACATGATGAAATTAAATATAACAATCCAAGCAAAAAGAGAGAAAAAACAACCACCTCACACCTATTAGGATCGTTATCATCAAAAAGATAAGAGAAAAATGCTAGAGAACAGGGAACCCTTGTGTACTTTTGGTGAAAATGTAAATTGGTGCAACCACCATGGAAAACAGTATGGAGGTTCCTCAAAATGAAATGAAATGAAATGAAATGAAATGAAATGAAATGAAATGAAATAAAATAAAATAAAATAAAATAAAATAACACAAAATAAAAATAGAACTACCAAATGATCTGGCAATCCCACTTCTAGAAGAAAGGAAATATGAATCTCAAAAAGATATTGTCTCTCCCATGTTCACTGCAACATGCTTAAAATAGCCAACATATGGAAACAACCTAAATGTCAACAGTCAAATGAATAAAGAAAATGCAGTATACAGCATGCACTGGAAAATTAATTCAGCAACAAATAAGAAGGAAATCTTCTCATTTGCAACAATATGGTTGACCTTGGACATTATACTAAGTAAAAGAAGCCAGACAGAGAAAGACAAATCCTGCATAATCTCATTTATACATGAAATCTAAAAAAGTCAGACTCAATAAACCTGAGAGTAGTAGAAAGGTGGTTGCCAGGAGCAAGACAAAGTAGGAAATAGGGAGATTTGGGTCAAAGGGTACAAAGTTTCAGGTACACAAGATAAATAAGTTCTGGATATCTGACGTACAGCATGCTGTCTGTAGTTAACAGTACTGTATCATATACTTGAAATAATTGCTAAGAGGGTAGATGTTAAGTTTTCTAAACACAATGACACACACACGAAGAAAGAGAAGGAAAACAGTAACTACATGAGGTGACAGGTAACTAGCTTGACTGTTGTGATCATTTCAGTGTATGCATGTATCAAGACATCATGTTTTATACCTTAAGTATATGTAATTTCCATTTGTCAATTATATCTCAATAAAGCTGAATAAATTTTTAAATAACTTAAAGAAAGAAGAGCCTTACTGATTTGTCTACTGTTTCAAATTCAAGGGCAGAAATCAAAGAAACAATATGTATAGTTTGGGATGAAAAGCGAATCCTAAGCCTAGCAGAGGTTTTGTTTACATACGAAGTGTCACATGTGCAGGATTTAGAAAATAGATCAGTCAACCTTGAAGGAGTATTTGGAGATTAATAAAAAAAAAAAGCCCTCAAGAACAAGGGAGACATGAACTGGCAGAAAATTATTAAAACAAATTAGTAAAAATTTAATTTTTATTAATTATTAGAAACGTTATCACAAAGAGAAATCAAAAGCACCTTCAAGTCTCAAATCAGTGAGAAAAACAGAAACCAAAATAATGTTTAAAATTAAGATACTGAGTTTGAAACTCCAGATTATACCAACATCTAAAGAAAAAATATCAATTTCTTTTCAGATATGGGCATGGAAAATATCAAAAGGTCTAGTTTAATTCTTAACATTGTCAAATGAGAAAATACTAACTCAATATCTGTTGAAGTTTATATGTTACTCTCAGTATATTTTTCTTAATTGAGGAATTACTTAAATAACAAAAAGAAATCTTAATGTCTGTGGACTTTTAAATACATTCATGTATGTAACCACCACCGTATCAAGTTACAGAACATTTCCAGGATCCCAGAAGTCTTTCTTGTGTCCCTGCCCAGCCAGTAGTGTCCCCCCTACAATGATAAATACTATTCTGATCTCTATTGCCAGAGATTAATTTTGCATTATTAACTTCATAGGAATGGAATCACATTCTGTGTACTCTATTGTGTCTAACTTCTTTCTCTCAACATTATGTCTTTACAATTAAGCCATGTTGTTGCACCTACTAGTGTTCTCTTTTTCATTGCCATGAAGTGTTCCATTGTAAAAATAGAGCACATTTTGTTTACCCATTCAACTTTTGATGCACATTTACATTGCTTCCAGCTATTATGAATAAATGTTCTATGATCATTCTCAGACAGGCTTTGTACATGGATAAACACTTGTTTCTGCTGGGTATATACCCAGGAGTAAAATAAGTTGCTTAAGTTGCTGTGTAGCTGAAGTTAATGCTTTTACATATTTCCCCAAAACAGCTGTGCAAAGTTAAATCATCACAAGCAATGCAAGTGTTCTAAAATTCCATATCCTTGATAATACTTGATAATGTCAAGCATTTCAGTTATCCTATCTCCAAGAGAATTTTTAAAGAGTTTTGCCTTCTAGGTGACAAAGGAAAAGAAAAACATGTAAAATAACAGTCTAGAAAAGTAACAAAAAGGAGAAATAAAAATAACATACAGTAAACTAATAATCATAAAAATACCGAGCACACCATTTATTTCAATTACTATAATACCTTGTTAAAACCTGTGTTGGGGTGCCTAGATGGCTCAGTCAGTTAAGTGTCGGACTCTTGATTTCGGCTCAGGTCTGATATGAGGATTTTGAGATCAAGCCCCACTCCACGCTCAGTGGGAGTCTTTTTGAGATTCTCTCTCTCTCTCTCCTTCTCCCTCCGCCCTTCCTCTCTCTCTCTGTCTCTCTCTCAAATAAGTAAATCTTAAAAAAAAAGAAAGAAAGAAAGAAAGAAAGAAAGAAAGAAAGAAAGAAAGAAAGAAAGAAAAACAACCCGTGTGTTGAATACATCAGTCACCTCAACTCCTGTTTTAGAATGCCTCCACAGAATATGTATTGATGGCTCGCTCGTCTATCTTTATAGTTAACTACCAATTAGGCATGAACTTATTGTCTAAACTAAGTAACATACTTTTAATTGTCACACTAGTAAAAAAACAAATAAAAAACCAGCAAAAGGAGATTCTCTGAAAGTGGACTTTGGAGTGTAGCATGAATACACAGCACAAGAATGGTTAGGGAGACCAAACCCTGCTGCTGCATGCAGCCAAAGTAGAACAGCTGCTGCAATGAAACCATACAGTATCCGCGGGGAATTCTGGAGCTCTTGATTCTAGTTGATCTTTCTGCTTAGTCTCATCAATTGTAGCAACTTATTAATGTTATAGAAGATCACTCACTCTCTTCTCAGCAAATTGTTAAGTTACCATAAACTCAAGGCCTTTAATATTTGCATAGGTATAGCTAAGATAATGTAACAGTATATTAGAACATAATTTAAAAAAAACCAGGTAGCTGCATGCTGGGGTTGTGAATAGGGGATTAGAATTCTAAATCCAAATTTAAATGAAAACCAGTATTTCCCAGGTTCCTGTCCATTATTATGAGTATTTGAACATTTATATCCAGTAATGCAAATAGTATTTCTGTATATCATTTATTTCAAAGTTAAATAATGTTAAACTCAGACTTTAAAACATCATAGTAAAGTCATCCCAATTTATAGAACTTAGACAAAATTACATACATCTCTATTCCCTGCCAAAAACACAATATTTGTTTTTGCTTCTTTTAACACTAAAAATATTTAAAGTATTTGTGCTTCCCATTCAGATTTTTTTTTGGAAAAATAGGTCATGTACCCAACAATATGGCCATATGATTAAGCATATTTTTACAATGCTGGAGATGGTTCAGAAAGATTTCATCTGCTTAGTTACTTCCCCTAATGCATTTAATATCAGTGATTACATACTTGTTGCCTTTTTCTATAAAAAGGAACTTCTGAAACAGGAAAACACGTACCATTGCATGAATATGTAAGTCATGTTCAATGCCAAAATCTTCATTACTTTGGATAATGCCATGAACTCTTGTTTCCTATTGTGGCATCTTATAAATAACTCAGCTAATTTTTAATGTATTCCTTCTGTATCTACAATGCATTACCTTTATTTAATCTTCAGCAGTAATATCTAATCCACACACAGTAAAACTGAATGTGATTTCCTCTTGTCACTGACAGTAACAAATAGTTCTTGATAATTATGATCCATGTGCAGCTCCTTCTTTCATTAGAGGAGAAGCGCATACAATGCCAGATCAACTGCTGGAGCAGTTCTGTGTCATCAATCTCAAACCACTTGCCAATGTTGTGAACGCACATATCTCCACAGAGTAATATATCTGTGTCATCTCATTGTCATATATCCTGAATTGTTTAGAAAAGCAAACTAGAAAGGAAAAAACAAATATGAGCATTTTTCTGCTCTGTATGAAATGTGAGATAAATGGACATTTACTGAGTCTGTATTTTCCTGTGTGTGTGTATTAGTGTGCATATAGGCACATGTTATGGATGGGAGGGGAGGTATATTTACTAGTGTGTACTTTTAATGTGTTTATTATATGCCATAATATTCCATCCATAATTTAACCACCAAAAACTGTATGGGGAAAAATAATAGAAAGCAGAATTTCTTTTTCTTCTTGCCTTAGTCAATGTTAAAAGAGCCACTTTACCTGAATTAGCAAATGATCACAGCGACATTTTTTAAGATGTACAGTCAAGTTGATACAATATAGGCATCATTACTATAGCTATGATCCTGAAATCTTGTCATCACCGGAATCCTTTCTTTCCTAGTTAAATTCTGTCAGAGGGACTATTTGGGGTTCAAACCATCCTTTTTTGATGGACATACCACATAACTGTGTGGAACATGACACAACGCTATAGGCAACATCCCTCTATTATCTGAATGTAAGAGATTAATGCCATTAAAAAACAGGGGATGAGTTAAAGAATTTGTAAAAATCCAAATATATCAAACAATACTTTGTTGTTCCTTTTGACATCAGATTTATTATGATATGGATATTTCACATGAAATACAAGAGTATATTTATTAACACTAGCAAAATAGTAGCAAGAAAAATCATTTATATTCCACCCTTTTCTGAGCACTTGGACCAAGTCAGTTAAATTCTCTATGCCTCAGTTTCCTAAGTCAATTTTTATAAAGACTGAGAACCAAACGGCATAATTATCTTTGGAATCATCTTATGAAACTGTAATCAATGATATATCTGTAATGTCATTCTTAGCTGCCTAGTTTTAAATCTTACCAGACATTCAAAACACGGCAAGAATCCCAAGTGGCCAAGATTATTTTAAAACAAATGCTTGTAGAATTATATATCTTATAATATGTATTAAACAGGATAGACTAGTTAAGGGTGTGTTACACACAACCTCTGATATCAGCAGCTTAACACAACATGCAAATTTCCTTGTAGGTCTGGGCAACTCTTCAGGTCAGCAATATTCCAGGTAGTGACATGCCAGTCCAGGCTGATAAAAGCTCTACTATCCACTCCCTGTACCATCTGGAACATGCACTCGCCTATGTTAAGAAGGGAAGAAAAGCACTAGAGAGTCTTCCTGTAGTAATTACATACCTCAGTCTAGAAGAGGGCCAAGACCTAATTAACTTACACTCACAATCCACCATCAAGAACTAGTCACAACAGTCCCATATAACTGCAGAAGAGTAAGGGAGCATGGTCCTCTTGTGTTTCTCGAAGGAAGACAATTAAATATAGGAGAGCACCAGAAGTCTACTACAACCTTCATTAATTATGGTAAGGCTTTAAATAGCCCCTAAATTCAATTGCCTATGAGACTATTTGATATAAACATTGGTACCTTTTTATTCTGTACAGGTGATTCAGTCAGGAAAAAAAATTGAACCACCTGTAAAAATAAATATACTTGTAAAATAAGGGTGACATATTAACTTATAAATATAATTCAAGGTTTGATATTTGTTCTGTACCAATTTATTCTATATCTCAGGCCAGGGATGGGAATCGCAGGTACTTCAGGTAATTTTATTGCCACAAGTAACAACACAAACCTTTCCATTTCCCAAAGCTCCAAAACCAACCTGCATGCATACTCATAGACACATGCACACAGTTTCAGACAAAATGCATGTCCATTTTAATGGAATAATGTAAAACACCTTCTGAAGACACTAAGACACCATTACAGAGAGAACTGAGAGGCTCGCAACAGTGGTAGAGAAATGACCACACTGTAAATTTAAAGCAACTTTCCAACATTTCTTTCCCAATGTGGACAAGCAGAATACCAGAGGGACATGAAGATGAAGTCATACCTTGGATGAGGAAGATTATTATCACTATCAAATAGCTTGAATGAAAATATATATATATATATATATATATATACTTATGTGTTTGCCTAGCAGGATCTATGAATAAGAACTAGCACGGCCAGTTCCAAAATTATATAAATAGATAATTAACAACACAGGAAATGACTGAATGTGCTGGGAAACTAAAGGTACATGACAGGTCATAAGGAAAACAATAATTTAGGCTAAATGTTTTCTTCCCAGATTTAACTTCAGCTCCACTCAATACTAACGGTTTTTGGATGGGACAAAGCTGCTTTATGAAGAACTACCCATTTGCTTCCAGTTATAAGGTATGATTTACAAAATCATAAAAACAGGGGCTCTAGAGTCAGACTGCCTGCGTTCAAATTTGTCACCACCAATTCATTCTTATGGAACACTAGGTAGGATACTTAAGTATTTTTGTGTTCCAATTACCTCATCTTTTACATGAGAATAATACTATCTACCACAGAGATTTGTTGAAAATGTAAACAGTTAATATACGTAGAGTACTTAGAAATGTGCAGGGCAGGGGCATCTGGGTGGCTCAGTCAGTAAAGCATCTGCCCTCAGCTCAGGTCATGATCCCAGGGTTCTGGGATCAAGCCCCACATCTGTCTGGCTCTCTGCTCATCAGGGAGTCTGCTTCTTCCTCTCCCTCTGTGCTCTCATGCTCACTCTCTCTCGCTCTCCCAAGTAAATAAATAAAATCTTAAAAAAAAGAAAGAAAGAAAGAAAAGTGCATGGCAAACTGAAGCACTTACTAAGTGTTTGCTTTTATTGTTTTCTGCTCTCTTCTAAGGTGACTCCTCTGACATACCTAAGGCATTCTTAGTCCTCAGGCTTGGAATTGTCAAGAGATGACACACTGGGAACAATGTTATTACTGGCAGACATGGTCTTTTCTATTGTTAAGAAGAGACTGGTAAGGGAAACTCCAAATTAAATGCAACTACCCACACTGCAATTTCAAAGGGTTAACTGTTCAGGGAACCATTTTTTCTTAAGAAGGCTCACCCTCCTTTTTCACATTAATTCTCCTCTCCCTCATAAAGGTGCCTACACTCTGGAAGTGGAAAGAAGTTGAGGACCACAGCCTAGTGATCAAACAGTATAGCATCTCTACCAAAATTTTATAATTTGTTAGGTAAAAATCTTTTGATAATTGGAGAATCAGTTTGAAACTTGATTTAAAGAACACTCTTGAAACTCCAGAAAGCAAAATAAATACAAACTTATCTCCTCAATGAGTTAAAATTACCAAAGGAAGGTTGTGTCATCTTCCTTTGTTCTATCTATGAAAGCAAAGTGTACTCACCTACTTAATATTAGACATATTCAATCTAAACATATTGGCATATTTTGTACAGCCACTTTGGAAAACAGTGTGGAGGTCCCTTCAAAAGTTAAAAATTGAGCTACTCTATGATCCAGCCATTGCACTACTGGGTATTTACCCCAAAGATACAGACGTAGTGAAGAGAAGGGCCATATGCATACCAATGTTCATAGCAGCATTGTCCACAATAGCTAAATTGTGGAAGGAGCCCAGATGCCCTTCAACAGATGATTGGATTAAGATGTAGTCCATATATCCAATGGAATATTACTCAGCCATCAAAAAGAACGATTACCCAATATTTGCAGCAACATGGACGGGACTGGAGGACATTATGCTAAGAGAAATAAGTCAAGCAGAGAAAGACAATTATCATATGGTTTCACTCATTTATGGAACATAAGAAATAGGAAGATCGGTAGAAGAAGAAAGGGAAGAAGAAAGCAGGGGTAAACAGAAGGGGGAATGAACCATGAGAGACTATGGACTCTGGGAAACAAACTGGGGCTTCAGAGAGGAGGGGGTGGGGGAATGAGATAGGCCGGTGATGGGTATTAAGGAGGGCATGTATTGCATGGTGCACTGGGTGTTATATGCAAGTAATGAATCATGGAACGTTACATCAAAAACTAGGGATGTACTGTATGGTGACTAACATAATATAATAAAAAATTATAATAAATAAATAAATAAATATATTGGCATATTTTATCTAAAAACCCCCGAAAATTATTGTCCTTTTAATTATCAGCTAAGAACAACTGAAAATTCCTTAGCAGTATTTGCTGAACTGTACTTCTAATTAATTTGATCTGCTGAATGAAGACCAACTAAAAATGAAATCATCAATTTAATGTGAATGATAATAAATAAGCCTTCCAGGAGCTCCTGGGTGGCTCAGTCAGTTAAGCATCCGACTCTTGACTTCGGCTCAGGTCATGATCTCAGGGTTGGCAGATTGAGCCCTCCATCAGGCTCTGCACTAGGCATAGAGTTTGCTTAAGATTCTCTCTCTCTCCCTCTCACTCTGCCCCTCCCCTCTGCTCGCTGTCGCTTGCTCTTTCTAAAAACAAATAAATAAGTTTCCCATTTTTAACGTACTAAGTAAATCTAGAGTTATAAGTATCTAACATGAAGTTTAAAATTAAAATGGATATATTTGTTTTCTCTCTGTATGAAAATTCATGGCAAAAAATCACAACTAGAATCAGACTGGAACACCATTTTCATTTATAGAAGTGAAGTGGTATAGAAACAGGCTTACTATTTGGCTTCTTGCAACATTTCTGGATTATAAAAAGAGTTACCCAATTTCGTGAGGTTTTTCAGAAATTTTTAAGATACATGCAAAGGAAATTACTTCCTCTGTACCATACCTTATCTCTAACCTATATCTTTCATATCAATAAGGATTTTTTCACTGTCATTAGATATATTTATTAAACTGCTCCAGAGCTTAAATAAAATACTGTTTAGTTCATCTTTTCTGTGCATCTAATTTTTTCAAGGTAGAATATGGGAACTGATATATAGCTTAGTTATGAAAATTAACAGCAATTTAGCCTTAAAAGTTGTATTTAGTCAAATGAGAAAATTTGAAGACCAGTAGATCTCTCCCTATCTGAGCTCCCACCTATGCAGAGTGCTCGAACTGGAAATGAACTTAAGGATAAGAAACAGGAAAACACATACAGTAGTGCCAAACATTTACCAAGCATTCATTTATGCATTTTGCAGGTGTCCACTCATTTAATTGTTCCAAAAATCCTTAGACCTATGCAAATTTATCCTAAACTAAGGTTGTGAGACTTAGTAAAGTACCCAGTTGCCCAGTTAAATATGAATTTAAGATAAACAACAAACCAATGTTTCTATGCACATCTTTAAACTAGCTAGAGCCAAGCCCTGAAGGTTAGCTTTTAGATATTAGATATTAGTGAGAAAATTCTGTGTGTGTGTGTGTGTGTGCACATGCGTACGTGGGTCACACATGGGTGTGCACGCACAAACACAGATGTTCTGAGATGGCAGGGCATCAATGGTGAGGAAGGCCAAATGCCTAAAAATCATGTCACAGATGGACCTGCTGCTCTGTTTCTGTTGAGGCTGGCCTGGGTTTAGGCTTTTTACAAAAGTTAATAGACCTCCTTAACTTTTGAAGGAAACGTTCTTCTCTATCCAATCTTGTAGCTACTAAACACTTGTAGCTATCCATCACTTGAATGTTGCTAGTGTGACTGGAGACTGAACTTTGAACTTTACTTAATTTTAATTAATAGCCACGTGTGCCTAAATGTTTACTGTGCTGGATAGTGAACATCTAGGTCAAAAGGTCAGTTAACAAACAAACTGAAGATGTGGCCTTTTAAAGAAAGTTATGTTTACATACTTATAATATTTTCTTGAGTACAAAGGATTCTAAGTGATTATAGATGATCAATGAAGAATCTTTATTTGCAAATCCAAAAATCTTACATATATTTTAGACCGATGATTCTTGAAATGTGGACCCCAGACCAGCAGCGTCAGCATCACCTAGAAACTTGTTAGAAATGTAAATTATCAAGCCCTGCCCCAAACTTAAATAGCCAGACTGGAAGGTTGGGGTCCAGCAATCTGCTTTTAATAAGCCCCTCCCACCCCCAGTGATTCTAATGCACTTTTGAAAACCTCTGTTGTAGAGCGCTAACCGTGTACTAAATAATTGATAAAATAATTACTTAACACAAGGTACTTTCTTTATTAAATAATTAAGTAAATAATCATGTAATACTTTTAAAAATTCTTTTAGATATTAATGACAATGACACACATTTATTTTATGATTTTGTTTAAAATAAAATGAAAAAGCCAAGGAGGCACATCTTCCTACGCTGATGGATCGCTTATTCTGTTGGCATATTTCCTGAGCTTCTAATGGCTGTCCCAGTGAAAGGAGTTTCTGTCAGATATTTTGTCATACAAAACGCTGCAACAGCTTTGAGACTCCTGCCAGCAAGGGTTTCTTAAGGTGCATTGCTGCTTTGGGGGTAGAAAAAAGGTCTCAAAGGAATCATTTGGTTTTAGGCCAAATGTGTCTAAGACTGTAGAGTATCAAAGCAACTATGTGAGAAGTGAAAACTTTCTATTAATCAGCCATTTTGATGTCTAGCACATTACTGGATAAAAACAGTATTCCTTTTATTCTTTCTTCCCACTTTTAGTCTTTTCTTCCTTCGGTAAACTGACTGAAATGGGCATGATTTAAAGATCAAAAGCTTCTGATTTGTAAAGGGCGAGCCTTTCATTACAAAGCAAAGTTCCAAATCCATTTTGCTACTAAGAATAATCCCATCTCATTTTTCACTGGAAGTGGTCTTGGCTATTTCAATTTTCTTTATATTTTAATGAATCACCTTTCATTAAATGCCAGAGTAAAGTTAAGGTCTAAAAAAATATGGGATTAAAATCAAGCTGATATGAGTGTGAAATTCAAGAAACTTAACACCTGTGTGCCCTTAAGCAAGTCATTTAACTGAGAACTGAGCCTCAGTTTCCTCACCTACAAAAATGGAAATAATAACATTTAACTCAGAGAATAATTACGTGAATTAAAATAAATAAATAGAAAAGTGTCTAGCTTATATTCATCAAAATGTTACCAAAGAAGATCCACAAGAAAGGAAACACTATCACTAAAATGGATATTTCCTATTAAAAAAGCCAACATATTTTAATATTATTATTAGCTGCAATATATTATTTTATTCTCTTGATACTTTTTTCATTAAAAAACAATTAAACTAATATATCCCACTTTTCTATTTAACTGAAGGTTTTTATTACTCTCAAACATTTCTTCTCAGATAATTACATTTCTAATGAAGATACTTAGTTTCAATTTCATTTGATCCTTAGTGCCTGCTTTAGAGCTTGATGGTTTATGAATCTATATTCTTTTTAGCTTATGAATTAAATACTTGATAAGATACTTCCTCCTATTCCATTCTTTTAGTTTGTTTCATTTTTCTTCTATTTTTCAGATTTACTGAAGCATAACTGACAAATAGGAACTATATATATTTATGGTGTACAACTTGATGTTTTGTATATACTGTGAAATGATCACCACAATCAAGTAATTAACATAATCATAACCTCACATAGATTCCATTTTCTTTCTTTTTTTTCTTTTTGTTTGTGGTATGAATGCTTAAGATCTACTCTGTAAGCAAATTTCTTTTTTTTTTTAAGATTTTATTTATTTATTTGACAGAGATAGAGACAGCCAGCGAGAGAGGGAACACAAGCAGGGGGAGTGGGAGAGGAAGAAGCAGGCTCCCAGCAGAGGAGCCTGATGTGGGGCTCGATCCCATAACGCCGGGATCACGCCCTGAGCCGAAGGCAGACGCTTAACCGCTGTGCCACCCAGGCGCCCCGCTGTAAGCAAATTTCAAGTATACAATATAGTATTGTTAACTATAGTTACTGTTCTGTACATTAAATCCCCAGAACTCTCATCTTTCATAACTGAAACTTTGTACTCTTTGACACACATCTCCCTATTTCCCCCTCCCTCCTGTCCGCAGCAACCACCATTCTACTCTGATTCTGAGTCTTAATATGTTAGATTCCACATATAAACGAGATCATGCAACATTTCTGTGTCTGTGTCTAGCTTATTTCACTTCATATCATGTCCTCCATGATTTCTTAAAGAAAAGTTGCCCAAAAAACCCCTCCTCACGGCCTTACTAGATTCATTAAATGTTTATATTTGCATTTTATCCCACTTGCTTTATTATTCTTTCCTTTCATACACCTATACACACAAACACACACACACAGCAAACACACACAAATGCTTCTTAAAATAAGGGTGATCAGGAAGCACTGTGTCGTAGTTTAACTAGGAGAATTCATTTTCTTCTTTGGCACTACACAAAATTATACATCTTACAATAGATGGCAGCTTAGATTTGATGAAATTCAGTAAATCTTTGTACGTTTAGGCAATAAGATTGTGGGGATTTTGTTATAGCAGGAAGCATTAATTACTCTATTAAAAGTGGAACGTGATTCCCAGATAAAAAGAACAGTGTCAGCAAGCACCAAAAACTTAAAACTGTTTCAGAACCTGCAAGCAGTTAGTTCTGAGTGGAGTGTAAATTATGGAATGGCAAATGGCAGTATCTACTACCCAGCAGAATGTGAGTGGAACTAGCAAAAACTTCGATATTTAATAATGCATTTCCCCTTGGTGGTGAACTGCATAATCAGGAATATTTATTTGAGTGATGTTTGTGGCTTTTTCACTAAGGTTTTAATAATGAAAACATATTTTAAGAAGTATTTTGAGGGAGATAAGCCAAATAATTAACATCAATGGGCAGCTATTTTACTTGATCACTTATTAAGACTAGTTATACATATGATATAAAATTATTGTACCAAAATTCAGGTTATGACATATGAATATTTTATGTTAACATAGTTGTTTTCATGTAACACATTTTCACACTGCAAAGTCTTTGTTAGCTATATTTTTATCCTTAGCTTTTGCCTGGAAGAAATGCAATCTTAACAGATTTGTTGATCATTCCTGTAATACAAGGCAGAACCTTAGTCATATGTAAACTTCAATATACAAACATCAGTGATCATAGATACAATTCAAACTTTATCCCTCCAGGTCTTAAAAGAAGTTCTTTTCAGTGAAAGAAACAGCATATTTACACTGTCTTTTTTAACCTGAGGCAAATGACCCTAACATGGAGTTCATAATAAAGTGGTAGAAATGATATACTTTCAACACCCACTGAAAAAAAAAATTTTAAATGGAATTAACATGTACCTGCTTAGCTAAAACAATAGACTGTAGAGTCATGCTTGTTTTATCACATCTGTGTTTTCCAAATGATTTTTCTGTACCAATAAAAACATGCTAAAGTGAAACTTCGAGGAGCCACTGAAATAAGAAGCTAAGATATCCCCAGGTTGTTGGATTTGGGATTGATTCTATCAGTATCCCCAGACTTTCAAATAATTACTTCCTTTTTTCTATATAGTTTTGACCCACAAAATGATATTTTATTTTTTGTACTCTGATTATACACACACATACATACTTTGGTTATGTTATCAAGTGAACAAAATGAAACTGATTTGGACTATAATAACTATGCCAATCTCCAGGATAATCTAGCCTAGAGGGCTTCAAACAGTTTCTAGGGACAGAGAAGAAGGCAGATGGGACTGAGGGAGTCTGAGTAGTTAAGATGTCAAATTCTATGCTTTCTCAAATCAAACCAAACACATCCACTTTTATCTATTTTTTGTATTGAGATATACATGAGATTTAATTTAAAAGATTATTGTATAAAAACTTCTAAAGCCATTTATATACCAAATGTCAATAAAGCAGAGTAATTACACAGGAGGACAACAGAGTCAGTTTTGCATTGAAAATCCTCAACCAGTACTTGCTAACCGCAGATACTTGAATGGATTGTACTAACTCTGGATCTGAATTCCTTGTCAAAGGAGGTTAATAATTACTGCTCACAGCATAGATTTAAGGATTAAATTAAATGACACCTGTAAAACCATGCTACACCAAGTTCATGGCTGCCTGTCCATGACCAGGCTACAATGAGATAAGGAGCTTATGCCAAAGTGTAAATCAACTCTATCACTAAGAACATGGTTTCATTTGGCTAACTTCTTGTTTTTCACAGTGTAACTTTCTCAAAGAAGGAAGCAGTGTATTGAGTTTCATTCTAGCACAAGTCCTTACCTTATTGAAGACTGGCCTTTGGGGAAGCAAAGAATTTTATTCATTTGTTTTCCAGCATTATTGAGATATAATTGACATATTACATGGTGTAAGTTTAAGACATACAATGTGATGACTTGATATTTAGTTTATGTACTTCGAAATGATTACCACAGTAGAGCTGGTTAAAACCTCCATCAAAGAACCACCATTTCATTTGTTGGTGAACACATTTAAGATCTACTCTTGTGGCAACTTTCAAGAACATAATACAGTATTGTTAACTACAGTCACCACATTGTACATTAGATCCCCAGAACTTATTAATCTTAAAACTGGAGGTTTATATCCTTTGATCAACATCTCCCTACTTCCTCCACCCCCCAACCCTGGCAATGTCCATTCTACTCTCTGTTTCTTTGACTTCGGCTTTTTTAGATACCACATATAAGTGAGATCATATAGTATTTGTCTCTCTCTAACTTATTTAGCATAATGTCCTAAAGGTCCATCCATGTTGTTCCAAATAGCAGGATTTCCTTTTCTCATGGCTGAATAAAATCCCACTGTGTGTGTATATATTTACACACACACACACACACACACACACACACACACACACACTCCTTCTTTATCGTTTCATCTGCAAACAAATAGTTAGGCTATTTCCATACCTTGGCTATTGTGAAAATCCTTAAATGGACATGGGGGTACAAATATCTTTTTTTTTTTAAGGATTTTATTTATTTATTTGACAGAGATAGAGACAGCCAGCGAGAGAGGGAACACAAGCAGGGGGAGTGGGAGAGGAAGAAGCAGGCTCATAGCGGAGGAGCCTGATGTGGGGCTCGATCCCATAAGGCCGGGATCACGCCCTGAGCCAAAGGCAGATTCTTAACCGCTGTGCCACCCAGGCGCCCCATGAAGATATCTTTTTAAGGTCCTGATTTCATTTCCTTTGGATATAAACCATAAGGGAGACTGCTGGGTCATATGGTAGTTCTGTTTTTAATTTTTTGAGAAACTTCCATATTGTTTTTCATAGTGGCTGCACCAATTTACATTCCCACCAACAATGCACAAGTGTTCCCTTTCCTTTCCTTTATATCCTTTCCAAAACTTGTTATCTTTTATATTTTTGATAATAGCCATCCTAGCAGATGTGAGGTGATAGCTCTTTGTGGTTTGGATTCGCATTTCCCTCATGATTAAATGATGTTGAGCACCTTTTCACATATCTGTTGACCATTTGTATGTCTTCTTAGAAAAAAAATCTATTCAGGTGCTTTGTTCTTTTTTATTAGAATGTTTATTTTGGCTATTGAACTATATGAGTTCCTCATATATTTTGGATGGTAACCCCTTATTTGGTAGATGGTTTGGAAATATTTTCCTCCCATTCCAAAGGGCACTTTTACATTTTGTCCATTGTTTCTTTTGCTATGCAGAAGGTTTTAGTTTGATGTAGTTCTACTTATTCATTTTGTTTTTTCTTGCTTGTGCTTTTGGTTCATATTCAAAAAATCGTTGCCAAGACAGATGTCAAGGAGATTTTCCTCTGTATTCTGTTTTAGGAGTTTAACAGTTTCAGAGATTATGTTTAAGTCTTTAATCTAATTTCAGTTAATTTTTGTGAGACGTGTAAAATAGAGGTCCAATTTCACTATTGTGCAGGTGATTGTCCAGTTTTCCCAGCACTGTTTAATAAAGAGACTATCCTTTCCCCATTGAGTATCCTCGGCTCCCTCGTCAAATATTTGTTGATCATAATTTATTTGGGGGCTCTCAATTCTGTTCCATTGGCATATGTGTCTTTTTTATGCCACTAGCATACTGTTTTGATTACTATACATTTGTGATATAGTTTGAAATCAGAAATTGTGATGCCTCCAACTTTTTTCTTTTTGCAGGATTGCTTTAGCTATTTGGAGTCTTTTGTTGTTCCATATGACTTAAAAAAAAAAACTTTCTACTTCTGAGAAAAATGCCATTGGAATCAAATTGTAAGAAAAACTTTCTACTTCTGAGAAAAATGCCATTGAAATTTTGATAGGAATTGCAACTGAATCCATAAATGGACATTTTAACAATATCAATTGTTAAATTGATCTGTTAAATCAGATTGTTAACAATCTGATCCATGAACAAAGGCTATCTTCCCATTCACTTGTGTCTTCTTTAATTTTTTTTTTATCAGTGTTACCATCTACAAATCTTTCACTTTCTTCATTAAATTTATTCCTAAGTATTTTATTGTTTTGGATGCTACTGTGAAAAGGATTGTTTTATTTCTTTTCCAGGTATTTTGTTGTTAGTATATAGAAATAACAACTGATTTCTGCATCTTGATTCTATATCCCGCAACTTTACTTAATTCATTGATTAGTTTTAAATCTTTTTGGTGAACTCTTTATGATTTTCTATATGTAAGATTGTATCATCTGTGAAAAGAGATAATTTTACTTCTTCCTTTCTGATTTGGACACCTCTTATTCTTTTTCTTATCTAATGGTTCAGCTAGGACTTCCAGTAAGAGTGGTGAGAATAGGCATCCATGAATTTTTCCTATCATAGCAGGAAAGTTTTCAGCCTTTCACCACTGACTATTATGTTAGTTGTGGGCTTGTCACATATGGCCCTTATTATGTTGAAGTTTATTACTTCTATACCCAATTTGTTGAGAGTTTTATCATGAAAGATATTGAATTTTGTCAAATGCTTTAATCTGCATTTATTGAGATTATCATGATTTTATCTTATATTCCATTAATGTGATATATCACATTTATTGATTTATTTATGTTAAGCCATCCTACTGTGTTTGACAGAGACAATCAATTACCATTCAGCTCAGTTTGAGTTTCTTGATATGTCAGCTGGCAACGTCCTTGGGCAGGTAAAGCTTGCTATCAGGGTCTATTTTGGGGTGAGGCCACTGCTCAAACTCTAAGGTAAGGAGGTGCCACTGGCTTAGAACAGCTGGACAGGATTGCTGGCTTCATTCCCTGCCCAAGTGAGGCCATAGGATGAGCTCCATGGTTGCCTGGGATCTCTGGTCAGGTTTCCTAAATGATAGGTCTGGGTACTATACTCAGATTTAGGTGGGGCTGTGAATTAACTTCCTCGCTCTGGCAGGGCAGAAAAACAGGCCCCCACGCCCAGCACAGCTCATTGTTTGGGGACCGAAATCAGGTAAGACTGTAACACTGAATTCCCTTGCGAAACAGGGCCACTGATTTTGCTCTGCTGATGGGGAAAGCCACCATCTGTGCTCTCTGTTCAAGTGCCACTATAAGCAAGGCTGTTGGTTGGGATATGCTGCTTCCTGTGTGTTCTGATGAGGCTCTCTGGTCATGCAGGCTAGAGGCTGTGTTCAGCAAAGGGCGGGGCTATGAATTATTTTCCCTGTCTGGACAGTGGGAGAACAAGCTCCAAGGAGAACAAGGTTCTTTGTTTGTGGTAATGACTCAAGCCAATCCAAGCCCCAAGTTCTCTGGCTGAACAAGGCCACTGGCTTTGCTCTGTGGATAATCAGTTCTGCCTGCCAGACTCTCTGCTCAAGTGTTGCTGGGCCACAGGGCTTCCAGAAGCTTTGGATAGGCTTTCTGGTGGGCCAGGGCCAAGGAACTACACTCAGTAGTAGGTGTACTATGACTGACCTCCTCTGCCTGGGTGGGTGGTGGGGGTGGGAGCCCTGGGACCAGGCTCCAGGGCTTTCAAGGTTCTTTTCTTGAGGACCAGAATCAGGCAGACTTGTGCTCCACGAAGTTCCCTAGTCAAAATGTGTCAGTATCTTGGCTCTGCAAGTGAGCAAAGACACTGGTTGAAACTACTACTTGAGTGCTGCAGGTAGGAACTTGGTTGGCTCAGATTCAGGTGCTGGTTGTTTCAAGCCCTTCCCCCTTCTCTATCACAATCAGATTCCCAATGGTCAAGCCCCATAGATTCCCCCTTGATCCCTATGAGGTAAGACCAGAGTAGGGACTCCCAAGAAGTGACCCACCGTGATGGGGGAGCTAGATGTCCACCCCACACTATCTTTTTCCACTACAGGAACTATCAGGGGAGATCTCTCAGTATGGTGCTGGGCCAGCCTGGGGGAGGGGCAATGTGTTTACTGAAGAGCTACTCTTCTTACCCTTCTAATTCAGTCTGTCTTGGTTTCTGTGGTACAGGGTGTACTTTGGCCTCACCGAAGGATTTTCTCATTGTTGCTTTGTCCATGAATAGTTATTAGTTCTTGTTCTTGTGAGGGGGAGCAAAACTGGGAACAACCTATGTCACTGCAAGAATTTCTTATTTAAAATGCATCTTACTGATCCTTTTGTAGTTCCTAAGTGTGATGATTGCATGTTCATGCTATTGTGTGACATGTGCCTCCCTCAAACCTTGTTATGACCTCAGTACATTACCCGTCTGATATGAATGAATGAATGAATGAATGAATAAAATTCATTTTATTATGGCAGCCACGTCTCAAAGCAATAAATTCCAATTTAACTCTAAAATATATTGCAAACTCACAAAAGGTTTTGAAGAAAAGATCATATCACTCTCAGGGGTAAAAACTGTCTGAAAACCTGGCCCCCTAACCTGGGGGAAATTTCTAGTAATTCATTGTGATGAAGTTGAAATCTCTGATCCCATGACTTGGAGGTTGATGTCTTTCTCTTCCACCACTAAACTGCTAAGAAGAACACTTTTGGAAGCATTCTAAAATAGCCAACCCCAATATGCTTCATATTATTGCAATCCTTCATCACAGGCCAAAATAAGCAATTCTTGTTATCTGTCTGCTTCAAGACTTGTATGCCCATGATACATTGTGCTTTTTTCAGTTGGATCTCCTTTGCACTTTCTCTGTACCTCCAAGGCTTTTTTTTCTGAGCCCTTGGTTATTGAGATTTGTCCCTAGATCATCACTCCCTTCACTGAATATGCCACCCACTTCACCCACACAAGTGAACTACTTCAAAATCCCAGCCATTCTTCACGATCTTCTCATGGTGTACTGCTTATGCTCCTCTATCTGGTTCATCTCAGAAAACAAAGTTTATTTGTTTGAAGACCACCTTATGTGTGCATATAACATTATATCTTGTGATATTTCTGGTTTATTCTATTTTGGATACTGGCATTTAATTGTCAGGTAAATCCTCATTTTAAACAGTTCACCTGTGCTTGTAAATCAAAATAAGTGAATAGTATAGTTAGAAATCATGGAGCCAATATATTTTACATAAGAATACTTGTCAGATGTTCATGAAAATTCTAGATTTACCTATCCATCTATCTAAATGAAGTACAAGTTTTAATAATTAAATGAAATCCATGCAATTAACCTACTTATAAAATTATATAAAAAATTAAAAGATCTAGCACTTTATCTTAATATGATAATTGCTGCCTACAGCATATGCTGAAGTAAAATCCTTGTGGCATTAAAAAATGTTGTCAAAATAGCTTGAATAAACTATAAATTATAGCAAAGTTCACTATTACCAAAGTGCTAAATAAAATAACTCATAGGATTTAGATTAAATAAATGTTGGGGTTAAATTCTTATTTCACTATATAGCGGATATGAAATTAAAAATCTTTTGGACTCCATTTTGACATAACTTTCTTCACAGTAACTGGTTGAAAATGATACAAAACTTACCAGGTTATCATGAAAATTGATACCAGATATGTATACGAGACACCTTGTAGGCTATCTGACCAAATACAGTAGAGCAAATTCAAGTAGAAAAACAGCTGAGTTGAAACAAAAAAGGCAGAGTGAAACTTCTGAGATCTCTTTGAAATATGGAAGATGACCCTTCTCATAATAACATATACTGTTAAACACTTAAAAATGATTTTGTGACTGACTGTGGTGGACAATAAGTGTTGCCCAAATCTCCTTCAGAAATGACAATGCTGATTATTACCCTAGGTGCTGGAAGTACTGCTGCTGGTTGACAGTTCCCACCTATCAAGCCTGTTTCAGTAATTACTTCAGCTTAAGAGAATAGCCTCAGCCAAGGTTATTCCTCCATTCCAGATGGCCTACATCTAATGACTGATCTATGAAAGAGGGTAAAGACTCATTCCTCTCATCCAAAATCAAGACTCTCCTGAAGTTTCATCTCACCTACAGAACTCTCCATGGATGGGCTAGGGCTTCCACTGATACTGCATTTCTGTTCAACTTCCTCTGCCTAATCCCATTTTTGTGAATTCCCTTCCATGAATATCCCATGAATACCCCCTAATGAAATTAATCTTCAAATCAGAGTTAGCTTCCTGGGGAACTCAATCTGTTAGAGCAACACACACAATTTATAGCTATTATCTCACCAAATCATCACAAGCACCATTACCATCATCCCCAGAAGTAAACCGAAATATGAAGAAGTTATTTGCTCACTGTCATGAAATTACTACCCAGGATTTAAACCCTACATTTCACAACAAATGTAATGAACTTTGCCAGTATCATATTCATTTTATCTCTACTTCTCTCTTGTTCATTAAGAGCCATACAATACTGGAGATAATATGATATTTAAGCTTCTATCATAGGGAAGCCCTGTATTTCCACATGAATACCTGTGCCACAGAAAATTCCTTGGATCAAATCCTGTGTTTGGCATAAACTCAATTAAAACCAAAAAACAGTTTCTATAAGATGAAATTATTATTAAATGTGTTACTTAGTTTATAAACTCATGATCAATATCTGTAGTCTACTGCATTAGGCCCTTCCCAATTAGTATCAAAGTGAATCTTCAACATTTTGAAGTTGCATTTGTTTTTAATAAGCTTTTTCTCCAATTATGGATTCCAGCCAAAACAAAATCCTTGAATGTTAGAATATTACAATACAGGTTGGGTTTATAATAATTACCAGAGGCATTAACAGCCGAGTAAAAAAAAAAAAAAATCTGTCCTCATGAGTTTTGTGACTTAAATTTGTGAAGGACAGGGTTCAACTTTTTTTTTTTTAATTCTAAACTTTTGAGCTATTTGTAAAGTGACACGTAAACTGTGGATTTCTTAACTTGTTTTCTCAGATGTTTTCTACATTCATTTTCCATTAGGCATTACAATTATCTAACCTGTTCATAATATTTTTCAAACTAAACTAGTAAAGTAATTTTAAGCTGGTTTTCTAAATGATATAGCTGGGCTAAGGTGGTACTGGATGGTTTATTAGCAAAAGATAATCAAGTTAAAAATGTCAGTTAATGTTGGAACATGTGCTTAATCAGAGAGAGATATACAGTAGTTGAACCTAAAGGGGACTAGGTCCTGGCCACACAAACATGGTGAATTTAGCTCTTTAAATATTTGAGGTCAATGCTCACCATCAAAGCTTTCCTCAGTGACCTTATGGCAGGAGTCCGCATTTGGGAAATGGAATTCTCGGTCCAGAAAGTTTTACTATTTCTAGTAATTACATTAAAAAATGAGTAGGTTAATGGACATTTACCCCTTTTGTCCTTTAAAGATTTCTGTTCTGAGAGAGTTTATAATCTCATTGGGAGTAAAATCTATGTTTTGTGTTTAACATTCCTCCCTGCAGTTAACTCCCTGATGTGCACAAAACAGCTCCAGTGTGCTGAGTGCTTAGTGTGCCTTACAGAAAAATAATCTCTAAAATACAGCAACCCTGTAAGTAGGTATTTTTTTTTAAGATGAGAAATCTGAGGTTCCAAAAGGTTAAATAATTTATATGACCTATATTTTAAGGGACATTTGATGATGCTTGCAAACTTGAATTTATCACACTTTATCTTGCTTTACCAAGAAAAATATTATATGTGCATTGATGATATATGCATTTATATAATGCATATATTATCACCATACGTACACAAACATAAACACAGGTATACTTTGTAGCATATGAGCAAACACGAGCTAATCTTTGTATCCACTCCTGATATGTAAGTCCCTATGCCACATTCATAAAGAACTATTTTTCCTTTCCTGAATTTTCCATACACTCTTACACTTCCATGTTTTTGCAAATTCAACTTGCTAAGGCCTAAGATGAGAAAAGAATTTTATAGAAAAGGGGTCTTCAGGGGTGCCTGGGTGGCTCAGTCATTAAGTGTCTACCTTCGGCTCACTGAGCCCCACATTGGGCTCCCTGCTCCGCTGGGAGCCTGCCTCTTCCTCTCCCACTCCCCCTGCTTGTGCTCCCTCTCTCGCTGGCTGTCTCTCTCTCTGTCAAATAAATAAAATCTTTAAAAAAAAGGGGGGATGTTCAGAGGATATGAAGGAAGACAGTAAGGCTGACATAAAAGAAAAGCAGGAGAAATAGAAGATTTAGGAGCACATTTAAGACATTAGATTTTATTCCAAGTGTAACTAGAAATGACTGAAGAGTTTAATCAAAAAATAAGATAATCTGATTTGAATTTTAAAATATCAGTTTACTGGGTAGAGAATGGATTAATGAAGTTTGTATCAAAATTAAAAGCGAGGGTAGAAAAGACTTATGGTGGTTCTCTAATGCTATCAATAGTACGTAGTAAGAAAGGATCACTACTGGACAACTCTTAACTGTCAAGTTATAATACCATGAAGGGAGGAGGCCTGAATAAGAGAAAACTATGTTTTAAAAAATAATGGTGTGGATCAATTTTTAAGTAAACCATGCAAATACCAAAGATATGTAGAAAAAAAAAACTTATGCAAGTTCTGTTCTTTCCACTGAGGTATCCCACTCAACATACTGAAACTTTCCTAACTTATCAAGTGACTGAACTTTAGGATCTTCTTTTACAAAACTATGGCAGCATTCACCTGAATAAAGAGAGAAGGAGTAAACAAACGTTTAATCTGTAGTTCTGATTAAATTGGTTCACTTTGTAACTGACGTTATGTTTATAGAGATTAAAGAGAGTTTGCACATGCCCTCACAATGTGTCCAATTTTCTGTTAAGTTTTACAAGTAGTGAAAGAGCATGTCTGAAAGGATCAAAATAAAGATGAATATACTTTAATTTTATCTCATACACTTTTTAAAAGCTCCAATGGTTCTTTTCCTGAACACAATACAAAATAGTAAGTAACAATGAACTAAAGAAAAAAAATTAAGACTAAGGACCTGGAGTTTGAATAGACAATCCTAGACAAAGAGTCAGTTTTTATAAGTCACCATGAGAAGATTCAAGAAAACCAGAGCAAAATAGACAAGTAAAACACCCTTCACTGATCACTTGTTTTAAGAGATTATTTGTGAAAGGATGTAAATTAAAAACAACAGGTGGAACTAAAAAACAACAAATTTTAAGGAAGCAATTTGATATACTTCAAGAGAAAACATGGGGAGCCTGAGTGGCTCAGTCGGCTAAGCATCTAACTCTTTATTTTGGCTCAGGTCATGATCTCAGGGTCGTGAGATCGAGCCCTACGTTGGGCTCCATGCTGGGTGTAGATCCTACTTAAGATTTCTCCTTCCCCTTCTTCCACTCTTCCCCACCACCCCTCTTTCTCTCAAAAGAGAGAGAGAGAGAGAGAGAGAAACAGAGAGAGAAAACACAATTATGGATTTTTTAGTTGGGCCCAGAAAATGCATAAAGACTTTAGTGGAGTTATGTCTACACTATATTCCCTTCAACAAGTTTCTTCAGACCTCAGGTGAAGGTAAAGCAACTTGAGAAATTGTGAAGTAGGCAAAACTGATTTTCAGCATGCCCTAATGTATCAGTTAACTATTGCTATGACACACTGTTTATAACAAACACAAAAATCTTGGTTACATACAATACCACGCATTTATATTTTTATGCCTCAATGGGTAAGTTAGAGATCACCTGATTAAGGCTGGACTTGGCTGGAACACCTCTGCTCCTTGTACCTCTTTTTCTACTTGTTGAAATGACAGGCTAGTTCAGAAATATCCTCATGGCAACGGCAGAAGCACAGGACTCCAAGCAAAAAACAAGCAAAAAACAAACAAAAAACAAAAACAAAAAACCCCATAAAGCCTCTAAGACCAAGGCTCAGACCAGGCAAGCTGTTACTTTCACTGCATTCTGCTGGCCAAAGCAAGTCACATCAACAAACCCAAAATTCAAAGGATAGGAAAAGATATTCCACCCCTTGAGTAGGGAGAGGCAAGAGTAAGTAAATATTTCTGAGCAATAATATAATCTACCACAACCCCTCTCTTTTCTTCTCTGCTTCTCTTCTGTCAGCCCTTTTCTTTAGCTCTGGGGGGAAAGTCAATTAAGAAATTAAATCACAGTAGAAGAGACTTGACATACTCCCCACTGGAGAAATATTTTTGTTTTGAAAAAACAAACATCGGACAGGTGTAATCACTGATGGTGTCATTGCAAACATCTCCTGGGAGCTATACTTCTGGAGAGGGCCTTTATATGTGAGAGCATATTGAACCACAGACAGATGAGCCCTGAACACCAGGTAAGTTTTTTATTTCCCTCTCTATTTCAAAACTTCTGGATTATACTATTTAAATAAGCCTTCTTTTCTCTGTTTCTGCTTCAGAAACACTCAAACTCTTCTGCAACCACAGGTGCAAATCAAATGATGCGCTCACCATAGCTGGCAAGCCACCAGCTTATTAGGCTTTACTGGCCTGGTGAATTGTTAGTACTTCAGTAAGAGAAAACCATAACATCATAATTATAAAATAATCCAAAACCTAGTCTACTGAAACTGCAACATTATCATTATCATTTTTGTTCTTTATTAGCTATGAGAATTCAAATTTCCAAAGACCTTTGGGCTCTTTAACACACATGCCATACTCACAAAGAGCCACAAACTGCTGGATACTGTTTAACATGTCTTACTGAGCTATGAGACCAATGTCTTATTTTATTTTTCATTTGGGCAACTTATTTTCTATGTCATACCTACAAAATTTCCCAAAGTACTACCAAATACACAAATATGCCCAGAATTAAATTATTTCCTTAAGAACCATACAGGATTCTGAATTCCCTGTTCAATTCACCCCTCCCCACAGCCTGTGCACATTTTCCATAAGGCTTACTTCCACATCACCACTTGACAGAAACACACTATCTCTCTCTTTTTCTCTCCATCACTGACCGCCAACTCTCATTATATTTTTTTAAAACAATTCTCTGATACAATCCCCATTTCACAGAATGACTAGGGCTGTGAACAAGTGAATTTATGTCCAGAATATATACTTACTAGTTGTACAGTTGATATTTGAAATGCATATAAGTTTAACTCAAAAACCCATCCTTTCTCCACCAAGCAGATTTCCATAAACTCTTTAAAAGAGGGAAGTAGATGGTGGTGGCAATTATGATATGAATGGTGGAAAACCATCACACTAATAGTAACAATCATAACTACATTTTATCAAGCACTATTCTTTGTCAGGCATAATGCTAAACTCTTCAAATAAATTCTCATTTTCTTCTCCCAACAATTCTATCATTTATGTCTTATTATTATCTCTTTTGTGTGATGAGGAAACAAGCACAGAGCTCTCAAGTTATTCCCTCAAAAGCATACTGCTGGCTTTGAACCCAGACCTTGAACTCTTAACAACTACATTACAGAACCATGTGTCATCCCAGAACCATGTATGATGATAGATCAGAAATAAGGTGAAGGACCAAAATCTCATCTTTGACCTGCAGACTACACAGCTGGGCCACACTACACTTCGGAAATACTTTATATACTAATGTTCAGTGGCAGAAATTAGAGCATAAAGTTATCAGATATGAAAAGTCAGTCCAAGCCATCAACAATTAAAACATCACTAGGCAGGGATGGATCCCGAGGCATGGGAATCCCATAGCAAGCAATAATATCAGGCTGCAGCAGGACAAAAGAGAAGGTCCTGCCATCTGGCCTTCACCCATTCCTCTCTCAGGACTCATAAAATCTTGACATCCTGGACACAGTCATAGCAGCTGGGAATTGTCTGGGAAACGAAATATGCATGGTTGGTTGATTAATCTTGCTTCCTATTAAGCAATGAAGAGAAAAAAATTACATAAAATATACAAGAAAAAAAAGGAAAACTGAATATTATAATCAATATAGTGAGGAGAGAAAATCAAGGACAGAATGTCATAAAATTAAATTCCAGCCCTGAGATTTATCCTTCCAGAGCCTTAGTTTCCAGATCTTTAAATGGAGAAAGGAGAGGTGGAAGGTAGTCGAATGTCATTCAATTTTCTTTCCAGCATTCCATTTTCTATGTTTTGAAATTTTTTCAGAATTTCTGTTAAAAAAAGACATTATTCCCTCATACTTAGTTAAAAATAGACATGAAAATGAACCACTCTATCCTCGTAGGTGTGCAGCTCCATGTTTCATCATATTTGCTAAGTCATGCAACAATTTAATTAGCTACTTTCAGCAGTTTTATGGTAGGACTTTTGACTCTGCCTATGTATACACTGGGACTTACTGTAGTGACAGAGGTACTTAGAATTTCTTCAAGTAAATTCTGTTACTTCAAAAGGTCCAAATTCAAATTTTAAAACATGTAATTGTGTGATAATAAAAAGAAGCTTCTTTTGTGTTTTTGTTACTTGTGTTATTTATTCTAAGCATGGATAGTCAATTAGATTTTCAACCTACATTTTTTTCTCTTCCATTACCTAGGATTTCCCTGTCTTCTAAGATGAGCAAACACTATAATCAGTTTCCCTCAGGCTTGAAATTATCAGTGCTATAACTTGAGTTCAGATGGCACCTTCCTTCCAAATCCTTGCTTCAGTTATTTGTCATGAAAAATTACTTTTGGGGGCGGAAATCTCTTACTTGCTGTTATCCCAGAAGTGAATTATTTTAAGGAATTTAACTAAAATACATCCCAATAAGCTTTATGGGCCTGCCAAATATAATTTTAAATAAACAGAAGAAATTTCCCCCCAATTTCTTTTGTGATACATAGGTGAGCAAAAAGAAAATCTCAAATTATTAGGCACTTACTATTTTCATTAAAATAAAAAGTTTCCCTTTTTTTCTTTAATTTTCTATAAACTTCTCCTTCCATCGTACATGTAATTTTTTGAAACTAGCACAACACTAGATTTGTTGACTGTGTGAGAAGACAATACTCTTCCCTCGTGCCGTGCAACAGTTGATATAAAACTCAGAGAAATGGTTCCATAGAAACTGTGCTTCAACTAATTTAATAGGTTATTTTTTTTTGCAATTAAAAAATGAGAGATGGGTACTGTCGAACTTCAATTTGGATTTTCTGTATTATACATACTGATAATATATGAGCATAATATTCTTCATAGCAATTAGTCATGAACACAAACTTGCACAGTTTTAAAAACACTTCTCAATCCTTTGGGAACCATAACAGACACTGAATTTAGAAAGAGAAATTCCCCTTATTGTTGTAACTTCTGAGTCTCCTATATGAAATCATTTTTACACCCATTAAGAAAGTCATTGCCTTTTTTTGCTTGTATAGTTGCAAGAAAAAAATAAAATTAATACTAAGAAAATATGTATGCATTCTGGAAGGTAGAAGGAAAAAATGAACTACAAAAGACATACTAAATAAATTATTTTTATTATATACTATTGATACTGTGAACAAAGTATATGCTTTCCCATTTATAGCCATAAAACCCAGGTTATCTAATGAACATGTTTTGTTTAAGTAAAACTCAGAATCACAGAAGTTTAGAATGCCGGAACTGGAAGGAATATCCAACCCAAATTCCTGATCTTAATACTGAGGAAACCAAGTAGACTGATTAAATGAATTGTCCCAGAATCCACTGATGTTTTATATTTACATTCAAATCACAAACCTGCTTACCCAAGTGAAGCTATGGTGCAAGTCTTCCACAAAAGAATATGCACATTTCATAATGTATTAATCCTACCAAACTTTTAGTGGGAAACACAAAGCAATGCATTGCCCATGGTTGGGGAAATCGATTTGTTCTTAAATTAAATAATTTTACTCCTTGTGATTTTTCCTTCTGCTTTAGAACCTAATACAAAGTTCATTCATCCAATATTTATTAAGCATTTACTATGTACCAGACTATATTCCAGACAACAGAGATGAACAAGATTCATGGTGTTCCTTATATTCAGGTATGAAAATGGATATGTTTGAATTACTGACTTCCATTTTTTGGAAAATCATTCATATTCTTTTCCCATCTCACCTTCTGAAATTTTTAAATTTCCTTTGTTAGCCTCAAGCTGCTCACTACAAAATGTAAGAGATTATTGTCATTAACAGGTATATCAATACTATGCTTAAGGAAAAAAATAAAAAGTAATTTGACCACTGCAGACAAAATAAACCTTTCAAGCCTCTGTTTTAATATCCCCAGAAATTTAGACTGATTTGATTAACCTGAAGTTTCTTCCTAAACATACTAGACAATGATACTATTAGTAATCCTATGGGAAAATAATTATCATTTCTGTAGAGATTTACAATTCACCAATTACCTGAAAATATAATAAATAAAAATAACTTGCAAGTACAATTTAAATATGGATGGCAATGGGTGATTTTGGTGCTCTGGACTTTAATACCTCCTCTTACCCTTTGAGAATCAGATTATATACTAATTTGCATTATTGTTGGGCTTTTACAAACAAATCTTAAAAATAGGCATGCCATTTGATGCTACTTTTTAGTGAAGGAAACTGAGGCTCAGATAATTTGCCTAATTTGGGAAGTGACAGTGCTCTGATTCTAGAGGTAAGTAATATTTTCATTCAAATTAGTCTCTACCAATATTTCCCCAAGCTTAAAAATTACCAACTTAATGTAAATTTGTCTAACTTTTTAAAGGGCCTTTTCACTTTGTTTGAGTCTTAAAGCCATTTTAATCAGCTTTGCTGAATGTCATAAACCCTACAGTATTTTCCTCAATTCTGTATTATGATTTATAAGGCAATAAATGAATACATACATATGTAATACATGGTTATCTACTTTTCTAATCTGTTTTTTGTGATGCTTATTCTTTTTATTCCTACAGGAACAATTAAAAAAGAAATATATTATTATATAAAATTTTTGTCTCTCATACATGTATATTTTTCCAAAATGAAACTTTTATTTCTTACATCATTATGAACATTACCTCTTTCTTAACACAGAATTGAGTATAGATTGTCATTGTATTGATTAATAGATAGTCTTCATTCATAAGCAGAAAAGTCTACTCTGTTCTATAGAAAGCATCTATGCCCTTTCTTATGCCTTAGCCATTAAAAACTTCATTGCACATGATACAAAAAGAGAATAAAAGCATGTAAGGTTATTTCTTCCCTGTGAGGTAAAGAAAATACATCTGTCATTTAACATATATTCACTGATTACCACTGCATTCCGTATTTAGATATATGGAAATTTAAGCCAAAATTGTTATCTGTTATCTCTATCTATACTACCTAATTTACAAATAAATATATGTAT
>NW_024423319.1:101699912-101702036 GCF_017311325.1 Ursus maritimus | reverse complement strand
CAATTACCTGAAAATATAATAAATAAAAATAACTTGCAAGTACAATTTAAATATGGATGGCAATGGGTGATTTTGGTGCTCTGGACTTTAATACCTCCTCTTACCCTTTGAGAATCAGATTATATACTAATTTGCATTATTGTTGGGCTTTTACAAACAAATCTTAAAAATAGGCATGCCATTTGATGCTACTTTTTAGTGAAGGAAACTGAGGCTCAGATAATTTGCCTAATTTGGGAAGTGACAGTGCTCTGATTCTAGAGGTAAGTAATATTTTCATTCAAATTAGTCTCTACCAATATTTCCCCAAGCTTAAAAATTACCAACTTAATGTAAATTTGTCTAACTTTTTAAAGGGCCTTTTCACTTTGTTTGAGTCTTAAAGCCATTTTAATCAGCTTTGCTGAATGTCATAAACCCTACAGTATTTTCCTCAATTCTGTATTATGATTTATAAGGCAATAAATGAATACATACATATGTAATACATGGTTATCTACTTTTCTAATCTGTTTTTTGTGATGCTTATTCTTTTTATTCCTACAGGAACAATTAAAAAAGAAATATATTATTATATAAAATTTTTGTCTCTCATACATGTATATTTTTCCAAAATGAAACTTTTATTTCTTACATCATTATGAACATTACCTCTTTCTTAACACAGAATTGAGTATAGATTGTCATTGTATTGATTAATAGATAGTCTTCATTCATAAGCAGAAAAGTCTACTCTGTTCTATAGAAAGCATCTATGCCCTTTCTTATGCCTTAGCCATTAAAAACTTCATTGCACATGATACAAAAAGAGAATAAAAGCATGTAAGGTTATTTCTTCCCTGTGAGGTAAAGAAAATACATCTGTCATTTAACATATATTCACTGATTACCACTGCATTCCGTATTTAGATATATGGAAATTTAAGCCAAAATTGTTATCTGTTATCTCTATCTATACTACCTAATTTACAAATAAATATATGTATGTGTGTTTCATGTACCTTATTATTTATTTCTAAATGTTAAATTTTGTGGTACGTGCTACAGATTTTTGCTATTCAAAATAACAAAGAAGAGATTCACGATGAGAATTTGAGGAGTCAGGGAAACTCAGAAAACATTTTCTGGGCTGTCAGATACTGCAGCAACAGGATGATAGATGCTATTATACACAGTTGCAAAGGAACCAAAAGACCCTAGAATTGGACTGGGTAGGAATGGGGTGAAGTTTACAGAAGTGGTGCTTTCGAAGCTGGTTTCTAATGATGTGTAAAAATTAATCAGAAAGAGAAAAGGAGAAGGGGTATTCAAGGAAGAAATAAAAACATGAATTTAGGTAAGGAGGTCTAAAAGAGCAAGGAATAATCTAGGATTGGAAGTGATTAGTAGTGTCTGATGATCTGAAGATGGAAAGTGGGTGATGATAAGGCTGGAGAGAGGAGAGCAGATGTCATGGAGGCCCCTATTTATCTTTCTGAGTAGTCTGATTTCCAGCTTTAATATTAATTTGGGAAACACGTCAAAGAAGGGAGTAACCATGTATTTATGTATATTTGAATATATCTACAGAAGCACAAAGGATACTAAACTTGTAACACAGGTAATCCGGGGTAGAGAAGATATCAAATTTCTTTGTAAATCTTTGTATTGCTTCAATTGTTACAGCAAGCATGCATTATTCATTATGTTTAAAATATATAAATTACAAAAGCTTAAGAAAATGTAATTGTAGATAATGCATAAAATAGGAGGTAGATTACTTATTAAAACATAGAAAAGTTGGTAAAGGCACTACTCATTGAAAAAATGCTAATAGTGTTTAAATATGATCCTTAGAGAAAAATTATTTATTTAGTTTTTTAAAGATTTTATTTACTTACTTGACAGAGAGATAAGAGAGCACAAGTAGGCAGAGCAGCAGGCAGAGGGAGAGGAAGAAGCAGGCTCTCTGCTGAGCAGGGAGCCAGATGCGGGGCTCAACCCCAGGACCCTGGGATCATGACCTGAGCCAAAGGCAAATGCTTAACCAAATAAGCCACCCAGGTGCCCCGAGAAAAATAATTTAAATTAAATAAATGTTTGATTTTTGAACAAAAAAATTAACCGGATAAAAGCATAAAAAAA
>NW_024423319.1:101698419-101699902 GCF_017311325.1 Ursus maritimus | reverse complement strand
TGTGTTTCATGTACCTTATTATTTATTTCTAAATGTTAAATTTTGTGGTACGTGCTACAGATTTTTGCTATTCAAAATAACAAAGAAGAGATTCACGATGAGAATTTGAGGAGTCAGGGAAACTCAGAAAACATTTTCTGGGCTGTCAGATACTGCAGCAACAGGATGATAGATGCTATTATACACAGTTGCAAAGGAACCAAAAGACCCTAGAATTGGACTGGGTAGGAATGGGGTGAAGTTTACAGAAGTGGTGCTTTCGAAGCTGGTTTCTAATGATGTGTAAAAATTAATCAGAAAGAGAAAAGGAGAAGGGGTATTCAAGGAAGAAATAAAAACATGAATTTAGGTAAGGAGGTCTAAAAGAGCAAGGAATAATCTAGGATTGGAAGTGATTAGTAGTGTCTGATGATCTGAAGATGGAAAGTGGGTGATGATAAGGCTGGAGAGAGGAGAGCAGATGTCATGGAGGCCCCTATTTATCTTTCTGAGTAGTCTGATTTCCAGCTTTAATATTAATTTGGGAAACACGTCAAAGAAGGGAGTAACCATGTATTTATGTATATTTGAATATATCTACAGAAGCACAAAGGATACTAAACTTGTAACACAGGTAATCCGGGGTAGAGAAGATATCAAATTTCTTTGTAAATCTTTGTATTGCTTCAATTGTTACAGCAAGCATGCATTATTCATTATGTTTAAAATATATAAATTACAAAAGCTTAAGAAAATGTAATTGTAGATAATGCATAAAATAGGAGGTAGATTACTTATTAAAACATAGAAAAGTTGGTAAAGGCACTACTCATTGAAAAAATGCTAATAGTGTTTAAATATGATCCTTAGAGAAAAATTATTTATTTAGTTTTTTAAAGATTTTATTTACTTACTTGACAGAGAGATAAGAGAGCACAAGTAGGCAGAGCAGCAGGCAGAGGGAGAGGAAGAAGCAGGCTCTCTGCTGAGCAGGGAGCCAGATGCGGGGCTCAACCCCAGGACCCTGGGATCATGACCTGAGCCAAAGGCAAATGCTTAACCAAATAAGCCACCCAGGTGCCCCGAGAAAAATAATTTAAATTAAATAAATGTTTGATTTTTGAACAAAAAAATTAACCGGATAAAAGCATAAAAAAATTTTATTTATCCATGCTTTCTATCATTATTTAATTTGTCAATATTTTATGCATGAAATATTTTAAGAAAACAAGTATTCTATATGTTGTAATTGATTTTTCATATTCTAATTTGTTAAATTTTGCTTTAAATGTTCTGGGTTTTTTTATGCTTTTATCCGGTTAATTTTTTTGTTCAAAAATCAAACATTTATTTAATTTAAATTATTTCTTCTCGGGCACCTGGGTGGCTTATTTGTGCTTGCCTTTGGCTCAGGTCATGATCCCAGGGTCCTGGGGTTGAGCCCGCATCTGGCTCCCTCGCTCAGCAGAGAGCCGCTTCTTCCTCTCCCTCGCCTGCTGCCTGC
>NW_024423319.1:101669134-101698394 GCF_017311325.1 Ursus maritimus | reverse complement strand
AATTTGAAACAAAAAAACACTACAGAAGTATTTAAAAATATAGAGACAGAATACATACATTCTACAATCTGAAAAAAATAAATATGGAAAATATAAACTATCTCAATGGACATAAGTAGACAAATCTGAACCAACAAATTAGCATAAAAGAAATACATCAAAGTTTTCAAATAGGTTCTAAGTAAAGATGATGTGTTGTTTTCTGTTATAATACCTATGCTAAATGGAATAGTCTATTTGTTAGTTCCAAATTTTTATTTAAATTCTAGTTAGTTAACATATAGTGTAATATTAGTTTCAGGAGTAGAATGTAGTGATTCATCACTTACATATAACACCCAATGCTCATCACAAGTGCCCTCCTTAATCCCCATCACCCGTTTAGCCCATCCACCCCCACATCCCCTCCAGCAACCCTTAGCGGTTTGTTCTCTAGAGTTAAGAGTCTTAAACTATTTAGTCTTATGTAAAATAATGGAAAGCCAAGCAATTTATTTTTTTAAGATTTATTTATTTATTTGAGACAGAGAGAGGGAGAGAGAGAGAGAGAATAAGTGGGGGGAGGGGCGGGGGAGAGGGAGAGAAATCTCAGACTCCCCATTGAGCATGGAGCCCAACACGGGGCTTGATGCCCCGACCTTGAGATCATGACCTGAGCAGAAATCAAAAGTCAGATGCTTAAATGACTGAGCCACCCAGGCACCCCTCAAACAATTTATTTTTGAATGTAGCACAGTTAGTCTGTCAATAATTGCCAAAGGTAACAGACATGCATAAGTTCATGTGCACACACACATACACACATCTACATAAAACCATGGTTCCATGATAGTTCAACCTCAAGTAAATTCAAGTAAGAATACCTGATTTCATGAAAACAAACCCAATTGTTCATTAAATGATTTAGCTACTGAAAAAAATAGGGCTATCTCAAGAATGAAAGAATAGCTTAATATTAAGAATTCTATGAATATAAAATAAGTACACCTCTGTATCATGATAAATAATCTTGAACTACTGGCAAATAACATTTCAAAATGTGGGAGGGGCAATGAGCAAAAGTGTCCAAATGTGATCCTGGGAGCTTACTTCAGTTTGCTAGACAGTGAGTTGGCTGGGACCTGAGGTACTCTCTTCTCTCAGGGGGAGAAGCTGTATTTTCACTCAACTTCTCCAAAATGAGTTCCTACTACTGAAAGGAGGGACAACACACCTGTCATGAGCCTCAGTGTCTCCAGAGATAGGGCAGCTAGCTTTTCCGGATACATGATGCCCTTGGCACCACAACAATCTCTTCCTACACTGATGAGTTTGTTCTCATATGAACCCCCTAACAAGTAAAAGCAAGAGGCAGGCACTGTTCTTCCACTTGACCCTGGCATACCTCTTAGTGGAAAGGTGGGAATATCAGGATGTTTATGCCTTCTCTTGCTACCCTTGCCTTGTAAGTTTCCCCAATAAAACCTGTTCCTTAATGTATTCCTTGTGATACTGCACATTTTGCCCTAACCAATCACACAGCACATGGCAAATATCTAGAATACATTAAAATCTGAAACAAGAAAGAAAAAAAAAAAAGCAGCATGCTTTCCAACGCAAAGAAAATAATAAGAGAAAAAACAATGCATACGTTAGTTTGGGTCCTTTGAGAAGCAGATGCCAAAATGGGATTAGATGTCCAACAGATTTACTGGAGGAAACACCTATGAAGGACAAATGGGGAGAGAACTACAGGGGACTAGAAAAATGGTCACACTGTGAGGCAGGTCTAAATCCCATGGAAGAGGAAGAAAAGACGATAAATTTGGGCAGGAAATACATTAGATTGTGATTCTAAGAAATTTTGGCAAAGCTGATGAGGAGTCCTTGAGTCCAGATCAGCTGTCAGAGGAACACTGTGTTTCCCAAATGGTGCTGTTTTAGTATCCTCCATTCTCAGTCATTGGCTGGGAGCAGCTCATGGGAAGCGTGGCCTTGGTGCCAATACCATGCTGGATTTCAGAGGGCAATAACTAGGGACCTCTGTCAATTATAATCCCTGAAGTCAGAGATCTGAGAGGCTTATTCCTACGGCTGCCACAGCATAGTTTTTAAATAAGAGAAAAACATGGTAATTTGTAGATATGTTGGGAAACCCCAAAAAGATTAACAGCAAAATATTTATTATTTAAAAGATGGTTTAAAACTCATCTGGAGGGCTGGTAATGTATTGAAATTAGGATGAAATTGCTTTGCAGGTAAGAACGCTCTATGTGCTATAAGGTATGATGCAGTAAGAAATTTATTTATTCATGATAGCATATACCCAAGAATAATAATAATAAACCAAGCACCACATATAAGCCTCAAAATCTCATGGCAATCTGTCCAGCTTTCATATGCTATGCTAATAAGTAGAAAAACAGGAAGAATGTGTTTTAGATAGATTATATCATAGCAGTTTTTAAAATAGCAGAATATTAAAAATAATATCCAACAAAAATATAAATAACCTGTCTTTGCATACATGTAATGAAATATTATAGTTATTTAGTAAATCATTTCAAAGAATTTGTGCCAACATGGCAAAATTTTTATAGTAAGTGAAATTTAGGAGTATATAAATCTGTTTCTGAAGTGTAATCTCAGTTACACATACGCATACACATACACACACGGAAAAGCAAATGCAAAGGAACAAACATAAGCACTCATGTATAATTTCTGAGGGCTGAATTAGGAATAATTTGATGTTTATCTTTTATGCTATTTGTTCTTTCCAGATTTCTCCATTATGCATGAAGTGTAATATCAGAAAATAATTTTGTAAAATAATTTAAAATTTATAAAGTATTATAGTAGGGGTGAGGTAATCATTGATGCTGTTTTTCAAATATTTCTGGTCTCCCCCTTCTAAGCACATGGTAGGAATGTACTTCTTGGTGACCTTAGAGTTAGGCCAAAATAGTGAGCTGAGAGCAATAGCATGATGTGTCATTTAATTGCTGATGTAACATACTCTCTGCTGGGATAACCAGAAACACTGAAACATGGCTGCTTCATCAGCCTGAATACCTGAGACACCACATGATCAAAGTTTCTCTGCCAACCTGTGATTGCCACGTCTCATGGGTGAGAGATGAGCCTGTGTTTCTTTAAGCACTGAGATATACAAGTTGTAGTTTCTTTAACATAACCTAGTCCATTATGACTGACATAAAATTGATTCCTAGGAAAGAGGTACTGCTAAAATGGAAACATCAAATAGGAGGCATTAGCTTTAGGTCTAGGTGGCAGACAGGGAGAAAACTGTTACAATGCTGTATCTACAATTAGGATAGAGAGAGAACCAGAGAGATCTTAAAAATAACTATAGATAATACTTCTGTGATATTCTTGCCAAAAATAAATAACTTCAATCTAATCATGAGAAAACATGAGACAAGTTAAGAAACATTCTATAGACTACCTGGCCAGTACTCTTCAAATGTGTCAAGGTTATAAAAGAAAAAGAATGAAAAACTGTCATAGATTAAAGGAGACTAAGGAGATATGACACTCAATACAACATGGGATCCTGGATTGGATCCTGGAGGAGAAAAAAGACATTAGTGGGAAAGTGGGGAAATTTGAATTAGGTCTGTAATCTAGACGATACTGTTAATTTTCTGATTTTGATAACTATACTATTGTTATGTAAAATGTTAATATTGGGGGAGCTGGATGAAAGATATATGTGAACTTTATATATAATTTTGCAACTTAATTATTTCAAAATAAAACATTAAAGAAAAAGATGTAGTGGGAGGAGGGCTTAGTAGCTTTGTCAAAAACGTTATACAAAGGTGAGTAAAGAAGTCTTCACGCAATTCTTTGTGTGTGTGTGTTTATACAGGGAAGAGCGAGACTAGAATAGAAAGAAACCACAAACTTGTAATAAAAATCTTTTTGATTCTTTGAGATAAAAAGGAATAATGAAGATTTCAAACTTTGAAATAGACAAAGCAGGATGAGAAAGCTGTACAGCCCTCAAGGAGAGTTTAGCCTCAAATCTTACATCAAATATGGACAAAGATAGTAATAAAGTAAAACCTACCACAGGACACAGAAAGGGGTTTTAAAAATCAATGGCCAGAGAGTACCCACTAGGAAAAAAATTGGAGTCTAATCAAGGAATATTCCCTGCATTCAGATGTCTGCCCAGTAACATTTCAGTATTGCTAACGACTTTACACATCCCTATTCTTTCTTTTCCCAAATAGGAGTGTTTACTAGGTTATACTGAACTTGATCCCTCACTGTATACAGTGGGGGTGAACGGGAGATAACTCATGTTTGTTTTTGTTCATAGATTCTGCCACAACAGAAACATATGTAAGACAACCACACATCAGTCTCCATGATAGAGGCAACTGTGTGATCATGGACATTGAAACTGAGGCCTTGACTAAAAGACGCCTTTGGTTTATTTCCTCAAGGAAGATACACAGATGTATTCTGTATGAAAGAAAGAGGCCAAATATTCAGCAATCAATAGGTACTACTGGTACTTCAGTTATTAGTGCTGCTTAACAAATACTTCTGGGTATTCTTCCATTTGTGTACATGGTAGGATGAACTTTCTGGTCTCTGTATGGTTGGATAGGAGTTGTGTCACTAGATTTAGCTGTTCAGTTGTGAGCAGAGGTGATATTTGTCACTATAGCCGGCTCATTGCAGATGTGCTGCCATCCATAGATCCCTTTTACCTCTTTGCTTACAACCAGAAATATTCCACATAGTGGCTGCTTTGTTTGCTTGACTCCAAGCACAACTACCACAAACAAAAAACACTTCCCTTATCCTTCCCCAATGGCCCGTTACAGACATGTAGAATAAACAAGAAATCAACTTGATCATCATCATTAACTTCGGAGAACTGGGGATATTTTGTTACTGCAGAACAGCCGAGTCTATCTGAGACAAAGTAAGCTTCAAATTGCTATAGCACGTTCCTGTTATTTAAATCTCTAAATATTAAGTTATGCTTTATACTGAGAAGAAGTATTCAAGAGTTGAAATATTCTAAGTTTCTGGATATCCATTACAAGATAGTTATGTTTGTCCATAACAGCAAAGTATCCAGCACAAGATAGCTACTCAATACATATTTATTAATGAATTTATGTATTAAAGCCATATATGTATGAATGAATATAAAGTAGAACAAAAAAATGTATTGAATGTGCCCTGGAGAATGAATATAGTAGTGAATAGCCCAAGAAAGATATCCACGTTGAGGTTAATATCAATGTAAAAATCTAATGGTGAACAATTTCACATAAAGACGACACAGGCAATAGTGCCTAAGATTCAGGCTCCAGATCTTTCTCTGAAAATTTTATAATAAACAGTAAATTTATGCCATCCTCATAATAAGCCCAGTTAAGGGAAGACATGTTCAAATGCATATTTAAAATGTTAAATTAAGGAGAGCCTGGGTGGCTCAGCCGGTTAAGCGTCTGACTCGGTTTTGGCTCAGGTCACGATCTCAGGGTCCTGAGACTGAGCCCCTGTAGGGCTCTGTGCTCAGCAGGGAGTCTGCTTGAAGATTCTTTCTCCCTCTCCCTCTGCTCTGTTCTCTCTCTCTCTCTCAAATAAATAAATCTTTAAAAATGTGAAATTAAGATGTGTCAAAATGAATATGTGTGTGTGTTTCCAAACTAGGCTTGTCTTTCTGTCATCTATGGGGGTTAAATTTCAGAATCTACATAAAATTGCCTATCAGAAGGTATATTTACCTCCACAATATATAAGGGAAAATAAAGAAGACTGACTGCTAAATATCATACATCATTTCGACTGCATTATTTCCTCTTATAATACATGGATTACCTTTCACTTTTGTGAATTAGTATACAATACTAGTAGAATTGAGAAAAGTAGGTCATTGCTCATGTCCAGATGGGCAAAGAAGTTTAGTTTGTGAAAGACTAGGCCAACTGCACCACAATTAAGATATCTGCCCACTTATTTACTGCTGCCATTAAAAAGGTAACCTTCAAGTTTTCTTCTAGCCCTACTGTCCTACGAAGTTTCACTATGACACAGTCAGTTAACACAGAGAGTTAAAATTTTAACATGTATTTCTTGATAATTGTCATATTTTTTTCTAATTTATATGTTCAATAAGTAAGAATCCCATGTAAAAATTAAATCATCACAACATTATTGTCTCTTTGCTGAAAACCGTATTTCAGTGGAAGATGCAATCTGTAACTGACTCAGTTTAACTCAGCCAGCTATCGTATTTTAAGAACAATTTGCTTCCATCGCTTGTCTTTTCTATTTTTTCCCTTCCGATGTTTGCAAGTGAAAGAGTTACTTGGTAAGCGGGAAACATTCTTTAACATCAAATATTTAAACAATGGAGCCACTAATTTGAAATGGTATCCATGCCAGGCTTCTGCAAAGAACAGAGAATCTGAGTCATGAGGTAAATTTCTGTGGTTTGCTAAGAGGTGCATTAACAAAAACAACAAAACAAAAAAGAAATTAAATAAGTTTTGAAATTTGTGAGGTGTGTATATAAAATATTACCACACGAGTCCTCTCTTTTTATAATCAAAATTCCTTCTGAAAAATGCTATGAAGCTACTACTTTAAAAATACTAAGAAAGAAAGGGGCGCCTGGGTAGCACAGCGGTTAAGCGTCTGCCTTCGGCTCAGGGCGAGGTCCTGGCGTTATGGGATCAAGCCCCACATCAGGCTCCTCCGCTGTGAGCCTGCTTCTTCCTCTCCTACTCCCCCTGCTTGTGTTCCCTCTCTCGCTGGCTCTCTCTATCTCTGTCAAATAAATAAAAATAAAATCTTTAAAAAATATACTAAGAAAGAAAAATAGCAATGAAAAATAACAGGGCATGTATGTTATTCTTCTCCTTAACAAATCCAGCAACACACAAATAAATAAGACATGAGGAAACCAGTAGCATATTCTACAGCAAAGCAACATTAATGAAGTTAAATTTGAAATGTTAAAAAAATTTTCTCACCAGTATGTATGGTATTGCTTTGACATTTTATTTACTTCTTTTAAATAAGCATAGCATTTGGCTTAGAAAGTTCTATATAGTAGATGTGGGATAAACATTTACTGAACTGATTTAAGTGAATTTTTACTTAAAATTTTGGTAAATACATATAAACCTATTCTCTCATTATTATTTGCCCTTATTCATTAAGTTATATCTTGGAATGTTCTTTTAGTAAAATATGTTTCCCTAGGGGAAAAACATCTTAAGGAAGTGCTTAGACTTTAGCAGAGATTAATATAAGTACTCCTTCACTCTATACAAAAAGAATCCTCAAAAACTAAGTAATGTGTCCTCCCTCACCATCAAGCTCTACATACAAATGCTGATATATCTAGTGTTCTTAGTATTTTACGTGTCTAATTTAGCTTCTGACAGAAATTTCTCTCAATATGAAACATTTTTATTAAAGTATATTCCAGGAGTTGTTTTTCATGTGGATTTTGAGCTTTTAATTTTTACTTGATTTGTGTGGCTGTGGCTTGGAGTAAGAACCTGAGCCATGAGCATCCTTTCAATACAAAATAAGTGAGAAGTAACAATCCCACAAACCTTCCCCCCCTTCACAGTGGAATAAGTATACTGTAGCTGCAGGTTTCAATCAATCAATAAGGATTCACTCCATCTTTTACATGGAAGATGTTGCTAGGGGCTAAGGAAATGAAATAATGAAAAGGGGTATTTTTTGCTCTTGAGAAACTTCTAAAATCTACTTAAGGATCTGGAAACCTGAATATTCCTCCCTTATAAGTGAAATAATGCTTACAGAAGCCACTTACTGTGGCTAAGACTGTGACCTTACTAACTTTGGAGTTTCATGGTGCTTTGTTCCTCATTTTTGGTACATACTTCATTTAGTTATCTTACTATTTTTACTTGTATCATGCCATATCCTTCTTATTAGAGTGCAAACTTCTTGCAGGCACACACTTGTAAGACACTTGTTTTCAAGATTTATGCAGCCGGTCCCACATAGTACTTTTCAAACTCTGGTGAGCAGTCAAGACATATGGTGAACCCTCCATGAAATTCTCTGTGGCAACATGGAATTTTCTTTCTAGTTCACCTTCTCTGTTGAACATCTTTTCTTTAATCTCTAGAGGGACGAGGTATCCTTAGGGGAAAAAAGCATGAAGAGGCAGACGTAAAATAAAATAATATTTTGCAGTTATGTTATGAATAGTTGTTGGTATTAACAAAAGAAAGGTGGGTTTGCCTGCTTTGAAAAACTTAAAGGATTTAAAACCCCTTGAGAAATATAGAGTTAGAATCTATTTTTCCCTTCCAGGAAAGAGCCAGGACTATAATCCAGTACCTAGGGAGCTTTGTAACACTTATGAAGAATCTTGATCCTGAGGGGTGAGGAAAGATATGACTGAGGGAACCAGAGAGAGCAAAAGGAGAGGGAAGCCCAGCTGGATGTACTGAAACATGCAAGGAAAAAGGGACATTTACCCTGTTCTTTGGTTGACATATTCACCACTCTTTATGTTTTGTGGCAGATTTTCTAACAGATTTTTTTCCTTCTGTTATACCTTTGTAGATTTTGTAGACATAAACAAAGGATTACAAGGATCATCTTAAAATTTTAGACCTGGAAAAGGCTTAAAATTGAATTTTAAGACAATGCCTCTAATTAATATATGAATCAAAGAAACTGAGACCAGGAAAAGTTAAGTTTCTTGCAGATTATAAAGAATTTATGCTGACAAAAGACTAAGGACAAAGGGCCAACAACCGTATTTACCTTATCCAGTGTTGTTGATTTTTTCCCATGGGGGTGTCCTATTATCATAAGTTTATTCTCTTTTATAAAACACACATAGAAAGAATACATACTTCTTCATATATTCATTTTCTTTGAAATTAAAACTAATATTTAGCAGTACAGCAACAGGACAAATAGAGAAGGGAAGATATCATTTCCTTCTTTTTCTACAAATGTTCCCTCATGTCCTTTGTCCATAAGTTATTAATGATAAAGCTTGGTCAGATATGCCTGTCTCATAATTGATGCTCTCAATAACTTTTTCTTGTTTTTACCGATGGAGATCTACTTTACGTTTTTACAGATAAATACTTTTAACCAAGGGCCTAATATTTCATCTTCCATAAAGTAATTTTATCATAGCAATGGGTTAACATTGCATATATGTATCAGCTGCAGTGTTAGCTTATAAACACATGATCGTATATTATCTGTAGCCATAAATGTAAATTCCTTCACAGTAAGGGTCATTCCCTTTTTCTTTTGAAGAATTAAGTACTGCATCTCTGCAGAACAATCTGATATAAAAGAACAACTGTATTAAATGCATGCTGTCATCCCAAGGAAAGGCATATATTAATATTTGCTAAATATCCCCTGACCACTATAGTAATGACTAGTTTAAAAGGATCTCCCTTACCTTTTTGTTTTTTACAGAGATGGCTTGCTTCAATAGCCATGCCAATAGAGGACAGAACATATTCCTTGCATTTATATTAGAGATTACAATGCATCATCTCCTCTACTCATTGTTAGCTTTTCCTCTTAAATTTGTCATTTTTTAAATTTAGCTATCACTCAAACCCAAAAGAACAGAAAAAAAATACTCCCATAACTTCTATACTTAATCAAACTAAAGTTCTTGCTATGAAAAAACACATTACCTCAGGCAAAGTCTAGATCTATTCCAACTGTGGTAATTGCTAGAAATGTTATTAAACAGTAAAGAGCTAGAATTAAATCTAAGTTCAACACAAAGCAGTATTATTCAACCCTGCATTTAAGCAAAAATCTTCTGTGTGTTCATCATGTGTTTGTTAAACATGCATATGGTGTTTAATTTTTAGCTGATGGTAAAAGAAGGAAAATAGTGAAGGAAGAAGGGAGAGTGAACCATGGCAATCTAATGGCTTACAATTTATTTTAAAAATAATAATAAAATTATTATTTTATTAAAATAAAATAATGCAGGCAAATAACTGCTCTCAGATTCATTAAAAGATGCTCAGCGTTTTGTGATGCTGTCCTAATGTTGCTATTTACCAAGAAAAGTTTCAGTTTGCCATGGATTTACTTCTACAGGAAACAAACTGTTAAATAGCGTGTTAAGGCACACCCATATTTTATAACCGTTCCTTTGTTTCAGAATTACTTTTAAAATGCATAAATTCATACAAGTAACCTTTATTTTAATATCTTTTAAAATTATTTTTTATATGAAAAAACCAATGATTAAAAAAACCCTAATACACCAAGTTGCGTATATAAACCTTCACTCCCTTTCCTCACAGGAAGCCGTTAAGTTTCTTGTCAACCACCCAGAAATATCCTAAGCTTACTTCTTTATCTTTTAAAACACTTTTATTTAAATGAGCATTATACACACTCTTTATATGTTCCTGTGTGTATAGTTTTATGTTTTCTTGAGTTATGTTTTATACATTTCAATATCACCATATAAGAACAGGAATCTAATTTGTTTTAACAACTAATACTACAATTGTAGCTACTACAATTTTTAAGTCAGTCTATGACTACAAAACCTTTAGGTCCATTCCAGGATTTTACCAGTAATTAGTAATACGGAAATGACAAACATTTTACATATTGTTACATGGTATATTTCAATCATGTTTATAAACATATGTGTAGGTTACATAAATGAAATGACCACATTAAAAATATGTGCATTTTTTAAAATCTGATATTGCCAAATTGAACTCAAAATGTTTCCTTCTTTCACTTTCTTTTTTTTTCCATCAAAATATGTACAATGAATTATAAATCTTCAGATATGTGTCAATATAAACAAAAGACTGTGCCTCCAATTTTTATTCTTCATTCTTTTATTCAGGATTTGATTTTTCTAAAGGACCTGTTCAAATGCTCTGTTATTTTCTCTGTAAATTGCATATTACTACGTTGATCTATTTTTTATTGTTTTGAGTCTTTTATTGATACAAAAGAACTCATGAAATGTCAAAATAAGCCCTTCACTGTATTTCTAACTAATGCTTTTTGTATGTTTTATTTGTATTTTCATACTGTGCATGTTAGTTTGCCTTAAAGAAAATTTAACCCCTCCACTAGCTGATCTCTTTGTGCCAGATCCCTATCTATAAAATGGGGTAGGCCTAGTATCATAGATTCTTCAGAAGGATCAAATGTTTAAGAAGGATTAAATGTTTAGAAAAATGCTTAGCATATATTAAGTACTTCGCAGCTATCAGTCGTCGTCATCATCATCATCATCATCATCATGGTGTTTTGGTTGTTTAATCAGGTTTGGCAATGTTTTAGAGCTTCTAGGTTCTCAGCTTCTTTAAAAAGTTTTTGCTCTACATAAAATTATAAAATAGATGTTTTTAAAATATGTTTTGTTTCTTATCTGTTTATTCCCAAACCTTTTTTGGATTATTTACTTGACGTGAAATACTACATTTAATTAATAGATGGTAAATTTTCATATTTTGGAAATCTTTCTGGACTCACTTGTGTTTCTATGATCTGCCTATCCTTTCATTTATTGATACAAATACAGTTTAATATCTACAATTTATTGAGCATTGTTGTTCTCTTTTTTACATGAAGTTAAATATATGCAAATAATTATGTTATTTATTAGGATCATATAAATTTCTAGATTAACTTGGGAAGAAATGGTAAATTTACATAAGTTAATCTTCAAGGCTAAAAGCAATCTTAGGCTTCTAATAGTCTTACTTCAATTGAGTTTTAAAGTTTTTCATATAAATCTTTCACATTTCTTAACTGTAATTTGCTCTTTTTTCTTACTATAAGTGGTATTACTTTATTTCATTACATATTCCAACTGGATGATACGCAAATCTAAGAGAAATTTTAATTGTTATCCATTAATTCACAGGTCAGCAAACTAAGGTCCTCAGGCTATACCCAGCCCTCTGCCTGTTTTTGTAACTAAAGTTCTTTTTTTTTTTGTAGCAATAGTTAACATTTATTTTATTTTTTTATTAACATATAACGTATTATTTGTTTCAGGGGTACAGGTCTGTGATTCATCAGTCTTATACAATTCACAGCGCTCACCACAGCTGATACCCTCCCCAATGTCCATTATTAGAAAACATCCATGTCCATTTGTCCACATATTGTCTATGGCTCCTTTCATGCTAAAAAACAAAGCTGAATGTTGAAATTGATTATATGGCCCAGAAAGCCAAATATATTTACTGTATGGTCCTTTAGAAAAAAATTTTTTTTTGCTACACTATATGTTACCTAACTAGAATTTAAATAAAAATTCGAAAAAAAGGAAAAAAATTTGCTGATCCCTGACTTCATGAATTTTATAACCATTTTATAATTGTGATTATTCTAACAGACATCAAGCCGATTTTCTTTTGTCTTCAGGCATATGAACACATTACCAAATAATAAAACATTTCCTACTCTTTGTTAGTTTATGTATCCCTTATTTCTCTTGCTTGCTTTATTCCATTGGTTAATACTAAAATAACAATGTAAAATAATGATGATGATGATAGAGATATTTTTCATGTTCCTAAATTAAATTTCACATAGTAGTTAACAAGTTATAAGTTGGCTTTTAATATTCACATTAAAGTATCCCTATGTTCCTATTCTATAAAAAATATCTTCTCCTTTTCAAAATTAGGATTGGTTTTGAAATTTTTGTAATCCATTTGTACACCTACAGTGAGAATTATGTTTCATCTCATCACTAATTAATACCACAAAACATATTCATAAATATCTTAATTACTTTGCCATGTTATATTAGTACTAGCCAATTCCATTGAATTAGGCAAGAGTAAGGAACAACAGGTATATAAATTATGTTAGTCTGGTAAAAAGAATTGTCCCTGTTCTCTATGCTCTCTACAGTTTAAAATGATTGGGTTCATACTCCCTGAAGGTTTGCTAGCAATTTTCTGTGAAATTGCCAAGGATTAGTACCCTTTTGAGAGTAATTCTTCAAAAGTATCCTCAATTTACTCAATGGAACTGTAATGTTTAGATTGTCTATTTCTGAGATAAAGGTTATTATAATTAATATCCTAAAATAATCAATTAATCCATACTTTCTGCTTTTTTTAAAAAAAGATTTTATTCATTTATCTGACAGAGAGACAGCCAGCGAGAGGGAACACAAGCAGGGGGAGTGGGAGAGGAAGAAGCAGGCTCCCAGCGGAAGAGCCTGATGTGGGGCTCGATCCCAGAACTCCGGGATCATGCCCTGAGCCGAAGGCTGATGCTTAATGACTGAGCCACCCAGGCACCCCCATACTTTCTGCTTCTTAACAAAGATTTGAGGAAGACAGACTTATTTTTTTCCCCAATTGTTACTTCCCACATTTTCATTTTTAAATGCATATATTTGTACTTTCCTATTTTTTAAATTAGTTGATTATATTATTTTTGCTCTGTTCTTCCTCAAATAACCAATTTTCAATATGTTTTTTGTATCTCTTTCAAGGTTTACTAAACATTAAGTTATGTTGCTCTCTTTCTGTTCTCTCCATTTCCTTTCCTTATATTTATTTTATTGCTCTCTAACTTTTAAATTGCATGCTTAATTCACTTATTTTCATTCTTGCTTGTAGTATACTTTCTGTTGAAAGAGAATATCCTTATAAATGTGGTTGAAACAATAAGGACATTTATTAGCTCGTATAACAGGAAGTCTGCAAGCAGAGTGATTCCACAGCTGGTTTAGCAGCTCAATAATATCTTTAAGGGCCACCCTGTATTTTCTATCTTCCTATTCTACCATTCTTACCATATCAGAGTTGTCACTGCTCATGTTTTATAGGTAGCTAGAACAGCTCCCAGCTCCACATGCAAATTCAACTATATCTAACAAAGCATTTGCTTTTTTAAGCCTAAAATGTGGAAAGTAATTTCTGCCAGCAAGTAATTAGGGGGTAGGGAGCTGTTGGTTAGGAAATAACAATATCTAACATACTTAAGATTTAGAATATTTTAAGTTATTAGAACACTGAACATAGCTTTAGCTGTATCCTACTAATACTGATGTATACAGTGTTTGCTTATGATTATGCTAGATATTTATGACTTCTAATTTTTACTTCCTTATTTACACAATTAAAAGTGTTTAAAAGTTATGCACATGTGTTTATTTCCTAAGTCAAGGTGATTTTTTCCCTTATTAATTTGTGATATCATTATATTATAAAAAGAGAATATGGTATACTTATTTTTAAATATTTGGAAAATTATTAGCAATTCTTATTGATGTATGTGACCAAATATACAGTTGATTCTATAGAATTGTCATCTGGGCATTTCAAATGAAGATACGGTCTGATTTTATGGCACAGATTTTTATGTACATCTATCAGAGCCATTCAAATTTGTATTTACTTGAATGGGCATGAATTGATAGATGTCAGTTAAAGATGCTCAGTGATATTTCATTCTTTCATTTCTTTCTATTTTTGCTGATTCAAACTTGACTTTCTTTTAATGACTTTTTTTTCCTTTTATTTTCTGCATTCTGATAGTTTTGTCTTTCCCTTTTATTCTTATTTCCCTTCTTTGAAATCCTACACCACGTCTCTTAAGCCCTGTTTCAGAGAAGGCATATTTACTTTAATATTCTTGATTAAATGTAGATATTTTGTAAATGTGTTTTTATTGTATGCAACTTTTTCCTGAAAGTTTTTTCTTTTACTTTTAATGTTCTGACTCTCTTGCTTATTTGCATTACTTTTTGTATATGACATATCTTAGATATATTATGATTCATCTTTGAATAGGTAAACTTCCTTTTGAGACAAGTTTCAAGAAGATTCCAGTTATACAAAACATAAATGTCTGTAGTTATTTTAAGAACAGATTTAAAACAAATTAGAACATATTAAGGAATTGGCTGACATAAATTATTCCATGAGCAACATAGAACAGACCCACCTGTTGGAGTTGCTACATCTTCTTTAGCAAGACTGTATTTAATCAGAAAGATGTCACTGAAACTAATGACTACAAGAACACACCACCATAGCTTCAATCCAGTGATCATTAAATGGCTCCAGTTCTTGGCTCTAGAGCCATACCATTCTTTATAGATTCCCACCAGCCCAAAATAGATACCCCACATTCTGCTTCTTGACACCTGGGTGCTAGCAATTAACATTCAGTGTTGTAGGGGTGGGAACCGGGGAACATGGCCTTCTTGACAGGAGAAAAAAACACTTCATTTCAAAATTCACATAAATGCATCTAACTTACAGAATCTACCTGAGTTTCAGGTTTCTAGCTAAAGACAGCTAGAAAATACAGTTTTTAGCTTTCCAGACTCTGAAGTACAAAAAAACCCCACAAAACCTAAAAACTAAAAGGTGGTTGAAATGAATAGTAAGTGCCAACCAAACATATCTTCTACACTCAAGCTTTTATTAAATAGTGTGAGGGAGAAAGACCCAGGGGATGAGTTAAGAAGTATCTTAGATTTAGATCAACAGAATTAAAAACTTTTTCTCCTTGTCATTCAACGCTGAGAGTATTTTCCATTTACCAGTTGGTAGAAGGCCTGACGCTCAGTGAATCCAGTATCTTAAGGATCCTTTATATGGTGATTTAGCTTCTACTAATCTTCAGCTAACCAAGATCAGCAACTATAGATCTTTATTTTCACCTGCTAGTCATCTACACTCAGCCATAATCAAAATCTGATTCCCCCAGTGATGGTATGTCTATCTAATTCTTTGAACTCCACTTTCCCCTGAACTTCTTGTTATTGCATGAGTTTTGCCAAACTTCTCCAGCCTGTCCATGGAAAATGACCTTATGATTCAACAGATGGATGGCCAGTTTTGTAGACTAATAACTTATGAACAGTTCTGTGAGATTGATGCCTGAGAACTTAAAAAGCATATAATTTCTTTGGGGCTACTATCTTGATCTGGTCCAAAGTTTACTCTAATTCATCAGGGACTTGATGATTTGGATTTTTTTCTTTTTTTGTTTTTTTTTTGTTTGTTTTTGTTTTTTGTTTTTTTACTAAGTTTGAGTTTTTACTTATTTATTTTCCCATGTTGTTTGTCCTCAAGTATTTACAGGGAGGAAGGTTATCCCATTTTATGCATCTATCCCCAATCTCATTTAATAATCAAACAAATTCATTATAGATAAATTGGAATATGAAGAAAGTAAATAAAAAATAAAAGGTACCAAATTTTTTTCAATTATGTAATCAAGAAATATGGGAGCCTAGAAAGGTAAAACCATAGAACATGACTCAGAAAAAAACCTTAAAAACCAAATAGCTCCCAACCTCCTTATTTCATAAGTTAGGAAGCTTATAGAAACACATTTGTTTGTTCTAGACTTTGTCAATTTTTAGGAGTGGTCAGGAGGAAACTAAAATCATAAACATAGTACTTTTAAGTTAGGAGCAAAACTATTTCTAATATATGTACCAAATAGGATACTGGACACAGAATTAGTTGAGTCTGTTCATTCAGAAGCACAATGGTTCCAACAACTTTGTAATGCATTCTCTTTCAGTAAGGCTCGTTCAATCCTGACAGATTCTGATGAAAGCCTCATAAATATCAGTCACTCATTCAAAACGTGGTCCTGGGTAAAAGGAACTTGCAAAAAAAAAAAAAAAGCTGCTGCGATCTTCAGTCTTTTTAATTTCTTTAAACAAATTTAAGTCAATATGTTCTCCACAGTGATATCAATTTCTTTGAATATAGTTGTACGAAAAATAGAAAAGAAAGTAATAGCAAAAAAGTGTAGCGAAGTACAAAAGTGGATATTATGGGCATAGGACTTCTGAAAGGTAAATTTTCAACCATGTGTTCTCTTAATACCTGGAATAGTCACAAAGGAATGATCAAAGGGACCATACATGATCCTAAAAGCATAACACATCCATGTTTATTTTTGATTATATGAGCAAGAGTATCCCACAAAGAAACGAGAATGAAACATATAAAGGCAAGGTTGATAAGATGGCCATTTAATAGTAAAGCTCTAGATAGAGATTTTAGCTTAGTTCAGAAGATGTACAAAAACTGATTTCCCTCAACACTGCAAGTACGTGTTAAAATCTCCCATGCCAGTCAGTTACAGTGTTCATTTTCCAACCATTTTCAGCCTATGGGCAGTAAAGGTGGAATTAAAGAGCAATCACCTTATAAAAAGAGCTTAATGTAGTTTACAACTCTTATTTATATCATCTTCCTAAATGCTGAAATGCTTCATTCAATATAGTATAGCACAGACTACTTTTATAAGTCTAGCTTATAAAACTGCAATCACTGTGCAATTAAAATACCACTGCAATTAAAATGTGTGTAATGGAACATTCAGAAATGTACACATGACTTTCCATTATAATCACCAAGGGAGACATTTTATACTCAAGTCTCCCAACTTATAAGATTCATTCAGCTATCAATGGAACTTCTTAATTCACACAATAGCTTTACACACACACACACACCCCTATCCACTCTGGGGTGTCATACATTTATAAATCCCCAAAGGAAAATTTTAGAAGTTTATACTTTCAAAGTTTGAATAGCCATATGAAGATAAAATTTATTTTGTGTTGTTTACAGGTTATTCTTTTACATTTCAATTTTTTTCAACTGAGAAGAGAAAGTGAGCAACATCATGGCACCAGACATTATACTAATTGCTTTATGTAAGTTGTCTTAATTGATTCCCAAAACAGGGTGGCAAGACAGTCTCTTTTTTCAGTTTCACAGAGACTAATGCTTGAAGTAGCCATGTCACTTATAACTTAGTAAGTTGTAGGGCTGGAATGCAAACCTAACTCACAAAACCCTTGCCCACATATGAACTCTATTCACCTAACATTATTTCTACTATAGTTAATGTATTTAGAAATTGTTTTTGGTTATTAGGTACACCCAGTGTGAAAACTTCCCCAAGCATTTTGAATGTGCTTTACTTAAATATAGGTAGACTCTTACAGAAGTTGTGGTTCAAATCCTTATTTTAAAGGAAAGATTTGGGGATCTAAGAATTTGAGGTGATTGCCTAAGTTCTCAGCAAGTAAAAAAAGCAGGCTCAAGTTTAGAAATCCCAAACATCTAACAATCAGCTTGCTGTTTGTTGTTTACAACTTTCTAAGAACTTTGGTTTAATAACTATATAAGTATTGTAGACTCTAAATGTTAATCATACATATTTCAGAGTATTCAACTAATCAAGATTAAACAACTACATATATACCACATTAAGAAGTGAGGGCACAAATATTACTACACATTACAATGTAGATCTTCCAAAAGATCACATTTTTCCTTTTATATATTAATAGTACCTACCTCATAGAGTTGTGGTGAGGATTAAATGAAACAATTCATGAGGAATACTTAGAAAAATCCATGGCACATAATGAATTGCTAAGTATTATTATTGGTAACATCACCAATCTATCACCCATACTCTTCCATCCATTCCATGTAAGCACTGCCTATCTCCCCTGGAGAAATACACCTCTATTTCCTAAAGCAGCTTACAAAACAAAAATAACTGTGATTGAGAAATTAAGGAAATGGCATAGTATGTTTGATTTTTTTTAAAAAAGATCAAATTGGGATTTTTTATTTAAAAGATTTTTTTTTGATTCCTTCATTCCTGTGGTGGTCCCTACATTTCCCACCTACTTATATTTCATGCCCTGCATAATACCCTCCCCTTCAGTGTGAATAGGACCTGTGACTTGCTTTTAGCCATAGAAGAGGCAAACATAAAGGGGCTCTGCAGATATAATTAAGATACCAAATCAGTCCAAACTGAATTAATCAAAAGAGAGATTATCCAGGGTGGGCCTGATTTAACCAGGTGAAAGCCTTTTGAAAAGGGACTGGGCCTTCCCTGAGCAGCTTGATGAAGTAAGTTGCCATGCTGGAAAAGCCCATGTGGCAAGGAACTACAGGTAGTCTCTGGGACCCGAGGACAGCTAGATGGCAGCCAGCAAAAAGCCAGGGCCCTCAGTGATACAAGTGCAAAGAAATTAGTTCTGCTGACGACTTGAATGAGGTTTTTCCCAGTCAGACCTCAAGATTAGAATACAGGCCAGCCAACACCATAATTGAAGTCTTGTGAGACCTTGAGCAGAGCACTCAGCCAAACCCAGACCTGGACTCTTGACCCACAAAAACTATGAGAAAATATATATGTATTGTTTTAAAGTGCTAAATTGGTGGTAATTTGTTACACAGCATAGTAAACAAATATGGGCTTATGTTTTATTTCATTTGTCCCTCTCTACAGCATACTGGTATTACAGACTAGAAGGAAAGAATAAGACACTTTAATATGGACAGAAAGGAACGAATAGTTTTTTTATTTACAAGTTAATGAATCAAACTATGGAGAAAACAATCCTTTAGTTTAGGCAGCAATTTCTTTGTAATGAACTTAAAACCACCAAATAAGTTATCTCTGACCAAAGATATCTCCATCCTTAGCCAATTTCTTTCCCTGAAATGCCCACTCTAACATTTTCCTATGGTTGAGCACAGTGAAGGAACTATTTCACACACTATCATTTTATAGATAACACATAAGTGTCCAAATACTTTCATATTAATGGTCTAAACTGAGTTTCAAAACACTTATGTAAGGTAAGAAAAAAAGAACTGTGATATTCTCAAATGCAGGGGCATAGTTGTGAACCCAGTGGCTATCCAGGGCCCTGAACACATCAAAGGGCCTCAGGAAGTGCTAAAATGAATGAAGATTACTTTTTCATATACAGAAATTATACTTCAGTAAAAATAAATGACTTGCCTGGCAAAGCCTGTACACAAAAGTATGAGAATTAAAACTCAGACCACCTGCATCAGAGGCCGAAAGTTATTTTCTATAATAGCATTTTACCCCTGAAAGGGAAACAAATTTAGCTATTAACAGCCATTAACCTTTTTGTTCAAATTTGTATCTCTCCTCAGCAAAGAACCCCGAAGGAAGGGGTACAAGGAGAGATGAAAGGAAATATCATGGGTATGGAGCATTGTCCAGCCTGTGGAACGCCTTGAATATCTCAGACACAGCAGGATCACAGTGGATGCCTCTAGGTAAAGCTGCCTTCTGACAAAGGGAAAATGAGTTGGAAAATGAAATGTTAAGATTTTAAAGGAAAACTACCTATTTATTTCCTTTTCAAGCATGGCCTTTGAAGATGCAAATCAACAACTGTCTTTTCTAAAAAATGAATTTCCAAAAGCTTTTAAAAACAATTTTGCTACTAACACTTTCTCTTATTCTAATGTAACCTCAAACAATAGCTCATCATATAAGTCCCTGTCTCAATGACAGTACTGGATTGAATTGGAAACCACACCATCAGATGTTGAAGAAAATAACAACCGAAGCTGAATACCAGTAGCATCTTCACGCCATCATGAATATCAAGCCATCAGTATTCTGTTACCCTAAGGCTTCTCATTCTTGTTCAGCTTAAAGATACACTTTTCTAATTTTTTTCCATACACAAAAGCTGTGGTCACTGAAAAGACGCCAAGATTCCCTAAGTAGCAGTTTTGTGGTATTGATGCTTACCAGCTAAAGACCACCAGGAAAGATACCTGGGTTTATTACCTGCTGCAGCAAAGAAGCCTGCACACCATGGTGACATGTCAACAAAAGGCTCTTGGAGAGGGCTTTTTTTAAGGATTTGGGCTTTTGGTGCCTTTGGCAAATTTTCAAGGAAGCGGAGATTTAGTTTGGATTGGGTGCCATTAGAAAGCAGAGGCAATTTAGTGACAAGCTATCTTAATAACTTTTATCCAGGAGGTGTGAGAAAAAAAGTAGGGCTGGAATTGGTAAAGAAAGAGCAGCCATCTTATAAGCTGGAAGAGGGGAAAGTGTGGACAATTTTGTAGTTTTCGGCATTCTTGTTTTTGGCTGAGCTCAGACATGATTATGAAATGGCCATGTTTTTGTCTCACTCCATCAGGGACACAGATGGACTTCATCTGACGTTGGTATTCTGTGCATTCTTGTTCATGTTCAGCAAGAGATCCCTACCAGACTACAGCTGTCAGGGATGCTTTGTTCTTTCTCCGTGTACATTCAGGTTGTCAATAGAGAACCAGTCCTCCCTTTTCACAGGCTATTTGGTTCAGATGAGACTGACTCAGTCCCTCTCTTTAAGGATGGGCACATGATGTAGGTCTGGTGAATGAAACTTCAGTATCTTTCAGCCCACAGTGAATGTTTCAGAAATGAACACTTGACTCAAGGAGGGCCAATGAGAGCCAATATCCACAGAAATTTTGCTGAAGCTACCTGGAAGGATGTATATTGCTTTAATGAAACCATTTAGGCCCAGAGGCTAAAAAGGGTGAAGGTGTTTTTACTACCTCTACCCCAGAAGTTGTAAGCCCCTACCCTAAAGCATTTGGATTTCCTACTAAACACAAAACCATGCTTCCTTAAACTGTCCATTTTCCTTGTAAGATTTGAACTGGAGTATTTACTTTCCCAGAATTGCTTATCCATAAAACATCTACTTTGGAAAACTGACAATTATCCACTTGCTTTGCCTCACGTATCATATTTTTTGCTTTTCTATTCCTTTTTCTTTAACCACCTGAGCCCCTGTAGCACATAAAACCTCAGCTAACTGCCAGAAGGCACAACAATCTTATTTCAGACTGCGATACTGTACTTTATAAGAAATATATATATTTGGTCATTCAGATGACCAAAATTTATTTCTCAAATATATCTGGTCTTTGTTCCCCATTTCTGGCACAGAGCTCCTAAAACCCTTGGAATTTCCTGTTGTAAAAGCGATAAAGGTATCTTTTGCTATTTTAATGAGGTGATTCTTGGAAAATACCCTTAGGAAAATATAACGATAAGGGGTCTGGTTGCGAGGAGAACAAACCCAGTGGAGGGGAAAAGCCTATGTAATGAAGCCTCTATAAAAACTGAAAAGGATGGGGTTCAGAGAGCTTCTGGGTTGGTTAGCACTTAGAGATGTAGGGAGAATGGTGCACCTGGACAAGGTATGGAAGCTCGGAGTCCCTTCCCCATGCCTTGCCCTATGCATCTCTTCCATATGGCTGCTCCTGAGTCATACCCTTCTATAAAAAATGCGTAACCTAGTAAGTAAAATGTTTTTCTAAGTTTTGTGAGCTGCACTAGCAAATTAATCAAACCTAAGGAAGGGGTGGTGGGGACCTCTGATTTATAGCTACTTGTCAGAAGCACAGATGATAACCTAGGCTTGTGACTGGTATTTGAAGTGGGGGGAGGACAATCTTCTAGGACTGGACCCTTAACCTGTGGGATCTGACACTATCTCCAGGTAGATAGTGTCAAAATTGAGTTGGTTTGTAGGACACCCAGCTGGTGTCTAGAGAATTGCCTGTTGGTGGTGCAGGAAAACGCCCCCTCCACACGTTGGAAATTGGGTCCAGGAACCCAAAAGACAGACCAACACTCCTACTAGCAGCTGATGGGGAGCAGAATTTGTTACCCCAAAATATACCTCTTGGGCGTAAGGACTATTTTAGGCTGATTATTTTTAAAAAACAGCAGACATGAAGGAAGTTCTGAAAACCAAGTAGAAATTACCCTTTTGTAAGAGACATTTACATTTATAAAGGAAACATACTTGAAAGCGTTTCTCCCTCTCTGTACAAGAAGAATGACTCAATCTCTAGAACCTCTATCAATGGAGAAGGCAAGGACTTAATTCTGCATAACAACCTTACCCTTGATTACTCTGCTTTCCCTCATAACTGGCTCCCTGCACCCAACATCTTTTATCTTTAGATAAAAGAGATATCATTCAATGTGGTGGCTTGGGGAGTTACACAGTTTTCCTGGGTATCTCCCATGCATACAGGAGGTATACATGTTATTAAAATAATGATTGTTTTTCTCTTGCTAATCTGCCTTTTTATTACAAGGGGCTCTCAGCCCTTAGAAGGGTAGAGAAAAAATTATTTTTCCTCCCCCACACAGCCAATAAAGGCTTTCTTGTTCTACTGTGAAAGTCTTTATTTCAGGATCCTTTTGAGAAGGCGATGGTGGCCATTTCTGTCTCTATATTGGAAGAGCTTTCTTAAGAAGTAAATAACAACAAAAAAAAGCAGAGCCAAAATATGGAGAAAGATCGTATTATGATGTCATTTGATCTTGTGAATATTTCCCCCTATTTGAAGTGAAAAACACTTGTGAACTTCTTAGTTATCAGTAAATTACCTTTTGGTTTCAAGTATTCTCTGGTTGGGCTTCTGTTAACCTCCAACAGGAACACAGTTCTCCCACTCTCTCACACTAATATTTTGAGTACATGAAGTATGTCAAATAAAAAGAAATCCAGACTAAGATAGGAGAGATTTTAATTAGAAAGAAAGACAAGTGCAGTTGTGAAAACACTCCACTCTCAGAAATCTGTGTCTCAAAATCAAATGGAAAAACTTTTTCTCCCATTGTGTAAAGGAGGTAAGCAGAGACAAGCTTAATCTTTTAAGGGGCTGCTGGCCAGGCAAAGGGAAATGACCAGTGGGGGTTGACAGGAAAAGGGTTTTGCTGTGGTCAGCTGATTTTCCAGGAGAAACCTAGAAGGCGGGCAAGTTCCACTTTTCAGTGCTTGCTAAGGTTTGGGGCAAGCTGAGCACAGGGACCTATAGGAAGGAGAGAAGCCTGACTCGAGTTTGGTCAAGACAAAATAGAGGGTAAGAAATGGGCATTGGTGACCACTTGGTCAAGTGCAATCAGGCAGTTTGGGGTTCTAAAGATCCACAAGTGCCTTGATGAGAAGGATAATGACCATTCCTTTATATCTAACGCTTTGTTACTTTAGGCTGCCAATTAAGAGATTCAAGGTTTAATCTCCATTTCCTTAAGTTTAGCATATGTATCTGTTCCTACAGAATACCCTGTTTTTAGACATTATCTTTTTCTTTAACATAGTATAAAATGGCTCAAATCCCAATTTCATGAAAAGTGGGAAACAGTCATGAGCAAAAATCTGTGAGGTTTTCCAGAGACAGAGAAGAACTTATTTTCTTTCATCAGTCCACACTGCAGCCTGCTTCTCTACCACTATCTCACTCCCCACTGATGATCTGAGCTCCAGAGCTTCAGTCCTTCCATGAGAGGGTAGAGAAAATGCCTAACAAATTGCCCATGAAATTCGCTTTACTACCCCTGCTTCTGCAACCTCTACTTGTTTTTACATTGAAGTTGGTGACCAAACTGGTATTTTTATGTCTCTTCTACATGTCCTACATAGATGATCTCCTAATTTGGGAACAGGAGGTTATTGGTATTTAATATCTTAGGGTGTCAGACATAAATAAGATTAAATAGCTCCATTTAACATATTGTTTTTATATTCTTCACATTATGAATGAGTTATTCATAGAAAAGTCAAAATAGCTAAGTAAACACACAATGGAAAAATTATAATTAAATTATCAGATATAATATTTTTTAAATCACACAGCTATTGAATATGTGAAGTGCTAAGATAAGAACAAGAGAGTGTAATGGGAAAAGTTACAAAGAAAAAAGATTAGCACTTAATTTTTAATATGTCATTCATGGATTTTTAAAATGCATTTTTATATTATTAATTCTAAAACAAACAACATCCATACTGATAGGGTTCAGAATGAGTCTCCCCAGAATGTGCCACTTTGGTATATAGACGATTTTGAGCTGAAGACAATAAAGGCCCAAAAGACTCAGAAAGAGCTTTTACCTCCCTCTTAACTCCCTAAAAGAATTTAGACTCAGGTCCTGGTCCAAGAATAGAGTATCACCAGAAATAACTATAAAGAATATGGGCTAGGTGTGGTAAGATGGCAGCAAACTCTGATAGAATCTCTTTGTTCAAAGTCCTCTCTGTGTCCCATTGTCTCTGCATGGCATTACAAATATATGGTTACCAAACATTTGTTCTTCCCATCTTCCTCTAAATTCTTTTCCTCCTTGTGCAAGTCCCAGACCCCTAAGCCCTTTTTAGTTCAGAGTGGCATATAAGCCTCAATTGCCTGACTGCCTGTGGGTCTCTTATTCTTATAAGGCCCTAACACATATGCAATTAAACTTTGTTTTCTCCTATTAATCTGTCTCATGTCAATTTAATTATTAGACCAGCCAGAAGAATCTGGAAGAGTGGAGAAAAAATTTTTCCTCCTCTAAAATACCAAGGATAATTTTATTGAATTACACATTACGGAGAGTTACTAATGCTGATAACAATGTGTTTCCTTTCAGATCTATACCCACTGCAAGAATGCTTTTCAGATGTGTTATTGTTCTCATCCATCAACCCAAAGGTATCTTAATAGACAACTAATGAGAGATTTATCAAGATTTTATTTATTTTACCCATATATGGTAGCCAGTATTTCAGAATTCTAATAGGGCAAGGAAACACTTATTCTCTTCATAAGAATTATGAAGAGATCGATCGCTTAATTTCAGTAAAAGTGTAAATTTAACAAAATTTAAAACATCTAGTTTTTTAAAGATTTGTTTACTTATTTTAGAGAGACAGAGCATGCACGAGCTATGGAAGGGGCAGAGGGATTGGGAGAGAGAAACTTTCAAGCAGATTCTGCACTGGAGAACCATTTTTCATGCCAATGGACCTCAAAAGAAAGCTCGGGTACCAATTCTCACATCAGACAAATTAGATTTTAAGCTAAGGACTGTAGTAAGAGATACAAACAGACACTATATCATTCTTAAAGGATCTATCCAAGAAAATCTAACAATTATAAATATCTATGCCCCCAACATGAGAGTAGCCAACTACTGACCAAAATAAAGAAACATATTGATAACAATACTTTAATAGTAGGAGACCTCAACACTCCACTCTCAGCAACAGACATATCATCTAAGCAGAAGATCAACAAAGAAACAAGAGCTTTGAATGACACACTGGACCAGATGGGACTTCATAGATATATAGAGAGCATTCCACCCTAAAACAACATAATACTCATTCTTCCCAAATGCACACAGATCTTTCTCCAGAACAGACCACTGGGTCACAAATCAGGTCTCAAACAAAACCAAAAGATTGAGATCATTTCCTGCATATTTTCAGACCACAGTGCTTTGAAACTGGAACTCAATGACAAGAAAAAATTTGAAAGGAATTCAAACACTTGGAAGCTAAAGAACATTCTGCTTAAGAATGTTTGGGTCAGCCAGGAAATTAAAGAAGAACTTAAACGATTCATGGAAACCAATGAGTACGAAAACACATTGGTCCAAAATCTATGGGATACTGCAAAGGCGATCCTAAGGGGGAAATACATAGCCATCCAAGCCTCACTCAAAAAAATAGAAAAATCCCGAATACACAAGCTCACCTTACACCTTAAGGAACTGAAGAAAGATCAACAAATAAAACCTAAACCAAGAAGGGGAAGAGAAATAATAAAGATTAGAGCAGAGATCATTGAATTAGAAACAAGAAATACAGTACAGCAGATCCACAAAACTAGAAGCTGGTTATCTGAAAGAATTAGTAAGATCGATAAACCACTGGCCAGACTTACCCAAAAGAAAAGAGAAAGGATCCAAATTAATAAAATTATGAATGAAAGGGGAAAGATCATGACTAACACCAATGATATAGAAACAATTATTAAAAATTATTATCGGCAACTACATGCCAATAAATTAAGCAACCTGGAAGAAATGGATGCCTTCCTGGAAACCTATAAACTACAAAGACTGAAAGAGGAAGAAATTGACAATCTGAATAGACCAATAACCAGTAAGGAAATTGAAGCAGCGATCAAAAAGCTCTCAAAAAACAGAGATACTACCTTACACCAGTTAGAATGGCAAAAATGGACAAGGCAGGAAACAACAATTGTTGGAGAGGATGTGGAGAAAGGGGATCCCTCCTACATTGTTGGTGGGAATGCAAGTTGGTACAGCCACTCTGGAAAACAGTGTGGAGGTCCCTTAAAAAGTGAAAAATGGAGCTACCCTATGACCCAGCCATTGCACTACTGGATATTTACCCCAAAGATACAGATGTAGTGAAAAGAAGGGCCACATGCACCCCAATGTTCATAGCAGCAATGTCCACAATAGCCAGACTGTGGAAGGAGCCGAGATGCCCTTCAACAGATGAATGGATAAAGAAGTTGTTGTTCATATATACAATGGAATATTACTCAGCCATCAGAAAGGATGAATACCCACCATTTGCATCAACATGGATGGAACTGGAGGGGATTGTGCTAAGTGAAATAAGTGCAGAGAAAGACAATTATCATATGGCTTCACTCCTATGTGGAACATAAGGAATAGCACTGAGGACATTAGGAGAGGGAAGGGACAGCAGAAGTGGAGGAATCAGAAGGGGAGACAAACCATGAGAGACTATGCACTCTGGGAAACAATCTGAGGGTTTCAGAGGGGAGGAGGCTGGGGGGATGGGTTAGCCCGATGATGGGTATTAAGGAGGGCACATCTTGTAATGAGCACTGGGTGTTAAATACAAACAATGAATCATAGAACACTACATCAAAAACTAATGATGTACTGTATGGTGACTAAGATAACATAATAAAAAATTAAAAATTAGCAAAAAATAATACCTTTAGCAAATACTCAACATTCCCCATAGAAATATAAATTGTTCAATTGGAGCCTCTAAAATATTTTTGTTTCAATAAAATATCCCTTAAACATTTTCATTTGGAATAAGGAATATGTTGCAATTGCCCAAATAATAGAGAATCTATGCTTATACTGCCATTTCATGATTCAGGCCAGAAATGAAGGCAGGTATTTGCTAATACATGGATTGTTTATTTTAGATTTTTCCCCTAAGAGAAGAAGAGAAATTAGAGCTTAGGTAGTAGGCTCTGTACCATACTGTGCATATTTTGTATTACGCATTTCCTAACTACTTCATATATATTTAACATGTTTTAATTAATTAAAACTATAGAGTTAATGATACAAATAAAAATTAAGTCATGGAAGTCATGGAATACTACATCAAAAACTAATGAAGTACTGTATGGTGACTAACATAACATAACAAAAAAAAATAAGTCACGGAAGTAATAATTTTCCTGTATTTTTGTGGCTATCTTCATTTGATGCAGCTACAGGGTGAATTAGGAAAGGCTATAATATATATTTGCTCCTTACCTCTTGAAAGACAGGCTTAAACATTTACATAGGTTAAAAACCCATTTGGTCTGCCTTTACTGCATCATTAAGAACTCATTCTGAAGTTTTCATGGCAATTAAGCAACATTACTCTTTAATGGACTCAGAGATTGAGCACTGTACTAGGTTGTGTAGGGAGATATGCCGCCCTTCAAAATTCTAATGATCATTTGAGGTAGAGAACATACATGGTAAACAGGTATAATCCAAATATATTAGCAAGCTTGTAAGAACAAACCATAGATGAACTGATATTATTGACAACCATAACTCTGAAGTCAAGCAAACATTAACACTTTTAATCTCCTTCTGGTTGAAGATAGCATATCATAAAAACAAACAAACAAAACAAAACATGCAAACTAAAAACACTACCAGCTTTGGGGTGCATGGGTGGTTCAGTTGGATAAGTGCCTGCCTTCCGCTCAGGTCATGATCTCAGGGTCCTGGGATCAAGCCTCACGTTGGGCTTTCTGCTCACCAGGATTCTGCTTCTCCCTCTCCGTGTGCGCTCGCTCTCTCTCTCTCTCTTTCTCAAATAAATAAATAAAAATCTTAAAAAAAAAACCCCTACCAGCTTTAAACAAACAAACCTGAGATAAAATCTTGGCTAATAGTTCTACAGGTGGGATAATTTTTTAATCTCTCTGAGCCTGTTTCTTCCTCTGAAAAATGTGAAAAGTTATTTGTCTCCTAAAACAGAATTATGCAAAGATCTGTACCTGACACACTGTAAGCATTCTATAAATGTAATTCTTATTACAATGCATATAGTAACAATTGCTGAGAGACACATAACTAGGGGAAATGGCGGTACATATGAAAGTTCAAAACAACTTTTTACAAAACAACTGAAAAAATGAAAAGACATTAACATAAGAGAGGATGTAGGGGATTTGCCTATGGTTTTGCCTTTGCTTGCTTGTCCCTCATTGCAATTTTCTGCTATTCCTGAATAAACCCATTTTGGCAGGTAAAAATAAATTAATAAATAGAGAGAGAGAGAGAGAGAAAAAGAGAGAGAGAGAGA
>NW_024423319.1:101662626-101669124 GCF_017311325.1 Ursus maritimus | reverse complement strand
AGAGAGAGAGAGAGAATGTAATCAGCTCTAAAACCATGAAAGGAGGTTAAAATTTAGATTCTAAGCTCAGAGAATATAATTTAACAATTTGGTTTATATTGGCAAAGGGATTCTGGGCTCTACTTTTAGAAAGAAAGGTATATAGGAGTGAACAAACAAGTAGAGAAAATAGAAAAACTTACTAATATATCCAATTATTAAAGTATATTTTAGGCATGAAGATGGCTCCTCATAGAACTTAGGCAGAAAGTCTCCCCACAGAACCTAGTGCAATGAAAAAGATAAAATGTGGGAAATGATTTGAAGAGAAATGCTAAGCATGCACTAACCAAGCCATAATTTTTTTTCCTGTCTATGTATTTTCAACCATTTGGCTCATTGTCTAACAGGAAAAATCATACAGACCCAAGTAGATAGTGAAGAAAGCAAAAGTAAACCCAATTACACCATTTTAGTGCCAGAAGCAGGTCCCAAGAGAATTCTCCCACCCAGCATTTTCAAATATCTGTATATGTGTATCCTTCAAAGAAATATATATATGCTGACTCAGAGATAAGTAGGAGAAAAATCAAACTGGGAATTATATAAACTTATAAAAGGAGAAGCGAATGAGAAAGATGCAGGAAGAAGAAGAAAAGGGAAGATGGAAAGGAGGATGAGGAGGATGCTCTAGAGAGAGGTGGAAAGGAGAAGGAAGGCAGAAAAGCAGGAGAAATCAGGCAAAAGAGAAAGTGTACACACCTTAGAAGTATTCTTTTAAAAAAAAGACGGAAAAGGAAAGAAATCCTCCATAGTTTAAAGACAATTCAAATGAAAGCTGCCTCTATTAAAATAAGTTATGAGTTATAAGCTGATGTAAACACAGAGAACTTCCAGAATTAAGGGACTAAATTTGAGGATAAAGCACAGAAATTTAAAATGCATGTGAAGTACAAAAACAATGCTGCCAGAAAGTGAATAAGTGGTCTAGGACCAAGTATTGATAAATGCTACAGAGAGAGTAAAGAGAGAATAGTGGGTGGCCTAAAAAAATACAATATTTAGAACGAAAAATAAATGTTTTAAGAATATGATGCAAGGAAATTTTGTACCAAGATAATTCATAAGGAATGTTATTGCTAACACATATCCTAGTGAAATGACTAAACCACAAAAGTATATTCTTATAAGCCTTCAGTCAGAAAATCAGGCCATTAAGCTGGGGGAAAATATTAACATTAACTACTATTCCTTTTCAAGAACAAAAAAGTATAAATGGCAATACCTGAGGATTTTTTTAAATAATATTTTTGCCCAACTTTTGAAAGTTAAAATATGCGTTATAGAAAAATGAAAAACCCAACAAGGAAAGGACACAAAAAACATCAATAATCATGGGCAGTTTTGCTTGACTTCTAGTCCTGCGTGTGTGTGTGCATGTGTGTACATTTATACAAGTAAGCACCCATTTTGTGGTTAAGATGGGAGAGTATACATCATTCTTTTACACATGTAAAGATATTTAACAATTTAAATCCCCACTTGATCATGACTTTGATAGCCAAGAATACAATACACCAACTCAATCAGGATAGAAATATAACTTTACCTTTCTCAAGGTCAAAAATTGCTTAAATGACAAAAATGACAAGCCTTTGATAAAAAATATGCTGGCGGAATTACAATTAAAGTACTGCATTCCCTTGGGCACCTGGCTGGCTCAGTGGCAGAGCTGTAACTCTTAATCTCAGGGTCCTGAGTTCAAGCCCCATGTTGGGCATAGAGACTACTTTTAAAAAATACTACATTCCTTTAATGTTCAATTTAAAATGACACAAAGCAGGAGTGTAATAAGTATAATGCTTTTAAGAGACTCTATTATCAGGTCCATAGCATTAAAATAATAGGTAGAAGGTGTTTCTATTGAATTGTTTAATGATGTATTCATAGAATATGGCCAAAAGTAAGCACACATACATCAATCCTCTCCTTCCTCTGTCTCTTTATTTTGTGCATCTCAGAACATGTGAAAAGACTAGATATTTCAAAAAAGGACATAACATAAACTAGTAGGGAGGAATAACATCATCCCTCTGTATTTCTCCCTTCCAACCTCCCTCAATCCAATGCTCAACTCCTGATACTATACTACACACAGAAGTAGTTTACCAATTATATTTCCAAAGAAAATACTTCACAGTAATATTTTCAAAGCTACCCAAAATTCTTATTTTACTACCACTACCAAAATACATTGGGCATTTCTACATACCTAGAAAATTTAGCTATCTAAAGTAAGAACTTGTTTGTCCACTTTATACACAGTACCAGTAAACAAAACTACACATATGTAAGGATGATTACAGTCCAAGGTAATTTCTAATTGTGACCATCCTAGCCATCACCCATGTCCTTCTCACTTCCTTCTCTATACCAATCCAATGGACAGATATAGATGAATATACTATTCAGAGGTGGTTGAACAAATTAATTTCCAAAAATATTTTTCAGAAGACAAACTTTCCTATATATTTCAACACAAAGCGTACAAATGGGCTAATTTTATTCATATAGTTCTTAAATATTTAGATACTAGATGTTACAATATTGGGATTTACTTGTCCTTTATGTACTATAAACAGAGCAAAACAAAATATGGCTCAAAGAGGAGGTTTAGCCATGCCATTCCAAAACGATAAATTTCATACGAATTTTAATAAAATATTAACAAAACATGTTCTTTTACTACCTTTACTTTTAACATATTTTGTGCATCCCAGCAAACTTGGAACATGAAAGATTAGATATTTCAAAAAGGGACACAGCTTTATCAACTATGTATGCAAAATGCATATATAGATCAGTGGTTATGACATGAAAATATCCTCTAAATATGAACTCTTTCTTCTCTAGGTCTTTTTTTCTACCTCTAACCACTGAACAAATGTGGTCCTGTGTCACTCCTGATGTCCTTCCTAGTGGCGGTCTAAAGATTCCATTTCCAAAAGGCCTACCAGAAAACATTTGTTTTTTTAAGAATTTTTTTAAGGCTATTTTTAAAAAATATTTTATTTATTTATTCAACAGAGATAGAGACAGCCAGCAAGAGAGGGAACACAAGCAGGGGGAGTGGAAGAGGAAGAAGCAGGCTCATAGCAGAGGAGCCTGATGTGGGGCTCGATCCCATAACGCCGGGATCACGCCCTGAGCCGAAGGCAGACGCTTAACCGCTGTGCCACCCAGGCGCCCCAAGAATTTTTTTTTTAATATAGAAAAGGTTACTTAATAAAACTTGTGATTTCTAACTATACTTTTTAATCAAATGTCAGCAACCTCTTTAGGTCTAGAAGCCTAGATGTAGCAAAATAAGAATCTGAAGTTGACTTTCAAAAGGCTGAGGGAAAAACTGCGAGAACTCTTTTTATGCCATATGTGTTAAGCGTTTTATAAATGACCAGTACATCTCTCCAAATGTAGGGCTTGCCCTGCTCGCCAAGATAGTTACGTTTTCTATCTTTTCTCTCACCCACTCACTCTCCAGGCCTGGCAGCAGGCCTACTGCCCACCTGCTGGCTGCTGACCTCTCCCCTGGCCTTGTCCGGGGCTCCACTAACCTGCCGGGCCAGAAAGGCCTTGCTCTGTCCTGGTCAGAATGAGGCGGCATCTACTTCAACTGGGACACAGCGGTTCAGCCGAGTCACAGGATCTGCATGTCTCCCGTCAGGACGAGCTCACCTCCAAGAAGGCGCCTTCCCGTGCCTTTGGGCATTCTGACATCCTCCAGCTTCTGTGCCCCACTGCAGGAATCAAATAGCAAACCACAGTCTGGAAGCAGGGTGCCCTCCAGCCGTGCAATCAGGTCACCAACACAGGTCGTCGCTGCTTCTGGGCAGAGCCGGCTCTCGCGGGAGCAGATGCGCAGGAGCAGATGCGCAGAAGCAGATGCGCGGGAGTCCCCAATTGCCAGCGCCTACTCGAGGCTGCCGGCTGAGAGAGTTTCCGGAACGCTAGTGGGAAGGCGCGCGTGTTCAGCCACTTCGGCTGCAGGCTGGTGCTCCTGGCGCTCTTCCGATCACACCCGCGCCTTCCACTAGCTGCTTCCGGGAAACGCTCTCCAGCCGGGGTAGCCTCGAGTAGGCGCTGGCAATTGGGGACTCCTCACAAGATAGTTTTTCTGCGCATCTGCTCCTGCGCGCATTCGTTTCGCTGAGAGTCGGGCTCTGCCCAGAAGCAGCTGATTTTACCTGTGTTGGTGACCTGATTGCACGGCTGGGAGGGCACCCCTGCTTCCAGACTGTGGTTTGCTATTTGATTCCTGCAGTGGGGCACAGAAGCTGGAGGGCTGCTTCAGAATGCCCAAAGGCACGGGAAGGCGCCTTCTGAGGTGAGCTCGCCCCTGACGGGAGACATGCAGATCCTGTGACTCGGCTGAACCGCTGTGTCCCAGTTGAAGTAGATGCCGCCTCATTCTGACCAGGACAGAGCAAGGCCTCTGGCCCGGCAGGCTAGTGGAGCCCGGACAAGGCCAGGGGAGAGGTCAGCAGCCAGCAGTAGGGCAGTAGGCCTGCTGCCAGGCCTGGAGAGTGAGTGGGTGAGAGAAAAGATAGAAAAACGTAACTATCTTGGCGAGCAGGGCAAGCCCTACATTTTGAGAGATGTACTGGTCATTTATAAAACGCTTAACACATATGGCATAAAAAGATTCTCGCAGTTTTTCCCTCAGCCTTTGAAAGTCAATCCAGATTCTTATTTGCTACATCTAGGCTTCTAGACCTAAAGAGGTTGCTGACATTTGATTAAAAGTATAGTTAGAAATCACAAGTTTTTATTAAGTAACCTTTTCTAAGTATTAAAAAAATTCTTGGGGGCGCCTGGGTGGCACAGCGGTTAAGCGTCTGCCTTCGGCTCAGGCTGATCCAAGGCAGGATCGAGGCCACATCAGGCTCCTCTGCTATGAGCTCAAGCTTCTTCCTCTTCCACTCCCCTGCTTGTGTTCCCTCTTTAAGTTGGCTGTCTCTATCTCTGTTGAATAAATAAAATATTTTTAAAAATAGCCTTAAAAATTCTTAAAAAACAAATGTTTTCTGGTAGCTTGAAATGGAATCTTTAGACCGCCACTAGGAAGCGACACATCAGGAGTGACACAGGACCACATTTGTTCAGTGGTTAGAGGTAGAAAAAGACCTTAGAGAAGAAAGAGTTCATATTTAGAGGATATTTTCATGTCATAACCACGATTCATATATGCATTTTGCATACATAGTTGGATAAAGCTGTGTCCCTTTTTGAAATATCTAATCTTTCATGTTCCAAGTTTGCTGGGATGCACAAAATAGTAAATAAAGCAAAAGGTAGTAAAAGAACATGTTTTGTTGGCTTGCCTTTGCCAAAATTGCATGAAATTTATCGCTTTGGAACAGCTGGCTAAACCTCCTTTGAGCCATATTTTGTTTTGCTCTGTTTATAGTACATAAAGGACAAGTAAACTCCCCAATATTGTAACATCTAGTATCTAAATATTTAAGAACTATATGAATAAAATTAGCCCATTTGTACGCTTTGTGTTGAAATATATAGGAAAGTTTGTCTTCTGAAAATATTTTTGGAAATTAATTTGTGTTCAACCACCTGAATAGTATATTCATCTATATTCAAGTCCATTGATTAAGGAGAAGGAAGTGAGAAGGACATGGGTGATGGCTAGGATGGTCACAATTAGAAATTACCTTGGACTGTAATCATCCTTACATATGTGTAGTTTTGTTTACTGGTACTGTGTATAAAGTGGACAAACAAGTTCTTACTTTAGATAGCTAAATTTTCTAGGTATGTAGAAATGCCCAATGTATTTTGGTAGGTAAAAATAAGTAAATTTTGGGTAGCTTTGAAAATATTACTGTGAAGTATTTTCTTTGAAATATAATTGGTAAACTACTTGTGTGTAGTATAGTATCAGAGTTGAGCATTGGATTGAGGGAGGTTGGAAGGAGAGAAATACAGGATGATGTTATTCCTCCCTACTAGTTTATGTTATGTCCTTTTTGAAATATCTAGTCTTTTTCACATGTTCTGAGATGCACAAAAATAAAGAGACAGAGGAAGGAGAGTGGGATTGATGTATGTGTGCTTACTTTTGGCCATATTCTATGAATACATCATTAAACAATTCAATAGAAACACCTTCTACCTATTATTTTAATGCTATGGACCTGATAATAGAGTCTCTAAAAGCATTATACTTATTGGCTAATTCCTGCTTTGTGTCATTTTAAAATTGAACATTAAAGGGAATGTAGTATTTTTAAAAGGCCCCCATGCCCAACATGGGGCTTCTGAACTCAGGACCCTGAGATTAAGAGTTGTGCTCTGCCACTGAGCCAGCCAGCCAGGTGCCCAAGGGAATGCAGTACTTTAATTGTAATTCGGGCCAGCATATTTTTATCAAAAGGCTTGTCATTTTTGGTTTAAGCAATTTTTGACCTTGAGAAAGCGGCCACGTAACTGAACGAAGTACAACAT
>NW_024423319.1:101609319-101662616 GCF_017311325.1 Ursus maritimus | reverse complement strand
AGCCAGGAGCACCAGCTCAAAGGCCGGAAGTGGCTGGAAAATGCCCCCCGTCAACAGCATGAGATCCAACAGTGATTGGAAGGTCCTTTGTTTCCACAGCACTGGAGCAGGTAAATGGCCAAAAGGGCCTGGGTTCTACAGTGGTCAGGCTGGATTGTGTCTTAAAGAGCCCCACAGATCCTCTTTACAGGAGCCATGCTGTGGCTGAAAAGGCAACTGGGTAAGGAGCTCGAGGGCGGGCCGGAACTGGAAAGTACCTCAGGGCATCAGTGTGTGCCTGCGATGGTTGCTGATAGGAGTCCTAGATTATGTCCGCACCACGAAGGCAGGTTAGTGACTGAAAGGAAACTCCTGTCACCAGCGCGCGCGGGAAAGATGGTGGCCGAAAGGAAAAGCCTTCAATTATTCCCCAGAATGCTGGCCGGCCAGTGGCTGGTAAGCGGAAGAGCCCTAGTGCCCCAGGATGGGATGCAAGGTGACTAGAAAGGCCCTCGTTTCCCCAGCAGGCAGGCACATTGGTGACTGTGAAGTCTTGTCTAGGAAAAAATGTATGTCTGGAAATTAGTAAGGAAAGGCTCTTAATAAAAAGTGACTATTACAATAGGGACACAGGGACAGCTGCACTAAGCAGATGTTTAAAACCTAAGCCGGAAACAACTTAGGGAAGAGGTAGGTAAGCAAAGGTTTTATATGCAGAAACCATGGGATAGGTGGCTGTAGAAGGGAAAAGGAGGATGCCGAACACTGCTAGCAGGAGAGCTTACAAGTTAACAACTGTATCAAATATTTCAATAAGGGAAAGGTTGGGGCAGAAAATGTTTATCTGTGCTTAAGCACCTGAGTCACAAGTTGGGCTTGAGGTGAGCAAACAAGTTATAGTGCGCAAAGTTCAGGTGAAGTTTAGGGCTCAGCTGTCTTAGTCAAGCTGGTCTGAAGCTATGTCAAGCACAACGTTTGATCCATCTTGTCAGTCCCTTCTCTTGTTCAAGACAGGTTGCATGATACAGTCTTTGAACAACTCAGGGTAAGGAGAATCTGAAGTAGGGGATGGCTAAGGGAAATAGTGCTTAGAGTTAGTATCTTCTCATAGTTTTGTCTTGGGAGGACCAGTTAAATCATCTGTTAGACCCACTGACAGAGGTCACTTGTTTTAGTGTGCTACAGATCAGGCATCTGAAAGGAGTGGTGCCCAAAATGCAAATGATAAATATTATTGTGAATGGTCATATTCAAGTAAAGAGCCAGGAACTGAACACTAAGGGTATCCAGTCCAGTGAATTCCAAGAGGTCAATGGTTAAAAATCTTGCGATTATACAGCATTGCTCCTTGAGTTTTTGATGCTCTTGGTGACATTGTCTGTAGCCTTTGTTACCTCTCTTATAAGGGCATGCCTTGCCTGAGCAATTGATCCAACTTTACCAGTGGCCCAGACACTTTACCCGGAAGAAATCAGCCCATGTATAGTCTGCTGCAGTGATGAATCCTTCAAGGTATAAATCAGATTGATCTGGCTTTAGCTCAACAGTGCTTCTTCAGATCCTGGAGAAAAAGCCAGCTATGGGGCGACCTATAATCCCTAGAAGCATCTAGTCATCAGGTTTTAGTTTTTGATGATATCAAGGTAAGAGGGAGGTAGAAAAAATGGAAATGTTAGTTTGGAAGGATATAGCCAGATATTAAAAGCAACTGGGAGAATGAAAAACTTGGTACAGTTTGACAGTTTGGGCAAAGTGGTAGGATCCACTTCCAATTTACAGGTAGATAACAAAAATGGTTTTTCCACCATGGGAGAGAAAGCCAATTTAATCTCCACCATAAAAGACAGAATTTGCATAGCCACCAGTTACTTCCCATTTATAAAGTGGTATGAAATAGCTCAAAGACAATGAACAAGACCAGAATCTGATAACTCGGAAGGATGTACTATAGTTTTTGTTTGTTTGTTGAGTTTCGGGTGTACAACATACTGACTTGACAGTTCTATATGATATACAGTGCTCACCATGATAAGTGTAGTTACCATCTGTCATCTTGCAACATTAATACAATGTTATTGACAATATTCTCTGTGCTGTACTTTCATCTCTGTGACTTATTTTATAACTGAAATTTTGTATCTCTAATCCCCATCACCTATTTCACCCACCACCCACACTCCTTTTCTCTGGCAACCACCAATTTGTTCTCTGTATTTATGAGTCTTTCTTGTTTGTTTGTTCATCTGTTTTGTTTTTAGATTCCACATATAAGTGAGATTATATGGTATTTGTCTTTCTCTCTCTGACTTATTTCACTTAGCGTAGTACCCTCTAGGTCCATCCATGTTGCCACAAATGGCAAGATCTCATTCTTTTTTATGGTTGAGTAACATTCCATATTGCGTGTGTGTGTGTGTGTGTGTGTGTGTGTGTGTATGTACACACCACATCTTTCTTATCGGCTGGACACTTAGGTTGTTTCCATGTCTTGGCTATTCTAGATAAAGCTGCCATAAAAGTAGGGGTGCATATAACTTTTTGAATTAGTGTTTTTGTATTTGGGTAAATACCCAGTAGTGGAATTACCGGAATATATGATAGTTCTATTTTCAATTTTTTGAGGAAACTCCATGCTCTTCTTGTCTTTTTGATACTAGCTATTCTTTTTTTTTTTAAAGATTTTATTTATTTATGTGACAGAGAGACAGCCAGCGAGAGAGGGAACACAGCAGGGGAGTGGGAGAGGAAGAAGCAGGCTCCCAGCGGAGGAGCCCGATGTGGGACTCGATCCCGGAATGCCGGGATCACGCCCTGAGCCGAAGGCAGACGCTTAATGCCTGCGCTACCCAGGCGCCCCTGATACTAGCTATTCTGACACATGTAAGGTGGTAGCTCATTGTGATTTTGATTTGCATTTCCCTGATGATTAGGGATGTGGAGCATCTTTTCATGTGTCTGTTGTCCATCTTTGGAAAAATGTCTATTCAGTTCCTCTGCCCATTTTTTAATCAAAAAAATTTTGGGCGTTGAGTTGTCTCAGTTCTTATGTATTTTGGATATTAACCCCTTATCAGATATATCATTTCCAAATATCTTCTCCCATTCAGTAGGTTGCTTTTTTTTTTTCTTTTGTTGATGGTTTCCTTTGCAGTACCATAGCTTTTTATTTTGGTGGTCCCAATAGCTTATTTTTTTGTTGTTGCCCTTGCCTGAGGAGATACATCCAGAAAAATGTTGCTAAGGGTGATGATGTCCAGGAGATTATTATCAGTGTTTTCTTTTAGGAGTTTTATGGGTTCAGGTCTCACACTTTCAGGTCTTTAATCCATTTTGAAATTATTTGTAAGAAAGTAGTTCAGTTTCATTCTTTTTCATGTAGCTTTCCAGTTTTGCCAACACCGTTTGTTGAAGAGACTGTCCTTTCCTTATTTTAAATGCTTGCCTTCTTTGTTGTAGATTAATTGATCATATAGGTGTGGGTGTATCTCTGGACTCTCCATCCTGTTCCATTTATCTATGTGTGCTCTAGGTTTTTGTTGCAACGTAATAAATTTTTTAAATTCATTTATTTTTTCTTTCAGTTTTATTGAGATAGAATTGACATACAGCACTGTATAAGTTTAAGTTATACAGCATAATGATTTGACTTACATACATTGTGAAATGATTACCACAATAAGTTTTGTTAACATCCATCATCTCACGTAGATTCAAAATAAAGAAAAAAATGTTTTTTTCCTTGTGATGAGAATTTTTAGGATATACTCTCTTAGCAATTTTAGAATGTGCCATATAGCAGTGTTAACTATAGTCATCATGCTGTGCTTTACATCCGTAGTACTTACTTACCTTATAACTGGAAGTTTGTACCTTTTGACCCCCTTCATCCAATTCCCCATCCCCATTCTCTCCCCTGGTAGCTATAAATCTGATCTTTTTTTCTGTGAGTTTGGTGTTTTAGATTCCACATATAAGTGAGATCATACAGTATTCGTCTTTCTCTGACTTATTTCACTTAGCATAATGCCCTCAAGGTCCATCCATGTTGTTGCAAATGGCAGGATTTTCTTCTTTTTATGGCTGAATAGGATTCCGTTGTGTATATATGTCACATTTTCTTTATAATTTATCTATTAATGGATACTTAGATTATTTCCATGTCTTGGCTCTGTAAATAATGTTGCAGTTAACATGGGGGTACAGATATTTCTTTGATATAGAAATTTCATTTACTTCAAATATATACCCAGAAGTAGAATTGCTGAATTATATGGTAGCTCTATTTTTAATTTTTGGGGGAACCTCTATACTGTTTTTCCACAGTAGCTGTAGCACTTTACAATCCCACTGACTGGGCACTTTTCTCCACATCCTTGCCAGCATCTGTTACCTCTTATCTTTTTGATAATAGCCATTCTGACAGGTGTGAGGTGATATCTCATTGTGGCTTTGATTTGTATTTCCCTAATGATTAGCGATGTTGAGCACCTTGTCAGAAACAGGTTTGTTTTTTTTTTACAGTAACCCCTCCCCATTTTGAGCAACAATAATTTCAAAGAAATATTATTCTGGATGATACAATAAGGCTAGTCTCATTAGAGTTTGCCTCATTATTTATATAGATGTAGTAAGAATGATTCTCTACATAAGCCTTTTTAAGTTTGCTGGAAGTTTTCACAAGGAATCTCAGATTGGAATTTTAAAAGCCTCTTGAGACTAGAAAGCCTAGTTAAGAATTTGCCATCACATTTTACCTGCGATACCTACAGATTTGAGTGAATCCTTTTCTTGAGGTCACCAAAATATCCTGAGATTCCGTGGCCTGTCAGGAAGTGATTTTCCTTACTTATTTGTAAGGCTAGAAACCTTGTGATCCAGGTACCAGGCCATTTTCCCAAGAGGGATTTTTAAGCATTTGTTCCATAAAATAAACCTTAGCTCCTTAAATGTGTCTAGTTGTAGCTCATTAAATGAACTTCATTCTCAAATATGAAAGTCTAGACAAAGCCTCAGTTGCATAACCAATGTTTCCAAATACATTCTGTTAATAAGAAAGATGGGCTCATTGAATCTGTGCAAATAACTAATATTGCCATGAAAATAAGAATACTCAGTAAGAGTATAGGGATCAGGCAGGGATAGAAAGATAAATGTTTCATTCTTTTTACAAAACTGTAGTCTACTAAATTGTCATGAGTTAGAGATAGCTTACATGCAGAAATAGAACATTAAAGTACCAGCAGTATTCCTAACAAACCCTATAATCATCCTTCATCAGTTCATTCAGTCCTATGTAATTAATTCTTGTTCCATTTGATTTGGGTTACCAGTCTCATGAACCCATCTGTTTTTCCACTAGAGTTCTGGAAATCCTGACTCTAGCCACTGGTATGGTTTTAAAGTTGTTATAGTGATGTCATCAGAAGCCTGTACCCAAGAATACCCAGGTGGCCTAGTTCTTATCTGTGGGTCTCTGAGACAGTCCTTTGTTGAAGACAAACATTCTGGCCTGTAGCTGATGGCAGGCACTTTCAGGGAAGCCTCAGAATAAAACAAAAAATATGACAAAAGACAAAATAGCTATGGTTAACTTTTTACTGATAATTTTCAAAATGAATGATCTGATATGAGCTCATTATAAAAATAATGTGATTAACCGGGAAGTTTGCTTGTTTTAAGGCCTGCAAAATGAAAAATGCAATACAAAAAAGTTTTGGACAAAAAAAATCTATAAACATAATGATTAGCCCTATTTTCAAAGAAAAGTGGGTATCTAACTTATGAAAATGGATGAATATAATGTTTACAGAGAAAAAAAAATCTTCAAATGTAACATGTAATACTCCTGAGATATAATATGCCATGAATGCATCAAGAAATTATTTAGATTATACCCAAGAATATATCAAGACTATCAAGTAAAGAATATCAAGTCTGGAGCAGCTCCTAAACATCTTTGTATTAATAAAATTCCATAGGTAAGTGATGTGAATTCTCTCTCTAACATGCTGGATTCACTTTTGAGAAGTAAAATTTGGCCAAGTTAACTTTTAAAAAAATAATTGAAATTATCATTAATAACATTATATTGCTATTGTCTAATATTAAGGAAAGCAGCGCCAGGACTCTGATAAGTAGGAATATCATTGGCAGCAAAGGCATTGAAAAAATATCTAGGAACTTCATTTAATTTATTAATTTATTATTAAATATTTATATTAATAACATTTTTACCCATACATATTTATCCTAGGAAAGGCTAAGTGTCTCTTCTGATTTACAGTGCTTCCTATGTGGCTCAAAACATCAAATAAACTTTATTGCTAGCAACTTTCTTTTTACAAGTTGAAGGAACAAATCTTTTATGATTTTCCAGGGACCTTCTGGGAAATACAAAGACAGTTTTAGGTACAAAAGATAACATTTAGAATTCAGTTTGAGGAAGGCAAAATGTCATAAGTTGTCAGGACATTTAAATACTTAAATGGGATCACAGGTCAGTGTAAAAGAATATTTGGCTACCCGAGTGAAAATGGAAGATTTTAAGAGTAAATATAGGAAGTAACATGACTAAAAAAATCTTAGGTCTTTAAAAAGTGAGAACATTTTGTTTTCTTAAACAATCAAGAACATTATAGAGTCAACAAAAGGCATGGGAAATTATTCCAGTAAGACCTAGCCTATTTGCCTAAAAAGCAGATTACTCAGAAGATACAGAAAAACTTCTTACAACCTCTTATTAAAAGAAGATCTAAGATAATCGTGTCAATTTAACAGACGAAAAACCAAATTCAAGTTTTGCATGAATATAATATTTGACACTAAAGCTCTTTTAGAAATCGTATAAATAAATTTATCAACCTTAGCTAGCTTAAACCACAATAAAATTCCCTGTACAACAAAATTCCCTGTCGAAGAACCTTTTACAACTTTTCAGGTTTGTCCTACACTTTTTTTCTTTCTCATTCTGGAACAAATGGATAAAACTTGAGGACAAAACTATTCTCTTTTCCTTAACAAAAATATATTCCTCATACCTTGTGTACAATATGTTGATTATAGATTTTAACAATTGGTAATTTCTGTTATATAAAGGAAACTTGGAAGTGGATAATTATGAACTATCATACACTAGCATTTTATAGCAGACTAGCAAAACTTACAGATAAACATCTCACAGTTTTTTATAGTTATATAAAGGATATAGTAATATATCCTTGTAGTACAGTTTCTGAACTTGGCAAAAATAAACACATTCATTAATAAATGCAAATATATATACCCTTAAAATTATGCCTAAGAATTAATTTTTCAGTATTTTATCTCATTTACAATGATCTAGGTATTTAATGAATATCTGTTAATTAACATAATTTAGTGTAAGTCTAAGGTTTTTAGTTACCTAAAGATCTTTAAAAGCATCTTTTTTTTTTCTAAATAGGCTCCACACTGGGTTGGCGCCGAGTGCAGGGCTTGGACTCACAACCCTGAGATCAAGACCTGAGCTAAAATCAAGCATCAGATGCTTAACCAACTGGGCTACCCAGGTGCCCCAAAAGCATCTTTTTAAAAAACAACTTTATTGGGGGGCACTTGGCTGGCTCAGTCAGTAGAGCATGCAACTTTTGATCTCAGGGTAGTAAGTTCAAGCCCCATGTTGTGCATAGAGCTTACTTAAAAAAAAACAGTTTTATTGAGATATAATTCACATACCATACAATTCAATGGTTTTTGATACAGTACATTAATTTTTAAAAACTATATATATAATAAAATTTCCCTTTTAACCATTTTAAGTGTACATTTCAGTTCCATTAAGTACATTCCCAGTGTTGTACAACCATCACCACTATTTCCAGAACTTTTCATCATCTCAAACAAAAATTCTGTATCCATTAACCTGTGCCTACTTTCTATCTCTATGAATTTGTCTATTACAGGTGTCCCTTATAAGTGGAATCATAAAATATGTGTCCTTTTTATGTCTGGTTTATTCCACTTAGCATAATGTTTTCAAGGTTTGTCCGTGTCGTAGCATGTAACAGAATCTCATTCCTTTTCATGGCTAAATAAATATTCCATATTTTGTTTATTCAGCTGTCGATGGACAGTTGGTTGTTTCTACCTTTTGTCTATTGTGAATAATAATGCAAAGAACATTGGCATATAAGTATCTCTTTGAGTACTTACATTTCTTTGGGTATACCCCTTGGAGCGAATTTACTGAGTCATATGTTAATTCTATGTGTAATTGTTTGAAGTACTACCAAACTGTTTTCCATAGTGGCTGCATTATTTTCATAATATTTTCATTCCTAGAAACAATGTATGAGGGCTCCAATTTATCCACATATTCTCCAATACTTACTTTCTGTTTTTGTTTTTAAATCATATTTCTGTCAGTAAGTGCAAAGTGATGTATCATTACAGTATTGATTTGCATTTCCCTAATGAGTAATTATGTTGCACATCTTTTCATGTGCCTTTTGCCATTTGTATATTTTCTTTGGAGAAATGTCTGTTCCATTCTTTACCCATTTTTAATTGGCTTATTTACCTTTTTATTGTGAAATTATAGATGTTCTTTATATGTTCTAAATATTAAACCCTTGTCAGTTACACAATTTCTAAATATTTCCTCCCATTCTGTACGTTGTCTTTTTACATTATTCGTAATATACTTTGATGCACCAAAATTTTTAATTTTGATGAAGTTCACTTTCTTTTTCTGTTGTTCATGCTTTTGGTGTCATATATAAGAATCTACTGCCAAATACAAGGTCATGAAGACTTAGCTGTGTTTTCTTATAAGAGTTTTATGGTTTTATAGCATTTACCTTTAAGTTGTTGCTCCATTTTGAGCTCATTTGTGCAGATGATGTAAAGTAGGAGTCTGACTTCTTTTGAATGTGGAAAGCAAGTTGTCCCAGCTACCATGTGTTATAGAGACTGTTCTTTCCCCATTGAATGGACTTGCCTCCCTTATCAAAAAGCAATTAGTCATAGATATATGGGTTTATTTTTGAACTCTTAATTCTATTCTAGTGATTGTTATGTCTATCCTAATGCTGATACTACACTGTTTTGATTACTGTAGCTTTATAGTAACTTTTGAAATTGGTAAGTGTGAGTCTTAAACTTTATCTTTTTAAAGATTGTTTTGTTTATCCTGGGTCCCTTGCAGTACCATATGAATTTGAGGTTTGGCTTTTCCACTTCTGCAAAATAATATTGTTGGAATATTGATAGGGATTGCATTGAATCTATAGATTGCTTTGGGTAGTATTGAACTTTGGACAATATAAAGTTTTCCTATTCATGAACAGGAATATCTTTCCATTTATTTAGGTATTTAATTTTTTTCAATTTTATTTCAATTTATGTTGAAATAAAAGTGAATTTTTGTGTGTTGATATTGTACTTGCAACTTAGCTGATTTTTTAAAAATTACTTTAATAGTTTTCTTGTGGATTCTTTGTGATTTTCTGTATATAGCATCATGTCATCTGTGAATTGAGATAGTTCTTCTTCATGTCCAATTTGAATGTCTTTTATTTATTTTTCTTGTCTAATTTCTCTAACTAAAAATTCTAGTACAGTATTCAGTAGCAGTGGTGAAAGTGGAGATCTTTGTCTTATTCTTGATCATAGGGGGAAAACTTTCAGTTTTTCACCACTGAGTCTGATGTTAACTGTGGGTTTTTTGTACATGATCTTTATCATGTTGAAGAAGTGTCCTTCTATTCTTAGAGCTCGCTGAGAGGTGTTATCATTAAAGGGTGTCAGATTTTGTCAAATGTCTTTTCAGTGTCAAATGAGATGATCATGTGTTTTTATCCCCTTGGTTCTATTAGTGTGATATATTATGCTGACACTTACATTCCTGGGTAAAATCCTGCTTGATCATGGTATCTAATCCTTTTAATGTACTGTTTTATTTGGTTTGCTAGTGTTTTGTTGAGGATTTTTGCATATGTATCATAGGGGATCTGTAGTTTTCTTTTCCTGTGATACCTTTATCCGACTTTGGTATCAAGGTAATACTAGTCTCAAAGAACGAAATAGGAAGTGTTCCCTCTTCTGTTTTTTGGGGGGAACAGTTTAAGTAGGATTGGTGTTAATTCTTTAAATATTTGGTTGAATTCATCAGTGAAGCCATCTGCTCCTGGACTTTACTTTCTTGGTAAGTTTTTGATGACTGATTTCAATCTCTTTACACATTAGAAGTGTGTCAAGATTTCTTTTTTGTTGTTGTTTTTCATTTTTGAGTCAGTTTAGGCAATTTAGGCTGGAGTGGAGACAGGGAAGCTAGGAGTTGGGTGCAGGCTGGGTGGGTGCCAGGACCCACTGCTCTGGGGCTGTCTTGGCAGAATGGCTAGATCCAACAAAATCAGGGCCACCTTGTCCAGACAGGGGATGCCATACCATGATTACCTTGGGGTCATGGCTGGAGCTGGTACGGGCCCCAAGTGTACTGGGATGACCCTAGCAGGCCATCTAGGGCTTCCAGACCCTCTTCCTACCTGTGCATGCTATGAAGGTGGAGGGGGAAACATAAAAAATGGCACTAACTGGAGCCTTCAGCTCCCTGGAAAGAGTTCTGTCAGTTCCCCACCAAGACATTCTAGGGTTCATAAATGGATTTCTTTCATTTACAGTCTATTTTCCCTTTAAAATTCTTTCTTTTTTTTTTCTGCTGTGGCCCAGATCAGGCAAGCTTGCAAGTCACTCAATGATATGAGTCATTTGAAGGTCACTGTGTCAGTGATGGGATTCCCATCATTACTTTGCCTCCTTCTTTCCTATGCATCTCTTTGTAGTCCCTCTGTGCTTTATTGTGCAGAAGCTCTTCAGTCAGCCCTCAGTTCCTTTTTGAGAGGAATTGCTGTATATGTGGGTACAGATCCCGTGTGTCTATGGGAGGAGGTGAGTTCAGGATCTTAGACTGCCCTCCTATATCTTCTTTGGTGAGGTGTCTATTTATATTTTTTACCCATTTTTAAATTTTTATTTTCTTAATTTTGAGTTCTAAGTGTTCTTTCTATATTTTGGATAATAATCCTTAATCAGATATGTGTTTTGTAAATATTTTCTCCCAGTCTGTGGCTTATCTTTTCATTCTCTTAATAGCTTCTTTTTCACAGCAGTTTTTAATTTTAATGAATTCCAATTTAATTTTTTCTTTCATGGATCATGTTTTTGATGTTGTATCTAAAAACTCATTACTCACCAGAATTACCTACATTATTTTCTATGTTATCTTATAGTAATTTATATTTTTGTGTTTTACATTCAGCTCTTTGATCCATTTCAAGTTAAATATTGTGAAGGGAGTAGATGTGTGTCTAGATTTAAATGCATTTCTTTGCATTTAGATGTCCAGTTGTTTCTGTATCGTTTGTTAAAAAGACTATTCTTTCCCCACTGAGTTGCCTTTGCTCCTTTATCAAAGATAAGTTGATTTCGAATGGGTCTATTTCTAGACTCTCTTTTCTGTTCCATTAATCTATTTGTCTTTCCTTTCACAATTACCACACTATCTTGATAACTGTAGCTTTGTACTAAGTCTTAAGGTTGAGTAGTGTCACTCTTCTGTTCTTCTCCTTCAATACTGTGTTGACTATTCCAGGTCTTTTACTCCCCATATAAACTTAAGAATCAGTTCTGTCAGTACAGTTGACCATTGAACAACATGGGTTTGAACTTCATGGGTCCAGTTACATACGAACTTTTTATAGTACAGTAATATAAATGTATTTTCTCTTTCTTATGATTTTCTTAATAACATTTTCTTTTCTCTAGCTTACTTTATTGTAAGAATACAATATATAATACATATAATGTACAAAATATGTGTGAATTGACTATTTTATCACTAAGGCTTCTGGTCAACAGTAGGCTATTAGTAGTTAAATTTGGGGGGAGTTAAAAATTTTACATGGATTATTGACTGCATGGAGGTCAGTACCCCTAACCCTTGCATTGTTCACAGGTTACTTGTATCCACAAAATAACTTGCTGTGATATTGACTGAGTTTGCATTGAGTCTCTAGATAAAGTTGGGAAGAACTGACATCTTAACAATATTTAGTCTTCCTCTTCATTTACATGGAATATCTCTCCATTAATCTAGTTTTTTTTATTTCTTTCATCAGAGTTTTCTAGTTTTGTCATATAGATCTTGGATATATTTTATTACATTTATACCTAAGTATTTATTTTTGGTGCGAATGTAAATGGTATTACATTTTAAATTTCAGATTCCAATTGTCCATTGCTTTTGCATAAGAAAGCAATTGACTTTCATACATTAACACTATCCTGCAACTTTGCTATGATTGCTTATTATTAGTCCCACGTTTTGTTGTTGTTGTTGTTGCTAATTTAGATATTTGTCTTCCTGTGTACATCTTGGCAGATTGTGTCTTTCAAGGAATTGGTCCATTTCATCTAGGTAATCAAATTTGTGGACATAGAGCTTTTCATTATTGTCCTTTATTTTCATTTTAATGTTTATGGGATTAGTAGTAATTGGCCCTTTCATTTCTGGTATAAGTAATTTCTTCTTGTTTTTTCTTAGTCATTCTAGAGGTCTGTCAATTGTATTAAGTTTTTCAAAGAACCATCTTTTGGTTGTGTTAATTTTATCTGTTAATTTTCTTTTTCTTTTTCCCAAGATTTCATTTATTTATTTATTCATTCATTCATTCATTTATTTATTTAGAGAGCAGGGGGAGGGGCAGAGGGAGAGAGAATCTCAAGCAGACACCCCCCCAAAAAAAAAGATTAATAAATTAGGGAAGTTTTTTGGCCATTATTTCTTCACATATTCTTCACTCACTTTTCTTTCTCTCCTCTCCTTCTGAGACTTCTGTTATGCATGTATTGATACATTTGGTGGGCTCCCACAAGTGTCTTAGGCTATGTTCATTTTTCTTCGTAATTTTCTCTTTCTGCTCTTCAGCTAGGTAATCTCAAGTGATCTATTTCAAGTTCACTGATTATTTCTTCTGTTTGCTCAATTCTGTTTTTGCATCTTTCTACGGAATTTTTCATTTCAGATAATGTATTCTTTAACTCCCAAACTTCTAATTGGTTCCTTTTTATGATTTCTCTGTATTGATACTGTGTATTTCACATTCTCATGGTTTCCTATAGTTCTTTGAGTCTATTTTAAAGAGTTGATTTAAAAATCTCTAGCTGATAAATCTGATTTCTGAATCTCCTCAGGGACGTGTCTATTAATTTCTTTCTTTTTTGTTTAAGTGAGCGAGAGCATGTGTGCGTGCTTGCACAATGTGGGGGAGAGGGCAGAGGGAGAGGGAGAGAGAGAATCTTAAGCAGGCTCCATGCCCAGTGTGGAGCCCAGCACAGGGCTTGATCTTACAACCCTGAGATCATGACCTGAGTGGAAATCAAGAGTCAGATACTTAGGGACACCTGGGTGGCTCAGTCGGTTAACTGTCTGCCTTCAGCTCAGGTCATGATCCCAGGGTCCTGGGATCAAGTCCCGCATGGGGCTCTTTGCTCATTAGGGAGCTTGCTTCTCCCTCTGCCTGCCCCCTGCTCGTGCGCTTTCTCTGACAACTAAATAAATAAAATCTTCAAAAAAAAAAAAAGAGTCAAATGCTTAACCAGCTGAGCCACCCAGGCTCCCGATATTAATTAACTAATTAATTTTTTAAATATTTATTTTTTTCAGGTTATCATCTGAATTATTCACTCTTTTTTTATAATAATATTTTTTATTATACTGTGTTAGTCACCATACAGTACAACCCCGGCTTTTTGATGTAAAGTTCGATGATTCACTAGTTGTGTATAACACCCAGTGCACCATGCAATACGTGCCCTCCCTACTACCCATCACCAGCCTATCCCATTCCCCCACCCCCCTCCCCTCTGAAGCCCTCAGTTTGCTTCTCAGAGTCCACAGTCTCCCATGCTTCATTCCCCCTTCTGATCACTCCCCCCTTTCTCTATCCTCTTCTTCTCCTACTGATCTTCCTAGTTCCTATGTTCCATAGATGAGAGGAACCATATGATAATTGTCTTTCTCTGCTTGACTTATTTCACTTAGCATTATCTCCTCCAGTGCCCTTAAATTTGTGTGGAACCAGAAAAGGCCCCGAATCACCAAGGAATTGTTGAAAAGGAAAAACAAAGCTGGGGGCATCACAATGCCAGATTTCAAGCTGTACTACAAAGCTGTGATCACAAAGACAGCATGGTACTGGCACAAAAACAGACACGTAGACCAATGGAACAGAATAGAGAACCCAGAAATGGACCCTCGGCTCTTTGGGCAACTAATCTTTGACGAAGCAGGAAAAAACATCCAGTGGAATAAAGACAGCCTCTTCAAAAATTGGTGAGCTACATGCAAAAGAATGAAACTTGACCACTCTCTCACACCATACACAAAGATAAACTCTAAATGGATGAAAGACCTCGATGTGAGACAGGAATCCATCAAAATCCTAGAGGAGAGCATATCTGTTAATTTTCTGTTTCAATTTCATTGATTCTGCTAATTTCTTGTTATGTTGGATTTAATTTTCTTTAGCTTTCTAAGGAAGAAACTTAGATTATTGATTTTGATTTTCTTCTCTAATTTATGCTATAAATTTCCCTCTAAGCACCACTTTTGCTGCATCATACAGTTTTGATAAGTTGTATTCTCATTTTCATTTCAAATTCTTTTAAGTTCAAAATAGTTTCTAATTTATCTTGAGACTTATTATTTAACCAAGTGTTATTTAGAAGTGTGCTATTTAATTTCAAAGTGTTTAGGATTTTCTGGGTACCTTTCTCTTATTGATGTCTAGTTTAATTTATTGTGATCTGAGAGCATAATATATATTATTTTGTAATTATAAATTATATTACTGTAATTGTCTATAATATGTAATAACATAATATATAATATGTAAATTGTATTTTTTTATATTTATATTATTCTAAACTTGTTACTTTGTGCTTTGTAGCCCAGAATGTGGCTTGTCTTTGTGAATGTTCAGTATCAGCCTGATGAAAATGTATTCTGTTGAGTTGGGTGAATTATTTTTTAAGGTCAATTAGATCCATTTGATTGGTACTATTTAGCTGAACTCCATCCTTACATATTTTCTGCCTATCGAGTCTATTAATTACTGATTCAGAGATGTTGAAATCTCTATTTTTAAGAGTGAACTCATGTATGTCTCCCTGCATTTCTGTCAGTTTATGCCTTATGTAGTTTGATGCTGTGTTATTAGTTGTACACACATTAGGGATTGTTATGACTTCTTGGAAGATTGACCCTTTTATCATTATTTAATGCCCCTCTTTATCCCTATAATTTTCCTTAGTTTTATGTCTGTTTTGTCAGAAATTAATATAGCTACCCCATCTTTCTTTTTATTAATTTTAGTGTGCAATATTCATCTTGATCCCTTCATTTTAAACCTATCTATGTCTTTATATTAAAAATGAGTTTTTGTAGAAGATATATAGATGACTTGTCTTTATTTAACCATTCTACCAATTTCTTTGTCTTAATTGGTCTATTTAGACTATTGATATCTAAAGTGAGTATTCCTTCTCAAACAATCTTCTTTTGTTTATGTAGATCTGAGTTTCTTACCTATATAATCTTCCTTCTCTCTGAAGAATTTCTTATAACATTTCTAGCAAGGCAAGTATATGGACTATAAATTACCTCAGTTTTTGTTAGCCTGAGAAAGTATTTCTCCTTCGCTTCTAAAGGATAATTTCTCTGGATAAAAAATTCTAGATTGGTGTTTGTTTTTTGTTTTGTTTTGTTTTGTTTTGTTTTTGAACACTGTAAATATTTCATTTTACTCTCTTCTTCTTTCCATGCTTTTAAACAGAAGGCTGGTGTAATCCTTATTCTTGCTCCTCTGTATGTAAGGTGTTTTTCCCCCTTCTGGCTTCTTTCAATATTTTCTCTTTGCCTTTGACTTTCTGAAGTTTGCTAATGCTACACCTAGTAGCAGACTTTTTGGTATTTAAACCATTTGGTCTCCTTTCAGCTTCTTACTTCAGTGGTTTGGGGTTTATTGTTAATACTAAAATCTTGGCCATACTGTGTCTGGTTTTGATATTTGCTATGTCTCCTCAAGTTGTGTTTCTTGTCTTTTGGTATGACTTGCAATTATTTTGTTGAAAACCAGACATGATGTGATGGATGAAAGGAACCGATACTGGCTCCAGTGGTTGTTTCTGCTTCTGGACTTCTGCAAGGTGTCTGTTCCTGCCTCTGTGTCACTAAAATTTGAGGGGCATCAATTTTCCCTGTTACCTCATCCCTGATGGGTTTTGACCCTGTTTTGTGGCCTACCATATGGTCTATCCTAGTGAATGTTTTATGTGCACTGGAAAAGAATGCATATTCTGCTACTGTTGAGTGGTCTGTTCTATATATGCATGTTAGCTCTAGTTGGCATATAGTGTTGTTCAAGTCCTGTATATCCTTATTGCTCTGGTCTAGATTTCATTATTGAAAGTGGGGTATTGAAGTCTTCAACTATTCTTGTTAACTCTTATTTCTCCATTAAATTTGGAGCCAGAAAGGCCCTCCTGATACTAATATGATGGGAATAACAGGGGCTAAAAGGATCCCAATATGCTGGAATTATGGTTTTCAAACAGATTGTATAACCTATGGCATGTGATTTGCCTGTGGGCATTCTGGTCATCAGAAGGGCTCACAGGGAAGATGGTGTCCAGAAGTTTCACCCGCAGCACCAGCAAACTGGCAGGTAAGTGTCAGGAAGAGTCCTAGAACAATTGAACACAGGGCACAATTGAACTCAGGCAGAAAGGCCTTGTCTTTCTGATGGCCTAGTAGGAGGACCCTGCAAATCCATCACTTAAAGACAATCTGGGAGCTTGAAGGATCCCTAGAGCCCTAGGGACTGGAGGGGGTGGAGTTTCAGTGGGGCACTTACATGAAGGACAGACAATGTATGAGAGGGAAATAACCCCCTGTGGCACCAGCATGGTAGCAAGCACACATCCAGAAAAGTCCCAAGGCCTGAGAAATTGAAATGGATGCAGACTAAAGGGCTTGTAAGGTTGATGGCCTATGACTATGTTTCCACCACAAAGGGTGGTTGGAATGATTCCCAGAACCTTGGCAACAGGGAAATTTGGTGGCAAGAAGGTTTCCTGGGGTACCCACAGGACAGACGATTGCTAATAGGGCTCATTAATCTCTAGCTTGTGAGCTGACTGAAGGCCTGAATGGCTCACAGTTCCTGTGGGGGTTGATTAGTGCTGTGAGAGGAAAATGCTCTCCTTTCACTGCTGCTGGCAGGCTGGTTGCTCAAGAACCCTCAGTTCCCCCAGAAGAAATACAGGCTAGGGGCCAGTAGGTATCCCAGAACCCTAGCTGTCAGGAATTATGGAGGCCTGAAGGTTTCTGGGTATACTGTCTAGATGGAGTTGTGGTGGCACAAGGGGCCCTCTTGCACCAGAGTTCTGGATTATTGCTTATAGGGTATTGTGTTCTACTAAGCAGTGTTACTAAGCAAACTAGTAACCTTAAGGGATTTCCTAGAACCAATGTATAAGCAGCTTGATCTTAGGAAGGACCCCAAAGACACCAGCTCCAGGACAGAATGTATCTGGAAGTGCTTCTAATGTCCCAGTGATGGGATAGCTTATGCCTGGAAACTACACCCCCTACCCCTATACTAGAGGTCAGGATGAAAATGATCCCTAATGGACTCTTGCTTGCACAGTTTGCAGGGTAGGTGGTGGTCAGAAGGTATGTGATTCCCCATCTCACAAGCTAGGGGCCATAATGACCTGGGGAACCCCACAGGCCAGGCTGGATGGTGATGGGAAGGTCCCTACATACACTCCCTTGTAGGAGACTCTTGGCCAAAAGAATTCTAGGTTCTAGTACAAACAGAGTAGCTGAGGACTGAAAGCACCATGAGTTACCCAGTTCCAGGCCTGTCCAGTGACTCTAAGACTTCTGGGGTCTTCACCATGCAGCCAGGGTGGTATGCAAATAATATTTGATTGTTGTGATGACTCAAGGCCAGAAGGAGCCCTGGAAGCTTAGTGAAGGATCACACTGTTGTTTGGAATATTTTCTGGGACACCAACTGGGGACACGGGAGAAGTGAGAGGTAGGGAAAGAGGATGGATGGTGTTCGAGAAGCTCAGAACCTGGATCCAAAAGGCTTAAGTTATCCCAGCAGGGGCCCTGAACTTTGACCAGTGGTGATTCAGTTTCAATTAGCAGACATTTAAATTGATGGCCAGAAACCCCAGTTCCCCAATATGTCCATGTACTGCGGGAAGGACTCCCAAAATTTATAGTGAGATAAGGGCCCTCATGACAGTAACACAATGAGAGTACAAGTATGGTTTCCAGTAGAGGCATATATTCCTCAACAAGAATTCTTACTTTGACCCATAGTATTCCATTACACAGGCAGTCTGGGCACAAAAGGGCCCCCAGGACTGCAATGCCAGGGAAGATGGTGTCTGGAAGTGCTCACCTGGGCACCACTATAGTGGTAAGCACACATCTGGAAAAGTCCTGGGGACTGAGAAAGTGAGAATGACCCAGACCGAAAGAGCTAGTCCTTGTGAAAGCCAAGTAGGAGGGGCCCATGACTCTACTGCATAAAGACAACATGGGGGCTTGAATAATCCCTGGAACCCCACTTAGTTGTGAGGTTGTTGGAAGGAAGATTCTCTGGTTCCCTCAAGATTATGTATACAGTGTGAGCCTGTAGAAAATGGAGAACCCATGGGGCGCCTGGGTGGCACAGCGGTTAAGCGCCTGCCTTCGGCTCAGGGCATGATCCCAGCGTTATGGGATCGAGCCCCACATCAGGCTCCTCCGCTATGAGCCTGCTTCTTCCTCTCCTACTCCCCCTGCTTGTGTTCCCTCTCTCGCTGGCTGTCTCTATCTCTGTCAAATAAATAAATAAAATCTTTAAAAAAAAAAAAAAGAAAATGGAGAACCCTAAATGGCAGCACCCTTGATGGCCAGAAGGTTTCCTAGGTCAACACCCAGATATAGTTTTGGTGGCAAAAAGGAGCCCTGTGCACTAGAGTTCTAGATAGGTGGTTGCTAATAAAGACACCTGTTGCACAGCAAGGTTCGCAGGCTAGTGCACAAAAGGGTTATGCAGAGGTAGTCTGGTCTCAGAAGGGACCCACAGGTCAACAACACAAGGGTAGAATGTGTCTAGACGTCCTTTGTGAGTGCCATTGCCCAGACCAGTATGATTCCAGAAGAACCCCCAGGTTTCTACTGATCAAAATGGACCAGATGTACAGAAGACCCTGAGTTCCACAGCCTTTTGGGAGGGTAATGGTTATAAGGGTATGCAGTGCCCCCAAATCACTACGTGGGACCAGGGGCCATAGAGCACTAGGAACCTTAGGTGTTCTGCCAGTTAGTGATCATAGTAACTCTAGAGACACTAATTCATGAGCAAGCCCATGACTGAAAGGGTTCTAAGTTCCTTGCACATGAGCTAGCTGAAGACTGGAAGAGATACAGACTCACCACTGCTAGGACTATCTAATGACATAAATGGCTCTAGGTTCGATGTCACTTGGGCAGGATGGGGGCCAAAGAACCATCGGTTCCCAGGCACATGAATGGCACATTACCGCCAGAAGAAGTGGAACCCTAGAACAAGGGAACTTTTGGTGGTCCGAGGTTCACCAGAGCACTGGCACCTGGGAAAGGAGGGTGGCCAAAAGGGCTCAAATTTCTTAGTGAAAGGAACCCATGGTACCTCAGAGAAAGGCCTGTACTTAGACAGAAGGTACTCCAGTTTCAACATCAGGTGGTCAAAGGGATGGTGGAGAAATCTGATTCCCATATGGACTATGGTCAGGAAGGACATGGAAACTATTAGGGCTGGAATGGCCCTCATGACACGAACACCTCATGCCAAAGGGGACCCCAAGCATCAGCAAACCGTTAGTATGGTTTCCAGTAGGACCGTGTATTCCACAGGAAGGATTCTTAATTCTGGTCACAGGACTGCAGTGCACTGGCAGTTTGGTTGTCCAAAGGGCCATCAGGACAGCGGTGTCAGAGAACATGATGTCCAGATGTGAACAGCCTATGCTTTCACCAATAAGAACCCTCCCGGGCTGCGGGCAGGGAGTGGTCTGAAGAATACCCGGAACCTTATCGAGAAGTTAGGTTGTCGGCAGGAAAGTTACCTTAGAGCACTAGCTGGATGGGCGGACGGTGGCCGAGGGGGATCGCACTTTATCAGTTTACCAGCTGACTAAAATATGGTTGAGGCCCATCCTTCCCGTCAGCAGCCAGTGCCGTGGCCAAGGGTGCTTTTCTTAACACCACAGGGAGGTAGGCTTTCTGGTCACTAAAGGACCTTAGACTCACTAGTGTGCATATAGACCGAGGGCCGCAGAAATTCTGGAACCGTGGCTGGCAGGAAGTCTTGTGGCCGGAAGGTTTCTCAGGGCGCTGCACAATTGGAGGTAGGGTAGTGAAACCAGTGGTCTAGATGGATGGTTTCTTATAAGGCCATGTATTCCACAGCAAGCTAGTGCCCATAAAGGACCCACAGGTTACCAGTGCCGAAGCAGAGAGTGTCCGGAAGTGCTCCTGGAGTGCCCAGCGTTGGACAGAACGCGTCTGGAAGAACTCCAGGGTTCTCAGATGCCCAAGGTCTCTGGGTTCCATAGCCTCAAGGAAGGAACATGGTCTGAAGAATACATACTTCCTAGATGATTACGGGCCAGAAGGAATGCCGGAATTCTAGTGAGGTGGCTGAGTTGGTGGTCAGAAGCTTCCTCCGGGTACTCAAGCAGGTAAGGGTAGAGGGGGGAAGTATGGTAACTGATAAAGCTCAGATTAATGAGCCAATAGGAATCACGAGCAGTCAGACAAAATAATGGCCAGAAAATTCCCGGGTCCCCAGCTTCAACCAACCGTGGGTGGAAAGAACTCCCTGGACAGTTTGGGGCTGAAGGGCTTTTGTGATGCTAATATTGTGTTAGTATACCAGATAAAAGGGGAGGGACTCCAGCTCCAGGGAACTGGAAGTTTAGTTCCAAAAAGGACCATGTATTCCAACAGCAAGGGATTTGGGCAGGGCTGCTGGCACTCTCGTGCGCGATAAATTTCACTGCCAAAAGGGCCGCCAGGGAAGGTGTCCAGAAGTCCCCTCCTCGCCTCATGTTTCTACCCCGTGCCACCAGCAAAGTGGTAGAAAAGTTCCAGAATAGTCAAGCCGCCTGAGCAGAGATGTCTCCAGACCAAAAGGCCTTTTGGCAGCTTAGTAAGAGTTGCCTGAGTTTCCACCACTTGAGAACTGCCTGGGGCACTGAAGGATCTGCGGAACTCTGAAAAGCGGTCAGGTTCCTGGCAGGAAGGTTCCGGGCACTTGAGCTAGAGAGAGACAGTAGCCGAGAAGGCTCATGATTCTGAGCTCGTGAGCTGGCCGAGGGTTGAAAGACTCATGCTTCCTCTGCTGGATGCCAATGTTGTAACCGAAAATGCTCTCCTTTTTGTAGCGGATGGGCAGAGTGGTCGCCTAAGAGCACTCAGTTCCTCAGCATTCGTACGGGCTGGGGTTGGAGGAATTCCGAAACCCTAGTTGGCAGGAAGTCTTGTGGCCGGAATATTTCTGGGGGCACTAGCATGTTGTAATTAAGATGACTGAAAGGATTGCCGGTAGATACTCGTATTGTACAGCAAGGGAACTGGTTTTCATAAAGGTACTCTGGACTGCAGTTTGCATATGGTTTGATCTCAGAAAGGGCCCTTAGGGCACCATCCCCAGGACAGAAAGTGTCTGGAAGTGCTTCTGGTACCACCGAGGTGGCAGGTAAGGTTTCCGGAACACTCCTGGGCTAAAAGGGGGGACTGGACTGAAGCTTGAAGTGCTACTCGTACTGATGACTTAGGAGGAACTGTGGATTTTACAGCACCTGGGTTTCTGGAAGAGTCCCTTGGCACTAGCATGTGGGAGGAATGATGGCTGATAGGGCTGGAGGTTCCTTTGACAGTAGGCAGGCAGCCTAGAGCTTCACTGGCTTTTGGACTACCAGTTCTTGAACAGACTAGTGGACATAAAGGTCTTTGAGCTTGCATCTGGAAGCCTGTAAGGTGGCAGAAGGACACCCCCTGCCTCCCAGTGTGTGGTCACACTGATGCTGCAAGGGCGGTGCTTCCCCATGGGAGTCTTTTTGGCCTTTAGTCTTCTGGACTCACTATCAAAAATTTAGAAATAGCAGAAGTGAAACCAGTGAATTGCTGAAGTGGTAATTAGTAAAGTTTACTGTGCGCACATTAAAAGCTCACCAACCAGGTCCACTCAAACCAAAACATGGAGGTTCAGTGGTATATTGTTATAAAGCAGATAATAGAGTAAGAAAGCAGTGACTGTTAGTTCTTAATACTGATTGGTTATAGTATTAGAATTTTCTTAAACAATGGGGAATTGGTCAGTGGTTACCTCATATCAACCTTAAGAAACGGTTTAGGTTTTGCTTATGATTTCCCAAGGAGCAAGAAATGACACAGGTTAGTTAGTTTTGCAAAATAAGCTAAATTAAGCTTTGTATGACTAAACTGGCTCTGCCTGCTCAGGGAATTTTCAAGGCTGGTCTCCATTTGTTTTTGATTTTAACAATCCCCACCTCTACCTCTCCTCTTGGTCATTCAGTAGATTGAGTGTCACTAATGAGTATAGCATTATTCTCAGTTACCACTAGTGATGAAATCAGGTCGAAGAATCATATTTGCTATTTTCACTAGTTGAGTCATCAGGCCAGAGGGTCATGTAGTCACTGTCTTCATCATTTATGTGATTATTGTTTGTTGCATTCAGTTGTTTGATCCTGATAGCTACCATTTGTTCTGTGAGTGCCTGCCGATAGGCATTTAAAACTTTTTAGAGTAAATAACACGTTAGAGAGGTTAATATGATGACTATTACGAGAAAAATAGCCAAGGATTGGAAAATTCCCCAGAGCAGAGCTTCCCAGGAGCCAAGATTTAACCAATAAAATAACTAAATTGGGTTATAATTTTTTTGACTTATTCGAATTCCAGTTAGTTTACAGTGTAATATTAGTTTCAGATGCACAATATAACAATGCAACACTTCCATACACCACCTGGTGCTCATCACAAGTGCACTCCTTAATCCCCATCACCTATTTAACCCATCCCCCCATCCATCTCCATTCCGGTAACCGTCAGTTCTCTATAGTTAAGCATATTTCTTCGTTTGCCTAGCTCTCTTTTTTTGCCTAGTTTCTTTTGTTTCTTAAATTCCACATATGAGTGAAATCATATGGTATTTGTTTTTCCTCTCACTGACTTATGTCATTTAGCATAATACTCTCTAGCTCCATCTATTTTGCAAATGTAAAGATTTCATTCCTTTTTATGGCTGAGTAATATTCCATGATACGTTTCTTTTGTTGTGGTGGTGGGTTTTTTAAAGATTTTATTTATTCATTCGACAGAGAGAGAGACAGCCAGCAAGAGAGGGAACACAAGCAGGGGGAGTGGGAGAGGAAGAAGCAGGCTCCCAGCAGAGGAGCCTGACGTGGGGCTCGATCCCAGAATGCCAGGATCACGCCCTGAGCTGAAGGCAGACGCTTAACGACTGAGCCACCCAGGCGCCCCATCCATGATACGTTTTTACACACACACACACACACACACACACACACACCCCACATCATCTTTATTCATCAGTTAATGGATACCTGGGCTGTTTTTATAATTCGGCTATTGTAAATAATGCTGCTATAAACGTCAGGGTGCATATGTCCTTTTGAATTAGTAATTTTGTGTTCTCAGGGTAAATACCCAGTAGTGGGATTACTGGATTGTAAGGTAGTTCTGTTTTTAGCTTTTTGAGGAACCGCCGTGCTGTTTTCCACAGTGGCTGCACCAGTTTGCATTCCTACCAACAGTGCAAGAGGGTTCCTCTTTCTCCACATCCTCACCAACACCTGTTGTTTTCTGTGTTGTAGATTTTAGCCATTCTGACAGGCGTGAGCTGATATCTCACTATAGTTTTGATTTGCCTTTCCCTAATGATCAGTGATGTTGAGCATCTTTTCAGGTGTCTGTTGACCATATGTATGTCTTCTTCGGAAAAACATCTGTTCATATCTTCTGCCCATTTTTTAATTGGATTATTTGGTTTTTGGGTGTTGAGCTTTATAAGTTCTTTATAGGTTTTGGATACTAACCATTTATCAGATATGTTATTTGCAAATATCTCCCATTCTGTAGGTTATCTTTTAGTTTTGTTGATTGCTTCCTTTGCTGTGCAAAAGTATTTTTGTAATACTTTTTATTTTGCTGCAGTCCCAATAGTTTATTTTGGCTTTTGTTTCCCTTGCCTCAGGAGACACATCCAGAAAAATGTTACCACAGCTCATGTCAAAGAAATCACCACATGTGCTTTCTTCATGGACTTTTATGGTTTCAGATCTCACATTTAGGTCTTTAATTCATTTTGAATTTATTTTTGTGTATGGTGAAAGAGAATGATCCAGTTTCCTTCTTTGGCATGTTGCCGTCCAGTTTTCCCAACACCATTTGTTGAAGAGACTGTCTTTTTTTTCCATTGGATGTTCTTTCCTTTTCTGTTGAGGACTAATTGACCATATAGTTGTGAGTTCATTTCTGGGTTTTTCTATTACATTGATCTCTTTTTTTGTGCCAGTACCATACTGTCTTGATCGTTAGAGCTTTGTAGTATAACTTGAAGTCCGGAATTGTGATGCTACCAGTTTTGCTTTTCTAAGGTTTCTTTGGCTATTCTGGGTCTTTTGTGGTTCCATACAAATTTTAGGATTATTTGTTCTAGCTCTGTGAAAAATGCAGTTGGTATTTGGTAGGTATTGAATCAAATGTGTAGTTTCTTTGGGTAATATAGACATTTTAACAGTACTTTTCTTCCATTTCATGAACATGCAGTGTCTTTCTATTTCTTTGTGTTGTCTTCAATTTTTTTTTTATCAGTGTTTCATAGTTTTCAGAGTACAGATCTTTCACCGCTTTGGTTAGGTTTCTTCCTAAGTATCTTACAGTTTTTGGTGCATTTGTAAATGGAGTTGATTCCTTAATTTCTTTTTCTGTTGCTTCACTATTGGTGTATAGAAACGCCATGGATTTCTGTATGTTGATTTTGTATCCTGTGGCTTTACTGAATTCTTGTATCAGCCCTAGCAGTTGTTTGGTGAAGTCTTTTGGGTTTTGTATATATAGTATCATGTCATCTGCAAATAATAAAAGTTTGACTTCTTCCTTGCTGATTTGGATGCCTTTTATTTCTTTTTGTTGTCTGATTGTTGAGGCTAGGACTTTCTAGTACTGTGTTAAATGACAGTGGTAAGAGTGGACATCCAAAGCTCTCAATTTTTCCCTGTTTAGAAGGATGTTAGCTGTGGGTTTTTCATAGATAGCCTTCATTGTGTTGAAGTATGTTCCCTCTAAACCTACTTTGTTGAAGGTTTTTATCATGAATGGATATTGTACATTGTCAAATGTTTTTCTGCATCTGATGAAAGGATCCTTTGGTTCTTATCCTTTTTTTTTTAATTGAAGTGGTGTATCACGTTGATTGATTTGTGATATTGAACCACCCTGGCAACCCAGGAATAAATCCCACTGGATCCTGGTGAATGATTTTTTTAAAAAGTTTTATTTGTGTAATCGAGAGAGAGAGTGAGAGAGAAAGAGCACGAGAAGGGGGAGGGTCAGAGGGAGAAGCAGACTCCCCGCTAAGTGGAGAGCTGGATGCAGGACTCAGCCCTGGGACTCCAGATCATGACCTGAGCTGAAGGCAGACACTTAACTTACTGAGCCACCCAGGCGCCCAGTTTTTTTTAAATGTGTTGTTATATTCAGTTTGCTGGTATTTTATTGAGGATTTTTGCATCTATGTTCATCAGAGATACTGACCTGTAGTTCTCTTTTTTAGTTGTATCTTTATCTGTTTGGGGAGTCAGGGTAATGTTGGCTTCATAGAATGAATTTAGAAGTTTGCCTTCCTTTTTTCTTTTTTTTGGAATACTTAAAGAAGAATGGGTATTAACTCTTCTTTAAATGTTTGGTAGAATTCACCTGTGAAGTCATCTGGTCCTGGACTTTTGTTTGTTGGGAGTTTTTTGAATGCTGATTCCATTTCTTTACTGGTTATTGGTCTGTTCAGGTTTTCTATTTCTTCCTGTTTTAGTTTTGATAGTTTATATGTTTGTAGAAATTTGTCCATATTTTCTAGGTTGCCCACCTTCTTGACATACAGTTTTTCATAATATTCTCTTAAAATTGTTTGTGTTTCCATGGTGTTTGTTGCTATTTCTCCTCTCTAGTTTGTGATTTTATTTATTTGGGTCCTTTCTCTCTTTTTAATAAGTCTTACTAGAGGTTTATCAGTTTTCTTTGTATTTTCCAAAGAACCAGCTCCTGGTTTCATTGTTCTGTTGTTTTTTGTTTTGGTTTGGTTTGGTTTCTATATCATTTTTGCTCTAATCTTCATTATTTCCTTCTTTCTGCTGGTTTTAGGTTTTGTTTTTCTTTTTCTAGTTCCTTTGTAAGGTTAGGTTGTTTGATATTTTTAATGTTTCTTGAGGTAGGCCTGTATTGCTATATACTTCTTCAGTTGGTTATAATTTTTAAAAGTTAGTTGCCTAGGCACAGCATGATGTATTAGCAAACACTTATCCTAATGATTACTTAGGACAGGATGAACATGAAGTTGTTTTATTTCAGATGATGTTACAGGTGAGCTTCCACCTAAATTATGCCTCTATATTATGTGAACAATCTCGTAGTTTCATGAGAGGCATTTCTATGGAAACAAAAGAAAAACAAAGGTTAATAGTTCACACAAATTATAAGTTCACTTTTGGAGTTTGGAAAGCAGCTAGTTTAGAAAATTTCTAGATTTGAGTTTGAATCATATTCAGATAATAAATTGAGGATGGCAGTTTGAGTCTCATAGATTTTACTAGTTTGCAGTTTGAATGTCTTTTGATGATGTCATCAAGTTTTCTGTTGAACTTCATTGAGTGGCCTATACAACAATAGGCACAAAGATTGTTAACACATGAGCTTTCGTGATGACTTTTCTGAAGCTTATATTAAGTTGTCCAGCTTTAGTTTACATGACTTCAGGAAAACACAGTTTTAATTTCATAGTAATTCCAAGTCAAAACAGTGAGAGAAAATTGGAAATGTTAGTTTGGAGAGTTCTGGAAAAATATTGGAGGAAACCAGAAGAATTCAGAATCCAGTCCAGTTATAGGGGAAAAAAACCTCAATGCCATTAACAGTACTAGAATCTGATATTCACAAAGATGTATTACTGAGACATCATTTTTTTTAATTAATGATTTTTTATTATATTATGTTAGTCACCATACAGTACATCCCCGGTTTCCGATGTAAAGCTTGATGATTCATTAGTTGCATATAACACCCAGTGCACCATGCAATACGTGCTCTCCTTACTACCCATCACCAGTCTATCCCATTCCCCCACCCCCCTCCCCTCTGAGGCCCTCAGTTTGTTTCTCATTGTCCATAGTCTGTCATGTTTCATTCCCCCTTCTGATTAACCCCCCTTTCTTTATCCCTTTCTTCCCCTACCGATCTTCCTAGTTCTTATGTTCCATAGATGAGAGAAATCATATGATAGTTGTCTTTCTCTGCTTGACTTATTTCACTTAGCATTATCTCCTCCAGTGCCGTCCATGTTGCAGCAAATGTTGAGAATTCGTTCTTTCTGATAGCTGAGTAATATTCCATTGTATATATGGACCACAACTTCTTAATCCAGTCATCTGTTGAAGGGCATCGCGGCTCCTTCCACGATTTAGCTATTGTGGACATTGCTGCTATGAACATTGGGGTGCATATGGCCCTTCTCTTCACTACGTCTGTATCTTTGGGGTAAACACCCAGTAGTGCAATGGCTGGATCATAGGGTAGCTCAATTTTTAACTTTTTAAGGGACCTCCACACGGTTGTCCAGAGTGGCTGTACCAACTTGCATTCCCACCAACAATGTAGGAGGGATCCCCTTTCTCCACATCCTCTCCAACAATTGTTGTTTCTTGCCTTGTCTATTTTTGCCATTCTAACTGGCGTAAGGTGGTATCTCAGTGTGGTTTTGATTTGAATTTCCTTGATGGCTAATGATTTTGAACATTTTTTCATGTGTCTGTTAGCCATTTGTATGTCTTCATTGGAAAAGTGTCTGTTCATATCTTCTGCCCATTTTTTGATTTGTTTATTTGTTTCTCGTGTATTGAGTTTGAGAAGTTCTTTGTAGATCTTGGATACCAGTCCTTTATCTGTAGTGTCATTTGCAAATATATTCTCCCATTCCGTGGGCTGCCTCTTAGTTTTTCTGACTGTTTCCTTGGATGTGCAGAAACTTTTAATCTTGATGAAGTCCCATAAATTCATTTTATCTTTTGTTTCTCTTGCCTTTGGGGATGTGTCATGAAAAAGTTTGCTTTGGCCGATGTCATAGAGGTTGCTGCCTATGTTCTCCTCTAGAATTTTGATGGATTCCTGTCTCACATCGAGGTCTTTCATCCATTTGGAGTTTATTTTTGTGTATGGTGTGAGAGAGTGGTCAAGTTTCATTCTTTTGCATGTAGCTGTGAGACATCATTTTTTGTCTATAATAATCTGTCATCTCCATTTTTATCAAAAATGGCCATAGTAAGACCATTTTGTTTGCAAATTGTCTAATTTCAATAAACTTGAAGGGATTACTTAGTGAAGTGAGAATAGTGATTGACCATAAAGACTCTTGCAAATCTGCTTTGCTGGAGCTTCATTTTTTTTTTTTTTTTTTTAAAGATTTTATTTATTTATGTGACAGAGAGACAGCCAGCGAGAGAGGGAACACAGCAGGGGGAGTGGGAGAGGAAGAAGCAGGCTCATAGCGGAAGAGCCTGATGTGGGACTCGATCCCGGATCGCCAGGATCACGCCCTGAGCTGAAGGCAGACGCTTTAACGACTGCGCTACCCAGGCGCCCCTGGAGCTTCATTTTTAATTGTCATACAGTATTACATTAGTTTTAGCTGTACGACATAATGATTCTATATTTGCATGTATTACAAAATCATCACCATGGTGACTTCATGACCATACATAGTTACAGAATTGTGTGTGTGTGTGTGTGTGTGATGAGAACTTTTAAGATTTACTCTCTTAGTAACTTTCAAATATATAATACAACTTTTTTTTTTTTAGTATAGTCACCATGCTATACATTACATCCCCATGACATTTATTTTATAACTGGAAGTTTGTACCTTTTCATTCCCTCCACCCATTTCACCCCACCCCCATCTCCCAACTCTGGCAACCACCAATCTGTTCTGTGCATCTGTGAGCTGAGCTTGGTTTTTTTTTTTTTTTTTACATTCCATGTGTAAGTGAGATCATATGGTATTTCTCTTTTTCTGACTTAATTGACTAAACATAATGCCCCCAAGTTCCATCCATGTTATCACAAATGGAAGGATTTTATTATTTTTAAGGGCAGAATAATATTCCATTGTAGGTAGGAAGATGGACAAGTGTAAATACTTTGTAAACAAATGTTTGCTGGGCCGTACAGAAACAATGAGGTACAGAGGAATTTTAACAGCCTTTGCTAGATTCCTTCCTGTCTACCACACCTGGTTCATATTATACTGTAGTTATCTATGTGATCACTCTCTTCCTGGAGCAAGTCCTCTAAATTGTTTTAGGCATTTAAGGGGGAGGTAAAAAGAAGAACTGGGTCTTCTGTTTTTTAAAAATAATCAACTAAAGGGGCACCTCGGTGGCTCAGTCGGTTAAGCATCTGACTCTTGGTTTTGGCTCAGGTCATGACCTCAGGGTCCTGAGATCCAGCTCCACATTGGGCTCTGTGCTCAGCAGGGAATCTGGTTGAGATTCTCTCTCTCTCCCTCTACCCCTCCCCCACACTCACTCATGCTCTCTCTTTCTCAAATAAATTTTAAAAAATGAACTTAAATTAATCCTCATACCAAAGAGACACTTTAGGGTAGCAAATTCTGCTCCCCTACAGTAGCTTAAGCATTCTTCCTCATAATGGGACCATAATAATATATGTGATCAAGACTCGCTCTCCCCCAGATAGTGCTTTGGTGAGCTCTATGTGCATTTCCTTCACCTCGTCTACTTCAATGCTGATCAACCTCAACCCAATCCATTTTTTTCTTCATCTAACTTGAGACCTCCAGTTAAGTCCCTTAAAATATATTTGAAAGACATTTAATCAAGACAAGGAGCTATGGTGATTGTTAAAGTAGTTTTATGTATCCCTGCTGAGATTCATTATGGGCTTAATTTATAGATTAAGTTTCAAGACTGCCCGTCCCCTTATTTCCATGTTTCCTTTTTTTCCTGCAGTAAGCTGCTTCCCAGCCCATTTAAAACATATCTTGAATATGACGGCATATAAGAGTTCATGACTTGACTCAAAAGACTTAATAACATAGCTGGAAGTAAGGGCTTTCTTCCCTCAATGAGCTCTATTATAAGAAAGGAGAGTAAGGGCCTCTGTATAAAGTGAGATGAGAACCAACACCTTTCAGTTTCTAGCATCCCTGACTTTAAAATGAGAATGTAAATGAAAGCATTTTTATTTTTATTAAAACCATTAATGTATCCTCCATTTTGAGCCTGAATGTATCTTTAAGTGTTTAAATAATGATTGTTTCCTCTTCATAAGCATATGAGTGATAGAGGAAGAAACATGTAGAGTTATTCAGTTCATATCTCAGAAAAATAATAGCATTAAAGTTCTGATAGAATTACAGAGGTTATACGTTGTTTTTTTTTTTTTTTTTGCATGTAACAGCAATCATATTTTAGTTGGTACTCATGGACATGAATTGAAAGAATGAATTGAAATGGATATAATACTTTCATCTATTCAGCAAGCTATCAAATGAGGTGTTATGACTTACACTGAGCAACTTCAACCTATCATTTTTGCCAATCTAAAAATCTGATTAAATGTCAAGCAAGTGCAATGTGAATGTGAAATGTTCTAAATAAGTAGAAATGGCTGTTTCTTTAGCTTTTCTGATTTAAGCAATCCTTTTTTGAGACACCAACTTATTGGAGCTAAGATGGGTATTGGTACCTGGAAGTGACAGTAACTGAATTTCAACTGGTAAGTCTACCTCACCATCCAGTTTCTCTTCCTACTCACCCTGTTTTCATTATGCTGCAATCATAGTGACTGTCTTTTGGCTTCTTCAACATACCTTATATGCCAAGATTTGTTACCCTTCTGAAACTTTACATTTGTGCTTCCTCCAGCTCGATATTTGCATCCAGATCTTTGATGACTCAGTTACCTGAAGGATTATTAGGGCAGGAATATCTGCTTCCAATGTGGCTCGCTTATATGGCTGCCAGTTTGGTGCTGGCTTTTTAGTCAGGGAACTTATTTCCTTGCTACAAGGGCCTCTCCACAGCACTACTTGAGTATTCTCAAAACAGGGAGGCTGGCTTCTCCTAGAGTGATCCATCCAGGAGAAAGAGAGCCACACAGAAGCTATGCTGTTCATGACCTAGCCTTTGAAGTCACCACATCATTTCCACTGTATTATTTAAAATTTGATCCTTAAGACCATCCCACATTAAAGGGGAGGGGAATTAGATTCCACCTTTATATGGGAAGAAGGTGAAAGAATTTACATCATATTTTAAAACCACCACACTGAGCCTCATGGTTCTTAATCTAAACACTCCTCAGTTAACAGGTATTGCTCATACAATTAATACAATAATAATAATGGTAGCAGTGAACAGATAGTAATATTTATTGGAATGTTATGTTTCCTTTAAATACATGGTTTTCAACAGGACAGTGGCCATGGAAGTCAGAATCTGCTAAAGAGTGTGTAACAACTCACCTGCCGAATCAGCTAGCCCTGAAAATGCTGGAGCATTGGACCCATACTGGCCATTGTTGGCAGTTGGTGACCTACGTGAGAGGGATGGGGGGTCAAGGGGAAGGCGCGTGGTGGTTCCCTCCCAGGGCCAAGCCCTCCTCCCAACTCCCACCCCCTGGACGCAAGCCATATGGAGTAGGAGTACTGCTGAGGTAAGCCTTGAAGCCTAGGACGAGGCTGGGGTGGAGCCGCCATAGATACGGATCTTGGTGGTGGTAGCAAATATTAAAAAATAAATAAATAAATAAGTGGCTTTTCTATACAACCCTGAATTTTTAAATTTAGTTTTATTGTATCTACTGTTTCAAGTCTCTTCAAGAGATGTTTGTCTCCAATTTTATAAAGAAAGTATATAGAAAACCATAATATATTTATAAATTCGTTTATAACATGGTGATGGGACACATATATTCTGTTAAATTCTGTAATGGTGAGTATAATATATGTGAATTTTATTTCACTTTACGAGTTGATTAGTAATAAAATGTTAAACTGTATTATGTATAAGATTCATGCAACTACATTTCATTTTATCCAATTAATTGAAGTAGAAATTACATTCAAATTCCAGGACTTACTTTAATTTTCAAAGATTTGTATAAAACAGTAAAAAGTAGAAGAGAGATGCTATAACATATAGAAGTGTGTATATTCTTTTTGTATTTAAATAACTTAATGGTGATTCAAATTAATGCCTTAGCTGACTTGGTTGAATATTATTCCACTGATTCTAAACTCTTAGTCTTTAAAACAGCTAATTTGATATGTAAGTTTTTTAAAAAGCAGAAGGTAAAACTTACTCATCATTGGCATCTTATGTTCAAGTGAGATGCATGTTTACCAGTACCCCTGTCTTCCCTATAGTTTATGAAGTCTTAAAACAGCAAAGTCCATTTTTCAAGTAAATGTATAAAATCCTAAAGATTAAAGGCATTATTATCAGTATACTTCACATATTCATACTATGAGTAGATGTATTTCTTGCAGATATATTCAATTACAGGCAAGAATGGGGTGTTTAAAATTACTAAAGTTATTTCTGTACTTCAGCTGAAAAAATTCAGTTATATCACCAGCTGGAATTTAACACAATGCTAGCATTGAGTGAAATTAACCTCTTAAACATGTCTTTTGATAATTGCTGTTAATTGTGATGATTTTATTAACCAAATCTTTTAGTGTTATTTTAATTCTATCTTCTTATAATTTTATTTCAAAATTCTGGAAGATGTTTGTCTTCAATGTTAATTATTTTAACCAAGTAAATTTGCTTTGTACCTCCTGGGCAGCAGCATGTTATGTTTGAAAAAAGACACATTTTAGAGTCAGCTTACACTATGTTTGAATTCCACCTTAGGTCTTTCATTTGCTCATGATCTTGACAGCTGATTTTTTTCTTGGTTTCCGTGTTCTCATGTAAAAAGGGATTAACACCCAATATGTAGTGCTAGTCTAATGATTCAGTTAGACAGCATATATGCCTAGGACATAACAGATGCTCAATAAATGCAAGTTCTTTACTCTTTTCCAAAAGAGCCTGTCTTCTGGGAGCATTTCTGTTAAATAAAAAATAAAAACAAAACCTTGCAAGTCTCTTTCAAAAAGTGACTTAAATGTGGTTATAATCTGGTCTGATTTTGGCAAAATGGTGAAACAATGGAAACAAGTCTGTGTTCTTCTGAATCTCCTTTAAGAAATCTCTTCCTTTTTCCCCATCACCTGGTAGATGGCACTGCTTACATGTCACCTTGAACAGGTTACTTACCATCCTTGTGCCTGTTCCTCATCTGTAAATTGGGGATAATCATAGTGCCGTCATTATGTAGTTATTATGAAGATCAGTTCAGTTACACATTTATAATAGTGCCTGTAAAATAATAAACAGTATTTATATTAGGTACCAATATTATTTGGAAAGATATTATAATTCTTCTTAATGCTCAGGAATCACCTCCAAACCCCCATAGCCTGGCTTGAATCTAACTTTCAAATTTTCATATATATTCCCACCACTAACAACATCCAGTATAATTCTACTAAACTCCAGTGCAGATGGCGTACTTAACTTCAGGAGGTTTCCACAGCCTTTGAAATCCATTCTTAGATCCCTTAACATACTTAACAAAAAAATTTAATTTGGGAGATATGCAAAGGAATTTATAATATTTTTGAGTACAAAAGTATAACAGAGCTCCAAATACAGAGCATAGCATTTGGAGTTTATATAAAATGCTTTGTATTTAAACATCTTTAATATGCATTTATTTCTGTATCTCCCAAGCTCAGTCTCTTAAATTTGCATGGATGCCTTTTTTCTGGCTTTTGCATCCGAGTTCATAGCATATATTTTACTACAAAGGTATTCTAATGTATGTGTCCTCATTTTGCTGTTTCTAGCTTAGATGGAGAGTTTTCATTGTGTTGAACATGGTGATTATTCCACTAGCTTTTCTTTTTTTTAAAGCACTTGTTTTCCTCCCTTCAAAGACATGCAAAACAGAAATCTTTCATAATTCTGTTTACACAATGGAGTCCTTTTGTGTGAGTCAGCATAAGCAAGACATATCCCTCAGTGAATCATTATTTCCTTCTTTAATTAAGGTTATCAACTCCTTGTCTTTTATTGATAGATCCAGATTTCATCTCCCAGGTAATTGAATAAGGATGAATCATCAAAAATTTGTCACAATTTCAGATAGACAATATAAATAATAAGTCTGCAGTGTGAACTGTGATAAGAAAGGAAGAAGAATGGGAATAGCATCAGAGCAGTAGACCTTTTCATTTTAAAATACTTTGTTCAGTGTATTTCAGAACTGTGCACACTGTCAGGGATGATGAGTAAGCAGGAACATCAATAAATGGGAAAGTCCAGCCCTACACTTTGTCTCATAAGTTTTTTGTTTTAAATAGATAATGTTAATCTCCAATTTTGTAAATTATGGTCTGGTCAGTGCTCAAAACAGTAATTTTATATAGTAATAATAAAATCCCCCAAATATACCAGTTATATACATTTAGCCTTTTTTTCATTGCTGTAGAAATGGAAAGGGAAGGAGGACTGGATCTTTCTGGAAAAGGTAAGGAAATGGGTTCAGGTGAGGTAGGAAAATGACTCAGTTTTAATTTTCTATGAATGAAAATAATTGGAATCTAGGAAAAAGAGCGGGTCATTCCAGGGGGCATGCAATTCGAAATCAGGAAATGTAGTTATTGTGATGCCCCAAACATGAAATTCCTGAACAAAATGTTTCTTTTATCATTTGAGTATTTTTAAGCATTAATAAAGTGGCTGGCATCATATTTCATTCCTTATGCCCACTTTAACCTTAATAGTGGGGAGCTATATCTTATTTATCTGAATATTTTCAGTAAGTGGTACTGTCTGGCATATAACAAACACTTGATGGTATTTTAATAAATGAAAGGCCCAATAAATGAAATCCACTGAATAGTACACTAAACTTGAAATTCATTGATATTAAGTTTTATTTGAATATATATGTGGGAACTGTGGATATGAGTGAATGAGTTGAATTTACATATGAATATATACTTTTATAGATATGACAGTTATATATGAATATATTGCATCTATGTATTTATATAAGTAGGGAGAGTCGATATATCATTTGTCTTGTTATTATATTGTTGTATCCTAGAAGCCAGAGCTTCCATTTTCTACTTTCTATGAAGAGCTCTTGCTCGTATTACTTTTGTTAAGTAATATTCTACATAGGAGGGAACACTATTTATATAGATTGAACGAAATTTTTTGCCTGTAAGATTTTAACTTTTAAATTTTCCTTATTTTTAATTAGCAGCAAAATAAAGATAAAAGTAATAATTGTCCTATCATTGTGTATGCATAATGTTCATTTCTTTTAAAGAATCACTAACATTATTTTCATTGCTAAGTTTGTACCATTTATTTTTCATTTGGAAGTAAATTAATTTACATGTATTTGCACATTGAGAGTTTTGGCTCCCCCTTTACCTTGTATCTTCCTATTTGATTATTACTATTTTATAGTTAATGTAAAATTGCTTTTATCCTCCTAGAGGATTTTTGATATGGTCAGGAAGAAAGTACAATAACCATATTATAGAACTATATTTATTATATATAGATAACTGGAAGTAAAGTTAAGTATTCAGGGTGTTAAAGCAAAACATACATACACAATCTACGCACATAGAGGATTTATGTACTACTTCCCCTCAGTTTCACATTAAATTGTTGCTGTTTTGATTGGAAAGAAAACTTTTGAGTTTAATAAAATAGAAATATATATCCAATATGTCATTCAGAGATAAGACATTTTGTAGTGCTTTTGGTGATTAAAAAATAATATATAGGCATTTTAGTTGTGGTTTTAAGTTTCAAAACAGAGATGCTTGCTGTTAAGGCATAAGATGGCTGCCAGCCTATGGCAGGAAGGAAGGTGGTGAACGTTGCTGGCATTCTGCAGGTCAACAAATTTCATGCAACACTACATGTAAGTCTCTCTGTTACTGTAATCAGGGCTGCTGTCAGTTGTCATGGCCGACTGCCAACTGGTGGAGTCAGTGGTTGTATTTTATCTTCCGAAGGAAAACTCATTCAGGAAGCTATAGAACATAACTGCTGGCCTGTGACTTGTTTATTTTTTTAAATAAACATGCAGTCCAGAGAGGGAATCACCATTCTGTGCCTATTATTTACTTTTGAGTCAGAGAGACATAATCTTTTGGTTGCAGTGTATTTGAAAAGAGAATATTGGGGAGGCATAACAGCAGCTGTATCTAGCTTGTATAATATTTATGGCTTTCTTTCTCTGAGATGGGACTAAGTTCTACATTTTTGTGAGTCTTGAATTTTGAACGTAAAAAGGTACAGTGTCTTTGGTACTGAATTTTAAGGAGAAATTGTGACTAAATGGAACAGAATACAAAAAGGACCTTCAAGCATTCCACTTCCTCATCTTCAACATCGTCAGTTAGCTGTGGAGTTATGTTTGCTAAGAATACATTAAGTATTGAACAATTAAAACTATTGGACATCTCTGAAAAATATGAAAGCCATAAAATTATCGTACTGGGTTTAATTCAAGTGTGAAGAGATGGCCTGATTCTTGTGGTGATCACTGGAGTGTACTTTGAAGGATGTTAAATATCCTTTATTCCAACTCTTAACCATCTTAAACTTGAGCATGTAAGCTAAAGATTAGCCAAGTTAAAGTGAATATATAAGGAGAAACATAGCATGTTAATTGATTCCTCCCTGGAAGAAAAAGTGATTTGACTAGCATTCCTTTCTTAAATGGCAACTTAAGAGCAGAGGTTTAGTCTTTTTGGCTTGGTGGCCAAAGTTTGAGAGGTGATAAGCCATCCTCAGAATCTCCATAAATCTCTCTGACAGTTTCATGGTACTGTACTGCAGTGGTTGAATCTGGTCCATTACTCAAATGAAGAATCCCAAATGAATTTAATGTTCTTTCTTTTCTCCGTGTTTCTTTCATTGATTCTGGCTTATGATTCTGGACAGAAGATTTAAGGTAGTAAATGTGCCAAAATACTGCATCATGTTGGCATCCAGGAAAGGACAGGAAGAAAACAGAAATAGCCTGTGACCTTTAGCCAGTAAGTGTTGCAGCCAAGAAGGGAACAGACTCAAGAAACAATAACACTCAATGGATTAAGTCTAAATTTCTATGAAATACCAAACTAACACTTGTAGTCCTTCATCAAAATGGCATTCGTTATTTGGGTTTTTTTGGCATTTATTGAGTGCCAGATATGTGCCAATCATAAGTAGTTCACCATCTTGTACAGCATGTGCTTTGCAGAAATTTTCTAAGAGAGGTAGCAGTTTTACCTAACTCAGCTATGCCATCTTGCTGGCCTATATTATAACCAAAGACATGTATTGTGAGATAGCTGATCAGAGTAAAGGCATTGGAATATAGTAAAACTTGTCAGAAAAATTTTTATAGAACATGATTTTAGTTAGATTCACCAACACTGATTTAATGTTGTGACCTCCCACTTTTTCAGCAACCTTATCGTGTTCTCTGTATAGTCGTAAAACTTTTACTTATCCTTCCTCTTGGTTAGTAAAATGTTTTTGTTTTGCTTTTCTTCATTGCTGACTTTAGTTCCTTACCTACCATTCATATTTGAAAAACTTCCCTGTCCCAACAACTTTAATGAAATTATCCTAATTAAAGTCAATGAAAATCTCCATTTGGATCCATCCAATAGAAATGTGTCAGCCCCCCATCTTAGATTTCCTCTCAGTAGCATTAGACAGTGAAAGTTCAGTATCAGAAAGAATAGCAGTCTGAGTTATGAATGGGGTGACTTGGGGACCATCAAATGTATGTAGTGAAAGAAAGTAACAGAGATGACTCAAGGATTTTGGCTTTGGTGACTGAGAGCATAATGATGCCTTAACTAAAGCTAAAACATAAATAGAAAAAAGCAGAAATTTTAAAAAATAATAATTAGCTTGTTTTTAGGTATGTTGAGTGAATTGGAAACATAGACCCTTTTATCAGAAGAAATAGCAAGATACAAATACCTACTTGAGAATGGAGTATAAGGAATAAATGAAAGAAAATGAGAGAGCTGAGGCCAAGGGTATAATGAAAGGAGGGTAAATAACAACCCTGGAAGGATGCTGAGGTGGACAGAAGAGGAAGCAGTGAAAAGAATTGGACGAGTGATGAGAAAGTTAGAAAACTCAGGAAAAACAAGTGCCCTAAGTCAAAGAACTAGAACTCCAAACAATGAGAAAATATGCAAATACCAAATCATTTGAAGACTGGACTCTTGGATGCAGTGATTAGAGCTTGATGGTAAGCTATATGAGAGCAGTTTCTTTAGAATTTGAAAAGGAAGTCAGTGAGTAAGTGTGAACAAAAGATATGGATGTTCCCTTTAAGAATAATTGAAAGTGAGGTACATGGGAATTGGATGAAGCTGTGGATTTAGGAGAAATCAGGATGGAAGGAAGGTTGTTATGTTTTGTTATGATTTTAATCTGAGTAATACAAACACTTGGTAACAATCAAACAAGAATCCCTGGCTTTTAATCTTTTAAGTCTCACTCTCCATATATAAGCTATTTTTAATATTTTTGTTCTGGTGGAAACCTCCACGTTCAGACAATATGTTTCTACTATTCTTGAACTGTCACCATAATGTAAAAGAGGTAAGTCTTTAACACACTTAAATACTAATACTTCTTTTCCCTTTTAATTTTTGATGTCGACATTATAAATTGTACAGATTTTCTTATTTAGTTATCATAATTTCACAGTATCTCTTGATTCCCAACTTGATGGGATAATGATATTAAGCCACTAAATTTTTTCTATTTTTTATTAACATATAATGTATTATTTGATTTAGGGGTACAGGCCTGTGATTCATCAGTCTTACACAATACACAGCACTCACCACAACACATACGCTCCCCAATGTCCATCATGCAGCCACCTCATCCTCCCACTCCCCTCCCCTCAAGCAACCCTCAGTTTGTTTCCTGAGGTTAAGAGTCTCTTATGGTTTGTCTCCCTCTGGTTTCATCTTGTTTCATTTTTTCCTCTCTTCCCCTGTGATCCTCTGCCTTGTTTCTTAAATTCCACATATCAGTGAGATCATGTGATAATTGTATTTCTCTGATTGACTTATTTCCTTAGCATAATACCCTCTAGTTCCCTCCACATCATTGCAATTGGCAAGATTTCATTTTTGATGGCTGTGTAATATTCCTCTCTGTGTGTGTGTGTGTCTTCTTTATCCATTCATCTGTCGATGGATATCTGGGCTCTTTCCATAGTTTGGCTATTGTGGACATTGCTACTGTAAACATTGGGGTGGTGCAGGTGCCCCTTTGGATCACTACATTTGTATCCTTGGGATAAATACCAGTAGTGCAATTGCCAGGTCACAGGGTAACTCTATTTTCAACTTTTTGAGGAACCTCCATACTGTTTTCCAGAGAGGCTGCACCAACTTGCATTCCCACCAACAGTGTAGGAGGGTTCCCCTTTCTCTGCATCCTCGCCAACATCTGTTGTTTCCTGAGTTGTTAATTGTAGCCATTCTGACTGGTGTGAGGTGGTATCTCATTGTGTTTGATTTGTATTTCCCTGATGCCTATTGATGTTGAGCACTTTTTCATGTGTCTGTTGGCCATTTGTATGTCTTCTTTGGAGAAATGTCTGTTCATGTCTTCTGCCCATTTCTGGATTGGATTATTTGTTCTTTGGGTGTTGAGTTTGGTAAGTTCTTTATAGATTTTGGATACTAGCCCTTTATCTGATACGTCATTTGCACATATCTTCTCCTATTCTGTTGGTTGTCTTTTGGTTTTCTTGACTATTTCCTTTGCTGTGCAGAAGTTTTTTACCTTGATGAGGTCCAAATAGTTCATTTTTGCCTTTGTTTCCTTTGCTTTTGGAGACGTGTCTAGCAAGAAGTTGATGCAGCCGATGTTGAAGAAGTTGCTGCCTGTGTTCTCCTCAAGGATTTTGTTGGATTCCTGTCTCACATTTAGGTCTTTCATCCATTTTGAGTCTCTTTTTGTGTATGGTGTAAGGAAATGGTCTAGTTTCATTCTTCTGCACATGACTGTCCAATTTTCCCAACACCATTTGTTAGAGACTGTCTTTTTTCCATTGGATATTCTTTCCTGCTTTGTCAAAAATTAGTTGACCATAGAGTTGAGGGTCCATGTCTGAGTTCTCTATTCTGTTCTGTTGATCTGTGTGTCTGTTTTTGTGCCAGTACCTACTGTCTTGATGATTACAGCTTTGTAATAGAGCTTGAAGTCTGGAATTGTGATACCACAAGCTTTGGTTTTCTTTTTCAACATTCCTCTGGCTATTGAGGGTTTGTTCTGGTTCCATAAAAATTTTAGGATTATCGGTTCCATTTCTGTGAAAAAACTTAATGGTATTTTGATAGGGATTGCATTGAATGTGTAGATTAGTCTAGGTAGCATAGACATTTTAACAATATTTGCTCTTCCAATCCATGAGCATGGAACATTTTTCCATTTCTTTGTGTCTTCCTCAATTTCTTTCATGAGTATTCTATCGTTTTCTGAGTACAGATCCTTTGCCTCTTTCATTAGGTTTATTCCTAGGTATCTTATGGTTTTGGGTGCAATTATAAATGGGATCGACTCCTTAATTTCTCTTTCTTCTGTCTCGTTGTTGGTTTATAGAAATGCAACTGGTTTCTGTTCATTGAGTTTATATCCTGCCACTTTAATGAATTCCTGTATGAGTTCTAGCAGTTTGGGGGTGGATTCTTTTGGGTTTTCCACATAAAGTATCGTATCATCTGCAAAGAGTGAGAGTTTGACTTCTTCTTTGCCGATTCAGATGCCTTTTGCTTCTTTTTGTTGTCTGATTGCTGAGGCTAGGACTTCTAGTACTATGTTGAACAGCAGTGGTGATAGCAGACATCCCTGCTGTGTTCCTGATCTTAGAGGAAAGGTTCTCAGTTTTTCCCCATTGAGAATGATATTCACTGTTGGTTTTTCATAGATGGCTTTTATGATATTGAGGTATGTACCCTCTATCCCTGCACTGTGAAGAGTTTTAATCAAGAAAGGGTGCTGTAGGAGCACCTGGGTTGCTTAGTCAGTTAAGTGTCTGCCTTTGCTCAGGTCATCATCCTGGGGTCCTGGGATCAAGCCCCACATTGGGCTCCCTGCTCAGTGGGGAGCCTGCTTCTCCCTCTCCCTCTGCTGCTCCCCCTGATTGTGCTCTCTTGCTTTCTCTCAGATAAATAAATAAAATCTTTTTAAAAAGAGAGAGAGAAAGGATGCTGTACTTTGTCAAATGTTTTTTCTGCATCTGTTGAGAGGATCATATGGTTCTTGTCCTTTCTTTTATTAATGCAGAAGATCAGCAAGAATATCCAGCCAAGACCAAGTTTACGGATCAATGAGAACTGCAGAAACACCAGCACTAGGGAAATATAGCATATAGAATTCATGGCTTTTTCCCTATGATTCTTTAGTCTTTCAGCTTTAATTTTTAAAGTTTGATTTATTTTTATCTTTTTTCTTTTTTTTCCTCAATTTTTCTTCTTTCCTTTTCAACCAACTTCAATTCCTTTTTTAAAATCCTTTTTAATTTTCATTTTTACAATCATATTTTATCCCTTCATTGTATTTAACTTTGTATTATATATATATATTTTATATATATATATGTAAGTTTTATATATATGTAAGATAGATATATATAGATATATAGATATAGATATAGATATAGATATAGATATAGATATATGTAAGTTTTTCTTCTTTTAAAATTTTGGAATGCAGTTTCCTCTAACAGACCAAAATACACCCAGAATCTAGTGTACGGCTCTGTTCTGTTCACCAGCCTGATTGTATCTCCCCCCGCTCCCAGTTTCGGGTCTCTTCTGATTTGTTTAGTGTATATTTCTCTGGGGGCGGGTTGTTGTTGCCCTTTTAGTATTTTGTTCCCTCGTTCATCTGTTCTTCTCTGGACAGAATGACAAGACAGAAAACTCACCTCAGAAAAGAGAACAAGAGGCAGTACTGACTGCCAGGGACCTAATCAATATGGACATTAGTAAGATGTTTGAACTAGAGTTCAGAATAATGATTCTAAAGATAGTAGCTGGGCTTGAAAAAAGCATAGAAGACACTAGAGAATCCCTTTCTGGAGAAATAAAATAACTAAAATCTAACCAAGTTAAAATCAAAAAGGCTATTGATGAGGTACAATAAAAAAATGGAGACTCTAACTGCTAGGATAAATGAGGCAGAAGAGAGAATTGGTGATACAGAAGACCAAATGATAGAGAATAAAGAAGTGGAGAAAGAGATAAACAACTACTGGATCACGAGGGGAGAATTCAAGAGATAAGTGGTACTGTAAAGCAAAAAAAAAAAAAAAATAGAATAATTGGGATCCCAGAAGAAGAAAGAGAGGGGCAGAGTTATATTGGAGCAAATTATAGCGGAGAACTTACCTAATTTGGGGAAGAAAACAGGCATCAAAATCCAGGAGGCACAGACAGCCCCCCTCAAAATCAATAAAAATAGGTCAGCACCCCGACATCTAATAGTAAAATGTACAAATCTCAGAGACAAAGAGAAAATCCTGAAAGCAGCTCAGGACGAGTTCTGTAACCTACAATGGTACAAACATTAGACTGGCAGCAGACCTATCCACAGAGACCTGCCAGGCCAAAAAGGACTGGCATGATATATTCAGGGTACTAAATGAGAAAAATATGTAGCCAAGAATACTTTATCCAACTAGGCCATAATTGAAAATATCTGTCTATATATTTGTATCATCTTCAAATTTCTTTGATCAGTGTCTTAGAGTTTTCAGGGTATGGGTCTTTTACCTCCTTGGTTTAATGTAGTCCTATTTTATTCTTTTTGATGGAATTGTAGATGGGATCGTTTTTTCGCTTTCTGCTAATTTGTTAGTGTATAGAAATAACAGATTTCTTTATATTGATCTTGTATCTTGCAGCTTGACTGAATTCATTTATTCTAAAAGTTTTTTGGTAGATGCTTTAGAATTTTCTTTATATTAATATCATGTCATCTGCAAATAACAGTTTTACTTCTTTCTTTCCAATTTGGATGCCTTTTCTTCCTTTTTCTTGCCTTTTTGCTGTGGGTAAGACTTCTAGAACTGTGTTGAATAAAAGTGCAAGAGTAGGCATCTTTGTCTTGTTCCTGATCTTACTGGACAGGTTTTCAGCTTTTCTTCATTGAGCATGATGATAGCTGTCGGTGTCATATTTGGCCTTTATTATGTTGAGGTATGTTCCATCTGTACCCACTTTGTTGAAAGTTTTTATCATAAATGGATGTTGAATTTTGTGAAATCCTTATTCAGCCTCTATTGAGATAATCATGGTTTTTTTTTATTTTGTTAATGTGGTGTATCACATTGATTGATTTGTGGATATTGAACCATCCTTGAATTCCTGGAATAAATACCACTTGATCGCGTATGCTTCTTTTATTGTACTGTTGAGTTTGGTTCGCTAATGGTTTATTGAAGATTTTTGCATCTGTGTTTATCAGGGATATTGGCCTGTAATTTGCTTGCTTGCTTGCTTGGGTTTTTTTACCTTTTTTTTTCCCCCCTGATGTCTTTGGTTTTGGTATTGGGTAATGCTGGCCTTCTAATGAGTTTTTTATTTCTTTGGTATTAGTTGTTATGTTTCCTTTTTCATTTATTATTGTGCTGACTTGGGTCCTCTTTTTCTCCTAGATGAGGCTAGTTAAGTAAGGGTTTATCGATTGTGTTTATCTTTTTGGAGAACCAACTCTTAATTTGGTTAATCTTTCTTTTTGTTTTTCTGTTCTCTATTTCACTTATTTATGCTCTAATCTTATTTCCTTTTTTCTATTAACTTTGAATTCCCTGTGTGTGGTTTTTTTCCCCTAGTTTCACAAGGTGTAGAGTTGGATTGTTGTTTATTTTTTTTTCTTTATGTGTTTCTTAAGAAATTGATTGCTATGAAGTTTCTTCTTAAAACTGCTTTTGTTGCAGCTCATAAGTTGTGGAATGTTGCATTTCCATTTTCATTTGTCTCAAGAAACTCTTTTGTTTCCCCTTAATTTTTTCTTTGACTTATTCATTGCTCAAGAGTGTTAATTTCCTTGTATTTCTGCATTTTCCAGTTTTCCTCTTGTTGCTAATTTCTAGTTTCATGAAGCTATATTCACAGAAGATACTTGGTATGATTTCAATCTTGAATTTTCTGAGACTTGTTCTGTGGCCTAACATATGGTTTATCCTAGAAAATATTTTGTGTGTGCTTCTTCTACATGGTTGTCTGAATTTGAAACTTTCTAGTGAATTCTTCAGTGACTGCATTTTTCATGTCTCGAGTTTCTGTTTTGTTTGTTTTTGATGATGGTTAGTTCTTTGTCAGACTTCTCATTTTGTTCATGCATTGTTTTCCTATTTTTATTCAGTTTTCTGTCTCTGTGCTCTTGTAGTTTACTAAACTTCCTTTGGAGGGTTATTCTGAAATCTTTGGCAGTTCATAGATTTCCATTTCTTTAGAGTCAGCTGTTGGAGCTTTATTAGTTTCCTCGGCAGTATGTTATTTACTTGATTTTTTTTCATTATTCTTGATTCCTTATGTTGGTTTCTGTGCATTTGAGTAATCGGGCTCCTCTTCCAGACTTTACAGGTTTGCTTTGGCTGAGACAGATCTTCACCAGTCAGCTCAGTTTGAGTTACTGGGTGTGTGATGGTAATATCCTTGGACAGGTAAAGCCTGCTATTATGGTTTGTTTGGGAGCAAGGCAACTATTTGAGCTCTGAAATAAGGGATGGGAGTTGTTCCACTGACTGAGAATGGTTGGATAGGACTCCTGGTTTTGTTCCCTACCAAACTAAGGGTATAGGATGGGCTAAACAGTTGCCTGGATTCTCTGGTCAGGCTTACCAGATGTTCAGGAATGGGTATTTTTTAGTAATAGGTGGGGCTTTAAATTAGTTTTCTTACTCTGGGAGGGCAGCAGGATGGGACCCAGCACTTGTACACCCTGTTGTTTGGGTACTTGAATCAGGCAAGACTATACTGATTTCCTGGCCAGATGGGTCCATTGGTTTTACTCTGCAAATGGAGTATGCCACAGGCTGTGTTCTCTGTTCAGTTGCCACTGGAAACAGGGATGTTGGTTGGAATATGCTGCTTACTATGCGCTCTGATTAGGTTCCTGGTTTTGCAGGCTGATGACTGTGTTTAGCAATGGGCAGGTCTATTAATTAGTGTCTCTGCCTGAGCGCATCAAGGCAAAGCATCTCTGAAGCTGGTTAAGTCTCTTTGTTGTCCTTTCTCAAGCCCAGCAGTGTCCCAAGTTCCCTGGACGAACAGGCTATTGACTTTGATCTGTGGGTGATCAACTCTTCTTGCCTACCTTTCTGCTTCCCATGTTACATGTTGTACAGCTTCCAGGTGTTCTTGCCAGCCCTTCTAGCTGGATGCAGCCCAGGATCACAAAAGTGGGGCTATGTTTCACCTCACTTGGCTGGGTGTGACAGGTAGGGGTCACTCCAGGCAACTCCCCAAATTTTTCTAGTAGACCTTGCAGTTGGCTGGGGCTGGGAGCTGCCCTCATCCTTGGCTATAAATTAATTCCCCTGCCTGTGTGTACCAGGGGAAACCTCCGTGCATTTACTGGCTTTGCTCTGGGAGGTGATCAGCTGCACCAGCCCACTTCTCATCTTGAGCATTGCTGGGCTGACCAGCTTCCAGGTGCTGGTCATGTTGGGCTGGGAAATACTCTCCCCAGTAGGTGGGGCTATGACTTAGCTGCTTGCCTGGTCAGGCAGACCAGGTTTTAGAGCTGCCAAACTCCTCAACAGAGGACTCGAATCAGGCAGATCTGTAGCCCAATGAGTTACCTGGTCAGAGTGCACTACTGACTTGGTATTGCTGATGAGCAAAGCTGTTAGTTGGGATTACTACTTGGGTACTGCATGTATGAATTGGATCTGCCAAGATCCATGTGCTAGTTGTTGTAAGCCCATCACCCCTTTTCCATCACAGATTCCCATTGATTGAGCCGTGCAGATTGCCCTGCAATCCCTGTTGTGTAAGACATGAGTAGGGGCCTCCACAAAGCAACTCACAATGATGGGGGTGCTGGTTGTCTCCTCTAGGCTCTCCTTTCCCACTGGAGGACCAGTAGGCTCAGGGGAGACCTCTCTCCTCATGATGCTACCATGGCCTCGGAGAGGGGCAGTGTAGTCATCATGTACCCACTTCTGTTACCTTTCTAGTGCAGTCTGTCTTGGTCTCTGTGGTGCCAGCTTGTGCTTCAGCCTCACCCCCAGGTTCTAGGATTCTCTCATTTGTGTTTTTTTCTTCTTGTGAGATGACCTATGTTGCCACCTTGGTAATAGCACTCCCCCATTACTTTTTTTAACAGCCCATCCTCCAGTGGGATGCTAACAAGGAAGGAATTTTTTGTAAAGATTCTTCCAACTCAGTGCCTGGGACACTATTTCTTACCATCTTCTGTAGCTAACACCTGCTCATCCTTTAGATCTCAGCTTAAATTCATACTTTGTCTCTCCAGACTAAGTAACTTTACCCTTGGTATATGCTTTTATAGCATTAAGTGCCTTGTCTGGATATCATTAAGTTGTATATATATCTATTTAATTGTTTTTTTCATTATCTTTCTTCCCCACCAGACCACCATGATGACAGGAATCATTTCAGCTTTATTATCTACCATGTCTAACACAGGAGTAGGTAGTTAATATTCAGTAGATATTGGTTGATTGGATTAATGAGCAATTTATTTGGTGTTATGGTAATGCTTCTAGAAGCTTTCCAAATACAAATTTGCAAATTTTAAATGTCTTATTTTCTAATAGTACTTCACATTTATCTCAAATGTGTTATTATGTTCTCATAAAACTGTAACTATGCCTTTATCTAGTGTTCTTTAGATGCTTGCCATTATTAACAAAGTTTATGAATATTTTATATAATAATACAATAATACAATTCCCCAAATTGACATTAGGTTTGTAAAGGACATTTATATATAAATTGATGAGTTTGTATGGCAAGGGTTTAACACACTGTTGGTTGGGTTCTCCTGAAACAGATGTTTAGAAAGAGATCAGGGTGGGGGGAAAGATATTTATTTGGAATCAATAACCTATGAAAGGAAGAGGGAGAAAGCAGAACTGGATAGGGGGAGAAGCTGACCTGGATGCAGCCTGACAAAGCCTCCGTTTTGGCCAGCCTGATGGGGGAACTCTGGACTAGGTAGTGTCCCTCAGAGTGTCCCACTCTGGGCTGAAAAGGCAGGACCATTAGACCCCTGCCTCACTCAGTTACTGGGCATAGGCTGCCCCTGGGAAAAGAATGGCCTCAGACAAGGCTGCTCACAGCAGCTGATGCTGACCATGCAGGGGCTCCGGTTGCTTGTTGTCTGCTGACCAGGCTTCTCAAGCTGGGCAGCAAGCCCTTCCTATATTTACTACATGGATTCAGCATTCCGAATGCTTGAGAGTTCTGATACTTTTTTTTTAATGTTTTTTTATTATGTTAGTCACCATACAGTACATCCCTGGTTTCTGATGTAAAGCTCAATGCTTCATTAGTTCCGTATAACACCCACTGCACCATGCAACACGTGCCCTCCTCACTACGCATCACCAGTCCATCCCATTCCCCCACCCCCTCCCCTCTGAAGCCCTCAGTTTGTTTCTCAGAGTCATAGTCTCTCATGCTTCATTCCCCCTTCTGATTACCCCCCCTTTCTTTATCCCTTTCTTCCCCTACCGATCTTCCTAGTTCTTATGTTCCATAGATGAGAGAAATCATATGATAATTGTCTTTCTCTGCTTGACTTATTTCACTTAGCATTATCTCCTCCAGTGCCGTCCATGTTGCAGCAAATGTTGAGAAATCATTCTTTTTTTTTTTAATGATTTTTTATTATATTATGTTAGTCACCATACAGTACATCCCCGGTTTCCGATGTAAGGCTCGATGATTCATTAGTTGTGTATAACACCCAGTGCACCATGCAATACGTGCCCTCCTTACTACCCATCACCAACCTATCCCATTCCCCCACCTCAATTTTTAACTTTTTAAGGGACCTCCACACTGTTTTCCAGAGTAGCTGTACCAACTTGCATTCCCACCAACAATGTAGGAGGGATCCCCTTTCTCCACATCCTCTCCAGCAATTGTTGTTTCTTGCCTTGTCAATTTTTGCCATTCTAACTGGCGTAAGGTGGTATCTCAGTGTGGTTTTGATTTGAATTTCCTTGATGGCTAATGATTTTGAACATTTTTTCATGTGTCTGTTAGCCATTTGTATGTCTTCATTGGAAAAGTGTCTGTTCATATCTTCTGCCCATTTTTTGATTTGTTTATTTGTTTCTCGTGTATTGAGTTTGAGAAGTTCTTTGTAGATCTTGGATACCAGTCCTTTATCTGTAGTGTCATTTGCAAATATCTTCTCCCATTCCGTGGGCTGCCTCTTAGTTTTTCTGACTGTTTCCTTGGATGTGCAGAAACTTTTAATCTTGATGAAGTCCCATAAATTCATTTTATCTTTTGTTTCTCTTGCCTTTGGGGATGTGTCATGAAAAAGGTTGCTTTGGCCGATGTCGTAGAGGTTGCTGCCTATGTTCTCCTCTAGAATTTTGATGGATTCCTGTCTCACATCGAGGTCTTTCATCCATTTGGAGTTTATTTTTGTGTATGGTGTGAGAGAGTGGTCAAGTTTCATTCTTTTGCATGTAGCTGTCCAATTTTCCCAGCACCATTTATTGAAGAGACTGTCTTTTTCCCACCGGATGTTTTTTCCTGCTTTATCAAATATTAGTTGCCCAAAGAGCCGAGGGTCCATTTCTGGGCTCTCTATTCTGTTCCATTGGTCTATGTGTCTGTTTTTGTGCCAGTACCATGCTGTCTTTGTGATCACAGCTTTGTAGTACAGCTCGAAATCCGGCATTGTGATGCCCCCAGCTTTGTTTTTCCTTTTCAACAGTTCCTTGGAGATTCGGGGCCTTTTCTGTTTCCATACAAATTTAAGGACTGTTTGTTCCAGTTCTTTGAAAAATGTCCTTGGTATTTTGATCGGGATAGCATTGAAAGTGTAGATTGCTCTGGGTAGCATGGACATTTTAACTATGTTAATTCTTCCGATCCATGAGCATGGAATATCTTTCCATCTTTTTATGTCTTCCTCAATGTCTTTCAAGAGTGATTTATAGTTTCTAGAATATAGGTCCTTTACGTCTCTGGTTAAGTTAATTCCAAGGTAACGTATGGTTTTTGGTGCTATTGTAAATGGGATGGATTCCCTAATTTCTCTTTCTTCGGTCTCGTTATTCGTGTATAGAAATGCAACTGATTTCTGAGCATTGATTTTGTATCCCGCCACGTTACTGAATTGCTCTATAACTTCTAATAGTTTGGGAGTGGCTTCTTTTGGGTTTTCCATATAGAGTATCATGTCATCTGCAAAGAGAGACATTTTGACTTCTTCTTTGCCAATTTGAATACCTTTGATCCCTTTTTGTCGTCTGATTGCTGTTGCAAGGACTTCTAGTACTATGTTGAATAATAGTGGCGAGAGTGGGCATCCTTGTCGAGTTCCTGATCTTAAGGGAAAGGCTTCCAGCTTTTCCCCATTGAGAATAATATTTGCAGTAGGCTTTTCATAGATGGCTTTTATGAGATTGAGAAATGTACCTTCTATTCCTACACTCTGAAGGGTTTTAATCAGGAAAGGATGCTGTATTTTGTCAAATGCTTTTTCGGCATCGATTGAGAGGATCATATGGTTCCTGAGTCTTTTCTTGTTGATATGATGTATCACGCTGATTGATTTGCGAATATTGAACCACGCTTGCATCCCAGGTATGAATCCCACTTGATCGTGATGGATAATCCTTTTAATGTACTGTTGGATTCTATTAGCAAGTATCTTGTTGAGGATTTTGGCATCCATATTCATTAGGGAAATCGGTCTGTAATTCTCCTTTTTGATGGGGTCTTTGCCTGGTTTGGGGATCAAGGTAATATTGGCCTTATAGAATGAGTTTGATAGATTTCCTTCTGTTTCTATTTTTTTAAATAGCTTTAGGAAAATAGGTATTATTTCTTCTTTCAATGTTTGGTAGAATTCTCCAGGAAAACCGTCCTGGCCTGGAGTTTTGTTATTTGGAAGGTTGTTTATCACTGACTCAATCTCTTCATAATTAATTGGCCTGTTTAAAAAATCAATTTCTTCCTGTTTCAGTCTTGGTAGTTTATAGGTTTCCAGTAAGGCCTCCATCTCGTCCAGATTGCTTAATTTATTGGTATATAGCTGCTGGTAAAAGTTTCTAATAATCCTTCCAATTTCATTGGTGTTGGTCGTGACCTCTCCTTTTTCATTCATAATTTTATCAATTTGGGTCCTTTCTCTTTTCTTTTGGATAAGTGTTGCCAGTGGTCTCTCAATTTTATTGATTCTCTCAAAGAACCAGCTTCTAGTCCTGTTGATCTGCTCTACTGTACTCCTGGTTTCTAATTCATTGATTTCTGCTCTAATCTTGGTCAACTGCTTCCTCATGCGTGGATTATGCCTGTCCCTCTGTTGCTGTTCCAGCTTCTTGAGGTGAGAATATAAACACTGCATTTTAGATTTTTCTATTCTTTTGAGTGAGGCAATAGTGAAACCTATTAGTGAAATTTAGAAGTGTGAGGTAATCAATAATGAATGAAGCATTTCTGAAAGTTTGGTTGTGAGAAGGAGGCGGCCATTCCCTATGCCCCTTAAAAGACGTGACTTGGGTAATTTCTACCCTTTATACATGATTGGCCTGCCAGTTTCTGATGAAGAGCAGGCTTAGTGTGTGCAATAGCACACTGGACATGCAGAAACACTGTTGGGATGCAGCAAAAGGAAAATAGCTACTTATCTCTGTGGAGTATCATAAAATGATATCAGCATACTAAGGATTAACTATTTATAGACCTTATTTGGTTGAGTATATTAAGATTTGGTTTTTACACTGTAAATCAAATTTTAAGAGTAGCATATACTTCTTTTGTGAGCTGAGACAGCAATCTAGATATTCAACTACTTCCTAAGGAATTCATTTCCATCCAATTGTATGTTTTGCTCTCAGAAGTTTTTATAGTTGTAGAAAAAGCATGAGGAAGAGGACCAAATAAATATTTTGTTGATGATAGAAGAAATATGTTGACCCTGTTTTGGTTGATGAATGATGGAGCTGTTTGTTGCCATGTAAGTGTTTTGCATATCAGTTTTAAATTAGTAAACACATAATTCCTTTTAGCATAACTAAATATGTTACATGGGCTTGGAGATAGCCTGAGATTGCTCTTTATAACTTTTTGCCAATTGTACCCAACTTCAATTTAATATATTGAAGTCACACTTGTTTACTTATGTTGAAACTATAGGTTATGTTAGGCAATTTAATTTCATAATGTGCAAATTTTTTGAAATTTCGTACATAACAATTTTCCCCTGATTAAAACAATGAGAAGCACTTAAGTCATCACTAATAGTGACAGTGATTCAATGCAGGACAAGCTTTCCTTGTGAATCTAGGTCAAAGTAAAATAGTGGCTCTTCAACAATATGCTGCCATCATTGGAATAACATTTGTAGAAACTTTATTTAAATAGCACTTTAGCTATTCAGTGGAAGTTACACAGGTCAGATGACTCTGTGCGTTTGTGTGTGTGTACGTGTGTGTGTTTGTAGCACAACAATGAATTAATGTTGCAAGTGACATAATGGGTTAAAACAGTGTCCCTGCAGGTCAGCTAGCTTCGTAACTTTGGGCAATAGGCAAATAAGCATTGGCTAATTGTGTGTGTGTGTGTGTGTGTGTGTGTGTGTGTGTGTATGTATGTTATATATGTTATGTGATATATATATGTTATACATATATAGAATTATATATATAAATTTTTTACATATTATATATACACAGTCTGCTTAAATATATATATCAGTGTGTTTATGTATATATTCTTATATGTCATTTAAGTTTCATATAATATAACTTAAATAATATAGATTATAATAAAATCAAAAAATAATATTTTTATTTAGATTACTCAGATTATTTTGTTTGATTATATCTTAACCAATGAGTGAAGTATATGAATTGTATTTGCTAATGTTGTGATATATTTCTTATGGCACAGCTTTTAGTGCTTTGATAAATGATATTATACACTTTCAACCACTTTTAATTATCCGTAATAACCCCAAAAGGTTTAAAAGTGTTTTCAACCCTATTCAAAGTGGCTTGCTGGCTATTAAAGGCTGAGTGCCTCTGGCTGAGAGGCAGCTTGGCTGCTAACATGGGTAATTATAGACATTCCTAAGGCTATTAAATTCGTAAGGCTATTAAAACATCTAATGTTTCTTAGCTTTGATTGTAAGATATCTGAAATTGCCTGGCTGGATTAGGAGTTTCTTATATTAAGCATTTAGGTCATAAGATTTCTAGACTAAGTCTTATCTATGTTCTGTGATGTAAAACTACATTTCAGCTACTCCATAAACATTAGCTAGTACCTAGTTTTTGAAGACTTAATGTGTCTTCCCATGCTGTAGTTGAGTTCCTTATTTATGCAGCATTTCTATAGACATTGAAAAATTAAATCTTGTACTTAGATTGCATTACATGTGAAATTCTGTACTGTGGGTAAAATTGAACTCACAGGGCATTGTTATTTTTATATCACACTGACATGTGCAAATATATATAAAGAAAGAGATAATTTTTTAAACTGTGA
>NW_024423319.1:101560384-101609299 GCF_017311325.1 Ursus maritimus | reverse complement strand
TGACCTTAGAGATATTCTTGACCAAACCTCTAATTTTTTTAGTTGGTAAAGCTGAAGCAGGTAGAGTTTATATGATTTATACTGTCACATACCAGGTTATTGGCAATAGCAAAGCTATATGGAACTAGAGCTGCCAATTCTCAATAGAGAATAATAGGCCATTATGATAATATAATCCACTCTTTGTAAAATAGGAAGCTCTCCCAGTTTTATTTTCTCCTAAGTAAATTTATTACAGTGGATGATTCAGTTGTTTGTGTGAATAAACCTGATGGTTGTTATTCAAATAGAATACAAATAAAAATTAATAATAATTAGTTTCTGACAGTTCCATCCTGTCAAATTGCCTGAATCTATTTTAAAGCACATGTACTTTTTAAAGCATTCAAATCATCTCTTCCTAAAATATCTATACATGGAACGTTTCAGGAAGAGATTAATTTAGTATAAAATAGGGATGCATCCTTCATTACCTTCGTTAGGTAAGGGCTTGAAAATGACTGGGTCCTTAACCTAAATTTCACCAACAGATACAATTGGCAGGAAATCAGACTTTATGTACTGGAAAATTCTAAAATCAGCTTTTTCAGATATTAGTTTTGTCCATTTTATCACTCAAGGATAACTATTTACCTCACCAGATCTCAGTTTCTTCACCTATGAAATAGGGATAATGTTACATTATCTGTTTTATGAATATTAAATAAAATGATGATTGTAAAGCACATGTCACAGAAAATACCCAGTACGTTGAGGTGGTGTGGCATTTATTTACTTACCACAGGCCTCCATAAGTAGTTCTCAGATCCTATAAGAAATAATCCTTGACTTTTTGAGACCCAGAGTTAAATGGACATTAAATACCAAGGATTAACTTAAATATGGATCATCAAAAGGTTCTGGGGGGAAAAGGTAGTTTAATTAAAATTAGTATCAATTTGTGGCCATCCACTAGATAAGATGAAGTAAAACTGTATTATAAGGAGCACATAACCCTATCAGGAATTCAGAAAAAATATAGTAAGGAAAATTAAGAACAAGACTGCTATCCATGTAAAAAAGAATGATTCACAGGGTTTTACCCTAGAGAGGATCTAATTCAAACTAAAGATCTCCAGTTGCTCAAATCCATATCTTGTGTAACTGCACAGCATTTGATTATTTCTGAAAAACCCTAGTTTGAAAAGAAGTGGTTATATTTCTTACTTGGTTCTGTCACCTCTTGTTCAGAACACCTCCCACTGACTTTGGCTCTGACATCAATGACTTTTCATGCTCCTCTAAGTGTTTCCTAGTTTGTTTTTGTCCTTAATCATGGTTCATCCTTTCCTGCATTTTTCAAGACATTTCTAACAAGTCTGGTACTCAATTACTTGTGTTAACAAAGCTTTATTGAGGGATGATACTAGGGAATAATAAAGGTTGTAGAGACCATAATAGAAAAAAAATTAAAAACTAAGTGTCAAAACTTCCTCTTCCAACTGTGACAGTGTAGTGGTAGTCAGATAAAATATACTTACACAAAATGATATAAGGCATCAGAGAACAATAATGGTTGGTAGTAATTGAAGGACAGTGATCTTGAAGAGAAGGAAGGTGTGTTTAGGTGAGTACTGCATTCCTCACTTCTTTCCCCTAGGAAAGTTAAAGTCTCTCAGTGTAAACTTTGAGACTCAAAAGAAGTAGCAGCTTAGAGCTTCTGGCTGTGTCATTGAAAATAATCGGAGCTCAGGACTACCAAAAAGTCAGAACCTGGGGCGCCTGGTTGGCGCAGTCGTTAAGCGTCTGCCTTCAGCTCAGGGCGTGATCCCAACGTTCTGGGATTGAGCCCCACATCAGGCTTCTGTGCTAGGAGTCTGCTTCTTCCTCTCCCACTCCCCCTGCTTGTGTTCCCTCTCTCGCTGGCTGTCTCTGTCAAATAAATAAAATCTTTAAAAAAAAAAAGTCAGAACCTGAGAATATAAGATGCTGGAAAGGAGGAAACTGCTGAAAATTGAGCTCTGTATTCTGTGAGCATTTTCCCCATTTGAGGCATTTACCAAACTCCAAGCTGCCCAAATACCCAGGCAGGACACATGAAAAAGGATGTTACATACAAGGTTCATGGGCTGGATGACATTCTGTCGCTAAGATATCAATTCTCCCAAAGTCAATCTATAAACACAGTGCAATTCCAATAACTAGATTTTGTTTGTGGAAACTGAAAAGCTGGTTTTTAAAATGTATGAAAATACAAAGGACCAAGAAGAGTTAAGGCTAGGTTGAAGAAGAACAATGTTAAATTATCTTAAACTACCAGATATGAAGATTTATTATAAAGCTTCAGTGATTTAGAAGTATAATATTGGATCAGAGATAAACGGACCAGGTAAACAGAATACGGAGTCCAGAAGCAGACTCACACTTACACTGCATTGCAGTACAGTGAAGAAAAGGTGATCTTTTCAATAAATGATGTTGCATCAATTGGGTGTACAAATGGAGAAAAAGTGAAACTTAACCCCTACCTCCTATCATTCACAAAATCAATTCTAGGTATATCATAATCATAAAAGCCAAAGTTAAAGCAGTAGAGCTTCTTGAAGGTAAAGTAAGAGAATGTCATCGTGATTTTGGAATAGGCAGTGGTTTCATAAAAACCATTAAAAATACTAATCAAAAAGAAAAAAGACTGATAAATTGCTTTATTAAAATTGAGAACTTCCATTCATAAAAAGACATTTGAGTATATGCACTCCCAAAGCAAGCACTAAAAAGACATCTTAAGAATGAAGAGGCAAGCCACAGAGTGGGAGAAGATACTTGAAATATGTCAGTCCAATATGGAATTGATATCCCAACATACAAAGAACTTTCTCATACCAACAGGGAAAGAATTGACAATACAAATTGAAATTTAGATAAAATATGTAAACAAGGATTTCACAAAAAATAATGCAATGGACTAAATGTTTGTTTCCCCCTCAGAATTTATATATTGAAGCCCAAACCCTCAACATGACTGTATTTGAAGATAAGGCCTATAGGAAGGTAATTAATATTAAATGAAGTTGTTAGGTATGGGGCTTTAATCCTTTCGGATAAGTGTCCTTGTAAGAAGAAACACCGTAGAGAGCTCTTTCTTCATCATGTGAGGACACAGTGAGAAGGCCGATATCAGCAAGTCAGGAAAGGGGGTCCTAAAAAGAAATCAACCATGCAGGCACCATGATTTTGGGCTTCCAGCCTCCAGAACTGTAAGAAAACAAATTTCTATTGTTTAAGCCACCGAGTCTGTGGTATTTTGTTATGGCAGACCAACCTGACTAATACGGTGGATATCTAAATGGCCAATAAGCTTATGTAGAAAGGTGCTGGACAACATTAGTCATGAGTGAAATGCAAATTAAAAGCACAGTGAGATAGTGTGTACTGACCAGAATGTGGAGGAAAAAATTAAAATACAAAATGTCAGAAAGTATATGAAGAAATTTTAATTCTTGACCACTGCTGGTGGAATTTAAATTGGTTCATCCACTTTAGAAAAAGTGTTTTCCAGTGTCTATTAAAGCTGAAAATAAGATAAATGAGTATATATGACCATTAAAATACATGAAGCCTGAATGTAATATATTTTAAGAAAAAAGTGATTAATTTATGGTACTATGATGAAAGTAATGAATTTAGTAAGAGACAACTATAATTCATTTGTCAGATGCCTGGGTGTCCTTAACTTAATGCCCTAGTATTGTTATCAAATGGCTAATGTTACCCAGATTTTACTAAATTTTATTCATTTGCCGATTATCATCCTTTTGGACCTTCACAGCTATGATCCTGATTTCTGCAACTTACAGAATCATTCAAAATTGTTGAATTTGAGCAACACATATACAAACAGATGGGAAGGAAAGAGGTAAATAACACCCAGCAAAGCAAAAAGTAGATGAGGCTGCAGATGGGTTGTCACTGAGATAAAAATTTTTAAGCTTATGAAATAAGATGCATAAGGTGAGTCAGAGAGGTCCATGTCACCTGGTCAAAGAAGCCAGGCAGTATTATAACAGGCTTCATCTCTTTGATAGCTCTATCACCATTAAGAGGCCAACTGTAAGTTAAGAAACCTAAGAATCTATGGACTATGAGAAACAAACTGAGGGCTACAGAGGGGAGGGGGGTGGGGGAATGGGATAGACCGGTGATGGGTAGTAAGGAGGGCACGTATTGCATGGTGCACTGGGTGTTATACACAACTAATGAATCATCGAGCCTTACATCGAAAACCGGGAATGTACTGTATGGTGACTAACATAATATAATAAAAAATCATTATTAAAAAAAAAAAAAGAAAAGAAACCTAAGAATCCTAAATTTTTAAGAACCCAGGAACACATTCATATTCACAGTGGTTACAAGACTGATATATAGAATTAGAATTCTTATATTGGCTTAAAAATAAATTATCGTAGAAATTGAAATGCTCAGACATGGCAAGGGAAGCCAAATTATGGCCTAGATTGATTGAAACTAAAAAAAGGAATTTCATATATGTGATGTTTAATGGCCCAGGCTAAGATACCCAGATGCTTAAAATTTAGAATTGTGTAAACCTTGTCAGTGGAAAAGAATTCTTAATCTCAATTGATTTTTATTTCTTTCTCCTCAGTTGTGCTTGAATGTGTACTACCAATAAATGCCTCACTATCTATTTATCCCTGTCTCCCTCCCCCTTCTCTCGTTTTATATGTTCATATCTAAGTAAACCCCTTTTAGGCTGACTCTCTTTAAATACAATAATATATTGAAGCATGTTAAAGTCAAGTTTTGCAAGCTGGATGTCTGTCTCTTTGAGGTGACTAGTGTGAACCATTTTATACTGATATTGAACATAATGTTTGTTCTTCAAATTTTGAAGGAAAACCTACCCCCCACATATGGACTGCATTAAGTAAATATATAAACAAGGACCACTAAGATTTGAAGGGTTCTTTTTCCCCTCTCTGGACAAGAAGGTCTGTAAAATTCTTCCTACGGGAGAGGAAGAAAAAAAGTATTTTGAAGCAAGTAGGCATTTCTTGAAGAATTCAAATTCATGCATGCATTAATACTTAGAATATTTCATCAATAAACATTCTTATAAGATTTTATGCACTAGCCACTAAAAACATGGAGATGCAGAGTTTAGACATGCCCTTTCTGAGTGCTTACAGTCTATAGAGGAAACAGGAAAGTAATCACATGACTCAGTTCCAAAATTATTGACTGTCTAGGAAGAGATAGATAAATCCAATTTTATGTAATAAATATTATGATAGAGAAATGAACAGATATATACAGGAGCATAAGGAAGTTAGATTCCCTACTCTAGTCCAAGGATGGAGGATGGAAAGAGTGTTCAAACCAGTAGCAATAGAAAACTCAAGGATACAGGAAAGAGAAAGAGGAATGGTATTTGATAGAGTAATTTCTCCAAGCAAACCAAGCTGAAAATTTGTTTAGTAAATTACTGGGATGGTGGAGGTAGGGATATAAATAATGGTGGATGTCTACACAGAATTTGTGTGTTGGTGGTAAAGATCTTAATGTGGGGAAGGATTTTTCCCCCTGATAGCTTGTATTATTTTTGTAAAATGGGAGGTAACTTGCTATAAGTGAAAGGAAGCTGTAACAGAGGGGAGCCCAGGTGAATTTGAAAATCAGGGATTTATAGCATAAGCAATATAAAGAACTGAATGTACTTCTCCAGCAACCTTCAGTGGTCCAGGTCAAGAGAGAGAAAGGTTAAATTATCCAGGGTTAGAATTGTACAAGTCATGCATGATGGAAGAACAAGGGGGAGGAGGGTCATAGCAGTGATGGATCACATGATAGAGAATAGGTAGAAAAGAAGAATGAACGTAGAAAGGCACTAATAGCACCTGGGAGGCTCAGTCAGTTAAACGTCAGCCTTCAGCTCAGGTCATTACCCCAGGGTCCTGGGATGGAGACCCACATCAGGCTCCCTGCTCAGCGGGGAGTCTGCTTCTCCCTTTGCCTGCCACTCCCCTGGCTTGTGTGTGCCCTCTCTCTCTCTCTCTTTCTCTCTCAAATAAATAAAATCTTTTAAAAAATTTATAAAGGAGCTAATAGATTTGGAAGAAATCAGGAGAGAGTGTGTGTGTATGTCTGTATGTATGTGTAAAGGTGGTGAGATGAAGAGTCTGGAGGGCATAATGAGCTAGAAGAACCATGTCTGTATTTAAATGAATCTTCACAGTTATAAATAAAAAATAGAAATAGGTAGGTCATCAGAAACATTGACAGCATTCTGCAATTGAAAGATAACTGTAAAACTGCAGACATAGACACTGAAGGCATTAAAGAGTACATTCATTCTGATGACATTGAAGTCAGAGGTCCAGTATGGCCCAATAATAGCACAGCACTTGAAAACAAATCAGTGGATCATGCCTGTTTGGAAAGACTTAAAGCAATATCAAGGATTTCAGCAATAGTTTAGAGAGGAGGATTGTGAATTACCATGGGGTGTTACAGCTGATTCCACCCTGGGATTCTGTCTGTAAAAGTAGTGAGCCAGGAACCCTTCTCCTTGTCTCTGATTTCTGAGTGGCAATAGTTGTGTTCTTTGGCCCTGACTTAATTTTAGCAGATGTGTGACATCCACTGGAGAGGAATAAAATGCTTGTTAGAGGCTGGACTTTTGAGAGGGTTGATGTCCTGCTAATACATATTTGGTGGTCACTATTGTCAAAAGTCCAGAAATACCAAATGAAAAGTACCAAATCATTAAATAGTATTTAATAAGAGTTTATTATGCATATAAGAACAGTTCACAATGTGGGAGCTTCCAGATTCAAAGACTAATATGAAGCTCAGGGGCAGGAAATTACAGGATGGCTTATAAAGTAAAAATGAGGAAGTTGTTAACCTTTACAGTAATTGTTTATTACAGTGGGAGTTTCCAGACAACAGGGGATTGGTTAAAAGTGATTATCTCATATCTCATATTCTTAGGAAGATGACTTGTTTCTTTTATGATTGTCAGAGGCATTTATAAGAATAACCTAAGTTAAGTTTCTCTTATGTTCATGAAATAAACTAGGTTTAGTTTTGCTGACATGGCCTAAATGGTTTTGTCTGCTCAGGGAATTCTCGAGTCTGGTCTCCATTTTGTATTTAATTTAAACACTATCAATTAAACTTTTGGTGGTAATATATTCACCCTGTACCCACATCAAATAAAGCAGAGCCATACCACATTTATATCTCTATATAATCTATATTTTAGTTTACATTTGAATTCACAATTCAGCTAGTTATTTAGGACATTATAGATGTTTAATTTCTTGAATGTATTTTTAATACATTTTTAATATCATTAAATTTATGTTACTATTATAGATTTCTGATTAAGAGATTGTTATATTATTTTCACCTGAGAAGCCCAGGTTGCCCTCATCATTTTTATAACCAAGACCCTGAGACTCACCATGAGAATGCTGCTGGGCAGATCTATCTTAATACACATTGTAGAATGCTGTCTAAAAAATTTCTTCTCCCATTTGGGGATATATTCGTTTTCTCTTGATGCTGTAACAAACTGCCACAAATTTACCAGCATAACATAACATAAATTTATTATCTCACAGTAAGGGTAGTGGTAAGTCATAAAATCAAGATGTTGGCAAGGCTGTGCTCCTTCTGGAACATGGAAAGAAGAATCCATTTTCTTGCCTTTCCAGCTTCTAGAAACCAACTGCATTCCTTGATTTATGGCTCCTTCCTACATCTTCAAAGCCTCTACCTTCAAAGCATATTTAAATCTTTCCCCTTCTCTTTTTTTTTAAGATTTTATTTTTAAGTAACTCTGCACCCGACATGTGGCTCAAACTTAGTCATGAAATCAAGTCCACACTCCACCAACCGAGCCAGTCAAGAGCCCCAAATCTTTCCCCTTTTCTGTCTTTTCCTCTGTCTCTCTTCCTCTGTCTCTCCAACTTCTGCCTCTATCCTAACATTCTGACTCAGACCCTCTGCCACCCTCTTATAAGGACCCCTGTGGTTATGTTAATCCTACCTGGATGATCCAAAATATTCTCCCCATCTCCAGGTTCTTGGCTTAATCTCAGTTCAAAGTCTGTTGTGACATGTAACATATTCACAAGTTTTGGGGATTAGGATGTGGACTTCTTTGGTGGTGGGCACTATTCTGCCTATAATTGGGAGGTTATTTTCCAGTATATTTATCAACTGTAGAAAATTCTTTACCTTTTATTTTTTCTTTCACACGTATTTCCTGAGCATGTACTAGGTACCTGGCCCCTAATGGAAGACAATAAGCAAATAGTGAAGGCACTGTCCCTGCTGTCAAGAAGCTAAATATCTCTTGGAAAAGTAAGTGAACTTCGGACTTCAGAACTTTTTTTGATAGTTTTTGGATTGCACCGTGATCATGTTTATATTTAAGTGCTATATGTTGGTAATATTTGATACCACATTTGTTTGTATTTATGATACAAACATCAATGCCCTCCAGCTAAAGACCACCAGGAACATAACCATAGTGGAACAAATTGAGTTTATTACTTACTGTAGTGAGGGAGAATATATATCATGGGGAATGTGTGGCATCTCAGAGGTTAGAAAAGACTTACAGGATTTGTGTTTGGTTAGGAAATCTTGGAGAAAGTCTAAGGAAGTGGAGACTCAGTCTGAATTAGGCACTCTTAGTAAGCCAGGTCAATTCTATGACTGATTATCTCAGACACCTTACCTATAGGGGGTGCTATAGAGCAGGGATAAAGCTGTCATAAGCAAAGAAGCAACAGTCACTTAGATTAGCTGAGCGGGGGGGCTGTTTGGTATTCTGTGGGTGACATAGTAATCTTACTTACATCCCAACTTATTCATGGTCTCATAGTAACCTTATCCACACAAGGTTGGTGTTCTGTGAGATTGTTTATGTCCAACAAGAGAACAACATGGCCTAGCAGTGAGCCTCAGGCCAGCTTATAACATGGAGGCCTAGGTCATAATAGTCCCTATTATGTTGGATTCATGGTGTTTTACATCCCTGTCCCATCTGTGGCACTTGTTAAACATGAAGAAATCTGGATCTGCCCCACAGTCATTGCATCAGAATCTCTGAGGATTGATTTGTACACTGAAGATTCAAAATACCTCTTTTTAAAATATCAAATATTTATCAACGTTAAGTATTTGCTTGTTTGTGATTACTATCTTTAATTGTTTTCTCATATTTTAAATTTTTTTCATTTATAATTCACAAACTATGATTAAGCTTATATTTATGCATGACCCTTTGTTAGATATTCCTTGAAAATAGCTGACCTGTGTCTTAATGATAAACCAAAATAGAGATGCATTTTTGAAGAGTTTTAAATTAGGCACTAAAGATGCTTATATAGATTTGACATCTGTAGTTCAGTCTTTTATTTTCACCAATTGCTCTTATGTTGACTGGGTATCACCTGATATCAGCACTGTGGGCCACAGCAGGACTGAACAACCTTTCCTATTTGGGTTCTGAATGCACGCTTTGCCATCATCTCTCTATATCATCTTCCTGCTGACAAGCTTCCTCATGTGCTTTAAACCTGAAACCACATATGCCTTACAACCTCACTCTGATGAGCATGCCCTTTAAAAGCTAAACTAAAGATATTTTCCTAGTCCCTACATGACAACGTGAGGAATTCAGGGCCTGAAAGAGGGAGTCTGTGCCTTCAGAATAGCATTCATGACACTTATGCATTAATTTCTGGTTATTTTTGCAACAGTATAAACATGCACAATAGGAAGCCAAAAGCAAATATCCTCTCTTCAGTACAATCTCAGATAATTATGAACACTCTAAAATATGGCTCTAGATTCTCAAATTTTTTTGAAACAGTAACAATTTTAATGTCATGCTTTAAGTATGTTTGTGTGTTTATAGGTAATTTTAGCAAAATGAATGTTCCCAGAGAACATGCTAAAGCTCAACATAAAATAAGGAAGAGAAGATAGATCTATAAAGTGTATATTTAGGGGCGCCTAGGTGGCGCAGTCGTTAAGCATCTGCCTTTGGCTCAGGGCGTGATCCCGGTGTTGTGGGATCGAGCCCCACATCAGGCTCCTCTGCTATGAGCCTCCTTCTTCCTCTCCCACTCCCCCTGCTTGTGTTCCCTCTCTCGCTGGCTGTCTCTATCTCTTCAAATAAATAAAAAATAAAATCTTTAAAAAAAATAAAAAAATAAAGTGTATATTTAGCCATAATTTGTTACAACTTGTAATTCCAGAAGAAAATCAGAATTTAATAAGCATTCTGGAAGAGTGGCAGTGTAAAACTGCCACATTGTCAACAAAGTGTCTTATACTGGTACTTTTCAAACTATTCCCAGCAAAGTACCAAGATTTTTTGTATTTGTCCATTCACTTTTTTTTTTTTTTTTTTGTGAGAGAGGGCGCGAGTGGAGGGGGGTAGTGGGGAGGGGCAGAGGGACAGGGAGAGAGAGAATCTTAAGGAGGCCCCACACCCAGGGTGGAGCCCGATGCAGGACTGGATCTCTCGACCCTGAGATCATGAGCTGAGCAGAAATCAAGAGTTGGATGCTTAACCAACTGAGTCACCCAGGCTCCCCACTGTCCGTTCACTTTTTAAATATCATTACCAATTTCTCACAGATGCATAATTTTTAATTAGTTATCTCTTATCTTTTGGTTGATAGCTATACTACCAAGCATGAGGTGATTATCTCATTGTGGTTTTACTTTGCATTTCCCTAATGACTAGTGTTGTTGAGGATCTTTTCAGGTACCTATTGGCATATGATATGTGTATATCTTATTTGAAGGAATGTCTGTTCAGGTCTTCGCCCATCTTTGAATATTTACCCCTTATCAGATATATGGTTTGCAGTTATTTTCCAATTCTGTGCATTGTCTTTTTACTTTATTGATGGTTTCTTTTGCTGTGCAGAAACTTTTTAGTTTGAAGTAGTCCCGCTTGTTATGTATTTTGTTGCTTGTGCATTAGGTGTCATATCCAAGAAACGATTACCAAGACCCATGTCAAGGTGCTTCATTCCTATATTTTCTTCTAGGGGTTTCATGGTTTCAGATCTTGCATTTAAGTCTTTCATCCATTTTTAGTTAATTATTTTGAGTGGTGCATGATACAGGTCCATTTTTCATTTTTTTACATGTGATAGTCCAGTTATTTATTGAAGAGACCGTCTTTTCTCCATTGGCCATTCTTGGATCCCTTGTCAAACAGTAGTTGTGTATATAGGCTTGGGTTTATTTTTGGGCTGTTGATTCTGTTCTGTTGGTCTCTGTGTATTATTTATGCCAATACCATACTGTTTTGATTACTGCAGCTTATAGTATAGCTTGAAATCAAGAAGTGTGATGCCTCCTACTTTGTTCTTTTTTTTCTCAGCATTTCTTTGGCTATCAGGGTCTTTTGTGGTTCCATATAAGTGTTACAAGTGTTTTTTCCTACTTGTATTAAAAAAATGCCATTGGCATTTGGTAGGAATTGCATTGAATCTATATAGGGAAGGCTTTTGGTAGTACTAATATTTTAACAATTTTAATTTTTTAATTCAGAAACTTGGGATACCTTTCCATTTATTTCTGTCTTCTTAGATTGCTTTCATTAATGTCTTATACTTTCCTGAGTAGAGAGCTTTCACCTCCTTGATTAAATTTACTTCTTTGTATTTTATTGGTGTTGATGCTATTGCAGATGGGATCAATTTATTTCTTTTTCAGAGAATTCATTGGTAGCATATACAAATGCTCCTGGTTTTGTATGTTAATTTTATGTCCTGCAACTTTACTTTATTCATTAATTTGATGTAACAGTTTTTTGGTTGAGTCTTTAGGATTTTGTATATATAAAATCATGTCATCTGCAAATAGAGACAGTATTCCTTCTTCCTTTCCAGTTCTGATGGCTTTTATTTCTTTTTGTTGTCTGATCACTGTGGTTAGGACTTCCAGTACTATGTTGAATAGGAATGATGAGAATGGGCACCCTTGTCTTGTTCCTGATCTTAGAGGAAAAGCTTTCAGCCTTTCACCTTTGGTACAGTGTTAGGTATGAGCTTGTCATATATGGCATTTTTTATGTTGAGTTATGTTCCTTCATTGGTTAATTTGTTAAGACTTTTTATCATGAATGGATATTAAATTTTGTCAGATGCTTTTTTGAGGTCCACTGAGATGATCATACAATTCTTTTATTCTTTTAATGGAATGTGTCACACTGATTTGCGTATGTTGAACCATCTTTGCATCCCAGGGACAGATTCCACTTGATTATTGTGAATTGTTCCTTTAATGTGCTGCTTAATTTGGCTTGATAGTATTTTATTGAGAACTTTTGCATCTATATTTATCAGGGTTATTGGCCTGTAGTTTTCTAGTACTGTCCTTTTTTGGTTTTGGTATCAGAATAATGTTGGTCTTATAAAATTAGTTTGGGATTGTTTCCTCTTTGATTTGTTTGGAAAAGTTTGAGAAGGATTGGTATTAATTCTTCTTTAAATGTTTGATAAAATTCACCTGTGAAGCCATCTGGTCCTGGGCTTTTCTTTGTTGGGATATTTTTGATTACTGATCCAGGCTTAATCAGAGCATTGAAAGCAATAAGAATGACATTTTTGGTCAGGTACTTGGCAGATCCAAAAGCAAAGATAGCCAGTTAATGAATGGAGTAAGAGAGGCTAATGGACAAGAAGGAATGAATATTGTTTGTCTTGTATATTTAGAAAAAATGAAGACAAGAGAATCATGCTATTTATAATTTTAAAATGATAGTAGGAATGAGTTAATTGCAGAAAAGATTAATTTGAGTTTTTGGATATACCAAATGTAGAAGTTAGCAACAAAGCTAAATAGAATTGTGATCCAGTTTTGCTTCTTCTTAGGAAAATATTCTTGCTACTGTGACTGAGCCCATCCTTCATTTGTCTTTTTCCTCCCTTCCCACTTCCAGTGTGTCATCAGTCCCCACTGAGGTAGCTACCTAATGATGCCTCAATTTTTTTATAGTCTCTGCTTTATCTGTGAGACTCTAGTAGTGTCTGACACATAGTAAATGTTGAGTAAATATGTGTCAAAAGATCAAATGAATGTGTGTTCCCCAATACATGCCATGATGCTGTTTTTCCTTGTCTTTGTGATTTTGAACATGGGTCTCACTTTGCCTATAATGTTCTTTTATAAAAGAAGACAGGCTTCATCCACATGGCACAACTTCTCTGAACTTTTACCTCAAATCCCCAGAAAAAGGCCTCCTTAACTCTACTCTGAGCCTAGATGTATTATTTCATTGCAATTTTTACTTATATATGTCTTCCACAATAGACTAAATGATGCTGAGTACAAAAATTATATCATTCTTCTAACCATCTTCCTCTGTGCCCTAGAGCAGTGCTTGAAAATTCTAAGCAATCAATAAAAATTAAGTCTCTGGATGAATAAGTGAATGAATGAGATGAAGAGAAACTATAAAATGGCTTTAGCTCTTTATCACACATTGAAGTTTTATATTTTGCTTCTCTAATTTGTGTAAAGCTTCTTACTCCTGAAGTCTAATAGTTATAATTTTCAATTTGATTGATAAGTACACTAGAAACTTCTACCCCAGTCTTTTTGTTTTATTCTTTGTTTACATGTCTTTTTGTTTCCTTTTTTGAAATAAGGAAAAATTTAACTAAATTCACAAGACATGCTCTTATTAATATTCTAAAATATACAATCCTCTCTCCTGGAAGTAATTATGGAGGATGTATTACCTATTTTGATGTTTTCTGTGGTGTGGGATGCACTTCTAAATACCAGAGATTTCTTGCCTTAGTACTGACCCCAATTTTATCAGAAGAAGTTTATAATTGAGGGCACACTCACCTGATCCCTAATCTATGTCAAGGTTACTTCCCTTAGGTTAATTATCCAGTACTTAATGCTTGCATTTGACCCTCATACAATAGCATATTCAAAAGGATTCCATCCTTACTAAAGTAATGGATTGCATCTTTTCATAATTCTCTACTAGTTGGATAATAAAGTAATTTACAACAAAATCTAATCTTTTCTGAACTTTATTCATTCTTTGCAACATCACTAGATAAAGGTTCTTTGAAGATCCCATATATACTGTCACACATTTTATGGCAATCCCTTTCACTAATATGTAGTCCTAACTCCTATACTCCCATTTTATCTTCTGAATAATTAGTAGATTAATAGAATCACAGTCCTCTAATTTATCCCAGATATTTGACTGTAAACTTTAGGGGGAAAATTCCTTTTTATTTGATAACACCTTCTAGGGCACCTGTACCATCAAGTTACACACTTGGAGTTCTCAGTTTAAGCTTTCCTTATAGGACTATTCTAAATTGATGTTGAAGCAACTCAGCCTATTTTAATTTATGGCCAAGACACAAACAAAAATAGCAATTTAACTATAGTTCTTACACTCTTGTTTTAATGTGCTTACTGAGCAAATATTTTTGAGGACTTAATCTGAAACAGGCTCTGGTTTATTCTGAGGATTTAGTGTGGGGAAAGACAAACAAGTTTCCCACATTGGACCTTATATTCTAGAGGTTAAAGGTAGATAACAAAAAAGTGAAAACTGCATAAACAAGATAATGTCTTACCATTATGTACTGTGAGGCACATACAAGTAGATGTAATAGTGACTGGACATTTTCTTTACATAGTGTGTTTAGGGAAGGCATCTCTGAAGAGATGGGCTTTGATCTGAGGCTTGAGGGATGAGAAAAGGCAGTTACAGACAAATGAAAATTTGTCCAAGTAGAGGAAACTAGCAAATGCAAAAGTTCTGTGGAATGGATACCCTTGGCATATTCAAAAAACATGAAGATCACTGTGACTGGGTATAATATAAGCACGGTTTGCAAGGAAAGGAATATATGAATTGGTGTCTAGGGTTAGGCAAAAACCAGATAACAGGGTTTTAGAGTGTAAAGATAAGCAATGGGAGGATGTTAAACATGGAGATGACATAGTTGGATTTTTATTTTTGAAAAATTGCTCATACTGCTGTAAGGAGAATGGATTTTTACAGGGTAGAAGCAGGAATCCCAAATTAGAGATTATGGTAAGAGTCCAGGAATAAGATGGTGGTCACCTAGACTAGGAGAGAATTGGACTGATTTGAGATAAGTGCTGGAAGTAGAATAGATGGCATTAGATTGATATTTTGGGTGAATAATATGGAAGATTAAAAAATAAAAACCTGCCATTTTTTTTTACTTGAGCATTTAAAGAACCATTCCTGTTACACATGTACTTTGGGGGAATATAAGGATAGCTGTTATTTTTTTTTCCTGTTCAGCTTCCATTCCCACTTCTGAATTTAGCATCCTGATTTTTCATTGAAGATTCTCCCTTTTTCTCTTAGTTACGTTGTTTGTGTGGGACTTCCTAGCTCAGATATGGGTATGAGACGCAAGCTTGGTTAATGAGTATTTTCAAATCTTCCATCAAAGTGATTGATTTAGTGACCACACATGGCCCAGTCAAGTGCATCCCTGAGGCTTTGGATTCAACTAATGGAGATAAGGTGCTCTTTTTCTAAAGTGAATGATAAATTAGTAGGATTTCAGTTTGGAACACCTAGAGGTTAGCACACTGAGAGAGCATGCCAGAGAATGAGGCCAATGCAGAGACAAACCAGGCTAAGTTGTAGATTGAGAAACCAAGTCCTGATAATATTTTTAATCGCCTAAACAGTCCTATTCCTTAAGCCAGATTGATTCTGGGACCTTTCAGTTATCCATTCCAGAAATTAGCGTTAACATGCTTGAGACCATTAGAGTTCATTTCTCTCCCATGTAACCAAGAGTTCTTATTGATATAGGTGAGAAATTTGTTTTAGGTATATTAAGATTGAGACACCTATTTAGGTTTGCTAGATTAATACATAGGATACCCAACTAAATTGGAATTTCAAATAAATGATGAATACTTTTTTAGTATAAGTGTGCCCCAAATACTACTAATTCTGGCAAGCCTATGCCTATTAAATACCCAAGTGGAGATGTCAAGTGAGCCATTGCATCTATAGGCCTGGCACTCAGGAGAGAGTTTAGGGATTTTGATGTATGTTTGGAAGTTGTCACAATAGTGATGGTGTTCACAGCTATGGAACTAAAGCATTACATGTTGAGAAACAAGACGGGTAGAATTGAGACAATATCCAGTGCTAAACCTGAGGGCAACCCACTCCATTGAAGTTTAGTAAAAGATTGAGAAGAAACATCCAGTGAAGGTGAAAATAGTGTCAAGGACAGTAAGAAAGAAATGAGTTTCAGGACTGGAGTCATCAACATCAACAAAGAATAGCAAACTTCCCTATCCAAACAGTGGACACATTTTGCTTCTTATCAGTTACCTACTTAGCCCTCTCAACCTTTCCATCATTTCCTGTAACTATTCAGGTGTCATGGCCCCTCTGGCCATTGTTAGAGACTTCTAGAAACTTATCCCTTTCTTATTGGTGCAGTGATGTGCCTTCTCTGCTGCCTTTGATATTTTTGGACTTCAAAATCTCTTTTCCGTTTCTGACAAACAGCTTGAGACTTTAAAGGTTTAAAGGTAAAGAAGAAATAGAACAGGTGCAATGACTAGTAAATCAAAGTACTCTGTTCAGGGGTGAGAACAGGGAAACAAACAGCTCTAGTGAACAATTGCTCATCACCCGACTGTTATCAACACTGCAGGACCTATTGGCCTTTTCCTCGGCTTCACTAAGTCTGACTTGTCTTCCACCTTCACTCTATCTAGGTGTTGTTATAGAGCCACTAGTCACCCTCTTGTTTCTCTCCAGTACTTTCATTTTCTTCCTTTAACTTCTCCCTTAATTAGCTGTGGAATGGAAGTATCTTGTGGGAGGAGTTTTTGTTTGTTTTGTGATTCTCTTTTTATTTTTAACCAGATTGTTTATAATTATAGAGTAATAAAAACAAAAAAGGAATTAAAATAGTACATATAGAGGACAAAAATTGAGAACTGCAAGTCCTCTTCTTTCCTACCACAGTCCATGTCCTTGAAATAATTGTTAACAATGTTTGTCTCTATCTATCTACTTACTTATATTTATTGACTGCTTACTGTGTCCCAGAAGCTACAAAAATGTTTTAAATAAAGTAATTTATTTAATCTACACAAAAGTCCTTTGGTGTTAAGGAAAATGGCCCACCGAGAAGATAGGCAACTTCTCCATAGTCACAAAGCTAGTAAGTATATTACATACATGTTTTAGTATGCATGATAGAAAATATTCTTTGACTAAAGTAAAATAAGCAGATGTTTTCATTGAAAACTATTTAGAAAACATCATGAAGCTTTAGACATATTGTTTAATGATACAAACACTAATACAGCTTTTGGGTCTGCAGAATTTGTTTTGTGGCATTGGGCTCCACATCTGTTGTTTTTCTTATCCATGAGCTCACCTTCCATTAAAGTTATCCTTCTACAGAAATTTTCTCCCTTGTGTGATCTGACTGGGCAACTTTTCTGTGGGGGTATTTTGAAACATCTAGAAACTTCAGTTTTTAATATTCCGGCCTAGTGTCTCCACGTGAAGTGAACAGCACTTGTTAGGCTACACCCACAGCATTGTCACAAACCTAGAATTCCCATTTTCTGGAGATAACTTTTTCTACCTGTATTGTGGGCCAGGTAGCTTGGCATTGGCAAATAAGCCGTGCATATAGCTGGCAGAGACTTGGAGGCTCCTTCTCAGGAACAGGAAGCATCGTCTGGGCTGTTGGCTTCCAGCAGCACTTGGGGTTTGTAGCCTCCATTTCTATCACGAAGCAAGCATTAACACCACAGGTTCCAATTTCTGTTTTGTGTTACCTTGTTATTTCCAGTACTCTGAAAATTCCAGTTTTGCCTGTGCGTTCATCTATATATGTTTTTATTTAATATTCTGTAACTATTTTATTGAGTATTTTAAATGTATTTGGAATTGGAAAGAGAAGTTAATGCCCATGCTCAGTCATCCACCTTGACTCAAAGTTTTAATGCCACTTTTACCTTAGAGATACATAAATCTTAAATGTGGTCCACTCAGTCTTTTTAAATCTCTCTTTGATTTTTAGTATTTGATAAGTTTCAAAAATTATTTTCACACCTCCCTTCCCTTTTTGCCCTTCTCCTCCAGTCACACTCTCCAAACTTAATGTTTTAACTTACGGAAAATAGGGAAAGACTTAAACAAAAGGATTCTTTCATTTCATTTTGTTTATAAGTTTACATACAGTTTCGGTTATGCAAAAAAATCTACAGTAAGACTGCATATATTCTGTCATGTAACTAGGAAGAGTATAAAAAACTGAAGAGAGTCTACTCACATTGAGAGAATGGAGGGAGTAACACATACTTCAAAATAAACTAGCACATAGATTTTCTGTGCCTCAAGGTCAAATAAATTACTAATACAATTTAAATATTTTTGTCCACGAGAAATGGGAAATCTAATAGTTTGCTTATGAGCAACAAGAGAAAGATGTATAAGCCTCAGGAAGAATGGGCTGGGGAAACTTTATAAGCAGACATTTGATATTAAGTTGAGCAGTTTTATTGCATGACACCCTAGTTGGGTGTTATTTATCTGTTTTTAAAATAGCTTTTCCAACTATTAAATATCACTTGATTCTCTAAAAACCTACCCTGCTTGAGACACTATGAGGTCAGGGTTGGAATTTGGGTCATTATCTTATTTAATACCTAATGTTTTCCCAGGATGATAAAGAAAAAGAGGTATTTTTGAGCCTAATGCCTTCAACAGTACAAAATTTTGGTTGAGCACCTACTACAGGAAAAGCACATTATTAATGAATTCCTGTTTGTTTCTTACTGTCCTTTCCCATCCTGAATTTGCCTTTGATTTAAGACTTTTTGCTTCTTAGAGACTATGACTTTCACTAAGCGTCTGCTCAGCCACTTCCTGGGTTTTGGCAAATAATTTTATCAACACTAATTTTCTGTAGGTATAAGCCAGGTCCCTACTTGCTGTGGTATCAGAAAACAATGAAAGGGAGAAAAGTCAATGATCCTGAAAAGGAACTAGAGAGAAGCAATGAAAAGGACCACAGTGATTCACTATTGTAAAGAGTATTAAATTATCTTGCTGATAAATTCCCTGGAAGTAGACTCAATAGTTAGAATTTACTTTTTCAGAGGAAAAAAAATGCTGTCTGTACGTGTTTAGAGACTATAAAGCCTCGGCATTTATTGTGAGAGACTTCTGAAAACTTCCACACAAAGACACAGAGGTTGCCTTAAAGTCTTATTGACATTGATATTTACTCATTATACATACTTCGATTTGTTTAAAAAAATTAAGCACCTCACTATGCTAAAGCAAACATCAAACAAACATTATACCTGTTTCAATTTTATTTTTCCATCTAAACTTAGTAAGCACTAACATTTTTAAATTTTGTGCATATAATTTCAGTATTTCCACAGTTTTTATTACATCACAGGATTTCTAGAGTGAAAACATTATTCTATAATAATGTTTTCTGGGGCTTTTGACTGCTTCTACAGTTAGCAATCAAATATCTATTTTTGTTTGCACTGATGAACACTACAGTATGATTTGGCCTGAGATAATGGATAGTTTTTTTCTGTATTTGATAGCTTTTCCTGTCTTTTTCCTACAATTGCAAATTTTAGATGATTCCTTACTTACATTGTCCTCCCTTCTAACATAATACCAACTAAATTAAAAAAAAAAACATACTGCATTCCAAAGTCAAAGTGTCAGATAGTTCTCCAGGATGACTCGATGATCCCTTTTCCTAAATATTTGCATTCATTTAAGGACTTAGGAAAATTGCCACAAATAATGGCTGTAATTATTACAGTACATTTGTTCTCTAAATCGACTTTAGGGAGAAAATGTTATGCTGTTATTTTTAGCGATGATATAAACTAGGCTGTTGAATTGAGGGATAGCTTCCGAACTGACCTGGAAAGGAGACACAGCTACTGGCTGCTTCAATTACATTAATATGGAATACCTGACTATTTTAAGACCTATTTAGTTAAACTTCTATTTTCTGGCCAGCAATCACAAGTTTGCTACCCCTTTAGAAATTTAAATATTCTATAAATAAAGAAGGAAATGTGATTTATTTATCTCTTTCATATTTTTGTTCTTTTTCTTATTATTTTAACATAATCCATTTGAATTGTTTATTAATGTTGGAATTTTACTTGGATTTTTGCAGATGTATAGCTAAGTGTATTCAGGATTTGTCATGAAATTAAGGTGTGGGTCTTTTATAGATTATTTTGTAGTAATAAAAATCAAGTTCTTCTAAATCAACTGAAATTTTATAGATCCCTCATTGAAGCCCAAAACTCATAGCTTTATTCTCTGTGTCAATCCTGGAAGAGTAAGCCTGACAAGAAGGGTGGTAAGTTGACTTGTATTTTTTTTCCTAATTATGATCTTAAATTCCTATTTCCCAGTGTACTTGTGTATCTGAGTTAAAACAAAACATAATGTTAATAGTACTTGCATATAAACCACCCTTAAAGTCTTCATTAAGTTTTGTATTTGCCACCCTTCGGTTTTTATTATTTTGGTTTGGGGATAGTTTTTTGTTTGTTCTGCTGATTGTTTGCTTCCCCCCACACACACACATTATTTGTATGAAACTGAATTATCTGGCCTAGTGGCTGCAAATCATTTTTTCCATTTTTGAAAGTAGAGAATATTTTTAGAAACATAATGTAAAAAAAAATTCCATGGTAAGAGGAAAATAACACCAAAAGTAAAGACTAGAGATTTATATGGTTACAATACTTAATAACTACAGCAGGAACAACAACAGTAATAATGGCAGTGTTACTAGATGCCATTTATATATAGCATTTATCATGAGCTTTATACTATTCTAAGTACTTCATGCACACTAACTCATGTAATTCTCACAACAGTGGGAATAATCAAGACAAAAAGAGGTTAAGTAATTTGCTGAAAGTCACAATGGAAGGGTCACAAAGGAAAAATGGAAAAGTTAAGATTAAGGCGTAAGATTAAATATAAATAAATTTTAGGAATGTTGTTAAGTGCAGCTACTGAGGAATGCAGGAATTAAAATGTTAAGTCTAGGCTAAATATCTTTCACTGTAACAAAAAGGATTTGATGAATTTATAACGATCTTTTCCCCCAGATCAACTAGATTACATTTATTTAATACTTTTTGCCAGGCATGGATTTTTGGCTGAAAGCAGTTTTAAAATGTGGGGTCACACAAGCATAATGCATTGGAAAGAATTCATAGTCTTTTTTAATTTATTTTTTAAATTACTATTTTTTCTAATTAACACATATTATTTTTTCAGGGGTACAGGTCTGTGATCTTGAAGGGAAAGGCAAAGAACCAGATATGGTCTAGACTGGAACCTGGCAGATTTAGAATACCTTAGATAACATTTCTGTAGCAATCCTATCATTCTTCATCACTAAAGCCATTGAATCCTAAATGTTTCTTAAAACCCTGGGTCATTCACACTCTACGTCTAGAAGAGTCAAGTTGGTCAAGGTTTTGTCCTGTGTCCAGATATTGGTAACACTAAAGCAGTGAAAGAAAACAACACAGTGAAAGGAGACTTACATAGAAGAAAGACAGGTTTACTAATGGAAGTCAGTTCTCTTCTGTTTACTATGGTTTAATAACTATGGGGGCCATAAGACTCCTATAATACATTTTTTAAAATGTGGGGCTTCAATATATGATTCTGTTTTCCCTTGAGATAATTAATATTTAAATTTGGACAAATATATTAATAATGAAAAAAGATGTTAGAAATATTCTACATTTCTTACTGCTACATATTTATTATAGAAAGATTGTAAAACAGATAAGCACTGTCTCTTTAAAAACTTTCCCTTCAGTTTTTAAGTCCAAGTATATAATTATTGATGCAAACTTGTAAGAACTTTTTAAGTCTTATAACTGACAGACTGAACATAATTACTAATTTCTTCTCAGAATTTCTGTCTTTGATAAACTTGTAAGAGCTTTCTTTTCTCAATAGATAGATACGTGATTGAAAAATCACCAAAAGAAAATACATTTTTAAAAGATGAAGATATTATCTGAGTGGAAAAATGGCAAGCTTTAATTGAGAATTTTTTATTATTACAAATTAAGTGAATGATTAAAAATGCCAGGGAACAGAAGATTGTTTCATATGGCTCTCTGTTCAATGTGGATTGCCAATGTGGGAGAAAATCCTTGTAAATCTTAGCATTGCTCCCACACAACCACCTACACAGATGATCGCTTGACTTTCATGCTAACAATAGAAGTGTTAGTAGAGCTCTCACCATCTGCAAAATGAAGTGCACTTAAAAAAAAGTAACTGCAGCAGACAGTAGTAATTGCTTATATATTGTGATTAGCATTTTATATTTACATTTAAAAGGTAAGAATTTAAGCAATGATGACTCCCAGTTTAAATAAGGCCCTGTGATAGCTCCCAGATTAGTCAGTCCTAAATATCAGATAAAGTTGTTAAAAAACATGATTTTTTAAAGAAAACTTGATTAATTTCTTTCTACTTAAAATTCATCTGTATCCAAAAATGCATAATAAAATGTAGATTAAATGAATTCTGATATGCTCACTTCTTCAGTAGTAATACTTAGAATCGTGTACGTTAGTTATAAACCCCTCTACAAAGTCTAATTGTCACAACTGTCCTAATATTTTCTATAGAATTCCTTCAAAGGCACATTTATTTGGGTTTCCCTGCTCTTAAATCTATTTTATTAACAGTGCAGAGTGAGTATTATGGAAATAATCTTTATATCATTACAAAATACAGTCTTTGGCCTCTTTTCCCTTATTGATTTTTTTGTCAAGGATGGAAAGGTACATGATTCCACTACTGGGACTTAGTCAAAGACTCTAAGGCAAAGTGTTAGAAAATGAATTATCTGAATTCTTTATAGGGAACGGAGTGGCCTAAGGGTTCAAATGTATACCCTGCTCACACTTGGAAGGCTGGATATAACAGAGAGGACAGCCGTCATGTGACTGATGGAAGGCAAAATGAGACCCATTTTTCTCAACCCAACACAAACAGGTACAATACTACTTTGTACTGGCAAAGTTCCTGTGTTTCCAACCCATGTGTTCAAACATTTGGCCTGAATAATCTTACTCTTTCATATAGATGACTAAGGCAGTCTATATGAGCTATGAGAGCTACTGTAACCCCAAAATATCGTCCTAAATAGCACTGCCTAAAATTTTGTGATGAAATGTTCATTTTATTATATATACTTTTTTCTTTTTTTTTCTTTAAGTAATCTTTACGCCCAATGTAGAACTCGAACTCACAGCCCCAAGATCAAGAGTAGTACACTCCACCGACTGATCCAGCCAGGTGCTCTTCATTTCTTTATTATAAGCATGGCCTTTTCAAAGCCTATTTTAATGCAGATGATTTTAGAAACAGTACTACTTAAGGCAATATTAACTTAGTATGACTTAGTTTTATCTATTTTCCCTCTTAAATAAATTATAGTTTTAGAAATTTAATATTAGAAGGAAATTTAGGATTAGAAGGAAAATAAAATATTATCTAGGCCAAACACTTCATTTTACAGATGATAAAATTGAGGCTCAGTAAAGGCTCTTATACCTAGTTAAGCACAAATCCAGAACTAATCCCTAAGACTCCTGACTCCAGTCCAGTGCTTTTTCCATTATACTATCATAAAACATTAAGAGAACAGTGGTCCCTTGGAGTGAAGGTTAGGGGGTGCTGGAAAGGAATAGAAAGCAAGAAAAAAAAGTAGAGAAAAGGAGGTATGCTGATCCCTTGTGATTATTTTTCTAGGGTTGATCCACATAACAGAGTCATTAGCAGGATTGAATTTAATTACATCAATGTTAGATATGTAGGTCAGTTAATTTCACAATACAATGGTACCTTTTTGCTAAAGTTTAGCAGTAACAAAAAGTCTCATAAGTTTTTACTTTATGGTTACTGTGAGGTTCACCTGTATCACCTTGTGCTTATAATAGTCTATTTTAAGTTGATAACAAGGTAATTTTGTATTTAGATGTTGAATCTACCTGGGTAGCATTTATTTATGTTTCTTGATATTTTAATTTTTAAATATATATTTTTAAGTTTTTATTTAAATTCCATTTAGTTAGCATACAGTGTAATATTAGTTTCAGGTGTACAACATAGTGATTCAGCACTTTGATACAATACCCAATGCTTCTTAATCTCCATCACCTATTTAACCCATTCCCCCCACAAATCTCCCCAATGGTAACCATCACTTTGTTCTCTATAGTTAAGAGTCTGTTTCTTGGGTAGCAAGGTAAATCTGAACACATTCTAAGACTCAACATTTTCATTCCCAACCCCCTCCTTACACTTTATGTTTCTGATGTCACTTTTTATATATTCTTGTTTACTAATTCACTTGGATGTTTTTCTACTTGTAGATGCTACCTAATTCATTTACAGAGTTAAAACTACAATCTTTTACAAATTGAGAAACTACATATAAAGAGATAATAATTCTAATTCTTTCTGGTTTCAGCTGTAGTCAGTAATCTTTTTTGTTCTCCAGATGGTATAGTCTAGCCTTTAGCAGTACAGTATTGTTTTATTTTCTCATGGTTGCTCTGGGGATTAAAATTAGCATGATAATTTAAAACAACCTAATTCAGATTAATACTAACTTAATTTCAATCATGTACAGAAACTTTACTCCAGTATAGCTCCATTCCCTCTTCCTTCATGCTGTTATTGCAAACAAATTACATTTTTATTATATGTTATGTTATGCATGTATCATACATTATATTTACTATGCCTTATAGACCTGTCAACACAATTTTATAATTATTGCTTTATGCTCTGTCTTTTAAATCATATAGAAGAAGAGTTACTAAGAAAAAACACACTTAAGCTGTCTTTTATATTTACCTATATAGTTACCTTTACTTGTGCTCTCTATTTTTTTTATTGAGGTACGATTGACATATAAAAAGCTGGTGCATATTTAATGTATACCTCTTGATGAGTTTGAAGATAAGTATACACCTGTGAAGTCATCGCCACACACAGTACCATAAACTGAACCATCACCTCTAAAAGTTCTTTCTCTCTTTTCTCTGTCTCTTTTGGATAAGTACTAATGAAACTATGTACCCTTTGACCCACACATCATGTTGATTTGATGTACTGTCTAACGTTCTTTAGTATTACTTGTAGGGTAGATCTGCTTGTGGTGAATCTGAGTTTTTGTTTTTCTGGGAATGTTGTAATTTCTTTTTCATTTCTGAATAGTAGTTTTGCTGCATATAGGACTTTTGATTAACAGTCTTTTCTTCAGTGCTTTGAATATGCAATCCCACTGCCTTCTGGCCTTCATGGTTTCCAAGATATGGGGGTAAGCTTGACAATCACTTTTTCAAAGAGATAGAGCTGGTACAAAATCATTGCCCTATAGTGGGTAGTAGGTTTGACTGTTGGGAGATTCAGCCCAAAGAGCAATGTAGTAATCTTCAGATATGATTCATGCATACTGAAGTCTAATGTCAAGTAGAAGGGTATTCCTTCAGGTATTCACCTCCACCAAAACGTATTACACGACATTCCCAAATAATGAAATATTTTTAAACAAGTAAGCATTCACCAAGGAGACACACTCTGGGTTAAAGAAAACCAAGATGGGGAACTACATATGCAAATCAGAGAGAATGGGTGTGGTATGATTAGGAAGTTCACCTACAATGCTGGAGGACTGTAGGAGTGGAAGAAAATGGTGAGAGGTTGGTAGTGAACACATTTTAGTAAGCCCTGCAAATAACCCCAGAGAAAGTGGACACAATACTGGTGTATATGGTGAAAGATAAAATCCTATTTGCTTTCCAGGTATGTGTTAAAGTAAGGGAATTAGGGATACCTTTGCAGGTCCAGTTCTCAACACTGTGGACTCAGTCCCACATCAGCCTAAGGACAGCCTGAGGGAAAGAGTGAGGGATGTATAGAAACTCAGTAGTCATGCTGGTATGCATATATTTGTCCAAGAAATGGGACAAGATTAGGCCTCCTTATGGGCAAACAGGAGAGAAATGAACCCACAAAATGAGGAAGACTTACATAGAAGAGACTTTCTATGTTTTGTCTCATCATTGACACTCTACAAATTATCTGACCAGGGAAGTACAACTGAGCTAACATTTTAAATAAAGATGAAAAAAACTATAGATTTGAAGATTGACATAAAGGCAGGCTATAGAGGAGTGTTTCCTTGTGGGGAAGAAAGGAACAAGCTTTGAGGTCAGATTGTACTGATTTTATACCATAGCCTGGCTACTTTCTCACTTTATTAGCTTCCTTATAGTTATGGGGCTTAAATTCTTTTTAAAATAATACTTGTGTATATCACTTACTGCTATTTATGGCATTGTAGTACTCAATAAATTATTATTATTTATCAATCATAGAATATTTCATTGGAATAAGAAATGAAGTAAAGGTTTTGCTCAAACATTACTTTTCTCTAGCAATTATTTCTAGAACCTATGAGGGACTTTGTTGGATGATGAATAGAAACTCCTGCAGGAATCAATGTTGGTGAGTCACCACACAATTAAATTCAGAATCATGGTGGGAAAAGAAGTCAAACGAATACATAATAGATTTATTCAGTATAAGTGACAAAATGTAGTAGTAAGTCAAATTTTGAAGATAAAATGTAAAAGTCAATAATCACAGGAAACTAGTGGACTATATAAAACCACCTTTTTAAAAAATATATTTTATTTATTTCAGAGGAAGAGAGAGAGCACCAGCAGGAGGAGAGGGATCATGACCTGAGCTGAAGGCAGAGGCTTAACCACCTGAGCCACCCAGGAGCCCCTATTTAAAACCATCTTATTAGAAGTTTGAGATAAATGTTTTTAAAAGCAAAACACCAGCCATTCAAGATAGCTTTCTAGATCCTTCACCTCCTTCTGTTTGATACCCTAGTTCAAGCTCTTACTACTCTTACATCAACCATGGCAGTAATAATCCAGTAGTTCTTATTGTCATCAGATATTTGTTTCTACAGAATGCCTTCCACACTGCTCCATCCATCTTTCTTTCCATTTATCCATTCATCCTTCCATTCAAATATTTATCCATCCACTAGGTACTGTGTCCAGGGGATCTATTAAAAATGAATACCTCTGGAATTCTCTATTCTCAGTAAATACTCAGTCCTGTGAAGAGAGCACATAAGTCATAAAATGGTAATGTAATATGATAAAATAACTACTTGTAGGGATTGGTTGATTTAATTATATTGTACCTATATATCGAATTATTATGCAGCTATGCATATTGGTAAGTGAAAAGGGAGATAACAAAACAGTATATAATGTTAATATCATGATGTTGATATCAGTATATCTACTATCTATATGAATATGAATTATACAACTCTATTTTCGCTAACTGTATAAATGAGCATGAAAACATGAACAATGATGTTCATTTTAACAGTGCTATTAGTTTCTGCTGAACTGTCAGAGTTGGGGGAATTTCCACCTGCCTCTTAACTCTTTTGCAGATTGAATTTTTTACAGTACGCATGTATTATATGTGTAATTAGATTTATACCTAAAAGCTATACAGACAATATATAGTTGTGCTTGACTTGGGGTTTCAGTGAATCTCAGTCCCACTTCTTCCTGGACATTAGTTGATCTATCTCTGCCTCACTTCTTAATCTGGAGAATAGAGGAAATTATAGCGCCTTCTTCGTAGAATTGTTGTCAGCATGAGAAGATAACCCAGCTAAAGTCTTGTTTATTGATATTTGGCAAAAAGTAAGCATTCAGAAAAGTTTGGTGATAGAGAGAGGAGGAGAGGAGAAGAAAAGAAGAAAAATTAATCCATTTAAAGCTTTCCTGCCATAGATCTATCTCAATAAGCAGCTCACAAAGAAACCATAGACTAGGGCTTGTCCTCTCTCTTGAGCTACACTGTTTTCTCAGATTTGCCCAGTGGCAGGCCCTGCATTTACTAGCACATTTCAGGTGGTTCTCATGATTGTTCCATATAAATCAAGGACCAAAGTTGTCCTATGGAAAGAATGAAGTGATGGAAATGGATAACAGAAGTCATGGGCCATACTGTCAAAATATCTGTCTCACCTCAGAGGGCCCATGGATCAAAACCCAGCTTCACACATGAATGGAAGTAGATGTGCATGGAATACATATTCTAGTGAGATGTCCTGCCCTGGAGTCTGGTACCAGTTGATGTTCCTTGTGCAGGCTCTTAAAGTGCCTAAGGGTGTCCAAGTGTTCTTTTTTAACAACTAAAGCAGTATATCTAGAGTACCAGGACAAAGGGAAAATAGCAGAAAGGAAGCAGGAATTGTAGTGAAGATGGTACTACAAAAGTTAGTGTGCAGTGATTAATTTGAGTTTGACTCTGCTATGAAGAGTCCTGGGAAACTGTAATGTTATTCAAGGCAAAGTAACACTATTGTATTCTTCTCAATCGTGTTGATACAGTTTTCTGATCTTTGTTGAGGAAGTTGAACCATGCTCCCCAAGTCTGAAATACAATTGTGAGGAAAGATGTACACCTTGTGACACGGCAAGAAGGCTGCAAAACTTTTGGACCTGAGGCAGCTTATGGAGTTGGGACATGACCATCTCAAGGGTAAGCTATGTGGAGAGAGGAGGCTGACTATGCCTTGTTGCTGTGCAAGACCCCAGGGTTATTGAACATTTTTGTTGGAAGGAGGAGAGTAATGATGACTGAGGCTGAACAACAGTGATGAGGTGGAGACTTTAGGAGTTATAATTTTTGAGGATGCAGAAGATATTAAGGAATGTCCTATTTTTTATGCTTTCAAGTTTGTGGATTAAGACTCTTGTACATTACATGTAGGGAGCTCATTCAGGCTTACTAAGAGTTCTTATAGCACTTACATGCAACAGGGACCAACTTCACCCCCTACTATTGGAACTTATTCATTTTGAGACAGCAATCATGATCACATTTCCAAAATTCGCACATAATTATAACCATAAAGCCTCAGAAATCCCTTCACATATGTAGGATAAAGTGGATTTCAATGAGAATAACTTTGAAAGACTTCCAAATACTCCTTTAGAACCTCTGATAACATAATGTAGTTGTCAGAAGGAAGAGAGAGAGGGGAAATAAAGCGTTGTTTGAATCTGCTGAAGAGATTCATTCCTCCATCCTTCCCAGGTGATACCTAAAAATGGAGGCACCTGGGTGGTGAAACTTAGGAAGCCTATTTCAAACTAATAAAAACCAAAACCAAACAAAAAAAAAAACCTCTTTCTAGGACTGGAGAGTCATGAAGTGGACAATACTACCATAGTAGTACTCAGACATCAAAACAACCTTAATAAATCAAGATATGGGCTAAAATGATAAAAAAGAATACAGGTATAAAGAAGATGTGGTTCATATATACAATGGAGTATTAACTCAGCCATCAGAAAGGATGAATACCCACCATTTGCATCAACATGGATGGAACTGGAGGGGATTATGCTAAGTGGTAAAATAAGTCAAGCAAAGAAAGACAGTGATCATATGGTTTCACTCATATGTGAAACATAAAGAATAGTGTGGAGGACCACAGGGGAAGGGAGGGAAAACTGAATGGGAAGAAATCAGAGAGGGAGACAAACCATGAGAGACTCTGGACTCCAGGAACCAAACTGAGGGTTACAGAAGGGAGGGGGGCATGGGGTGGGTATGAAGGAGGGCACAAGTGGTGATGGGCACTGGAAGTGTTATTTGCAACTAATGAATTGTTGAACACTATATCAAAAACTGATATATGTCAGCTAATTGAACATAATAAAAAAATATATAGGTAAATCTGTTTTGCCAGTGATGCAATGATGACTCATCAAAATTTAAAGGTGTTTTCTACTGATGATAAACCCTTTATCCAGAAGAAGACACATTTGAATTTTGTTTGAAACAGTGTAATTGATGATGCCAAATATCAGGTGCCTGTGATATCCAAATATTTGCAGATAATGGACATTAGTGATTTCAAAGCAAACAGTGCTACAGGAACTGTGAATTAGTGAACATTAGTGTTAGAACAAGCTAAAAGACATTCAAATCAGAGAACATACTTTGTAAATCTGGTAAAGATTTTCTAAGGGGTAAGAGTGCAGTCATACAAAAATGGAAGACTTTGGCTCCAAAGACAGTAGCCTCTGGGAACTTAAAACTCAGAAATCCTGGATCTGACCCTTGTAGAGCATATCCAGGCAAGCCAGAATTGAGCTGAACTATCTGCGAACTATTCCCAAATAGTGATGCTACTCTAGGAAGGGGAGAAAGTTAAGGTAGTTGGTTTCCATGGATCAGGGAAGCCAAGCATGGACAGTAGATTTCAGTGATACTGTATCTCATTAGGTACCCTTGCCTCAAGGAGAGGCAAGGCCAGCTTCATGGATGTATAACCTGTGCAGTTGAACAGGGTACTGCACTTAAAAGGGAGCTACACTTGGTTTAATTCTCTGCTGTCAGTGTCTTGAAATACTTAATAATTTCTAACAAGGGGCCCTAAATTTCATTTTGGAATGGGCCCTACAAACTGCATATATTTCAGGGCGTACAGAAATTCTCTTGCAAGATATTTCTCTTTCTGTACGTAGCACAGAAACACAGAGCTGTAAGACTAAAGGGACTCTATTAGCTGGGACAAGAGACATCTCACTGGTGTTAAATGTAGCCAGACAGTGATGCTTTGGGGCAGGGGAAGGCTCTGGAAAGTTTATGGAAGCCTGACCAGGGTGGTAAAATTGGATTTCAGACATTATTGGATTTCCCTACATCCCAGAAGGATGGGGCTAGAGTCATAAATAATTGATTTAAAGAAATGAAGAATCTCATTCTCTTTTTGCCTGACTTTGTGGACTGAGATTCAAATCTATTATAAGACAGGAGAAAGTCTTTTGCAGTAGGACTTCAGAACTCAACACTAGATCCTAACTGTACAAACTTGAACTAGCCACTTAAAAATTTCATGGATCAGTTTAAAAGCAGGCTTTGATCTGCATATCAGAACTCATTCCATTTTAGAATGTAATGAAATATTTTTTGGGGGGGTCCCAAATTGATTTTTTTATAATAATGGTTTTTTTATTATATTATGTAAATGGAAGGGGGAATGAACCATGAGAGACTATGGGCTCTGGGAAACAAACTGAGGGCTTCTGAGAGAATGTAACGAAATATTATAAAGATACATTATAAATTACAAATAATGATAAAAAGTAAGGTAGTGGTTGTCATTAGTTTGATTTTTGCTGCCACGCTTAAAAGATAAACTTGTGAACGTTAAATTGGTAGAAGGGCAGTACTCCAAAAATGTTGAAAAGATTTTAAATTAAAGTGCCTTATTTTGTAAAGACATAGATTTAAAAAATAGGTACTGGGGGCACCTGGGTGGCTCATTCAGTTGAGCATCTGACCGTTGATTTCAGCTTAGGTCATGATCTCAGGGTCATGAGATCAAGCCCAGCATCAGGCTCCATCCATGCTGGGCATGGAGCCTGCTTAAGATTGTCTTTCTCTGCCCCTCCCCCTGCCCGTGCATTTTCTCTCTCTCTCTCTCTCAAAAAAAAAAAAAAAAGGATATGCACTGAAATCTGTACCATTATTAAAATAATAACATAATGTGACATATTCATCACATTCTTGAGTGATAGAGCAAGGAAGCATTCTTTGAAGCATGCCAGAGGTATCATACAAATGGAGAGAAACCCTAATTTGAACAATAGATGATAATTTATGGGGTTCAGCAATTCTAGTGGATATAAAAGCCGAAAGATAAAAAAGATTCAAACTGATATGAGATAAATTAGTGATGATAAACTACTAAGAATACTCTTTAATGAGACCCCAAAATATTTAGGTATATATTCTTAAACCATAAAGATAATATTTGTTCTAAAGAAAAGATTCACAACAGCTGTGTTTTCAGTTTCAAAGGGGAAAAACACCTTATTAATATTATAAAAAGCTAATAGAAGAAAAGGGAAATCTATGCATAGATGAGGGCAATAGTAAGCAGTCAAGGAGAACAAGCCAGAGTTCGATCAAATCAGGTACTTATGCCATCCAACCTCACTAGCTGGGGCAGCCGCATGGAGACAGCCAGGTTGGAGTCCCATTGGAGAGGCCTGGGCAGAGCATCCTCCCCTCAGGTGACACTTCCATCTGACCATCCCCATAAGGGCTGTACTTATAGGACAGATGACGGAGTCTGAAGTTAAACATTGCTTGCCTACATGCAATTAGGAGAGAGCTGCATTCCTGTGTTATCACGTCTTTACAGCTTCAAGGAGCCTGAGCTAAGTGTGCTTGCCTCCCCTCCCGGATTCCATTCCAGGGGGGCCAGTCCAGCCTGGAGCCAGAGGGAATGTAAGGCAAAATTTGTAGCTCTTGGCGTCCAGACCAGAAGGACCAATTCTGACCTGGAGGCCGGCTAATGACATCAGGCTCCTCAGGTCACTTAGGTAGCACAAGTCTCACAAACAGCATTTGTTAGCCTGCCTGCGTACTTGGAGCTCGGGGTGGTCAGTTATGCAGGACAAATCACAGAAACCTCCAACCATACACTACAACTTCAAAAAGGGAAATTATCGGATTCTGCTAATTCTGCATAGCACCTAACAGAATATTTGCTGCAAGGGCCATAGGTATGTTTGGTAATTCTTAAACTCTTAATTTGTGCTCCCTCAGAATAAAAGTATGCTCTGCAAATTATATTTCAGCCTGGCTGTCAATACTGATATGCCCCATATTTAATTTTAAGCAGAAAGCAGTTTTTCATCCTGAAGGAGCCAGGTACACAATCATGAAAACAAGAAGCTCAGAATTAGAAGTTCTAATCCAATAATAAATGATACTTATAAATTGAATGTTAGTATTCAGCAATATCATATCATGCTCCCATAACCACACAAGCATGGCAATGTTTTTATTCTCTTGAAAGAATAAGAAACCATAGCTCAGAAAGGTTAACTGATTTTCTCAAGGAACCTGTGCCTTCTCACTGAGAGCCAAGTGTTCTAAAGTGTTCATTAAAACTTAAAAAATGGATTTTATTAACCAGTCTAGTAGTAATAACACTGTGACTTTTAGTGGGTTTTAGTTTATTCAGCCCATCTTCTACTCCTCGCCCTTGTTCTAGGAGAAAGGCCCTGCCTTCCTTAGTGGATGCTGTAGTATTCTGCCCAGATCCCCATCCCTTTCTCCTCCAGACTGAAGAGCCCATTCCCCCAGCTCTTGGGAATGTTGACAGCTGACCACTTAGAGCTGAGTCCCCCTCTAGAAAGTACCCTAGCTGAAGAGAACTATAGTTAGCCTAAAGTCTATACTAAAGTCTATAGCCTAAAGTCACATCCAGTCCCAGGAGCAACCTACTAATGACTAGTGGATTCAGGAGTAAAAAGCCCTAGGCCCCTCCTCCGATTCAGAACAACTCTACAGAGACATCCCACTTTCATTGTTTTCTCTGGAATTGGCTGAGGTTTTTGTCATGACTAAGACAAAAAGCTAAATGTCTCCTGTTTTCAGTCCTTTCTAAACCTCTCACAGATAACTGATTTTAAGAGCACTTAAATTTGCATGTACTTCCTGCATGCAGATCTCTTTCTCAGAGCCTGCTTACCAGGGAACCCAACCTGAAACAAAGCCCTTGTAGTGGAATGAACACAAGACCTCCGCAGATGCAGTCATGGTATCTCCCTCACCTATACATTTTGATTGCTTCAAGGACTAGCTATGACCCAGGCTATACCAACCAGAGTTTCTCTTAGAGACGTTTTTAAAATTGGGCAGGGTTAGAGACTTCCTTTTTATCCTTTGGACATAACCTATAAGGCTTTGGGACTTAGTCGGCTGTATATCAATGCCCACTGCTGTGTAGTCTATGTGAATAAAAGAAGCAGAAAGCAGGGACAGAATGAATTTTGTGCCCAGCCCTTTTTAGTGTAGTGGATAATTGAGCTTATGCATTAACTTTTTTGCTTAAGTTAATTCAAGTTTGAATTTCTGAATATAAAATCAAAGGACTCTGATCAATGAATATTTTATCTTCAAGGTTTATAAAAATAAAATAATAAAAAGACCACTCACTTATTCAGATGGTTGGGAAAATTTAGGTTTCTTCATATATTCACCATTTGGAGGAAAGGAAATAAGCTATTGTTCTCTAGAAACCATTATGAAAAGAGTCTAAAATTACCTTAATTGATTTCAGACCTCAGAAAGCTGAAAACACATTGTTGTAACATGAAAGAATGAATATAAGCTGCAGGCAGATGCAGTAAGTAGGCCCTTTTTTTTCTGCTTGGGAATTTATCTTTGTATTTATTTTAGTAGCTGTTACACAAATGATTCTTTCTTTGAGAATGTATGTAGACCTTTATCATTCCCTTTAAAAAAATTAATTTCCTTTCCATGAATGGCTTTCTGCCTGTGAACTAATGGAAACATATGCCTTTCATGTATTAGCAGTTTTTGTGTGCTTGGTACAAAAGAGATTTTAGTGTGTTGGGCATTTGATATCCTTTAATTCCCCTCTGTAAATCTCAGAGACGTTTTCTCTGGCTGAAAACTAAATCACTGTGTGTAGCAGTAAAGAAAGCTATACTGGATCGGGGGATGGGAAGACATCGAGGAACCTGCAAATATGCCTCCTTTAGCCTGTACTTTTCATTTTGTCCCTGTGCTTTCACTCCCAAAGCTTTCCAGTTCCTCCAGATTTTCTCAACAATCACCACCTCAGTTTACATTAGCTCAGCAAAGATTTACAGAGAACCTGTTATATGTCAGGGATTATGATAAGTCTTATATTGAACATTTCCCAGACGTTTTTGTTTTTTCCCCTCTAATGTGGGTCTTTTTATGATAAACCTTCTATAGCTTTTTTTAAATGCCTGATAACACATGTGTTACACTTTCACATAGTAATGTCAATTTGACTAGTTATATAAATCTAAATGAAAAAAATCTTTCTTCAGTACTTGAAAAACGTCCTTCTCTTCTTGCATCCAAAGATACTATGATGTCAGTCTGATTCTTGTTTCTTTACTCTTTTTCTGGAATTTCGTACCTTTTTTTCCCCTTCCTTTGGCCTTTTATGTGCTTTTTCAATATAACGTATTTATTTCACCTTTTTAGATTTGGCAATTTTGTCTTTATTATTTCTTCAGATGTCTCTCTCCCTCTCTCTCCCCCCTCCCTTCCTTCCTCCATTTTCCCTCCTCCTACTCCTCTCTCCTTCCCCTCTTTTTTAAAAAAATTCATCTTAGTATGCGTTGCTACTATTCTGTATTCCGTATTTCTGAACTTGTCTTTTACATATGCTCTCTATTCTTTCTGCTTTCAGGGAGGGTAATTCCATTTGTTGTTCTACTTCACAAACACACCTAGTATGTTCCTTATTTCAACATCATAGATTTTATGCTCTAATAATTCTACTGAATTCATGATTGTGGGTCTTGTTTTATATTGTTAATACCTTTACTAATTTACAGTTAATTTACTTGTGACCTCTTTTTGCGAGTTTTTAGGGTTTTCTCTTTCTCCTGGAATTGTGAATGTTCCCAGTGATTTGACATAGTATGGTTCCCTTTTATTCATGTTCTAGGCTCTTGATGGGCCATTTTAATCTGGAGATTTATCATTCAGTTTGGGAAATTTCATTCTTTGGCAATTTACTTCCATCTGTTTCCTGTAGTCTCTCTTTCTTGTACTGCAGTTAGAGGTTGGAGCTAGTCAACTGTTTACCTATTTTCTTATTTTTAGTCTCTTATTTTCCGTCTCTTTGTCTCATTCTACTTGAGATTTTTCTCAACTTTATCTTTCGGCCCTATTGAACTTTAAATTCTGACTATCTTACTGTTTTTTTTCCTTCTTTTTTTTTTAATTTTTTTATTATGTTATGTTAGTCACCATACAGTATGCCATGAGTTTTTGATATCTTATCATTATCAAGAACTCTTTGATGGTCTTTGACTTTCTCCTGTTTTAGTAGAATTCTGCTTTTATTTTTCAGATGAAATATCTTGTGCTTTGTATTAATACTTTCAGTTTTCTTTTACTGTATACACTGTCTCTGTTTCCTTCAATTTCCCTTTTTTTTTTTTCCAAGTACGAGGCTCATCAAATGCCTACTATTTTGGGGCTGTCCTTTTAAATTAAAAGTGAGACACTAGAAAAGCCTCTTTTCTATTGTCTTAACTCTAGGGTTATCAGATGTCAAACCCAGCTTTTACTAATGGATCTCCAAAATGTCAGTTTTAGGACATTATTTTTGTCTGAGGAAATAAAATAATCCTTACTCTCCTGTCTGGTAAGTATATGCCTTAGGTGTTCATGTTCTGGAATCATGAAGGAAGAACTGGGATGAGAATACTCACAGTTCAGTGTATAGACTTAAACTTAATTCTGCCATTTTCAGGTCTGCATCTCAGCCATGAACCATCTCCACTGAGAGTATTGTCCCCAGCCAGCCCCTCACTGGTTCAGTTTCTCCAGAAACTAATCCTCCCTGACCCTCAGTTGGCAAAAGGGAATAATAATAGCTGACTTTGCAACCTGGAGAAGGGACACAGGAAGGGAATCAAAACATCTCCAGATACATGATTTCAAACTATCCTCATAATGCTAGTCATGTGCCTCAGCCCCACATGCCAAGTTATATGGTATTTTCAGTTGCTGAGCCACTCTTGGGATTCCACAGGAAAATGTGGTCTCCTTTCCCCCATGAAGGCAGTTCCATTGTCAATTCCTTTGCTTTGCTTAAGTCAAGTACCCCTCCTCCATCTTTCTGCCTTCCAACATTTTTGAAATGGCTTTTGGGCTATGTGGTCATGTTCTCAGTGATCTTGTTTGTTAATAATACCTCTAAAAATTCACCATTAATTTGGTTCCACTTTTAGAGGAAGAAGACATACTATGCACATATGGTAGGAATAACAAGATTAATTAGAATTTTATATTTGTCAGCCTATTTTGTGATTCATGATTGCAAGCTTCTTTGATGTTTATTTCTCTGCTTTATTTTTTGTTTTTTAGAATACTTATTGACCAAATGCTCCTTGCTGTAAGATTGTAGAATCATAATTATTTTTGTACTGTTATTATTTGAACGTCTATTTTTCTACCAATACCTATAATCTATCAGTATCCTATCCCTCAGTAGGATAATGTAAAGCATAATTTTACTTACTACCTGCAACCCCTTTGTATGATTGAAGTAATCTTATTTCTGAAAAACACACCTTTTTAAAAATCATTTTGGTTTATTGTTCCTTACAAAAAGTGTTTTAATTACATTTCTGAACCTTTTTAATATGGCCCTTATTTAGACATTAATTTTTAGTTTCAACAAGTGGTTAGTCCCATGTTTTCTGTCTTCCTCATGCTTGAGATATTTAGCTGTAGTCATTACTCAACTGGTCAAAGTATTTCTGTGAGTTTATATTTTTGTTTTTGTTTTTTGGAGGGCGGTGGTTTTTGTTTTATATGCAGACAGGCAGGGGTTCATGGGTGGGTTAATTCTTAATTCCTGAGATGGTTTCTCTGTTGCCTTTATATATGAACACAACGTAACTTTACTACAAGATATATTCATAGACAGTCATGCCTTTGAAATTCTGTGTGCTTTGAATTCCCTGGACCATCTAGGATATGTGAATGGACCTCAGGGAGTTTGTGAACCAACTCCATGTATGAATGAGTATACATGCATTTTTCCAGGGAAGAGGTGCATAATCAGATTGTCAAAGATACCCATTTCTCCAAAAGTTCTTTATAAACTTTGTACCAATGTATTCTAAATAATATTTAGTATTGCCAACCTATTTTTCTTTTCCTTTGCTGATAACTTACTGGGAAGCTTTTAGGAATTTACTTAATGTTTTAATTTCAGAAATTTCACCCCAGTATGTCTACATGTTTTTCTTTTTCCATTAACTTTGCCAGGTATTTAAAGAGTTCTTTTAGCCTGAAAACTTCAGTCTTGTGTAAACTCGGAATTTTTTTTCCCGTTATTTCTTTATATAGTGCATTTTCTCCACCATCTTTGTTTTCTTCTGAGATTTTTGTAATGGATATAAAGGATTCTTCCTTCTTTTTCTACCTTAATATCTCTCCTTTTTGAATCATATTTAACTACTATACCCTTTACCTCAAGGATTTGAAAACAGTTGAGCTGTTAAGGTAATTCCTGCTAAGCAAAGCCAGGTGGGTTTGGGGTTTTTTTGTTTGTTTGTTTTGTTGTGTTTTCCCTTTTAAAAACAATTTTTTTTCTTGAGGCAGGCTGAATTTAATTCAAACAATACACTCTCTGTCACAACTATATAACTAGGAACTGTGCTATTTTCATAACAGTACCCATTTTCTAAAAATGCCAAATATTCTAAGGGAAACATAGGGGCCAGTCTTAAATGTCATTTAATGGTGGTGGAATTGTGATGGCATACTGGGGTGTGAAGCAGGCTCTTTCTCATCTTTATTCAGCCCCTTCTTTGACAGTCCACTGTTTTTGGTATTGGAGTAATTCCCCCTGGTTTATTTACTCTCTACTTAGCTAATTCAAGGCCTGAGTGGATGTCCTAAAATCTTATTTAGCCCTGCTGAATTCATAGACTGGCCTGCCTCTAGTTTCCTGTGTTCAGAGGTTAGGGATTTTCCCAGAACTTTCTTGGCACACACTTGTTCAAAATTTAAATCTGAAGCTACCTTCTAAAATGCTGTTTTTTGAGTAATAATTTATGCTTACTCCATACCTTCTCCTATTCCCTAATCTTTACTGTGCTTAAAAACTTTTAATGGCTCAGCGTTTTTTTCCCAAATAATAAAATCCAAGAAACCTTGCATTTAATAGATTCCTAAATCTAGCCAGTAACCTATTTTTCCAGCATGGAAAAGCATCTGTCTTTTTGAACCAAACAAGTCTGTTCATTGTTTCCTAGATAACCATGTTTCTGATGCTTTAGATAAGTTACCCTCGTGTCCAGCATGTCCTCTTCCATCTTCATCTGTATAAATATTAAAGAACTGATTGGTTACTGAGGATGCTACTTTAAGATCTGACTTAATAAAGGAGTTAATAAAATGAAGTCCCTTTCATTTGATCAGTAGTCCAAACCTTGATGGAATTAGGAAGCTCAGATAGAAAGTGAAAGAAGTTATCTTGTTCTTCAAAGCTGTCAGTAAATTTCAAGAATACAAAGGACTATATCAGTATCTTTGGGCTGTTTAGATAGACATAAAACCTAGAGCTTTGAGGTTTAGTAACATAAGCTGATAGGAATATTAACATCTACTTCATCACATGGTTGGCCCAAGAAGCACCAAACAAACCAAAAACCCAGAACTCATATAGCCAAATTCCCATGAGTTTAGATTGCACTGAACACAGCTTATTTCTATGTGGAGAAACTGCTAATATTTTAGTTTTTATCTGATTTACCTAAAAGCAAGCAAGCAAAGATAACAAAACACAGGGTTTTTAAAGGTGCCATAATAAGTAAAGTGTTAGTAGGACACTACAAAGTTATCATCCTTTCCCTCTAGGAGAATTCAAAACCTATGCAAGTTCCTGGGCTTCTTGATGATAAAACTAACAAAATATGCTAAGAAGGCCACATGTGGAAAATACCAAATACATCAGACTTTATTGAATTTATAGCACCATTAGTTTCACACAGATATTTCAAAGGAAAGTAAATATGGTGATGTTAATATGGTATTTAATGAAAGTTAATTTCCAGGTTCTGAAATATTACAATGTGCAAAAATGAATTTTTTATAGAGTTAGTGAAATATATCTCTCAGTTGTCCTGAAGAAACAGTGTTATGGTCAAGGCCTTCATAATACTGTCCTCACTTCTTGCTGAGTGCCCTTTAACTTTCCATTGAATTACCTAAAATTAAACTCAGTCCATATTCCTATATGGACTTATTTTTTAAGAAAACTACCTGAACTGCTTCTAATCACTTTGATTCAAATTCAGAGAAATTGGAGTATAAGTTTTATGTAAGATAATGTCAAACATTCACCAAACCATTTGGGATTTCTTTCCAAACAGAATGTGGATGTGGTTACAGCTGCTGTTTGAGAAATGACTAAGAAAAAAAAAAAAGAAAAGAAAAAAGAAATGAAGATAAAAGGTAAGATTAATATTGCCATACCTTTGACATTACCATTAAAAGAAAAACATTTGCAATCATATCTGAAATGTGCCTAATGTTAGACAGGAACTTTCCATGAGTATTGTGCTTATTAGTATATTTAGGCAACTCAGAATTTAATGAAATCCAAGGTACCAAATTAGGAAAAAACACTGCACAGTGTGATAGAATGTTTGGTAGACCATAGTGCTTTTTAAAATACTGTTTTTAATTAGCTTCTTTGTGTTGTTTTTTTGGTGTGGTATACTAACTTTACTTTTTTCCCCCCATTATTTAACTTTCCTGAGGAATAATTGACAAAGATAATTGTATATATTTAAAGTGTACAGTGTGATGATTTGATATAAATTGTGGAATGATTGAGGTGAAACGTGCATTAATGAACTAGCTTTGGTTTTGATCTACAAAAGATATACAGAACATTAGTAAATCTTATTATGTGTAAGCTAAAACAAATGAATCATTCAGACTTTCTTAAAGTTAAAATACTTGGTTAAAACAGTGAAATGGGGTGCCTGGGTGGCACGGCGGTTGAGCGTCTGCCTTCGGCTCAGGGCGTGATCCCGGCGTTCTGGGATCGAGCCCCACATCAGGCTCCTCCGCTATGAGCCTGCTTCTTCCTCTCCCACTCCCCCTGCTTATGTTCCCTCTCTCGCTGGCTGTCTCTATCTCTGTCAAATAAATAAATAAAAATCTTTAAAAAAAAACAGTGAAATAAAATTTAAAAAAAATAAACTGCAACAAAAGTTATACACATACTCAGTGACAAAATCTGCAAAGCTGTAATTATTTTAAATCAGTGGCATGGAAGATAATTGATAGATAAAAATTAAAGGAATCATGATTTTAATGTGGGTGACTACAAATAAAGTGTTTAAGTTAGGGACTTGAGATGTCACATAGAAAATGTTTCTGCAGTTTTAAATAGGTTACTCAAAATATTTAGGATAAACTAAGACTTTTTGCCCAGAATGTCAATAAACTCAACTCTAATTGTATTTTATTGCTTCTGAGATAAGTTTATCTACCTCTATTCTTCATATAATCCTTAGGTCTTAACCTCCTGGTCTCTCATTTATCTTCACTATTCACTGAGCATTTTTTTGTTGTAACTCTGTACTGTGATCTTGATTTTTTAATTTAATTTTTATTTTCTTCATTTTTATTAAGAAAAACAGTTAACCCTTGAACAACATGGGTTCAAGCTATGCAGGCCCACTTATATGTGGATTTTTTTTATAATACAGTAGTATAAATGTATTTTCTCTTATGATTCTCTTAATAACATTGTCTTCTCTCTAGCTTACCTTATTATAAGACTATTGAATATAATACATATAACATACAAAATATGTGTTAATCATCTGTTTTTGTTACTATTAAGGGTTCTGGCCAATAATAGGCTATTAGTAGTTAAGTTTTGGGGGAGTCAAATGTTATATGCAGATACCCCTAGTACTTATTTATTTTATAACTGGAACTTTTTACCTTTTGACCATCTTCCTTCAATTCTCCCTCTTCCACCCCTGCTTCTGGTAACGACAAATCTGACCTCTTTTTCTGTGAGTTTGTGTTTTTTTTTTTAATTCCACATATAAATGAGATCAAAGTATTTGTTTTTCTCTTTCTGACTTACCTCATTTAACATAATGCCTTCAGAATCTATCCATGTTGTCACAAATGGGATTGACTCTTTTTTATGGTTGAATAATATTCCTGTGTGTGTGTGTGTGTGTGTGTGTGTGTGTATAATGGTACATATACTTCTTTATCCATCCATCAGTGGAACTTAGGTTGTCTCCATGTGTTGGCTATTGAGAATAATGCTGTTATGAACATGGGGGTGTAGATACCTATTTGAGCTAGTGGTTTTCTTTTGGATATATTCCCAAAAGTGGAATTTATGGATCTTATGGTAGTTCTGTTTTTAATTTTTTGAGTAATCTCTGTACTCTTTTCCATAGTAGCTGTACCAATTTACAGTCCTTCCAACAGTACACACTTGTTTCCTTTTCTCCCATCCATGCCAGCATTTGTTCTCTTTTTTAATGATGGCTATTCTAACAGGTATGAGATGACTTTAATTTGCATTTCCCTAATGACTAGTGACATTGAGCATCTTTTCATGTGCCTGTTGGCCATTCATAGATCTTCTTGATAATAATGTCTATTCAGGTCATCTGCCCATTTCTTAATTGGACTATTTGGGGGTTTTTCCTGTTGAGTTGTCTGAGTTTTTGTATATTTTGGGTATTGTCCCCTTATCACATAGATGGTTTGCAAGTATTTTTTCCCATTCTGTAAATTGTCTTTTCACTTTGTTGATGGTTTCTTTTGCTGCGCAAAGCTTTTTAGTTTGATGTAGTCCCACTTGTCTTTTTTAATTTGTTGCTTGTGCTTTAGGTGTGATTTCCAAAAAACCATTACCAAGATCCATGTCAAGTTTTTTTTCCTTAATTTTCTTCTGGGAATTTTATGGTTTTAGGTCTTACATTGAAGTCTTTAATCCATTTTGAGTTAATTGTCATGAGTTGTGGAAGATGGGGTCATGTTTCATGCATTTACATGTAAATATCTAGTTTTCCCAGCACCATTTATCAAAGAGACTATCATTTCCCTATTGAGTGTTCTTGTCTTCCACGTCATATATTAGTCCACTATATATAGTTGGCTTTATTTTTGGGCTTTTGATTCTGTTCCATTGATCTATTTGGTTTTATTCCAGTACCATACTATTTTAATTACTATAACTTTATAGTACACAGGTATACCTCATTTTATTGTGCTTTGCTTTACTGTGCTTTGCAGATATTGTGCTTCTTATAAATTGAAGGTTTGTGGTGTGTATTGAGCAAATTTATTGGCACCCTTTTTATAGCAGCATTTGCTCACTTCAAGTCACTATCACATTTTGCTAATTCTCACAATATTTCAATTTTTTCATTATTATTATATTGGTTATGGTTATCTGTGAACTGTGATCTTTGATCTTACTATTGTAATTGTTTTGGGGCACCAAAAACCACACCCACCTAAGATGGCAGATTTAATTCATAAATGTTGTGTGTATTCTGACTGCACCACCAACTGGCAATTTCTCCATTTCTTTCCATCTCCTCAGGCCTCCCTATTCCCTAAGACACAAAAGTGTTGAACGTAGTCCAAATAATAACCCTACAATGTCTTCTGAGTGTTTCAGTGAAAGTAAGACTGAGCTGATAGGGCAAACTTTATTCCTGTCTTATTTTAGGAAATTACCATAGTTGCCTCAACCTTCAGCAACCACCACCCTGATCAGTCAGCATCCATCAACACAGGCAAGACCCTCCATTAGTAAAAAGATAATGATTCACTGAAAGCTAAGATGCTGTTTAGCTATTTTTAGCAATAAGATATTTTTAAATTAAGGTATGTACCTTTTTTGACACAACGCTATTGCATACCTAATAGACTACAGTATAGTGTAAATATGTTTATATGCATTAGGAAACAAAAAAGTTTGTCCTGCTTTATTGAGATATCTGCTTTATTACAGTGGTCTGGAACTGAATTCACAGTATCTCCAAGGTTTGCCTGTATAAAATCATGTCATGTGCAAATAGAGACAGTTTTACTTCTTTGTTTACAATTCTAATGCCTCTATTTCTTTTTCTTGCCTGATTGCTCAACCTATAACAACTTCCAGTACTATGTTGAATAGGGTGATAAGAGGAGGCACCCTTATCTTGTTCCTGATCCTAGAGGAAAAGCTTTAAATCTTTCACTGTTGAATATGATGTTATCTGTATGCTTGTCATATATGGCCTTTACTATGTTGATATGTTCCTTCTGTGCCTAATTTTTAAGTGTTTTTTATCATGAATCGCTGGTGAATTTTGTCAAATGCTTTTTCTGCATCTGTTGAGATGATTGTATGATTCTTTTTTTTCATTCTGTTAATGTGATATATCATGTGGATTGATTTGCACATGTTAAGCCATCCTTGCATCCTAGGGATAAATCTCACTTGATCTTGGTGAATGATGTGATCTTGATTTAACTTGTAATATGATTCCTGAAATTTTTTTCTCTTTAATTTTATTTTCTTAGCTTATTGTCTTCTCACATGGAATGTATATTGAAAGAAAGTTGTTCCTAAATTTTCCTATATCTACAAACAAAATAGTATCCCCATCACATGTAGCAATATCTTCCTATGGCAGAAATATTAGTACATCAGGCTTTGACCAAAATGACCTTGCCCTTAAGATTCCCCTCAGCTTAACATTCCTCTCTTTGTAGTGGAATAAAAATAAAATCAGATTTAATGATTATTTTATAATCATGCTTTTGGTGTTAATTCCTGAAGATATTTGCCAATATTATCTTCTAAAACTTTTGTAGTTGTTTTATAGTTTCACATTTTACATTCAGTTTTTAGTGGATTTTTAATTAAATTTTGTATATGGTTTGAGACTTATGTTGAGGCACTTTTTTTTTGCCTGTGTATATTTAACTGCTCCAACACCATTTGACAAAAAGTCTATCTGTGCTCCATTGAATTGCTTTTGTACCTTTTTTGTTGTTTTTGAATATTTGACTTTCTCAATTTCTGCTTTTAATTTCACTGATTTCTGACCTTATCTTAATTTTTTTCCCCTTACTTCTTCTTGCTTTGAGCTTAATTTGCTCTTTATTTTCTTGTGGTGGGAATGTTAGATTACTGATTTGAGATATTGGTATGAAAAGTGATTTTTAATTGAAATGTGGAATTTTGGGGGGGTTTATGAGACTCTGGATCTTATTTAAATCTGTGTTTCAACAGGCTTCCTCTAGCCTCTAGTGAGGCGCCATCTCTGCTTACTCCTCCCTCATTGGAGGTGGTGATGGGGGGGGATCCAGATTCTCTGCTTAGCCTCTGCCAACACCTGATGAGGAAGGGGCACCTCACTACTGCTAGGCAGGTTTGGGAGTTCAGACTCTCCATTAGGCCCCTATTGATAATATTCTAGCTCGGAGGAGCAGTGTGCTTCTTTAGTTGCTTTCCTCCACCTATACTGAAGAGGGTGGCATCTTTATCATTGAGTGGTGTTGATAATCCTGACTCTCCATTAGGCCTGCCAAAACACAACACTAGTTGGGAGGGAGAAGTATACTTTGTTACTACTATGTGGGAATTAACATCCTGGCTCTCCACAGAGCCTTTTCTGACCCCATTATGGTAGTGATTAGGAGGAGGGGTTAGGATGCTTTGTTACATCCTGGCAAGGGTAGAATTATAATTTTGAGTGGGGCCACAGTTTTTTCTGTGATGTTTGGCTAGCGTAGAATGATTTTTGTCTGAAAGTTTTCTGTCTTGCAAGATTGACCCTTTCATGGTTTTGGCTAAAGACAGTTGGCTTTTCTTGGGCTTTTTTTTTTTTTTTAATCTGAGCCCATTGGCATTTCTAAGTTGCTGCTTTAGTACTCAGTCTGGGATATTTGAGGCTAAAAGAAAACCAAGGGTACTCATTAGTGTGTCATTCCTTGAGTCCTGAGGGCTGTAGCTAGTTTGCTTCTCTCCATCTTTCAGATTCTTTTTATGTATGATAAATATATATATATATGAAATGTCCCAGATTTTTAGCTATATCTAGTAGGAAGACTAAGGACAAATATGTCTGTTCCATCTTTTCAGGTCTACAAGTCCAGATTTGATTTCTCTATAAGAACTTTTTATCTTTTCAGATTTGCTGTTTTTGATTCTGTTGATTTTAATTTGTTATCAACATCTTGCTATATTGAGTCTCTCATGTGCTGCGTATCATTCGTTTATTAGACCTATCAGAATGTTGGTTTGAATTGCCGTATTGTCCTTATCATAGAAGTCCATCATTTTATCATCCTGGTTTTAATGTCTTCTTTTCACTGAATATATTCATTTAAACTCTTCTATATCTTGGCTATTGTGAATAATGCAATGAAAATGGGAGTTCAGATATCTCTTCCAAGATACAGAAACAACCTAAGTGTATGTTAACAGCAAATAGATCAAGAATATGTATATATGTATGTGTATACACACACACATACACACACAAAGGAGTATTATTCAGCCATAAAAAAGAAGGAAATCCTACCATTTGCAACAGATATGAATGCACCTGGAGGGAATTATGCCAAGTGAAATAAGTCAGAGAAAGACAAATACTGTGTGATATTTGTGGAATCAAAAAATTGTCCAACTCCTGGAAACGGAAAATAGAATGGTACTTCACAGGGGTGGATGAAATGGGGAGATGCTGATCAAAGGATACAAATTACAACTAAAAAATAAATAAATTTTGAGGATCTAATGTATAGCATGTTGACTGTAGTTAATAATGCTGTATTATGTACTTGAAATGTGCTAAGAGAATAGATCTAATGCGTTCTAACCACAAAAAATAAGGTAACTATGTGAGGTAATGGGTGTGTTAGTTTATTTGATATTGGTAAATATTTCATAATGTATACATATAGCAAATTACCAGGTATACTTTTAAATAAATAAATATTTAAATAAAATTGTATACATTTAGAGAGAAAGTGAGCATGGGGTGGGGGTAGGGCAGAGAGAGAGAGGGGAGAGAGAGTCTTAAGCAGACCGTGCACTGAGTGTGGAGCCTGATGCTGGGCTCAATCCCATGATCCAGAGATCACAACCTGAGCCAAAACCAAGAGTCTGAAACTTAACCAGCTGTGCCACCCAGGCACCCCTATACAATTTTATTTATTAATTATGTCTCAGTAGCTGGAAAAATTCTTCTATAATGCAAATCATTTGTTCTGGGTATTTCATTTGCTTTTTGGTTGTTTCTGTCATAATTTCTGTTCCTATTTTTTTTTTTAGTAAAAGAAGTAATTTTTATTTATTTTTTTAAAATATTTTTTATGTTAGTCACCATACAGTACACCCCTAGTTTTTGATGTAAAGTTCCATGATTCATTACTTGCGTATAACACCCAGTGCAATGCAATATGTGCCCTCTTTAATACCCATCACCAGCCTATCCCATTCCCCCACCCCCCTCTCCTATATTTCTCTGTTTTTTGTACTTTTTGCATATTTGTCATGACATTTATTTTCATCTTATTTATAAGTAGAGTGGGAAACTCCATGAACAGGTACTATTTGCTCTGGTTAATGTGCGTGAATTTTTCTTGATTCTTTCCCAATATATCTGAGGCCCACTTTGTCTTAAGAGTTTCTATATGAGGGGCGCCTGGGTGGCTCAGTCGTTAAACGTCTGCCTTGGGCTCAGGTCATGATCCCAGGATCCTGGGATCAAGCCCCACATCGGGCTCCTTGCTCAGCGGGAAGCCTGCTTCTCCTTCTCCCACTCCCCCTGCTTGTGTTCCCTCTCTCCCTGTGTCTCTGTCAAGTAAATTAAATCTTCAAAAAAAAAGTTTCTATATGAGAGTTGTATAGTAAGTGTAATATTCACATTTTTGTTTTGTAATCCAGTTACCTTTCAGAACTGGTGGTGGCCAGAGAAAGAGGGACAGAAACTTCCAGGAATAGGTCTTGAGTGTATATGTCATTTTTTAGATGGCCTTAGCAAGTAGCGTTAATGGGGTGTGGGAAAGTTAATATTTCAATGCATAAAATTTCTGGAAAAAAACATTTTGGGGTCTCTTATTTTTGTTAATTTCATTAAATCCAAAGAAAGTAGACTTGATATTCTAAGACTTTCCTGGACATGATTTTTTTAACTTTAATTTATAAAATGATTTAATCTTCCTTTAATTAGCTCAGCAGATTGGTATCTCTGTTGTGTGAGGAGATTCCTCACATGCTTTAAATTTTTCCTTCAAATCTCTGTGGAGCCTTGGGAAATTTGCTTTAGATGGCGACAGTTACCCTAAGTTCTCATACCCCATACTTCATCTTCTCTCCTAAAATTATATCAGCTCTTCTCATCCAGCAGAGGTAAACATAGGTGGTATCTGTCAGGAAAATTCTCTGAAATTTGGAAATGAGAAAAAATATATTACTGTGCTTGACTTTCTTTTGTTTGGGCTATTTTACAATTTTGTAAGGCAGAGATTAAATTTGTAGATTTTTTATCTGGTAGAAATGAAACTCCTTTCTCTTTATTGAAACAGATAACTCCTGAAGGTTTTTGGCTGTTAGACATTAGCAGTTTTTATATCTAACCCAACAATTTTATTCTGCCATTTCTTTTTAAATTTTTTATTTTAATTCCAGTATAGTTAACATACAGTGTTATATTAGTTTCAGGTGTACAAAATAGTGATTCAGCACCTCCATACATCACCTGGTACTCATTACAACAAGTGCACGCCTTAATCCCCATCACCTATTTCATCCAACCCCTCACCCACCTCCTTTCTGGTAACCATCAGTTTATTCCCTGCTGTTAAGAGTCAGCTTCTTGATTTTCTTTTCTTCCCCTACGATTGTTTGTTCTCTTTCTTAAATTCCACGAATGAGTGAAATTATAAGGTATCTGTCTTTGTTAAATTACTATATACCTAACTTTTCAGATATTCTCCAGGCTTCTTTTTTTAAACTATCCTGTTTTATAATTAATGAATTAAAAAACATCTTTAACATTGTTCATTTTTTATTTCCCTTAGATTCA
>NW_024423319.1:101514958-101560374 GCF_017311325.1 Ursus maritimus | reverse complement strand
CTAAGAGAATAGATCTAATGCGTTCTAACCACAAAAAATAAGGTAACTATGTGAGGTAATGGGTGTGTTAGTTTATTTGATATTGGTAAATATTTCATAATGTATACATATAGCAAATTACCAGGTATACTTTTAAATAAATAAATATTTAAATAAAATTGTATACATTTAGAGAGAAAGTGAGCATGGGGTGGGGGTAGGGCAGAGAGAGAGAGGGGAGAGAGAGTCTTAAGCAGACCGTGCACTGAGTGTGGAGCCTGATGCTGGGCTCAATCCCATGATCCAGAGATCACAACCTGAGCCAAAACCAAGAGTCTGAAACTTAACCAGCTGTGCCACCCAGGCACCCCTATACAATTTTATTTATTAATTATGTCTCAGTAGCTGGAAAAATTCTTCTATAATGCAAATCATTTGTTCTGGGTATTTCATTTGCTTTTTGGTTGTTTCTGTCATAATTTCTGTTCCTATTTTTTTTTTTAGTAAAAGAAGTAATTTTTATTTATTTTTTTAAAATATTTTTTATGTTAGTCACCATACAGTACACCCCTAGTTTTTGATGTAAAGTTCCATGATTCATTACTTGCGTATAACACCCAGTGCAATGCAATATGTGCCCTCTTTAATACCCATCACCAGCCTATCCCATTCCCCCACCCCCCTCCCCTCCAAAGCCCTCAATTTGTTTCCCAGAGTCCATAGTCTCTCATGGTCCATTCCCCCTTCTGTTTACCCCCCCTTTCTTCTTCCCTTTCTGTTCCTATTTTTTTTTTTTGCCCTCTTTCAAATTACGTTCCTATATTTCTCTGTTTTTTGTACTTTTTGCATATTTGTCATGACATTTATTTTCATCTTATTTATAAGTAGAGTGGGAAACTCCATGAACAGGTACTATTTGCTCTGGTTAATGTGCGTGAATTTTTCTTGATTCTTTCCCAATATATCTGAGGCCCACTTTGTCTTAAGAGTTTCTATATGAGGGGCGCCTGGGTGGCTCAGTCGTTAAACGTCTGCCTTGGGCTCAGGTCATGATCCCAGGATCCTGGGATCAAGCCCCACATCGGGCTCCTTGCTCAGCGGGAAGCCTGCTTCTCCTTCTCCCACTCCCCCTGCTTGTGTTCCCTCTCTCCCTGTGTCTCTGTCAAGTAAATTAAATCTTCAAAAAAAAAGTTTCTATATGAGAGTTGTATAGTAAGTGTAATATTCACATTTTTGTTTTGTAATCCAGTTACCTTTCAGAACTGGTGGTGGCCAGAGAAAGAGGGACAGAAACTTCCAGGAATAGGTCTTGAGTGTATATGTCATTTTTTAGATGGCCTTAGCAAGTAGCGTTAATGGGGTGTGGGAAAGTTAATATTTCAATGCATAAAATTTCTGGAAAAAAACATTTTGGGGTCTCTTATTTTTGTTAATTTCATTAAATCCAAAGAAAGTAGACTTGATATTCTAAGACTTTCCTGGACATGATTTTTTTAACTTTAATTTATAAAATGATTTAATCTTCCTTTAATTAGCTCAGCAGATTGGTATCTCTGTTGTGTGAGGAGATTCCTCACATGCTTTAAATTTTTCCTTCAAATCTCTGTGGAGCCTTGGGAAATTTGCTTTAGATGGCGACAGTTACCCTAAGTTCTCATACCCCATACTTCATCTTCTCTCCTAAAATTATATCAGCTCTTCTCATCCAGCAGAGGTAAACATAGGTGGTATCTGTCAGGAAAATTCTCTGAAATTTGGAAATGAGAAAAAATATATTACTGTGCTTGACTTTCTTTTGTTTGGGCTATTTTACAATTTTGTAAGGCAGAGATTAAATTTGTAGATTTTTTATCTGGTAGAAATGAAACTCCTTTCTCTTTATTGAAACAGATAACTCCTGAAGGTTTTTGGCTGTTAGACATTAGCAGTTTTTATATCTAACCCAACAATTTTATTCTGCCATTTCTTTTTAAATTTTTTATTTTAATTCCAGTATAGTTAACATACAGTGTTATATTAGTTTCAGGTGTACAAAATAGTGATTCAGCACCTCCATACATCACCTGGTACTCATTACAACAAGTGCACGCCTTAATCCCCATCACCTATTTCATCCAACCCCTCACCCACCTCCTTTCTGGTAACCATCAGTTTATTCCCTGCTGTTAAGAGTCAGCTTCTTGATTTTCTTTTCTTCCCCTACGATTGTTTGTTCTCTTTCTTAAATTCCACGAATGAGTGAAATTATAAGGTATCTGTCTTTGTTAAATTACTATATACCTAACTTTTCAGATATTCTCCAGGCTTCTTTTTTTAAACTATCCTGTTTTATAATTAATGAATTAAAAAACATCTTTAACATTGTTCATTTTTTATTTCCCTTAGATTCATGATTTTACCTTTCTGAAAACTATACTTGAACCATTTTGGAGGTTTCACTGAGGTTCCCCAGTGGTCTCACCTGATGGAGCCAAATAACCTAAATCTTGTGGGCTGGTTAAGTCCAGGCCCGTCTTCTCCTGGCTCCTAGAGTGAATTCGGAATGACGATAGAACTTTCACTTTGCTAACTTTGTTTTTCTAAGTTGCCCCTCCCCATTTTAATGATTTTGTATTTTGTATTTGTTTCCTTTTTGCTCAACTGATAACTTATTTTCCCTTGGTGGCAGCAGTTATTGGAACTTCGGTCTTATGGTCTGACCATTTGGTGATATCTTGCAGATGAATCACAGAGATCTGTTCTCCGATGTGAGAGAGAGGACAGAGAATATGGTTTGTTAATCATTTTGAGTTTTTGTCTATTTATGAGCTTAAGTCAATTAAGAATTTTGTACCCATTAAATTCTTTGTATATTTTGGATACTAACCCCTTATTGGATATATCATTTGCAGATATCTTCTCCCATTCACTAAGTTTCCTTTTTATTCTGTTGAGTTTGGTGTTTTGTTTGGTTTTGGGGGATTTGTTTGTTTTGCTGTACAAACATTTTTTATTTTGGTGTAGTCCTAATAGTTTATTTTTGCTTTTGTTTCCCTTACCCGAGGAAACATATCCATAAATATGTTTCTAAGACTTGTGTCCAAGAGATTACTGCCTATGTTTTCTTTTAGGATTTTTACGGTTCCATGTCTCACATTTAGGTCTTTTAATCCATTTTGAGTTTTTTCATCTGTGTATGGTGTAAGAAAGTGGTCCAGTTTCATTCTTTTGTGTGTAGCTATCCAGTTTTTCCAACACCATTTATTGAAAAGACTATCTTTTCCCTATTGTATATTCTTGCCTTTTTTGTTGTAAATTGTGTGTAAGTATGGGTTTATTTCTGGTCTTTTATCCTGTTCCATTGATTTCTGTGCCTGCTTTTGTCCCAGCACCATATTCTGTTGATTACTGTAGCTTTGTAGTATAGCTTGAGATCTAGGATTGTAATACCTCTAGCTTTGTTCTTCTCTCTCAGTTTTGCAGTTGAGATCTTTTGTGGTTCCATACAAATGTCAGGATTATTTGTTCTAGTTCTGTTAAAAATGTTACTGGTATTTTGATAGGGTTTGCATTGATTCTGTAGATTATTTTGGATAGTATATTCTTTTGGTGCATTTGTAAATAGGACTGTTTTCTTAATTTCTCTTTCTGGTACTTTATTATTAGTGTACAGAAATGCCACAGATTCCTGCATATTATCAGTTCTAATAGTTTTCTTTAGTGGAATCTTTAGGATTCTCTCTATGTATAGTGTCTTGTCATCTGCAAATAGTAACAGTTTTACTTCTTCCTTTCCAGTTTGGATGCATGTTCTTTTTCTTGTCTCATTGCTGCAACTAGGACTTCTCTTACACTATGTTGAATAAAAGTGGTGAGAGTGGACATCTTTGTCTTGTTCCTTATCTTAGAAGAATAGCCTTCAGTTTTCCACCACTGAGTATGATGTTAAGGTTTGTCATACATGGCCTTTATCAGGTTGAGATATGTTCCCTCTAAACAGACCTTGTGGAGAGTTTTTAACATGACCAGTTATTATATTTTGTCAGATGCCTTTTCTGCCTCTTTTGAAATAATCATATGGTTTCTACTCTTTTTCTTGTTAATGTGATATATAATATTGACTTATTTGTAAATACTGACCCACTCTTGCTTGCATTCCTGGAATAAATCCTGCTTGACTGTGGTAAATGATTTGAATTTCTTTATCATCATTTTATAATTTTTTAAAAGATTTTATTTGTCAGAGAGAGAAAGAGCACAAGCAGGGGAAGCGGCAGGCAGAGGGAAAAGTAGGCTCCCTGCTGAGCAAGGAGCCCGATGTGGGACTCGATCCCAGGACCCTGGGATCATGACCTGAGCCAAAGGCAGATGCTTAACTGACTGAGCCACCTAGGCATCCTGTTTCTATAATTTTTTAAAATACGCTATTTAGGAAACTTTGGAAGTACTGTTTTTGGATATAAGCAGAAGAACCTTCTCTGAAATTAAGGTGGTGTGGTTGAGAGGAATGTGTTTCAGAACTGAATTTGTAGGGAATTTGGAAATTGGGACAGATAAGGAAGTATGAGACAAAAAACTTTGCTTCTCCAAATTATTTGTCTTTTTCAGGAATGTAATCCTGAAATTCATTAAGCCATTGCTGAATAAAGAATCATTATAATCAGTAATGATTTTTGAAATCTACTGACATTTGTTTATAAATGATTTATGCATTAATTGTTCTAATCTTCATATTATGCTAGGACAAATTTATTTCCATGAAAATTCACCTTCATAGGACTCTTGTTATCAGTAGAAAAGCATATTTTGGATTTTTAGAAAGTTTATTACCACACAGATTCTTAAATTATTCCCATTTCTAGAATCAGAATTATAAACAGAAGGGGGAATGAACCATGAGAGACTGTGGACTCTGGGAAACAAACTGAGGACTTCAGAGGGGAGGGGGGTGGGGGATTGGGATAGGCTGGTGATGGGTATTAAGGAGGGCACATATTGCATGGTGCACTGGGTGTTATGTGCAAATAGTAAATAATGGAACATTGAATCAAGAACTGGGGATGTACTGTATGGTGACTAATATAACAAAATAAAAATTAAGAGAATAAATATGAGAGACTATGGACTCTGAGAATCAAACTGAGGGCTTCAGAGGGGAGGAGGGTGGGGGAATGGGATAGGCTGGTGATGGGTAGTAAGGAGGGCACGTATTGCATGGTGCACTGGGTGTTATATGCAACTAATGAATCATGGAACTTTACATCAAAAAGCAGGGATGTACTGTATGGTGACTAACATAATAAAAAAATATTATTATAAAAAAACAGCCTTTATAAAAAAAATAAATATAAAAGCACAAGCAACATACCCCTTAATATATACATTTTCAAGCTAGTTATTTCTATTTATGTGCAAGTTTCATTCAACTTTTTAAATTTTGATTCAAATGCCAAATTATTTTTTCATTAATATATAATAGCTACCTTCGATTTAAAGAGCTTTAAAGTCCATAGAAAATCTTTTTTTCCCAAGAACAGTCTCATTATTTCAAGTACCAGTGACTTAAAAATCTTGTCACTAAGGGATTTGATCATTGATGCCAAAATTTCTCTCCATTTATTACCACATATACAAGCAATTAAAATGAGTTTTCTCCCATTGCTTTGTCTTTCTGAATTATAACACATTGTTTCACAAAATAATTTTATAAATCGAGTTTTCTGAGTTTCTAAATATCTGTAGAAGTCAAATATTCTCTTTTCCAAAAAACATTTAATTTGTGTATATAACATTTCTGGTTTGGGTCATAAAATGTAACATAATATCTTCAATTGAAGGAACATAAGTCCCATATTTTTTGAAATTTCAGCCAAAATGTATTTCAGTGTTATGTATGCATATAAAATTGTTGTTGCAGTGCCACCATGACTAAGCACCAATGTAAATATAGCTTTCAGTAAAAGCAGCATCTCTTGGCATTGTCATATTTTGCAAACAGAATTTAAGATGTGATATGACAAGTACCAGTGCCACTTTATTTATGGAAGGAAGAGCTGGTGTGTTTGATGATCCTATCATCAAGAATACAGACCTCTGTATTCTTCATATCAGACTTTCTAAGCAAATGCTAGAATTGTGTAGTAAATGAGTATATACTGTCTGTGGATTCATGAGGTGTGCATTCAGGTGCCATTTAGGGGTTACACCACTAGTTTATGCTACCAATAGTGGTGTAGACTGGTGCTAAAATGCCAGGTGACTGAAACTCAGCTTTCTCTTCTGTAAAAATGGGGATATTCTTAACATGTACATCGTAAAAGCACTGTTAACATTAAACTAATACATGTAAAGCATCTGAAATGGTGTCAGGTTTGTAGTCTGTACAAGTGTGTTCTCGATGTTATATACTTTTCACCAAAGGAATACTGTTTATAAAAATATATTCAGAAGTCATTTTTATCAATGATATATATGTATCTATATGTGTGTGTATGTATACATGCTATACATACGTGCTATGAGGTTATATACATGTACCATATATTTTTACCTTTGTTTAACCCTCATTCATTTGCAAAGACTCACTTCTGGCTCTACCTATTTACTGATGCCACTCTGTTTGATCTCGGTAAGTCATTCTGTGACCTTTTTTAATACTCCTTTCACCCAAATAACATCCAAATAGTGGCTGATTATCAAAACTGCCTGCTGAGGTGGTCTGTAGATATTCTAGTGTACAATCATTTCTCATTCTTTACCTGCAAGATAAAATAACTTACTACACATTCATATTCAAATGCTACTAAACTACATCAATATTAAATAATTCTACCTAGTGGTAACACTTAGTAAGTTAAGTGTAAGAAATGCTATAAACAATATAGCATCAACAGTTATATTTTGAAATAATGGGTTTTAAGTAAATGAGAATCTAAACAAATCTATTTCTAAAGTCTTTGAATTTAGATGTTTTAAAATGGGTTATTTTTTTTTAAAGAAAATATAAAATAATGGAAGACTAAAGAAAGGGAAACCGAAGGAATAGAAAGGAAAAAAAAACCAAAACTCTATTTTACAGAAATAGTTGTATTACAGTATGTTCTGGTCTGACTGCATAAAGAATATTATAAAATTCTAAGTGTCATACTTGCCAAGAGAAATTGAAAACCTGGAATACATTCAGAGGTGAGTGATCTTGATGTCATACTCTTGAAATTCTACCCTTGCTTGCCATAGAACTCTACCTAGATTTAATCTAGCAGTGTAGTCAGTAGTCTTACTCCTATGGATGGAAAAACCTGAAAGAATATAAGCTTCATACTTGAAAATTGTTGGTGAATTTCAAGGGAGGATAAGTCATCCAATTTTACTCATAATCTGTGGCTATTTCACTTAATTGATCAATCCCTCTGTAATTAATTGTATGAACAGTACCAGTACCAGTTCATTGTTCCTCCGAATGTAATAGACACTGTATAACACAAAGTGCTCTGACTCTAAGTTGAAATTCTGGAGTAAACAAGCTCAAACTTCTTGACTGTGTTATTTCCCTGGGCTTTTACTCTGATAATCTATACAGTAACTCTCTGAGGATGTGGTTTGCAGCATTTTCCACACATACATGACAATGGAACCCTTGTTCTGTGGACAATTTCTTAAGGCTGGTTTGGAGAATCATTTCTCTAGTCCAGTCTTAACAGGATTTTTAGTTTGTTCACTCTCTTCAAAAGCTTGGTAACCCTTCATTATTTTATTTGCATATTTTCTTTATATTTTGCCGTTTTTTTCTATTTCAGTCCTACGTTATGTTATCATGAAATATTTTAAATTCTTTGAAGTTGAAATGGCCAAATCCAAGTGAATTTCTTAGAATCCAAAAACTGATTTTACCCTGATTTTTCTCATGCCTCCTTTTTCCTACCATGGCCACTCTGCTCTGGGTGAGAGGTAGAAAGTGACCAGGTCTGATCAGGGATGAGGGTGAGGTGTTTCACACAAGGTTAGCGGTTTATGGGACAGCAAGCACAAACTTAAGTGGCCAGAAGGTTTTGATATGTGGCTCAAACTCCCTTCATAAACGCTGTCACCAGTCGTTCCTGTGCCACTATATGCAAGCCCTAATAAGAATGGTCCTTAGAATGGAGTGTATATAAATGTGGGATGGAAGCCATACCTACTGGCTCCCACTCCTCTATGACTTCATCTCCAAAATGAGCAGAGACAGTTTTTAACGGAATACCACATACAGCCTGGGCTAACCTTGATTGCACCTAAGATGGAAAAGAGGGCCCTGAGCCAGGGAGTTCTCTTCTACAGTGAGAGGCTCTCAGCAGGTAGCTGATCAACTCACATACCTGAAAGCCTTTATCATCTCATTAGTTTCCAATTGTCTGCTCCTCAGTGCACTCACACATCATTTCGCTAAAGCCTCAGCTGGTCTTTGTCAGCTCTCATCAGGAGATCTGCACCCCAGTGATATCAAATCGATTTTATATCACAGTGTAAGTCAAATTTAAGTCTGCTTGGCCAGCATCTATGAACTATGTTATAATAACTGAAATTCAGCATTTCCAAAACCTGTGTTTTGAAAATGCTGCCAGGTGAAGGCCCATAATGGACTTTGGAAGACCAATTAATTAGGATACTGTTTCATATGTCAGGATTGTTTAGCAATATCCAACCTAACAGCCATGTGTTGCTGCCAGGTGTGTTGCTTAATTTCCAAATGTCATTGTTATTTTTAGAAGAGTTTAAAGCATTTGTCCTCAAACTTGGCTACACATTGGAATCATCTAAAGAGGCTTTAAATATACCGATGACTAGGCTCCACCTACAGAGATACAAATTGATCTGGGGTGAACCCCGTCATTGGTATCGTTTAAAAAGCTTCCCGGGTGATTCCAGTTTGAAGCTAGGCTAGAAAACCACTGGTTTGTAATAGCAGTAGTTGCTTGATCTTTTCTATGCTTCATAATAAACTTCTGCTTAGTCAATTAAAACAATATTCTAAGAAAAAAAAATTTTATGATTGCTGTAGTCTTTTTTTTTTTAAACCAATGCATTTCTTTTCTGTACTGCCTCTAGAAAATTCATATTTGATTACTGTTTCTTTAGCTTGGACTGTTCTTTTTCCTTGATGTAAAAGACCTTTTGTTAGCCTCAGAAGTGACATATACATTAAATAATTGCTAATTATTTATTGAGCACCTATTATATGAGTAGATGATATGGGGAAAATTAAGGTACTTAAAACATATTAACGTCACGCTATTTATCTGAAATACTGTGAAGAAGGCATATTTATCTGAAATAATGACCCATAATATAAAAATTAAGTGATGCTTGTTAAATTAAAAATAGAGACGACCAGTTACCAACCCAGCTTGCTCACTGTTGAAATTTTTTCCTTCAGGCCTTCGGGGTGAATCAACCTTCAAAGGAATGAGGTGAGAGAAGCCTCAATCTAAACTAAGATAAATGGAGTGGGAAGGGATGTGAGATGACAAAAATTGGCTTTATCATTCAAAGACCAGTGATTAGGGAACAGTTATAAACATAAGTGCCATTGGTAAATTGCAGAGCTAGCCCCAATTATTTTCTCTTCCTGTATCTACACATTGTAATGCTTCTCTCCTTTAATGCTGCATTTGACCAGCTCTGTCCATGTGCCAGCTCTGAGTCTTCCATATTTCTACTTGCCTCTTAGGCCTTTGTCATCACAATGGGAATATGTCTTGGTAAGCTTGTTGGAGGGTGAGACGTGGATAAGAGCAGTCACCTCTGTAAACAATCAACTGACTCCAGACATGTAAGTGTAGCCAAGTTCAGCAGAGCCGTCTTGCCAGCTCCCAGTTGACCCTGCACATGTGACCAATACACTCAAAAAGATGAGTAATCCAGTAAGTAAAATGGAAGAATTAAATAAATAAAAGCATATATCTATTATTTTCTTCATCTCTCTGGGTTTTAAAATGCGAGAAGTTTCTAGTATCTACCTATATGCTACCTGTACTGATACAGTTTTAATTAGGAGTATTTTAGTCACTGAGTGTTCTCTAGAAATATATCCACCTTTGTATGTTGTCTGCCAGAGAACTATCTAAATCTTTTTAAAAGACAAAGCCTTATTTTGAGACACTTTAAATTTGCCTCATCACCTAGGAAAATGGGTAGGAAGATGAAGTATCTGACTCCTTCTTAGTCTAGGAGTTGTACTTGGAGAAAAAAAGGTAGTAATACCTTCTAAACTTAATTTGCTGTTTCCTCCTCCAGGGTTTTCAAACTATGCCCAGTTGCTCTTTCAAACAGCTCAAAACATCCAGGTTTATTAGAGTGTTGATACTCTCCGGAATAGAACCACCCACACAGCCAGTAGTTTTTGTAGAAATTCAAGGCAAAGTGATATTCAGTGAACCTTATGGAATTAATAAGGAGCAAAGTATCAATAAAGAATTTAAGGAGGTACACAGTAAAGACACAGAACTACTTAATTCACTCCTGGTGTTCTTTAAAGTTTGCCATCAGACTTTGTATTCCTTCTGCCTATTGCCAATAGTTCTTCATATGGGCTTCACAGAGCAAATGATTATCATACCACCTGATCGCAGGGGCGTAAAGATGGATTAATCTTCATCTTTGGTTCATAACACACATTCATTGTTGGTCCAGGCATGACCCTCTTTTATTATTCACCTAGTTAGATATGCATATGTTTGTATTTATTTCTCTGTTAATATTATAAGAACCTGAGAAATCACCACTCAACATGAAAAATAGAACCTTGATAATAAATTAACATGTGATCCTATACAAACCATTGTCCTGCCTACTTCTCACTTAATGGAATTGCAACCTAAATTCTGTGTTCATTTCCTTAGGTTAAATGGTTAAATCCATTTTTGAATTATCTATATATCTATGTAGATATATAGATCTATAGATCTCTATATATATGTGTGTGTATATATATATATTCCTTAAAAGTATGCAGAGACATATAGGTATAGCTATAGATAAACAGATGTACAGGCTGTATCTTTTGGGATTTTTTAACTTAAAAATTCTGGGTTTCACATGTCTTGTTACAGTTTAGTCATTTTAACTTCTGTACAATATTCCTTTGAACATACACATTTCATTCATCCATTCCCCTCTGGATAGATAATGGGTTGTTTCCAGGTTTTTGCTCTCATGAACAGTGTTATTATGGATGTTCTCACATGTGTCTCAGAATGTAAATATATGAGTTCCTCTTAGGATTGTAATTGTTGTGTCATAAAGAATGTATATATTGAATTTTATGATAATGCCAGATGTTTTCCAAAGTAGCTATACCAGTTTTAGACTGTCACCTGAAATCTTTCAGTAATGCTGTGTCTATATTCGTTGCAACATGTGGTGTTAGACATTTTTATTTGAATTTTCACCAGTCCAAATAGAAAAAAATATATATATCATTTGATCTTGATTTGCATTTCATCTATCAGAACATGTGTTTTCAAATTTATTAGCACCAAGGTTTTTATCATGTGTCAAACGCATGTTCTTTATTTCCCTTCATTTTTCTTTTGGGTTATTTCTGATTTCCTTAGTGATTTAAAGAAGATTTTTGCATATTCCTCATATTTATTGTTTGTCATTTGTGTAATGACAAATACACTCCCAGTTTGTAACTTGACTTTTCACTTTCTTCAAGGTATCTCTTGATGGCAATTTTCAAAACTACAGAAAAGTTAAAAGAATGGTGAGTATCAGTTATTCACCCATGTTCACTGTAGATCTATCAGTTGTTAACATTTTGCCACATAAGCTGTGTTAACATACATGTTTCTGTACATATTATTTTGCAAAACGACTTGAGAAGTTGCTGACATCATGATACTTCATCTCTTAAGACATGGTCCTATATAACCACAGTACAATTACTGCTTTTAAAATAATAAAAATATTTCTATAATATCACGTAATATAGTGGCAATATTCTGATATCCCTGGCTGTCCACAAATTGTCTTCTAGAGCTTTTTAATATCCAAAGTTCACAAATCTCTTTTTGTTTTTGTCATTTTTAATCTCAAATAGATCTGCCTTTTTGCTTTTCTCATTGCTAATTTTTTACATGTTTGTTTCTCATGGCATTAAATTTTTGAAGAATCCAGTCTGTTACCTTTTATAAAATGATCCATTTAGAATTTTAATAATTGTTTCCTTGTGATTAGAATTAGTTCAAACATTTTCGGTATAAATGCTTTATAGGGAATGTTACTGCCTCCTTACTGTGTCACATCAGAAGCTTATAAAGTCTGTTTGTCCCACTGTTGGTGATACTGAATTTAATTATCTAATTGACACAGTGTTGACTAGATGACGCCATTGTAAAGACAGAATTCTTTCCTTGTGTTTAGTAAGTAATCCACGGGGTGATACATGAGTATTTAATTACCCCAATGGTTTTCACATCAATCAGTTCTTAAAATTACTATGCTAGATGTTGCAAATTGATGATTCCCTAATAATTTTATTCCTTAGAGACTTGATATTGAGCATCTTTTGATGTGTCTGTTGCTCTGCCCAGTTTTTAATTGGATTGTTTTGTTATTGAGTTGTATGGCTTCTTCATACATTTTGGATATCAACCCCTTATTGGATATCTCATTTGCAAGTGTCTTCACCTTGTTCAGTGGGTTACCTTTTGCTTTGTTGATGGTTTCCTTGGCTATGCAAAAGCTTTTTGGTTTTTTATTTGTTTATATCTGCTTTTTTAAAAAAATATTTTATTTATTTGAGAGAGAGAGCGGGGGAAGGAGTATAGGGAGAGGGACAAACAGACTCCTTGCTGAGTGCAGAGCCAGACACAGGGCTCATCCCACCACCCTGAGATCATCAATCAAGAGTTGATGATTAACTGACTGAGCCACCCAGGCGCCCCTGTTTATTTCTGTTTTTGTTGCCTTTCCCTGATGAGACAAATCCCAAAACATATTGCTAAGACTGACGTCAAACAGCTTCCTGCCTATGTTTTCTTCTAGGAGTTTTATTTTTGTATATGGTGTAAGAAAGTGGTCCATTTTTTTCAGCACCATTTATTGAAAAGACTTTTTTCTACATTATGTTATTGCCTCCTCTGTCATATAGTAATTGATCATTATAATCATGAGTTTATTTCTGGACTTTCTAGTCTGTTCTGTTAGTGTATGTGTCTTGTGACAGTACCATACTGTTTTGAGCACTATAGCTTTGTAGTGTATCTTGAAATTTGGGATTGTGATACCTCCAGCTTTGTTCTTTCTCAAGATTCCTTTAGCTATATAGGGTCTTTTGTGGTTCCGTACAAATTTTAGGATAATTTATTCTAGTTCTGTGAAAAACGCCATTGGTAGTTTGACAGGGGTTGCAGTGAATCTATAGTTTGCTTTGGGTGGTACAGACATTTTAATATTAATTCTTCCATTTCATGAGCACAGTGTGTCTTTCTGTTTATTTCTGTGTTGTTTTCATTTTTTCTTACATCAGTGTTTTATTGTTATAAGTCTTTCACCCCTTTTTAAAATTTCTCCCTATATATTTTATTCTTTTTGATGCAATTGTAAATGGGATTGTTTTCTTAATTTCTCATTCTGCTACTTTGTTATTAGTGCACAGAAATGCAACAGATTGCTTTATATTAATTTTGTATTCTGCAACTTTACCGATTTTTTTTAGTTTTAATAGATTTTTGGTAGAGTCTTCAGGGTTTTCTACATATAGTATCAGGTCCACTGCTAATAATGACAATTTCACTTCATCCTTTCTAATTTGGATGCCTTTTCTTTTTTTGTCTAATTTATGTGCCCAAAATTTCCAGTACTATATTGAATAAAAGTGGTGAGAATGGACATCTTTGTCTTTTTTCTGATCTTAGAGGAAGAGATCTTAGTTTTTCACCAGTGAGTATGATGATAGTTGTGAGTTTGTCATATATGGTTTTTATTATGTTGAGGTATATTCTCTATATATCTATTAAGTTTTTNNNATATAAGGATGTTGAATTTTCTCAAATGCTTTTTCTGCATCTGTTAAAATGGTTGTATTTTTATCCTTTGTTTTGTTAGTAACATTATTATTTATTAATAACATTTATTGATTTGTGGTTAACCATGCTTGCATCCTGGAATGAATCCTACCTCATTTGCGGTGTGTGATCTTTTTAATGTCTTGTTGAATTCAGTTTGCTACTATTTTGTTAAGGATTTTTACATCTATGTTCATCATGGGTTACCGGCCTATAATTTTTTTTTGTAGTATGTTTGTCTGCTTTTAGTATTAGGATAATGTTAGCCTCTTAGAATGAGTTTATAAATGCTTCTTCTTTAAAGTTTTGGAATAATTTCAGAATAGGTATTAACTCCTCTTTAAATGTTTGTGTTTAATTCACCTGTGAAGCCATCGGGTCCTGGACTTTGAGAGATTTTTTATTACTGATTCCATTTCATTAGTAGTAATCACTCTATTCAGATTTTTTATTTCTTCATGATTCAGTCTTGGGAGACTGTATGTTCCTAGGAATTTATTCTCAATTGTCTAATTTGTTGGCATATAATTATAGTATTCGCTTAGGATTTTTTATATTTCTGTGGTATAAAGTCATTTTTCTCTTTGATTTCTGATTTTATTTAGGCTCTCCATCCTTTTTTCTTGATGTCTGGCTACAGGTTTGTCTATTTTGTTTATCTTTTCAAAGAACCAGGTCTTAGTTTAATTGGTCTTTTTAATTTTTAGTCTTTATTTGATTTATTTCCACTCTGATCTTATTTCCTTCCTTCAACTAATGCTGGGCTTTGTTCTTCCTTTTCTACTTCTTTTAAATGTAAGGTTAGATTGTTTGAAATTTTTCTTGTTTCTGGAGATAGACCTATATCACTATGAACTTCTCAGAACTGCTTTTGCTGAATTCCAAAGATTTTGGTAGGTTATATTTCCATTTGTCTCAAGGTATTTTTTTATTTCCTCTTTTACTTTTTCATTGACCCATTGGTTGTTTAGTAGCATGTTAGTTTCCATATGTTTTATTCCAGTTCTCCTGTAACTGATTTCTAGTTTCATACCATTGTGATCAGATAATGTGCTTGATATGATTTCATTCTTCTTGAGACTTGTTTTGTGGTCTAACATGTGATATATCCTGGAGAATGTACATATGCACTTTAACAGAATGTGTATTCTGCTGTTTTTGAAACTCCAGTCTTTGAGCCCCACTGGTTGCAAAAACTCAGAAAATTCAGCCCCTCTCCTTTTCCCAGGCAGTGGCTTTGGGGACGTGTTCTCATTTTTTGCTCCTCTGTATGCTTCCCTCTCTCTCTCTCTCTCTCTCTCTCAGACCAGGGCTTCCCCCGCCAACCACCCACAGTCTGTTTCTCCCGCAAACTGTGTCTCCACACTTCTGACTTTCCTCGAAGTGGACCCTTCTTTCCTTCTGGTTGTGCAGTTTGTTCTGTCAGTCCTCGGGTCCATTTCTTGGGTATTCTGAATAATTTGAGAGTTATCTAGTTGTGTTCTAGGGACAAGGCTAGGGTCTTCCCACTGTGCCATCATCTTAGTGCCTCAAGGACCCTAATTATTGTAGTTTTAGTTAATTTTACAATTTTTGTCTTTTATCCTTCATACTTGGAAGTTGTTGTTCCACTACCTTTATTAATTATCTTTTCTCCCTCTACCTGGAGTGAGTTCCAGCAGCATCCCCTGCTGTTTTATGAATGTCTAAGGCTGGATCTTTTATATATTACTTGCTCTTTTAAACCACGGCTTTGGTTTTTCCATGCCCAAGGGCAGACACTCAGCACTATCCCTCCCCACTGCAGTCTGCAGCATCAGGTGTCTGGGTTCCCTTCATTATCATCTCTCAATCTCTCCTACCATGGTCTGTCTTTTGTTGTGCTGTTCATTCAGCCCTCAGTTCTTCAGGAAGAACTGCTCTATAGACAGGGAGAGTGTTGGTATCCATGGAAGTGAATTCAGGGTCTTCCTACACTGCCATCTTGGATGGGAAGCCACATTTCATCTTCTCCACACCAACATTTTTATTTCTTGTGTTTTTAAAGATTGCCATACTAACAAGTGTGAGGTGATATCTCATTGTGGTTTTGATTTGCATTGCCTTGATGATTAATGATGTTGAGCATCTTTTCATGTACCTGTTGACCATCTGTATGTCCTCTTTGGTAAAATGTCTACTCAAATCATCTGCCCATTTTCCAATTGGATTTTTTATTTTATTTCTGAGTTGTAGTTTTTTATACATGTTGGATATGAACCCCTTATCAAATACATGGTTTGCAAATATTATCTCCCATTCTGTAGGTTATCTATTCTGTTTGTTATCTGTTTGTTTGATTTCTATAAAAGCAATACCCCAACTGCATTCTTTTACATGTAAATAGCCAATCATCCCAGCACCACTTATTTTCTCCATTGAGTATTCGTGGCTCCCTTGTCCAATATTAGTTGACTATATATGCTTGGGTTTCTGGGCTCTCAGGTCCGTTCCGTTGGTCTGTTTTATGCCAGTACTGTGATTTTTTTCACTACTATAGATTTATTGTATAGCTTGAAACACCAGGAAGTTTAATGCCTACTGCTTTCTTTCTCAGGATTTCTTTGGCTACCCAGTGTCTTTTGTAGTGGCATACAAAATTTAGGGTTGTTTTCTATTTGTGTAAAAAAATGCCATTGGAATTTTCATAGGGATTTTATTGAATCTTTAGATGGTTTTTGGTGGTATTGACATTTTAACATTATCTTTCCAATCCATGAACAAAAGACACCCTTCCATTTATGTGTGTCTTCTTTGATTTCTTTCATCAATGTCTTGTAGTTTTCAGAATAGAGATCTTTTACCTCCTTGGTTAAATTTATCCCTAAGTATTTTATTGTTTTTAATGCTATTATTAATGGGATCGATTTTTTTTCATTAATTTCACTTTGCATGTATAGAAATGCTACCAGTACTTGTATGTTAATTTTGTATCGTGCAACTTTACTGAATTTGTTAATTGTTTCTAACAGTTTTTTTGGTTGAGTCTTTACTATTCCTATATATAAAATCATGTATTCTAGAAATAGAGACAATTTTACTTCTTCCTTTCCAGTTTGATGGCTTATATTTTTATTTCTTGCCTTGATTGCTGTAGCTAGTGCTTCCATGACTAGGATCAATAAGGTGGTGAGAGTGGGTACCTTTGTCTTATTCCTGATCTTAAAGGAAAAACTCCCAACATTTCTCAACTGAGTGTTCTGTTAGCTGTGGGTTTGTCATATATGTCCTTTATTACATTGAGATATAATACATCTTTGTCTAATTCATTCAGTGTTTTTGTCATGAATGGATGTTAAATTTTTCAAATGACTTTCCTGTATCTATTGAGATGATTATATAATTCTTTATGTATTCTATTAATGTGATATATCACATTTATTGGTGTGCATATATTGAACCTTTCTTTCATCCCAGATATAAGTCTCACCTGATCATGTTGAAAAATCCTTTAATATGCGGCTGAATTTGCTTGCTAGTATTTTTTTGAGAATTTTTGCATCTACATTCAGTAAGGATATTTGCCTGTAATTTTTTCTTCTCTAGTAGTGTCCTTATCCCATTTTGATATGATGATAATACTGGCCTAGTAAAATGAATTTGGGAGTGTTCCATCTTCTTCAGTTTTTTGGAAGAGTCTGAAAAGGAATGGTATTCATCCTTCTTTAAGTGGTTGGTAAAATTCACCAATGAAACCATCTTGTCCTAGGCTTTTCCTCCTTGGAAGATTTTTGACTACCAATAGTCTCCTTACAATAATTACTCTATTCACATTTTTTATTTCTTACTGCTTCAGTCTTGATAGGCTTTTTGTTTCCTAGAATCTTTCCATTTCTTATAACACTTCCAGTTTGTTGGTGTTTAATTGTTCATATTAGCCTCTTATGATCCCTTGTATTTCTGTTGTAATGCCTCCGTTTTCTGTTTTTTTAATGTTCTGATGGTTGGCTTTTTAAAAAATTTTTTTATTTAAATTGAATATAGTAAACATATTCTGTATTATTAGTTTCAGGGGTAGAATTTAGTGATTCATCATCTGCATTTAACACCCAGTGCTCATTATATCAAGTGACATCCTTCATGCCCATTCCCCCACCCACCTCCCCTCCCATCTCCTATGGTTGGCCTCCTTCTCTGTTTTTATTTTATTTTATTTTACCTTCCCTTCTCCTATGTTCATCTGTTTTTTTGCTTAAATTCCACATTGTAAGTGAAAACATATGGGATTTGTCTTTCTCTGAGTAACTTACTTTGCTTAGCATAATACCCTCTGGTTCCATCCACGTCATTACAAATGGCAAGATTTTATTCTTTTTGATGGCTAATATTCCATTGTGTGTGTGTGTATATATATATATATATCTTCTTTATCCATTCATCTGTCGATGGACATGTCAGCTCTTCCCAAAGTTTGGCTGTTGTAGACATTGCTGCTATAAAAATTGGGGTGGAGGTGCCCCTTTGAATCACTGTTTTTGTATCCTTTGGATAAATAGCTCATAGTGCAATCGCTGGGTAGTAGGGTAGTTCTGTTTTTAACTTTTTGAGGAACTTCCATACTGTTTTCCAGAGTGGCTATACCAGCTTGCATTCCCACCAGCAGTGTAGGGGGGTTCCCCTTTTTCCACATCCTCGCCAACATCTGTCATTTCCTGAGTTGTTAATTTTAGCTATTCTGACTGGTGTGAGGTGGTATCTCACTGTGGTTTTGGTGTGTATTTCCCTGATGCCAAGTGATGTTGAACATCTTTTCATCTGTCTGTTGGCCCTTTGTTTATATTCTTTGGAGAAATGTCTATTCATGTCTTCTGCCCATTTCTTAACTGGAGTTTTTTGTTTTGGGAGTATTGAGTTTGGTAATTTCTTTATAGATCTTAGATACCAACCCTTTTCTGATATGTAATTTGTGAATATCTTCTCCCATCCCGTAGCTTGCCTTTTAGTTTTGTTGATTATTTCCTTTGCTGTGCAGAAGCTTTTTATCCTGATAAATTGCCAATAGTTCATTTTTCCTTTTGTTTCCCCTGCCTTTGGAGACAGGTCTACCAAGAATCTCCTGCAGTCAGAGTCAAAGAGGTTGCTGCCTGTGTGCTCCTCTAGGATTTTGATGAGTTCCTATCTCACATTTAGGTCTTTCATCCATTTTGAGTTTAAGAAAGTAGTCCAGTTTCATTCTTCTGCATGTGGCTGTCCAATTTTCCCAACACCATTCGTTGAAGAGACTGTCTTTTTTCTATTGAATATATCTTTCCTGCTTTGTCAAAGATTAGTTGACCGTGGAGTTGAGAGTCCATTTCTGGGTTTTCTATTATGTTCCATTGATCTGTGTTTCGGTTTTTGTACCTGTACCGTACTGTCTTAATGATTACAGCTTTGTAATACAGCTTGAAGTCTAGAATTGTGATGCCTCCAGCTTTGGTTTTCTTTTTCAACATTACTTTGGCCGTTCGAGGTCTTCCCTGATTCCATACAAGTTTCAGGATTCTTTGTTCCAGCTCTGTGAAAAATGCCGATGGTATTTTGATAGGGATTGCATTGCACATCTAGATTGCTTTGGGTAGCATAGACATTTTAATAATATTTGTTCTTCCAATCCATGAGCATGGAATGTTTTTCCATTTCTTTGTGTTTTCCTCAATGCATTTCATAAGCGTTCTATAGTTTTCAGAGTATAGATACTTTACCTATTTGGTTAGGTTTATTCCTAGGTATGTTAGGGGTTTTGGTGCAACTGTAAATGGGATCAATTCCTTGATTTCTCTTTCTTCTGCTTCACTGTTGGCATATAGAAATGCAGTTGACTTCTGTGCATTTATTTTATATCCTGTGACTTTGCCGAGTTCCTGTTTTCAATGTTTTGGTGGAGTCTGTTGGATTTTCTGCACAGAATATCATGTCATCTGTGAATAGTGAAAGTTTGACTTCTTTGCTGATTTGAATGCCTTTTATTTCTTTTTGTTGTCTGCTGAGGCTAGGACTTCCAGTACTGTGTTGCACAACAGTGGTGAGAGTGGACATCCCTGTTGTATTCCTGACCTTAGAGGAAAAGCCCTCAGTTTTTTCCCATTGAGAATGATAATAACTGTGGGTCTTTTCTATGGCTTTTGTGATGTTGCTGCATGTTCCCTCTATCCCTGCACTGCCGAGAATTTTTTTTTTGTAAGTCATTTTTTTTTTTTAATTCTGGTATAGTTAACATACTGTATTATGTTAGTTTCAGGTGTACAATATAGTGATTCAACAATTCTACACATTACTTAGTGCTCATCACAATAAGTGTACTTTTAATCCCCTTCACCTATTTCACCCGTCCCCTCACCCACCTTCTCTGGTAACCATCAGTTTATAGTTAAGAGTCTGTTTTTTGGTTTGTCAAGAATTTTTATCAAGAAAGGATACTGTACTTTGTCAAATGCCTTTTCTACATCTATTGAAAGGATAATATGGTTCTTATCCTTTCTTTTATTAATGTGGTGTATTTATTGATTTGCAGATGTTGAACCACCCCTCCAGCCCAGGAATAAATCCCACTTGGTCATGCTGAGTAATCCTTTTAATGTACTGTTGGAGCCTGTTAACTAGTATCTTGGTGAGAATTTTTGCATCCATGTTCATCAGGGATATTGGTCTATAGTTCTCCTTTTGGGTGAGATCTTTGTCTGGTTTGAGGATTAAGGTAATGCTGCCCTCATAGAATTAGTTTGAAAGTTTTCCTTCCATTTCTATTTTTTTGAGCAGTTTCAGAGGAAAAGGTATTAGTTCTTCTTAAAATGTTTGGTAGAATTCCCCTGGGAAGCCATCTGGCCCTGGACTCTTGTTCATTGGGAGATTTTTGATTACTGATTGAATTTCGTTGCTGGTTATGGGTCTGTTCAGCTATTCTATTTCTTCCTGTTTCAATTTTGGTAGTTTATATGTTAATCTGTTTCTTCCAGATTGCCTAATTTGTTGGCATACAATTGCTCATAATATTCTCTTATAATTGTTTGTATTTCTGTGGTGTTGGTTGTGATCTCTCCTCTTTCATTCATGATTTTATTAATTTTTGTCCTTTCTCTTTTTGATAAATCTGGCTAGGGATTGATCCATTTAGTTAATTCAAAGAATCAGCTCCTAGTTTGTTGATCTGTTCTACTGTGTTTTGTTTTTATTTCTGTATCATTGATTTCTGCTCTAATCTTTATTATTTCTATTTTGCTGCTGAATTTAGGCTTTATTTGCTGTTTTCCAGCTCCTTTAGATGTAAAGTTAGGTTGTATATTTGAGACTTTTCTTGCTTCTTAAGGAAGACCTGTATTGCTATGTACTTCCCTCTTAGGAGCACCTTTGCTGCATCCTGAAGGTTTTGAACTGTTGTGTTTTCATTTTCATTTGCTTCCATGTATTTTTTTGATTCTTTAATTTCCTGGTTGATCCATTCATTCCAGATACCAGGCCTTAGTTTGGTTAATCTTTTCCACTGTTTTTCTATCTCATTTACTTCTTAATCTTTATCATTTCCTTTATCTTGTTGTCTTTGAGCTTGGTTTGTTCTTCTTTTTCTAGTCCTTAAGGCATAGAGTTAGATTGTTTACTTATAACTCTTTATGGCCATGAACTTTCATCTTACACCTGCTTTTCTGCTCTATGCCATAAGTTCTGGTATATTGTGTTTCCACTTTTGTCTCAAAATTTTTTAATTCCATTTTGATTTATGCTTTGATCCACTGGTTGTTAAGGAGAGTGTTGCTTGATTTCAGTGTATTCATTAATATTTCATATTTCCTCTTGTTACTGATTTGTGCTTTTGTGCCAGTGTGGTCACAGACGGTACTTAGTGTGATTTCAATCTTCTTGAATTTGCTAAGACTTGATTTGTGGCCTAATATATGTTCTATCCAAAAAAAAAAATGTTCCATGGGGCGCCTGGGTGGCACAGCGGTTAAGCGTCTGCCTTCGGCTCAGGGCGTGATCCCGGCGTTATGGGATCGAGCCCCACATCAGGCTCCTCCACTATGAGCCTGCTTCTTCCTCTCCCACTCCCCCTGCTTGTGTTCCCTCTCTCGCTGGCTGTCTCTATCTGTCAAATAAATAAATAAAAAATCTTAAAAAAAAAATGTTCCATGTGCTCTTGAGAAGAATATATATTCTGTTGTTATTGAATAGAATGTTCTGTATATGTCTGTTAGATCCATTTGGTCTGTACTTTTATTCTAATGCACTGCTGACTTTAAGATTTTATTTCTTTATTTAAAAGATTTTATTTGTCAGAGAGGTCACAAGCAGGGGAGTGGCAAGCAAAGGGAGAAGCAGGCTCCCTACTGGAGGAGCCCCATGCAGGACTGGATCCCAGGACCACTGGGATCATGACCTGACCTGAAGGCAGGCACTTAACTGACTGAGCCACCCAGGCATCCCGCACTGTTGACTTTTTGATATATTTGTGGATGATCTACCTGTTGTTCAGAGTGAGGTATTAAATCCCACAACTATTACTGTATTGCTGCTTATTTCTCCTTTAAAACTCTTAGTTTTTTGCTAATTTATATATTTAAGTGCTCTGTGTTAAACAAATATTTACAATTGTTTTATCTTCTCAATGGATTGACCCCTTTATTATTATTATAAAATGATGTTCTTGTCTGTCACTATTTTTAGTTTACCACGTATAGTTGCCTCTTGTTTGGTTTTGTGTTTGGTTACTATTTGAGATGTCTTTTTCCAGCTCTTGAATCTCCATGTGTGTCTTTAAGGCCACAGTTACTCTTATGGGCAGCATATCATTGAATCTTATGTTTTACCAGACAGCCATTGTATTATCTTTTGATTGGAAAATATCTGTTTATTTTTCAAGTAAATATTGATAGTCAAGGACTGTTGCCATTTTGTTCATTGTTTTTTGGTTGGTTGTTTACTGTTTCTTTCCCTGATCTTTTTTTGTGTTCTAATATCATTATGCATTGCCTTCTAATTCATGTTCTTTGGTGTAAGTGCTACAGGTTTTTCTTTTTAGGTTACCAGGAGAATTACATAAAAAAAACTTAAACACCCTATTTTAAACTGATACCAACTTAATTTCAATAGAATTCCTAAACTTTACAGTTTTACTTCTCCTCCCACCCACATTTTAGGTTATTGCTGTTATAATTTACATGTTTTTTACTGTTTAATAACAGTCTATTATAGTTATGGTTATTTTTACTGTTCATTTTAAAAGTTTTAAGTGAATAATGCACCATTACCAAATTACAGTATCTAGCTTTGACTCTGTATTTATCATTACCAGTTTTACAGGACCTTTTTATGTCTTTCTGATTTTAACTAGTATCCTTTTCTTGTAAGGAAGATCTGGTGGTAATGAATTCCCTTAGCTTTTCTTTGAGAAAGTCTTTATCCTTCATTTCTCAAGGACAGCTTTGCCTGGTATATAATTCTTGGTTAACAGTTTTTTCTTTCAGTATTCTGAATATGTCATCCCATTCTCTCCTGGCCTGAAAATTTCCTTTGAGAAGTCTGATAATCTTAAGGGGGGTTCCGTTGTAGGTAACTTTTAACTTTTCTCTTGCTACTTTTAATATTGTCTTTGAAGTTTGACAAATTATAATGTGTCTCATGTAGCTCTATTTGAATTTATCCTATTTGGGCTCTTTTAGGCTTAATGCATCTGGATATCAATTTCTCTCCCAAGGTTCAGGAAGCTTTCAGCCATTACTGCTTTAAATATACTTTGTTCCTTTTTGTGTCTTCCTCTTGGAATTCCCATAATGCAAATATTGTTTCTTTCATTGTGTCTCATAATACTCAGAGGCTTTCTTCACTCTTTTTCATTTTTTCTTTTTGATCCTTTGTTTAATTTCACTGAGGGTTCCCATGCTATGCCTAGCCAGAGGGATTCTTTTATAGCCAAGCCTAACCATAGCTTCTGGCCTCTCTGGAATGGAAAACATGTTTAGAAGAAATTGGGAAAGGCATGGAGTGGCCCCTCCCCATCTTTCATAAGCAAAGGAAATGCAGCATGGCCCCATCTGAACAAAGGGCTGGTGAGAACACCTGGAAACTACATAAACCAGCAGTGGGAAATATAGCTCCTATCTCTTAGAGATACTGATTTCATCTCCTTGGGATATTTATTGTGAAGTGGGATTGCTGGATCATAGGGTAGTTCTACTTTTAATTAATTTTGAAGGGAACCTCCATATTGTTTTCTATAATGGCTCTATCAATCAATCAGTTTACATTGCCACTAACAAACAGTGTGCAAGGATTCCTTTTTCCCCACAACCTTGCCAACACTTGTTATATTTTGACTTTTTGGTAATAGCTACTCTAACGGGTATGAGATGATTTCTCAGTGTGGTTTTAATGGCATTTCCTTGATAATTAGTGATTTTGAGCACCTTTTCATATACCCATTGGCAGTTTGTATGTCTTCTTTGGAAATATGTTTACTTAGGTTCTGTGCCCATTATTTAATTGGACTGTATTTGTTGCTACTTAGTTACTGGATTTCCTTATATATTTTTATTTTAGCTGTCAGCCAAAGGGCACACATTTTCTCCTATTCCATAAATTATCCTTTCAATTTGTTCATTGTTTCCTGTGCACAGACTTTTTAGTTTGATATAGCCTCATTTGTTGATTTTTGCTTTTGTTGCATGTCCTTTTGGTGTCATATCCAAAATATCATTGCCAAAACCAATGTCAAGGAGCTTTTTCTCTGTGTTTTCTTCCAGGAGTTATATGGTTTTAGGTCTTACATTGATGTTGTTAATCCATTTTGAGTTCATTTTTGTGAGTGGCTGAAACAGGGTTCTAATCTCATTCTTTTGCATGTGACTATCCAGTTTTCCCAGCACCATTTATTGAAATAATGTAGTTTTAAGTCAGGTAATATAATGTGGCCCACTTTGTTTTTCTTCCTCAAGACTTACTTGGTTATTTTGGGTCTTCTGTGGTTACATACAAATTTTCAAAAGAATTCCATTTCTGTGAAAAAGTCCATTGGAATTTTTATAGGAGTTACATTAAATCTATACATTGCTTTGATTAGTATGGACATTTTAACAATCTTAATTCTTTCAGTCCATGAATGCAGGATATCTTTCCATTTATTTTCTTCAGTGTTTCATAGTTTTCATTTTAAACTTTTCCAAAATATTTTTTTCTTTCTTTCTGATGCTGTTGTAAATAGGACTGTAGATTTTTTTTTTAAATACAAGTAGACCAAAAAAACAGTAATATGAAATACCTGGAAAGTGCTAACAAGCTTGACCTATGGAGCAAACACAGAAATCAAAGAAAGTACAACTTTTTAAAAAACCCAATGAAGATAGATAGATATTCTAAACTGATGATTTACAAATCAAAAGCAAGGCTCAGCAAATTTCAAAGATTACTCCTCATATTCTGTACATTGCAACCTCAGTATAATTTAGAAGTTAATAACAAAATGACATAAAATCACTGAACTTTGGAAATCTAGAAAAACAGTACTAATCAAAATCATAATGTAAATTTTAAATAAAATAGAGGTAAAAGTGTCAGTGAAAAATACCACAAAGTACTGTACAGAAGAAAATTTAAAGACTTCAATACTCATAAAAGCAAACAAGCTCAAAATTCATGAGATAAGGGTCCAAATTAAGAAGGTAGAAAATGAACAGAATATATTCAAAAATAGAAGGAATTGTAATAGAAAAAGTAAAAAAAAAAACAGTCCTTTAATAAGACAGATTAACAGAAAGAGGGGACACAAACATAATTAAAAGGAGACAGTTATGGATAGTGGGATCCCACCCCAGAGGTGACCCCGCAATTAGGAAGGATTCCAAAAAGATGAAACTCTCCTTTAAGGAGTCAAGGCACCAATACCCTGGAGGCCAGCACCAGAAAGAAATATGAGCCCCCCAAACATCTGGTATTGATAATCACACGGGGATTAAGACCAAAAGTATCATAAAAATATAAGGAACTAAGATCCTGCTCTCTTTAAAAGGGCTCATATGCAAAGCCACTGGCCCTGAGATCAATCATAAAAGTAACATATTGAGGGGGGCGCCTGGGTGGCACAGTGGTTAAGCATCTGCCTTCGGCTCAGGGCGTGATCCCGGCGTTCCGGGATCGAGCCCCGCATCAGGCTCCTCTGCTATGAGCCTGCTTCTTCCTCTCCCACTCCCCCTGCTTGTGTTCCCTCTCTCGCTGGCTGTCTCTCTCTCTCTGTCGAATAAATAAAATCTTTAAAAAATAAAAAATAAAAAAAAGTAACATATTGAAAAGGGCTTAATCATAAGTGATTGAGACCCACTTACTTATTAAAGTGGCTGCCAGAGAGACAGGAACCTGCAGTGACTAAGAACAGAAGTGCTGATGGATGCTATTTTTGGTGTCCTCTAGCCTGTTAGCACCAAAGGCTGTGACTGTCCACGCTGCACTGTAATCAGGCTGAGCAAACAGCCTACATCCCACCACCCTGTGTAGCATCCAAGCCCAAACTAGGCCAAGCAACTGCCCAGAAACATATCCACCCCCAGCAGAGAATGGACCACAACCTGGACAGAGAAGCATCTCAAAATTCACTTTCCCCACATGGGCTGAGCATAACCAGGCCTGTGAGTGCCCACAGTCCAATTAAAGTAAGTGAACACATGCAGCCTACAGAAGGGATACCTACAGAGAGCATGGCCTTGGTGGCCAGGAGGGGTGGTAATTTTGGGCAACATGGAATAGCTCCTAATCAGACCACTCCTTCAAGATTCAGAGAGGTAGCCATTTTACCTAATAGATATAGACAGGCACAGAGAGGCAAAGTGAGATAGAGAAACATATTCCAAACCAAAAAAACAGGCACATAAAAAGAAAAATACCTTGATGAAATGGAGATAAGCAACCTACCTGATAAATAATTCAAACTAATGGTCATGGAGATGCTCACTGATCTTAGGAGAAGATTGAATGAACATAGAAATAAAAAGATACAGAAAATAAATTACCAAGTAGACGTTATAGCTACACCGAAAAATACACTAGAGTGGGTCAGTAGCAGAATGTCTAAAAAAGCAGCATGAATCAGTGAGCTTGGAAGACAAAGCAATAGAAAACATCCAGACAGAGCAGCAAAAGGAAAAACAAATTAAAAGAAGTGAGGATCGCTTAAAGGACCTCTGAGATGACATCAAGCACTATAACATTCATATTATAGGCATCCCAGAAGGAGGAGAGTGAAAGGGCCAGAGAAATCATTTGAAGAAATAATGCCTGAGAACCTCCCTAATCTGGGAAAGGAAATAGATATTCCAGTCCAGGAAGCCCAGAGAGTTCCAAATAAGGTGAACCCAAAGAGAAACACACCAAGACACATTATAATTAAGTTAGTAAAAGTTAAGGATAAAAAGAATCTTAAAAGCATCAAGACAAAAGCAACATTGTATTTACATGGGAAACCCCACAAGGTTATCAGATTTTTTTTTGGCAGAAACAATACATGCCACAAGGGAGGGTCATGACACATTCAAAGTGCTGAAAGGAAAAATGTACAACCAAGAATTCTTTACCAGGCAAGATTATCATTCAGAAATGAAGAACCATGAGAGACTATGGACTCTGGGAAACAAACTGAGGGCTTCGGGATGGGGGGGGTGGGATAGGCTGGTGATGGGTATTAAAGAGGGCACGTATTGCATGGTGCACTGGGTGTTATACACAAGTAATGAATCATGGAACTTTACATCAAAAACTAGGGATGTACTGTATGGTGACTAACATAATATAATAAAAAAATAATAAAGAAGAAAATTAAGCATTTTCCAGATAAGCAAAAGTTAACAGAGTTCATCACCACTAAACAAGCCTTACAAGAAATGTTAAGAGACTTTACTGAGGCTAAAAGAAAAGTCACTTATTAATATGAAGAAAACATATAAAAGTAAAAATCTCATCAGAAAAGGTAATTAATAAAGGTAGTGAGTCAACAACTTCCAAGTATGGAGGGTAAAAGAAAAATTATAAAATTAATTAAAACTGTAATAATTTGGGTTCTTGAGGGGCTAAGATGGTATGGTAGTAGTAGGACTCTAGGCTTGTCTTGTCCCTCAAACACACCTAGATAACTCAAATCTTTCTGAATACCCAAGAAATCGACCTGAGGGCTGAGAGAACAAACTGTACAGCTAGGGGGACAGAAGAGGCCAATTCAAGGAAGGTCAGAAGTGTGGAGATGTGGTTTGGGGGAGAAACAGATTGTGGGTGCTGTGGAGAGGAGGGAGCCCTGGTGGCAGAGAAAGCAGAGGGAGAGAAAGACAGGAGTGCACAAGGGGAGCACACGAGAATACTTCCCCAAAGCCACTACCTGGAAAAAGGAGAAGGGCTGAATTTTGTGAGATTTTTGCAACCAGTGGGCCTCAAAGACTGGGGATTCAGAGGTCCCAAGGCTTGACTGAGACCAGAGGATGCTGTCCTACACCTGGAGCAGAGGCAAGCAAACCACCCTGGGGCAGTCAGTTGTCATCTGAGGATCGCCTAAGGGGCACTGGGAAAGACTGTTCATACGTTCTGGAGTGCATCTGTGAGAGGCAGCATTGCTTCTCCAGGGACAAAAGAATGGCAGGTGCCATTTCCGTCCCCCACTCCTCAACGTATGTGCAGAGACACCTGCTGAGGACAGCTAACTGGCTAACTCCTGTTCAGCCTGCTTGCTCCAAATCCCATGCGCCCTAGTTCAGCTGCTCTTCTGGGTCAAACATGTATCAGTCCCAGAGTGGTAAGACCCTTTCCCAGAGGACCAGCACAGATCCCCACCACACCAGGTCCCTGAAGTTTGGAATTTGAAAAGTCAGCAGGCCTGGCGACAGTAGAGCCCAAGGTGTGCAGGCAAGGGACCCAGAAACAGATGGTGTGAAATCAGTGATCTGAAAAATGCCTTTGATGCATGAAGGGAAATTATTCGCTCCTCTGAAAGTACTTCCCTGAGAGCAGCAAGCTCAGACTCCCCTCTCTGGGGACAAAGGAGCGGGCTGGCACCATTTCCCTCCCTGCCCTGCCGCATAACCAACTTCAATGAACAGCACAGCACCAGCACTGACTGCCTAACCTGCTTACACCAGGTCCTGCTCCCCAGTGCTCTGCTGGTACTGCTTTTCCAGGGCAAATGTACCCAACAACCAGTTCTGCAGGCCACCCTCCCAGAAGAGCACAAACCCCTGCACTCACCATGTCCACTGACCATTGAGTTCTACAAAGCTTCAGTTCTAGTGGAAACAGCATCAGGTCTCTTTTTGCAAGCTTACCAGAACACACCTAGTAAAAACTCACCACACTCTGGCCATGATTAAAAAGACATTAAAAGACTCATTCACCAAGATCAAGTGGGACTTGTTCTAGGGCTGCTAGGGTGGTTCAGTATTCGCAAACCAATCAGTGTGAATTACCACATTGATGAAAGGATAAGAATCATATGATCCTCTCAATAGATTCAGAAAAAGCATTTGACGAAGTACAATATTCATTTATAATAAAAACCCTCAACAAAGTAGGGATAGAGGGAACATACCTCAACATAATAAAGGCCATATACAAAAAACCCACAGCTAATATCATCCTCAATGGGGAAAAACTGAGAGCTTTTCCTCTATAGTCAGGAACAAGACAGGGATATCTACTCTCGCCACTTGTATTCAACATATTACTAGAAGTCCTAGCCACAGCAATCAGACAACAAAAACAAATAAATGGCTTCCAAACTGGCAAGGAAGAAGTCACACTCTCACTATTTGTAGATGATGTGATCCTCTATACAGAAAACCCAGAAGAGTCCACCAAGAACTTGCTAGAACTATTACATGAATTCGGTTAAGACACAGGATACAAAATAAACATACAGAAATTGGTTGCATTTCTATACAGCAATAATGAAGCAGCAGAAAGAGAAATCAAGGAACCAGTCCCATTTACAATTGCCCAAAAGATACCTAGGAATTAACCTAACCAAAGAGGTAAAAGATCTATATTCTGAAAACTGAAACATGGATGAAAGAAATTGAAGATGATACAAAGAAATAGACATTCCATGCTCATGGACTGGAAGAACACACATTGTTAAAATGTCTATACTAACCAAAGCAATCTACACATTTAATGCAGTCCCCATCAAAATACCAACAGCATTTTTCAGAGCTAGAACAAACAATCCTAAAATTTGTTTGGAACCACGAAAAGACCCCAAATAGCCAAAGCAATCTTGAAAAGGAAAAGCAAATACAGAGGCATCACAATTCCAGACTTCAGGTTTTATTAGAAACCTTTAGTGATCAAGACAGCATGGTACTGGCACAAAACAGACACATAGATCAATAGAACAGAAAAGAAATCCCAGAAATGGACCCACAAGTATATGATCACTTAATCTTGACAAAGCAGGAAAGACTATCCAATGGCAAAAAGACAGTCTCTTCAGCAAATGGAGTTGGGAAAACTGGACAGCAACATGCAGGAGAGTGAAACTGGACCACTTTCTTACACCATACACAAAAACAAAATTGAAATGGATGAAAGACCTAAATGTGAGACAGGAAACCATCAAAATCCAAGAGGAGAATACAGGCAGCAATCTCTTTGACATTGGCCACAGCAACTTCTTACTAGACATGTCGTCAGAGGCAAGGGAAACAAAAATGAACTACTGGGACTTCATCAAGATAAAAAGCTTCTGCAGAGCGAAGGAAACAATCGACAAAACTAAAAGGCAGCCTACAGAAGGGGAGAAGATATTTACAAACGACATAGCAGACAACGGGTTAATATCTAAAATCTATGAAGACTAAGGAGGGCACGTGTTGTAATGAGCACTGGGTGTTTTACACAACTAATGAATTGTTGAACACTACATCAAAAACTAATGATGTACTATATGTTGGCAAACTGAAAATAAAAATAAAATCTATGAAGAACTTATCAAACTCAACAACCAAAAAACAAATAAACCAGGTAAGAAATGGGCAGAAGACATGAATAGACATTTTTTTTAATCAAAGAAGACATCCAGATGGCTGACACATGAGAAGATACTCAACATCACTGTCATCAAGGAAATACAAATCAAAACCAGGATGAGATAACCACCTCACACCTGTCAGAATGGCTAACATTAACAACACAGGGAACAACAGGTGTTGGCGAGGATGTGGAAAAAGGGGAACCCTCTTACATTGTTGGTGAGAATGCAAACTAGTATAGTCACTCTGGAAACCAGTATGGAGGTTCCTCAAAAAGTTAAAAATAGAACTGCCCTACCACCCAGGAATTGCACTACTAGGTATTCACCCAAAGGATACAAATATAGTGATCTGAAGGGGCACCTGCACCCCAATGTTTATAGTAGTGTCCACAATAGCCAAAATATGAAGAGAGCCCAAATGCCCATAGACTGATGAATGGATAAAGAAATCATATATATATATGTGTATATGTATATAGTGGAATGAATATATATGGTGGAGTATTAACTCAGCCATCCAAAAGAATGAAATCTTGGCATTTTCAATGATGTAAATGGAACTAGAGTGTATTATGCTAAGTGAAACAAGTCAGTCACAGAAAGACAAATAACATTTTATTCACATGTAGAATTTAAGGAAGAAAAAAGAACATTGGGGGAGTAAAAAGGGGCAAACCAGAAAAAAGACTCTTCACTATAGAGAACAAACTGAGGGGTACTGGAGGAGAGATGGGTATTAAGGAGGGCACTTGTTTTGATCGGCACTGGGTGTTGTATGTAAGTGATGAATCACTAAATTCTACACCTGAAATTAATATTATACTATATGTTAACTGGAATTTAATTAAAAAGAGAAAGAAAAAACAAAGTATAAAGAAAATAAAACTGCTTTGGAAAATATAAGACAATGAAACAAAAAAAAAAAACCTATACAATTCAACAACAAAAACACAAATAATTAAAAAATAAGGGACCTGAATAGACATTTTTCCAAAGAAGACATGCACATGGCCAACAGACACATGAAAAGATGCTCAGCATCACTCATCATCAGGGAAATCCAAATCCAAACTACAATGAGCTATCACCTCACACCTGTTCGAATGGCTAACATCAAGAAGACAAGAAATAACAAGGGTGAGTGAAGATGCGGAGAAAAGGGAACCCCCATGCACTGTATGTAGGTTGGAATTTAAATTGGTGCAACCACTGTGAGAAACAGTATGGAGATTTGTCACAAAATTAAAAACAAATACCATATGACTCAGTAATTCCACTGCTGGGTATTTAACCAAAGAAAATGAAAATTTGAAAAGATATATACACCCCTTATTGCAACATTATTTTCAGTAGCCAAGATATAAAAGCAACCTATGTGTCTATCAATAGATGAATGGATAAAGAAGAAGTGCTACACACACACACACACACACACACACACACACACACACACACACAATGGAGTATTTCTCAGGCATAAAAATAAGATCTTGCCAGTTACAACCACATGGATGGACCCAGAGAGTACTATGCTAGGTGAAATAATTCCGAGAAAGACAAAGAACGATATGATTTCAATTGGAATGTAAAAAAACAAAACTAACAAAAATAGCAACAGACTCATAAATACAAAGAAAACACTGGTGTGGTTGCTGGGGAGGGGTATGGGGGAGTGGGCAAAATAGGTGAAGGTGATTCAGAATACATACTTTCAGTTATAAGTTACAGAGATGAAAAGTACAGCATAGGGAATATACACAAGATTGTAATAGCATTGTATTGTGACAGATGGTGACTGTACTTACCGTGGTGAGCAATGAGTAATGTATAGAATTGTTGAATCACTGTTGTACACCTGAAACTAATACATGAAGGTTGGGGTGCCTGATACGGGACATGATACCCTTGTTCCTCAGAGAAAAGCTCTGATCTGTGAGATCCCTCTTGAGTGTTTGCACTGTGCCAGGGTATGGTTTATGATAAGACCATTTCTCATTTCTCTGGCTCTCCTACCTGTCTTGAATGTCCCTTTTATCATTTGTTTTGAAGTAGGTGTTCAGGGAGTTTTCACGTCTCTGAAAAGGGAATTTTCCATATGTCGGTATAGAGTCAGTATGTCCAATGAAGATGAATTCCGGATCTTATGATCCCATTTTGCTGTTTTCTTTTTATCTATATGAGGTGATGGATGCTAACTAAACTGACTACAGTAATCATTTTATAATGCATGGAAATCAGACCATCTTGTACACATTAAATTTATACAGTGATGCATTTCAATTATTTCTCAGTAAAACTGGAAAAAAATTAAAGTAAAATTAAAAATCATGACTTCAGGTTCTTTGGCCTCTTCCAAAGTGATTTTTCAAAGTTTTCTTTGAGAAGACATTAAAATTCCTTTGCATTCAAATTTTATTTAAAAACAGTCTAAAATACACTCAGAAAAAAATTGAGATTTCTAATTTCTTAGAATTAAGCTTTATCTTATAATGCTAGAGTGTGTGATAATGTTTCTACAAACCTATCTACTACTTGCCTCCACTCGTTGTACATTCATCCCTGTCCACAGAAATAATGAAAGCAGATAGAAACTGATGGGAGAACCTGAGCTTAAAATCTCAGAAGGAACAAGAGAAAGAGAAAAACTAATTGTATAAATCAACTATAAACTGAAAGACCTTCTACCTTTGAATTTCTAAAAGAAACATATAATGAACATTTATTCAGTTATTCATTAATCAGTGTAAATACATAGATTTTGGGTTGCAAAAGCTATTAGTGATAGGATAATTCAATTTATTATGGTACTAAATTGCTAGAATATAAAGTCAGCAGTCAGAAAAATACTGAGACAATGAAACAGAAACAGTAAAATGGAGAAAAGTTTCTAAAAGCCCATTTTTATCAAGATGAAAAGTATAAAGCAGTGAATGTCATTTCCACAGAGTTTACTGAATATGTTCACATTATTGCCAGTCATTAATTTGTGATATTTGCTATTCTCATTTTCTAGGTAAAGGAAAATGTAGTGCATGGAACCTGAATATAAGGTATGGACAAAACGAGATCATTCATCTCACACAGTAATTATCCCTAAAGCAAGAGCTCCACTAAGGGTATTCCCTTTGCAGCAGAAGGGTCATTTTATCTTAAGGTCATGCCTACCTAAATTTGCCCATTCCCTGATGTTAACATCAATAACCCATGCTGGGATTAATACACCGTACCTTCCTAAAATAACCTTCTATTACAAGGTTGGATAGTTCTCAAAACTGCCTTCAATATCAATCTTATGTAATGAAGAAAACACAAGGTTAGAAAGTTGAGGTTTAATATGAATCTCTGAGATTCTTCTTCATAATATCATGGGATGATAATGACTCAAAGTAATGGGAGAATCTATAGCTTGCTATTGATTTCATCAAACTACAGATAAAATATAAAATTCACAAATTAGGCAAACTCTTCATGGACAAATAGCTTAGTACTCAGCTTAATTACTGTGCTGGGGGTAGAAAGCTTGTCGCAAATACAGTATTGCTTCAAATTTTGTTTGACAGTGTTGTAAAAAAGGGTTTACTTCATCTTATCTGCATGATTTTTAATCCTATTTGGGGAAAAGTATACTACCAGTTATTCCTCAGGTATAAAAGTAAATGTTACATAAAACATGCTATGATAGGAATAGAGTACAGTGCAAAGAGAATCACATTTGAGGAAACACATTTGGGTTCAAATCCTGGTAAGACTTTAGAAAAAGTAATTATTCGAGTAATCATAACCCATTTTCAAAGGGTTATAAAGATAAGTCTCTCACAGTATTGATGTGAGGACTCAGTTATATTACCTACATAAATCACCAAGCAGGTAATTGGTGCTCAAATACCTTATTCTTTTTCAGTCTCATGAGTAACACCCTGCGAATTGTTTGAAAGAGTGTGTGTATGATTATTTAAAAGCCATAACAATTTAGAATTTAAGACTATTTTTTGAAATGCAGAGGCAGCCTGGGTGGCTCAGTTGGTTAAGCTTCTGCCTTCAGCTCAGGTCATGATCCCAGTGTCCTGGGAGCGAGCCCCATGTCATCAAGCTCCCTGCTCAGCGGGGAGCCTGCTTCTCCCTCTCCTTCTGACCCTCCCCCTACTCGTGTTCTCTCTCTCTCTCTCAAATGAATAAATAAAAGATCTTTTAAAAAAAATAAGAAATGCAGGGACAGTTTAAAAACTGAAGTGAAATGTGATTAGGACTCTTTCATATAATGTCAGTTCAAGTAAGAGAGAGAAAGCATCATCTTCAAATGATGTTTATATAGAAAAATATATACCGTGATCTGATTATGAATACAAAAGCAGGAATATATTATATAAATGTATTGTTTTATATATCACATTCTATATAATACATAAATTATATAAAACATACAATACTATTCTAACTATATTATATACTAAATATTCAAGAATATATATTATTGACTAATATATAATTCTGTTATATATTTGTATTATCACAAGTTAATGTCATGCTGTGCCTTATATTACACAGTTACAATATATTGCAGGTTTGTGTATATATATTTGTGTTTATGTAAAATAACCACTTATTGCAGTTATTACTCTTATTTTCCCCAATTAAAGAAGGATCTTTTATTGAGAAAGCATATTAATAAGTTTTCAAAGATTTTTGTTTTATTAGTACCTGCCATGTGTTAGGAAAAATAGGTTGAAGATTTCTTAGAATTAAAAGAGTATCAGAACAGAATTGTGAAAATTAAAATATAACCCAGTGATATATACTAATAGAAAAGTATTTTCATAATTTGAAAGCAAGAGTTGTACTTTATATGGTTCTACTTTCTCTCACTTAAATTTTTGTCTCTGACTCCAAACTTTTTATGTGATTTTAAACAGGAATGGTAGAATAGAATCCAATCTGCCTGTTGATCACAAAAATTCTCCCTAGTTAATTTGAAGATTTCTCTCATTTGTGTATCAGAAGTGATAACTCTGAGCATCCTGTCTGCTTGAATCATTTTCATATTACCAAGTACTCTCTGTGATTACAGAACATCTAGATAAATTTAGTTTTATGAACACAGACTTTGTGTTCCTAAAACAGTATGTAGTGATAAAGTACTCATACTTTTACTTTATTCTTAATTTACTGAGCTATTAAATCCCATTTTTTGATATTGTAGTGTACAAACTTTATTTTATTATAACTTTTGAATACAATAAAAAAGCTTTCTTTTGCTTCTTTTGCTTGTACTGCAGGCTTTCAGAATGGCTCTCTGACTCTAGAACGGGTCAAATATTAGCTTTCCATACAAAAAGAAGACACTAATATGTATTTAAAAATAATGAATAAAAACAAATGAAAAGCCAAATAGTTTTTCCAAACTACTGTAATTATCAGCTCACAAAATTTCTCCCATGCATCTCTGCAAACTCACCGTAGAGAAGGGAGCCAAGTGAGGTGGGAGAAGCACAGGCTAAGTCAAATGGACAAATGTTACAGTGTCATTCTGACACTAATGAGATGTGTGATTCTGAGCAAGTTATATTACCTCTCTAAGCCTTGGGGTATATTAGTTTGTTTTGGTGTTCTGTTTTTCTGCAAAACTGAGATAGAGCCTACCTGGAATATTTTAAAGAGATACATATTTAATATGTGCAAAATATATAGTATAGAGCCAGGCCTATATTCTGAACTCATATATTACTGTATATCCTCATCACTTTGCAGTAGCATTCCATCTGGTCTCCTTGCCTCTAGTCCTTCTGAAGAATCCATTTTTTGCTGAAACTCCTTACTCTATAGGGGATTAATAAACTTATACCAACCAGCCACAATCTTTCTAACTTTATCTTTAAACATTTTTTCCCCTCACAACAAACTTTACATTGAAGTACATGGGCTTTACTCACTTTTCTCTCATTCAAGTAGGCACTCATGCCCCATGCAATTCAGATACAAATATTTAAGAAGTCCCCAAAAGGAACTTAATGAAAATAAACTGTATGTACTAGTACTATGCTAGACAATGAGAAATGATATAGATACATCAGAAACAAATTCTGTTTTCAGAGACAGGCAGCTTTCTGATTCTAGAAGATGGATCTTTTTTTAACTTAATTTTGTTTTTAACTTGGATTATCTAGGGCTAAAAAACCAAGTATAGTGGAACATTTTCCAAATGTTAGTATTATTCTAATTATCGAGGCCTCCGTTTTATTCATCTTAATAAATATTAAAAGAATGAAGGGTTAAGCTTAATTGTCCCCTTAGTCTTTAAGCCAAAAAGCACACAGAGTTTAACATTTACTTCACAGCCACAACACTTGTAAAGCAGTAGCAATGACAAACTTTCAGTGCATGGTAATGTAAACAATATAAGCATGAAGCTGTATGGGTTCATAAAGATACTGTTAAATGAGATTAAATTTGTTCTTTATTAAGTAATTTGTTCCATGTAGTCCAAAACAATAGAAACATAAAGAGAAAAATTAAAAATTCACAGCATTCTCAGCCCTTAGATACACATACAATGAGAACACTACAAAGGGAGATACTATTTGTAAACATGTACTGTTTTTAAATGATTTCCAAAAATTCCCATGTTATTACAACTTTTTTGTGCCATCCATGGCAGAGAGAAGGAAGGCAGAGTGCAGAGGAAGCTTATATGTATTTTGCATGTTGACAATAAATAAATTGAAAGGCCAGACTCATTCATTAGAAAATAGATAAATTACAGAGAGAGGTTAGAAATTGGATTCTTAACTCCTGCCAGAATTATTGTAAATTGTATCCAGATTGTTCCAAATTAGTTAGAAGGTTTGTTGGAAATACTATATTGTCTTTCCATATGCTGAGACCACCCTCTTAGCAGCTTAACAGAAAAGGAGACAGCATAGAAATTTCTGCCTATTTCCTTATCCTCCAGTGCTCTGAAATCAGCTGAAAGATTTATATGCTTTCTCTGCTAATGGAATTCTTTTCTATTCCTTATTTGCTCCTGGACCATGTAAAACCATTTCATAGTACCTTGGACATTCCCAAGTGCAGATTTAGCTTTTATCACCTGTGGTCTCCAAAATTCTTTTAACTAGACAGGCAGCCTAAAGTGTACAAGAGAATCAGGCCTCTCTCCCAAGGAAGTTTGCAATCTCTAAGAATTGCCAAGGCAAACCTTACAAAGAAATTAAAAGTCAGAAGGGTAATAGCTCACCTAAACTAACTACCCAACAAAAACCAGCAACTTTATTTACAGACTTCAGGAAGATGATAAACCTACAAGTTAGTTATTATAATTTTACAGAGAAGACAACTTCAGTTCTTCAGGTCATTGTTACCGATCTTCAGTTACTAGATGATGCCAGCTTATGCTGAGCAGTAATTACCCTTCCAGTAACTTCCACTCTTTGGTAGTGTCTTGTACATCAAAGGATTATTTTCTTCCTCTATATTATATTCTCAAGTGCATATATTTACACAAACAAAAGCATGTGGATTAACATCCTAAATGTTCAGTGTCAAGGAGTAATTTGGAATCAAAACTATGTTTGTTCGTTTTTAGGGAGCCTCTTAGAGTATTCTGAACAAAATTTATATTTTGCTCAGTGGTTGTAGGTCATCACCATTATTAAAAGAAATTACTGTACTGTGTTTTTGTATGTTGATGTCTTCAGGGTTTATGCAAGTTGATAGAAAAATTTGTTTGTTACTACGTGTTCTTTTGGGGCTTTGTGTATTTTTTTCTGTAGATTTTCCCCTTTTGTTTCTTAGTATCAGATTGTGTAATCTTGATCCTGCCACTATGCCTCCCTCTAGCTGAAAGTCTGTGCTTCTAATTTTATGTGACTTTGGAAATTAGATAGCCAGAATCCTTACAAAGGTATCTAAAAGTGCCTCTCAGTGAGACTTTCTTATAAATAAAATAAACTTAAATGCATGGTCCAGTGGACAGACTCTGGTCCCTTCTCCAAGGTATCCAAGCCTTTGTGTATTCCCTTTCTCCTGAGTGTGAGCACAACCCCTGACTTGCTTCTAAACAATAGAATATGGCAAAGTAGAGAGGATGCCACTCCTTTGATTAGGTTACATTAATGGTACTGTGAAGGGATTTTGTAGATAATAATTAATGGTAATTTGGTTGATTTTGAGCTATCAAAAGGGAGATTATCCTGGGTGGGCCTGACTTAATCAGGTGAATCAGTTTTAAGAGGAACTGGACCCTCCCTGAAGTTAGAGACACTCTCCAGTGCTGCCTTTGAAGATGCACACTGCCATATTGTGAGAGGGCCTGTGGTGAGGACCATGTGGCAAGAAACTGCAGGTAGCCTCTAGGATGGAAGAGAAGCTGACAGCCATCAAAACTGCTGAAGCTGTCAGTCTTACAGCTGTGAAAAAAAATGAATTTTTCCAACAACTTAAAGGACCTTAGGAGCAGATCTTTGCTCAGTCAACCTTGTCATAATCCAAAGTCCGGCCAACACCTCGAGTGCAGCCTTGTGTGACCCGGATCAGAGGACACAGCTAAACCATGCCCTGAGTCCTGCCCCACTGAAATGGTGAGATAGTAAATGGGTATTGGTTTAAGTTGCTGAGTTTGTGGTAAGGCATTCAGCATAGATAACTAATACGTATATGTTACATTCCATTCATTTTGTATGTACAGAGAAGCTTTGGGTCCTTTTCTTATCCTTTCCTGGGTTCAAGTTGGTTAACTTTATCTTCACTGATTAAAGTATTAACCAAAATATTTAATATACATATGTATGTTATACAGTTGAATGTATGCATGTCAAGCAACTTTTTCAACTAACATATATGCCATGAAAACATAAGGTTATTCTGAATGTATCATAATTGCTTAAGAGGATATATACCGATGGAGTGAAAACAAAGAGGCTCTTTCAGCACATGCATATGGCACCTTATACAGAGGTACTCAATAATTATTGACGATGTAACAAGTACTAAAAGAGCTGAATTTATTTATTTTTGAAAAAGCTGAATTCAGAACATGTATATAGTGTCACCAATTCAATTGCCTACCCAGGCCCGACATTTCACTTAAATGAGTGAATCTGGCCACAGAATAAAGTATAAGGAGTGGTGGAAACTGTGGTGAAAATGTCCCAGCCCAAAGAGGCAGCCCTTAGCTGATCATTTTCATGTGAATAGGTGAATGCAATTTTTCCAGACATGCTGTTTTTCAAAAAGAAGGTTAAATTTTAGATGCTCATGTGGTATCTCCATATTTTTAAAAGTTGCTTACAAAATGCAAATTTTAAAAATAAACAACTGTAGTGGCCAAATAAGACAGTAATATAGGCCATATCTAGCTATCAGTTTGTGTGTTGAATTAAAATTTATGACTTATATGCAAGATTCATGAAGCATACATGTCTAATTTCCTTAATCAGCACTAATGAACATGTCAGTGGACTAGAGAAAGTCTATATGGGCTCTTACTAATATCCTAATGAAGGATACAGTATTCTTTACCTTTTGTTATTCCCATTTGTGTTTTATTTCCATTGCAGTGCACAAGTAAACAAAATCTGGCAAAAGTTTGACCATTCTCAATTTAGTATTTTGCTGACAGTGAATGAGGGGAAGTGAGAGAGAATTAGTAGGAACAAAGAGAAGAAAGGTATGGCACATTCTTTAATATTCCTCACTCTGTTCCAGAAGGTGGTGGTCCACCCCTGACTCCTTTTCCAATAAATTTTTACACTAAATATAACTCCAAATTAATGGATTTCAGCCAGCAGTTTATAAAGAGAAAATAACCTGTTTCTTGAAGTCTTATTTGCCCAGTTCTTAAATGGTATCAGAGTAATAGTAACTACTCATATTTCTGTAACCCTTACCACAAGCTGCTATTACAGCCATCCAGTCTACCACACATTCCACTGTCTTCCCCTACTCCAAGTTACATATGAGAGCTCTGTATAGCTGTTCTAGGAGAGATCATGCAAATGCCCTGTCAGCAACCACAGAGTATCTTCCAAGTCCTTCCTCTCTTGCTTCAGTGGCATCACAACCGTAGGCCCAAGAACCCTACTCTGTTATTTGAACAAACATAAGCCATAGTTACTTCAATTAGTGCTGGTGCAGATACAAATCAACATGATTTAGAATTGGCACTGTGTGAATTACACAATGATTTACATGTACCTTGAGGCCCTCGCTGACACAGTGTTCCCCCAAGGTATGCTTAGCATTATGCAAGCACGTTATGCAAACCTTATTTAGTGCTTAGCATTTCTCTTGCCATTGACCTCAACTTCTGATCCATGAAGTTTGAGTCAAGCCCCTTCCCTAGCAGCATTAACATCACCTGTGATCTTGTTAGAAATGCAGAATTTCAGACCATACTCTGAACCTACAGGCTCAGAAACTGAATTTTAACAGGTGATTTGTATGCATCTTAAAGTCTTGGCTAAAGTACCAATACCTGAGACAGATGTATTGGCATCCTCTTAATCTGTCATAAATACGTAAGCGCCTCCTGCAACCTATATTCCCCCTACCCCTTTAGATCACCCTTATGTCTTACAGAATTTTATTTTTTTATTTAAATTCAATTGGCCAACGTATAGCATATCATTAGTTTTTGATACAATGTTCAAGGATTCATTAGTTGCATATAACACCCAGTGCTCTTCACATCACGGGCCCTCCTTAATTCCCTTCACCCAGTTACCTCATCCCCCCCACCCACCTCCCTTTCCGCAACCCTCAGTTTGTTTCCCAGAGTCGCGAGTTTCTTCCAAAATTTTACGAAGAACCCTGCTGAAACAAAACTTACTTTTTTCTTTTCACTATACAAGGTTATACCGGAAGCTGTTGGACTTTTCGCTAGAAACTGCCCTTTGTATCTAATATAAAATTGGACATATTGCCTATTATAATTACAAAACCACTTTTTATCTATTTTAAATCCCCATTAAGATTTAAAATGTGCAGTTACACTTCAAGGAATTTATCCTGAAGATATACTCACACAAGTGCAAAAGGATATATGTTCTAGGATGATCACTGTAACACACTGATAATAGTACTGATATCTAAATATATAAATGCCCATCCATCAGGAACTGGTTAAAATAATTACATGTCCATATAATCTATGCCTTTACAAAGTATGAAGAAAATCTGCATATGGCTGATAAGGAAAGCTATCTGATAAATATTTAAGGATGCCAGCCAAGTTATAACACTTTATATTGCATGCTGTCATTTGAATATTCTACATTTAAATGCATGTATCTATATATATGTGTATATGTTTGTGTGTGTATGTATATAGAAGCTGTAGAGTTGTCATTGTACGTTGGCTTAACTGACCTCATTTTCAACTCTCTTCTGTCCTATCTGCCTTTTCTGTGGATAAAATCAATTTCTTAGATTCCCTTGCAGTTGAGGTTGAGCATGTGAAATTGTTATGACTAATGATCTATATCCAGAAGTCTCCCATTGCTGCCTCTTCCTCTTCTTTTACCCTGCTTGGAATACCACTGTGAAGGCTGGAGGTGCAGTAGCCTTTTAGTGACCATGAGACAGCAAGCATGAGGACCAGACCCAACATCCCAGAAAAAAATACATTTGAGTCTTCTTGTGACATCTTAGGGCATCGATACCAGCACTGTTTTTTGCTATGAAAGATAATTAAATCCCTGGATATTTAAGCCACCATATAGGAGTCTTTTGGTGGTGGCGGCAGCGGTGGTGGTGATCAGGCATCACTAACAAATTCAAGTGTTAACTCTGGAAAGTGGGCAGAGACACTGTTTTTACTTTTCCAAATTTTTACTCTTTTGTGGTGTTTGAATTCTTTAGTCAAAGAAATGACCCACAAACAAACCGATCTTAAAATGCAATTAAAGTTACTGAGTTTTATGCATAGTTGTTTTAAGCCCTGGCTTAAAAGAAAACTGTTTTGTTTTGTTTTGTTTTTTTCACAAAATTGTTTCTGGTATTTATATTAGATGGATAATAACAGAAACAATTTAATATGTCACTCCATGACAGAGTGGTTGCTAAAAGGACAAATATAATTACATTAGTGATCAGACAACTTAGTTGAAAATGGCTAGTCTTCTCAGGGAGAGGAGGTAATTTCTCGTTTTAAATAAAATTTGTTAACTGTTTATAGAAAAATGATAGTGATAGGGTTGAATGATAATGCCCTTCACCTTTTTTTTTTCTTTTGATGTTTAGAGAAAGAAGAAAACAGAACTTAGAAGAAATGAGAAATAGGGGTGCCTGGGTGGCTCAGTCCTTAAGCATCTGCCTTCGGCTCAGGGCATGATCCTGGCGTCTGGGATCGAGCCCCGGATCAGGCTCCTCCACTGGGAGCCTGCTTCTTCCTCTCCCACCCCCCCTGCTTGTGTTCCCTCTCTTGCTGGCTGTCTCTCTCTCTGTCAAATAAACAAATAAAACCTTTTTTAAAAAAAGAAAAAGAAGAAGAAATGAGAAATATTTAGGGGATTGTTCCTCTTGAAGTGGTTTTTAAAGCAGTGGTCACAGATGTGTTCTTGTGTAGGAAAAGGACTAATTCAATAGATGTGAATTGTTCATACTCTGCACAATCTCAAGAAAGGCCTGTTTTTAGGAATGGCCCATGGCTGGCTCCTGGGAGCTGAACTCTGAGCTTTTAAAATGTTCTTCTTGTACCATTTTGACCCAACAGTTTATGCAAACAATGTGATTTATGGTAAACACTTTTTTTTTTTTTTTTGCTCTGGGAATGTGGAGTCTAAATAGCTAAGGTCAGTCATGCAGATACTGCATGCCTACTTGACCGACCTCTGATAAAAACCCTAGACATCAAGGCTTTGGTGAGCATCCCTATTGGGCAGCACTTTTCATGTGTTGTCACACATTGTTGTGGGGAGAATTAAGAATATCCCATGCCAAGAAGCAAAGTGGGGAGGGATTTGGAAGCTTGCTCCAGCTTTCTGCTGGACTTCACCCTCTGAGCCTTCTCCCTTTACTAATTATCATCTATATCACTTTTGCTGTAATAAATCATAACTGTGACTATGACAGGTACTGAGTCCTGTCAGTCCCTCTAGTGAATCATTGAGCATGAGGGTGGTCTTGGAAACCCCGGACACAGTTCCCTAAATAGCCAGAACTATAAATACCTACAAAGTTGCTTGATGCTAAGTCATTATGAAGTTAAAAATAACCCTTCAAAATACCATTTTATTCTAGAAAATGGATGAAATATAAAGGCATATTTTTTAAAAAACATAAATGTGTAGTAGAAACAGGAGTCCGCAATTAAGGATTACTGAGAATTATGCCAATTATGTTTTCTAATACTTTGGTTTAATTCTTTTACTAAAACATTTAATTTGGCATTAAAGAAAATAATTACTTGGGAAAATACATTACTTCTTTAGTCAGTCATGTCAATGAGAGGTAAAAGAGAGTCTCTGGCTAAGGTAGTTAAACAGTGAATTTTTCCAGACATACAGGTGGCCAACGGGTACATGAAAAGATGGTCAGTATCACTGATCATCAGGGAAATGCAAATCAAAACCACAATGAGATATCAGCTCACACCTGTCAGAGTGGCTATTATCAAAAAGACAAGAAATAACAATATCATAACAATATCAATAAGACAAGAAATAACAAGTGTTGCCAAGATATGGAGAAAAGGGAGTCCTTGTTCACTATTGGTGGAAATGTAAATTGGTATAGCCACTATGGAAAACAGAAAGAACACTTCTTAAAAACAGAACTATCACATGTTCCAGCATTTCCACTTCTGGCTATTTATCCAACAAAAAATGAAAACACTAACTCAAAAGATACCTGCACCCCCAATTTCATTGCAGCATTATTTACAATAGCCAGGATATGGAAGCTACCTAAGGGTTCATCAGTGGATGAATGGATAAAGAAAATGTGGCATATAAACACAATGGAGTATTATTTAGCCATAAAAAATAACGAAATTTTTCCATTTGTGACGACATGGACTTACCTTGAGGACATTATGCTAAGTGAAATAGGTCAGAGAAAGACAACACCATATGATCTCACATGCGGAATCAAAAAGAAAAAAGAAGAAACAAACTCAAAGATACAAAGAACAGATTAGTAGTTGCCAGAAGCAGGAGTTGGAGGTAGGTGAAATGGGTGAAAGAAGTCAAAGGGCACAAACTTTCAGTTATAAAATAAGTAAGTCATGGGGATGTAATATATGCCTGGGGACAATAGTTAATACTGCACTGCATATTTGAAAGTTGCTAAGAGGGCAGATCTTTAAAAGTTCTCATTAGAAGAAAAAAATTATGGATGGTGATGGATATTAGATAGACCTACCATGATGATCATCATAATATATACAGATATTCAATCATTACATTGTACAACTGAAACATACATATATATAT
>NW_024423319.1:101366436-101514948 GCF_017311325.1 Ursus maritimus | reverse complement strand
ATATATATATATAAAATCAATTTTTCCTCAATAAAAAAAACACAATGGGACAAACGTAAGAAACAATTTCAAGAGGTACAACTTTGTGCCTGAATGAAAAATCGCTTCATAAGTGGTCTGAAAATATAAAAAGGCTTACATCTTTTAATTTTCTAATTTTTTTATGCTGCTGACAATTTCTCTGCATTCTATTCATGGATTGACACATTTTTAATATATATATATTTAGCAAGAAAAAATCTGCATAAACATAATCTTAAAATATGGAGAGTGTGAATATTAAGAATATCTTCCCCTTAAGCTTAATAAAATTGTTTACTTGTTATTTTGTTTGGAATTTATTTTTGTTTCTATCTGGCCTTGTTCCAGAAAGTTTAGCAGTTGGCTAAAAGAATACAAATTCTATTTTTACCCCAAATGTGGGGAAACTGAGACATATGATCCTTTAATGAGAAACATTAAAGTACCTGGAAGGAACATTACAATATTGGTTATAAACTATAGAAATAAGTAATTTTCCAGCATGTTTTCAAAGGCTGATATAAAACTGGAAGAAGCCTAGAAATAATTATCTTAAGAATCAAAATATAAAGGGCCAAAGCATATGTGAGCATTCATCAGTTCATTTAGTCAATGGTTGGTTCTTCTGTTTCAACCTTTCTCTAGAATGAGATAACAATTAAAAAAAAAAGGGTTTTTCATCATGGAATTTACATTCTTTAGGGGAAAACAGTCAATGAGTAACCCCACAAGTAAAACATTCCTATATATCAGATGTTGCAAAGTGCTATCTAGAAAAATAAAGCAAGAAAGAGGCTTAGGGACATGGTGATGTGTTTTGCAAATTTAAATAACATCAAGATAGACTTGCCATACGTATAGATCTAAAAGTCCTCATCAGTAGAAAAAAACATCTGCGTATACAGTGACGAATGTTAACTAGACTTACTATGATGATCATTTCACATATATGCAAATACTGCATCATTACATTGTACAACTGAAACTAATAAACAGTTTTATGTCCATTTATTCCTCCATAAAGACAATGAGACAATACACACACACACACACACGCACACGCTTGGAAAGGTTATCAGAAAATACAACGTCAGTTTAATACATACTTGAAATTACAACATACAGTATGTATTATGAGTCAGATCAAGTTTGGTATTATATGATTCACCAGTAGAATCATATGAGAATAATGTTAAAGAAACATTTGTTGGCATGGAGATAGAGAAGTATTGTTTGTTAGGTAAGTCCACTGCTTTTTTGTGATGATGTATATGGAAATAGTGTAAAAGCATCTCTTGTAAATCAGAGCAATGTCCACACACACATCCTCAAATAAAAACTGCCTGCAACTAAATCATTTGAAAAAAAAGTAATTTGATTCAAATCAAATTCCTAAATGGACCTACCTATATTGTTATTAAACTGAAAACCAGGAAGTGCATGTCTGTTAGACTGCCTTCTCAATTGGTACCAAATGCTCCATCTTCCATCTCCCAGTATTCATGCCCTTGTATAACCCTTTCCCTTTGTGTGTGGGCTGAACAAAGTGATTCCCTTTTAACAAACAGTATAGCAAAAGACATAGCACATCACTTCTCAGATTAGGTTATAAGACTGACATCTGTCTTACTGCCACTCTCTCAGTCTCACTAGCTCACTTTGATAAAGCAAGCTACCATGTTATGAGCTACCCTCAGCAAAGGCCCATGTGGCAAGGAACTGAGGGCACCTTCCATTCAAACTCCAGAAAGAAATCAAGGCCCTCAGCTCAACAGCCTTCAAGGCACTCAGTCCTGCCAAAAACACTGAGTCAGCCTGGAAGTGGGTAATTAATGCCCTCCTTTTATCCTGGGATGACTAAGGCCCCAGGTGACAACTTGATCACAGCCCTGAGGGCCTGAGCTGGAGGATTCAGCTAAACCATGCTCGGATTTTTGACCCATAGGAAAAAAAAAAAAACACGTTATTTTTAGGTCATTATGTTTGGGTGATCATATGTAGGCAGCAATAAATAAAAACATCACTATTCTCTGAGATTTCTAAGAATCTGTTTTCTCACACCTGGAAATTTAATAATAGTATTTCTATTGTCTGTTACAGTGATTCAGAAGATCACTGTTTAAAAGCAAGTTAATCCTAGTTTAGATTTTGTTATGTGAATTAGTGAATTAGAGCCTGTAGTTCCCACTAAATGATCCAATCAAGAGTGGAATATTAACAAAGTTTAAAATACTAAATTTTAAGATTTTTGGCATCATTTTTTATTAAATGCTTACTACGAATTCAGTAAAGAAGGGGAGATTAGCATAATAGGAGAGAAGAATTGGTGTAAGAATTTCACTTTGTAAAGTCAAAAATAATAGTACTTATTTATAAAGTAATATATCCTATAATTATAAATTAATATATCCCATAATTATAATTCTGTGACAAATATATTCAATGAAATCTACAGGAAAATTCAGTCATTTTGAAGTAGATACACTGAAATAATATTGTGATGAAAGCAGACAGGAATGACAGAGCAGTGTATATACAGTAGTATATATATGCTTACAGACTGTGAAAATAGAGGAAGCGGAAAGATTTTTCCTGACACAGACCACAAAAGTGACAACAAAAGCTATAGTAGCACTGGCTACTTTAATATTCACAGAGTGCCCACTATTTTATATTTTTGAAAGGTAAGAAAGCTTTTTTGCATTCTTATTTCCAATATTCTTAACCTGCCTTGCTGCCTATGCCCGTTACCAGGGAAACAAATTGGGCCTTTGCACAAAATACATAAAATCTCTCATATAAGGTAAACAGGGGATTTGCCATTCATACTATGATTTATCCATCCTCTGTGTTCATTTATGTCTTCTCTTTCTGACCTGTGATATTTTCCAAATAATAGAAGACCCTACTGCTACTTTCATTTGAGTACTGGCTCATCATCCTTTCTCCCTCGTACCCTACATTGGAACAATCATTAGTAATGGACTTCAGTTTCCCCAGCTCACCCCTGCAGCATTATTCACAATGCCAACCCAAGGTATGGAATCAACTTGTGTACATCAATGAGTGAATGGATAAAGAAATCGTGAGATACATACACACACAAAATGAAATACTTTTCAACTTCAAAAAAAAAAAAAAGAAATCCTGCAATTTGCAACAATGTAAATGGACCTGGAAGACCTTATGCTAATGGAAATAAACCAGAAAGAGGGGGGAAAAAGCTGCATTATTTCACTTGAAGATGAAATCTAAAAAGAGTCAAATACAGAGAAGTATAGAATGGTGGTTACCAGAGTTGGGAGATGGGAGAAATGGAGGGATACAGGTCAAAAGATACAAAGCTGTAGTTATGTAAGATGACTAAGTCGAGATTCAATATACAGTATGATGATAACAGTTAATATTGAACACTATAATTTTGCTGAGAATAAATTTCATGTATTCTCATTACAAAAAAAATGGTAACTGTGAGGAGATATGTTAATTAGCTTGACTCCGGTAATCATTTCACTATGTATACCAAATCATATCATACACCTTAAAAATATACAATTTTTATTTAAAAATAAATCTTAAAAATTATTGTCATTTCCAAAAAAACAACCTATATTAAACATACTTTTATTTGTTCAGGAGTCATCAATTTTCTAGAATAAGTATACCTGCTGAGCTTCTGTGTAGATGAGTGAAAATTTATAACATCAACTGTATTAATTTTCTATGGCTTCCATAATAAATTACCACGAACTTCGTGGCTTAAAACAACATAAATTTATTGTTTCACAGTTTTGGAGGCTAGAAGTCTGAAATCACTATCCCTAGAAAGAAATCAAGGTGTTGAAGGGGTCACACTCTCTGGAGGCTATAGGGGAGAATCTGTTCCTTGCTTCTTACAGTTTCTTCTGGCTGCTGGAATTCCTTGGGCAGTTCTGGGCTTACAGCTACATCACTTCCATCTTTGCCTCCATAGTCACAATGCTGCCTTCCCTTCTGTGTCAAATTTCACTCTGCCTTCCCTTAAAAGGGTGTTTAGGTTCCATGTGGATAAACAAGCATAATCTCGATATCTCAACATCCTTAACTTAATCACATATGCAAAGACTATTTTCCATATTTAGAGGTTCCACAGATTCAGACTTTAATGTATTTAGGAGCCATTATTCCAGCTACAACATCAACCAACTTTAAATTATAAAAATAGTACTCTTTAACAACCTGATCCATCACACACTTCTATCACTGATTAATAGAATGGAGTTGGAGGATACAAGCATTAAAATAGATCTGGCTTTCATCAATTCATGGGGGAAAATGAATTCCATAAATGGAAACACTTCATGGGAAATAGCTGATATTGAAGGTCAAATCATTATCAATTTAAATACCACAGTTATTTCACATACTGAATCACTGTCCATGAGATAGATTAACTGGAATGCAAACAAGACCATGAGCTTCTAAATTGCTAAATTAAGATCATCTTTTATCAGCATGCAGATGCAAACAGGTAGCTTCTTCACTCTCAAAAAACCCAAACTGAAAAAATAGTGATTAGATGTAATCATGTATTAATTAAAAGGTGGCTGTTGTACATGCCCCTTTTAGTGAGTCATGTAATGATGCACCACACACTTTCTTTATTTTGTTTTTTGTTTTTGTTTTTTTAAGATTTTATTTATTCGACAGAGATAGAGACAGCCAGCGAGAGAGGGAACACAAGCAGGGGGAGTGGGAGAGGAAGAAGCAGGCTCATAGCGGAGGAGCCTGATGTGGGGCTCGATCCCATAACGCCGGGATCACGCCCTGAGCCGAAGGCAGACACTTAACCGCTGTGCCACCCAGGCGCCCCACCACACACTTTCTTTAAATGATGAATTCCATTGACTTTATTTCTGGTCATTACTGACTTTTTTTACGAGAAATTATGAATGATAAATTTGATGTCTCCTCCCATGTTGAGAAATATTTTAAATTTTTCCTGTGTTTAAATTACATTTTTTCCTGAGTTTCAAGATTAAATTTTAAGACTTTTTCCTGCAGAATTTTTTAAGTTTTCCACTGTCTTCTAAATTTGTAAATATGTTTGCATCTAAATATATACATGAAATTAGTCTATTATGATTTTTATTGGTACTATTTTATTGGATTTTTCTATAACTGTTACCCTTGCTTCACAAAACCAGGGAATTTCCAACTTTTCTATGGTCTGCAAGTTTTAAATGACATCTGAATTATCTTTTATTTTTTTCAAGGTGAGGTGTTAACTGATCCAATACCCGGTGTTATTTCAAATAATACATTTCTAATAAGTTTTCAGTATCTTCCAAGACAATTTAAACAATTTTGATAATTTATGTTCTGTTAAAAAATAATCCACCTCAGTTTGTCAAATTTATCAGTTTTATGTAACATTTTTCTGTAATTATTTTAAGCTCTCCATACAGCTGATAAGTTTTCTTACATGTATGTGTGTTGTGTGTGTGTGTATAGTTTGTTTTAGAGATGGGGGTGAGGGGCAGAGGGAGAGATGGAGAGAATCTTAAGCAGGCTCTACACCCAGGGCAGGAACCCAATGCACGACCCTGAGATCATGACCTGAGCTGCTTACCCAACTGAGCCACCCAGGTGCCTCTATTTCTTTTCTTAATTTGGCTCATGAGATGTTATTCTACTCTACGTAGCAAAGATACAAATTGGAGTTCATCTTGCTAAAACAGAAATATCTGGGTAAATGTCCCAGGCTTTCAGATGAGACCTCTGAAGGACTACATTCTAGAAGTAACAGCAAAGCAAAAGACAATCACCTGGTCCAAAGCAAGGAATCCAAATTCGAATAATCTGGGATCCACTGAGTCATGGTAATATGCCCATATGTACTTTCTTGCCAGAAGAAAATTATCCCAGTAGAAAGATAACATCATCTAGGGATTCTGATATTTGTTATACATTATATCTAGCATTTGATGAAAATTATCAGGCATCTCATTCACGCCATGGAGTACTATTTATCATTTAAAAAAAGACATGTTAAAAAACAAGGGGGAACTTTTTTCCGAGTTTTTAAATTCCATTAACATACAGTGTAACATTAGTTTCAGGTGTAGAATCTAGTGATTCATCACTTACACACAATACCCAGTGCTCATCACAACACACGCCCTCCTTAATATCCATCACCCATTTAACCAGTACCCACTATCACCACCACCTCCCCTCCAGTAACCCTCAGTTTGTTCTCTATAGTTAAGAGTCTGTTTTCTGCTTGGCCCCTCTCTTTTTATACCCCTATGTTCATCTGTTTTTGTTTCTTAAATTCCACATGAGTGAAATCATATGCTATTTGTCTTTCTCTGACTTATTTCGCTTAGCATAATACTCTTTAGCTCCATCTATGTTGTTGCAAATGGCAAGATTTCATTCTTTTTTGATGGCTGAGTAATATTCCAGTGTGTGTGTGTGTGTGTGTGTGTGTGTGTGTGTGTGTGTGTACACACACACCTTTTTTATCCATTCATCATTCAATGGACACTTGGGCTGTTTCCATAATTTAGCTATTGTTAATAATGCTATTATAAACATTGGGGTGCATGTATCCTTTCCAATCAGCAGTCTTGTATCCTTTGGGTAAATATCTAGTAGCGTAATTGCTGGATCATAGGTTAGTTCTATTTTTAACACTTTGACGAAACTCTATACTGGTTTACAGAGGAGCTGCACCAGTTTGCATTCAACATGGAGGAACTTTAAATGCATGTTGTTAAGTGGTAGAAGCCAGTCTCAAAGGCTACTCATTGTATGATTCCAACTACAAACATCCTGGAAAAGGCAAAACTATAGAGGCAGTAAATTTATCACTGGTTGCCAGAGACATTCAGGGGGAAAGAGGGACAGATGAACAGGTGGAGTTACAGGGGTTTTTAGGGCAGTAGAACTATTCATTATGATACTATAATGGTAGATGCATCACATTATACATTTGTTAAAACCCATGGAAGAGTACAACACAAAGAGTGAACCATAATGTACACTACAAACTTTAGTTATTAATATTGTTATCAATGTTGATTAATCAATTTTAACAAATATACCATACCAAGGCAAGATGTTAGTAATATGGGAAATTGGGGTGGGTGGGGTAGGGGAAGAGAAAGGGTAATCAGGAATTCTCTATACTTCCCGCTCAATTTTTTTTTATAAATCTAAAACTTCTCTAAAAAATTAGTTAAAAAATAATTACCAAAAAAAATAATAATCACCAAAAATGCAAAGAGACAGGATCAATGGACTAATAACTGAAGGATAATATTAAAAAACAAAACAGGTCCAAAGGTAATCTAGATGATTTTCAGACAGACTTCAAAATAAATAGCATAGGAGGACCACCTTAAATTCTCATTGATACATCAACTCTACACCTACATGTAAACAACTCCTCCTATAGTAGGATTGACGACTGACTGAGCAGCTTCCATACAACAAAGCAAAGAGGGACCACACAGAATAGCAGCAGAGTAGACACCACTACAAGAGGAACCCCAACCCTAACTCTGCAAATAGCAGTCAGGAAGGATAGCAGTGAAGGACTTGCATGAAGATTCACCCACCCTGGGACACAGAAGAAAAAAAAAGCCAGGATTTAAAGGGCAACCATAGCATAAGTGAAGAAAACTCATTCACTAACTTGAGCATCTGCTCTAACTCTCTCCAGGGTCAGAAGTGCTGGCAACCACCATTGTTTATGCTCCCCCTTCACCATGACAGCAAAGACAGAGCAGGGTCTAACATGTAGGTGGCTTGTCCCCTCAATGAGCACCAGCTAGGGCCCACACCAGTTCTAGCCATATCCCCAGGGCAGCTCCAGCATGAGACACACCAGGACACCCCCAGCCCAGACCCACTTCAGCTCTAGTTATCCTGCCAGAGTACCCTGAGCACAGAGAACCACAGGACACCCAGCCCATGCCTGCTTCAGCTCCAGCTGTCCCACTAGGGTAGCCTCAGCACAGAGTGCCCAGAGGTCATCCAGCCTGGCCCAGCTCCAGTGGTGCCACCAGAGTGACCCTTGCACAGAGCACCTCGGAATTCCCCAGCCCTTGCCCGCTTCATCTCCAACCATCCTACCAGGGTGCTTCTTGTGCAGAGCACCCAAAAGTCCCATGGCTAATACCCACTTTAGCTCCAACCATCCCACCAGGGTGGCCCCTGTGTGGAGCACCCTGGAACCCCCAACCCATACCTTCTACAGCTCCAGCCACCCAGCCAAAGCTGCCAGGCACTTGCGGTCTACACAAGGCATCTCCTTCAAGGCTGGGAGAGGTACCTGTTTCACCTAATTCACAGAAACAATACAGAAAGTCAAAAAAAAATGAGACAGAGTTCAAAGTAATGGTCATAAAGATGCTTACCAGAATTGAGAAAAGAGTGGATGAACCTAGTGAGAACTTTAACAAAGAGATAAAAATACAAAAAAAGAGCTAATCAGAATTGAAGAGTACAATAACTGAAATGAAAAATACACTAGAGAGATTCAATAGCAGATTAGAGGATGCAGAAAAACATATCAGCAATCTGGAAGACAGGGTAATGGAAAGCACCCAAGTTGAACAGCAAGAGGAAAAAAGAAAAAAATAATAAGCAGAGGTTAAGAGACCCCTGCAGCAACATCAAGGATACTAACAATCACATTATAAGGGTCTGAAAGAGAGAAAGGGGTAAAAAAACTCATTTGAGGAAATAAAATCTGAAAACTTCCCTAATCTAGAGAAGCAAACAGACGTTCAGGTCCAGGAAGCACAGAAACCCCAATAAGATGAACCTAAGGAGGTCCTCACCAAGGCACTTAATAATTAAAAAGTAGTATATCATCACTGATAAAGCTAGTATGAAGGTTAACAGACAAAAGTAGTAAAATCAATTATATCTAAAACATCAGTTAAGGGATTCACAAAATGAAAAGATATAAAATATGACAACATACACATAAAACATGGAGGGGGAACTAAAAATGCAGTGCTTTTAGAATGTGTTTGAACTTAAGCAACCATCAACTTAATATAGACTCCTATATACTTAGAAGTTACATATGAACCTCAGGGCAATGACAAAACAACCTATAATACATACACACAAAAAAATGAGTCCAAGCATAACCCTAAGGACTGTCATTAATCACAAAAGAACAAAAGAGGAAGAAAGGAACAGAGAAGAATTACAAAAACCAGAAAACAATTAACAAAATGTCAATACGTACATACCTATCAATAATTATTTTAAATGTAACTTGTCTAAATGTGCCAATCAAAACATAGGGTGACTGAATGGATAAAAAAAAAAACAAGATCTATCTATAAGCTGCCTACAAGAGACACAATTCAGACCTAAAGACACAAACAGACTGAAAATGAAGGGATAGAAAAATACTCCATGCAAATATAAGTGAAAAAAAGCTGGGTGGCAATACTTTTATCAGATAAAATTGACCTTAAAACAAAGACAATTACAAGAAATATAGGACGGCATTACATAATGATACAGGTATCAATCCAAGATGATAGAACAATTGTAAATATCAATGAACCCAACATAGGAGCATCTAAATATATAAAGCAAATATTAACAGACATAAAGGGGGAAATTGACAATAATACATTTATAGTAGGGGACTTTAACTCCCCACTTACATCAATGGATAAATTATCCAGACAGAAAATCAATAAGGAAACAGTGGCTTTGGACAACACACTAGACCAGATGGACTTAACACATATATACAAAATATTCCATCCCAAAACAGCAGAATACACATTCAAGTGCACATGGAACATTTTCCAGGATAGGACACAAAACAAATCTCAATAAATTTAAAAAGACTGAAATCATATCAAGCATTTTTTTCTGACCACAATGACATGAACCTAAAAATCAAATAGGAGAAAAAGAACTGGAAAAATTACAAATATGGAAGCTAAACAACATGCTACTAACCAACAAATGGGTCAATGAATAAATTAAAAAGGAAGTAAAAAAATACAGGAAAAGAGGTGAAAATGAAAACACAATAGTTCAAGCATTTCTAAGAGTGGAGTTACAATCATACTGGCCTACCCCCAAAAAAACAAGAAAAATCTCAAACTCTACACCTAAAGGAACTAGAAAAATAAGGACAAAGCCTAAAGTTAGTAACAGGAAGGAAACAGGAAAGATTAGAGGAAAAAAATAAATGAAATAGAGACCAAAAAAAAAAATAGGAAAGATCAATCAAACTAAGAACTGGTTCTTTGAAAGGATAAACAAAACCAATAAACCTTTAGTCAGGCTCATCAAGAAAAAAAGAAAGAGGACTTAAAAAAACTAGAAATGAAAGAGAAGTTACAATGAACACCAAAGAAATATAAAGGATTATAAGAGACTAATAAGAAAAATTATATGCCAAAAAAATTGGACAACCTGGAAGAAATGGATAGATTGCAAGAAACATAGAATTTTCTAAGACTGAATCAGGGAAGAAATTGAAAATCTGAACAGATCAATTTCTAGTAACAAAACTGAATAGGTAATCAAAACACCTCCAACAAACAAAAGTCCAAGACCAGATGGCTTTGTATGTGAAGTCTACTATTTTTTTAGTTTTTTATTTAAATTTAATTAACATATAGTGTATTACTAGTTTCAGAGGTAGAGTTAAGTGATTCATTAGTCTTATATAATACCCACTGCTCATTACATCACGTGCCCTTAATGTCCATCACCCACTTACCCCATCCACCCACCCACCTTCCCTCCAACAAACCTCAGTTTGTTTCCTAGAGTTCAGCATCTCTTATGGTTTCTCTAACATTTAAAGAGGAGTTAATACCTATCCTTCTTAAACTCTTCCAAAAAATAGAAGAAGGAAAACTTCAACTTCACTCTATGATGCTGTCATTACCTGACACCCTGACAGCAAAACTAGACAAAGAAACTACAAAAAAAGAAAAATCCAGGAAAATATCCCAGATGAACACAGTTGCACATAGCCTCAACAAAATATTAGCTAAACAAATCCAACATTAAAGGATTAATTAATCCAACATGAAAGGATCATTCACCACAATCAAGTGGTATTTATTCCTGAGATACAAGGATGGTTCAAAATATACAAAACCATGAACATGACACGTTACCTTAACAACTTTTAGGCATCAGCAAGACTGACAGCTTACTGTTCAACAGAAGCAGAAAAAAATGATAGTGGGAATAAACTTCAGTGAGCTACTCAAACTTCTGAAAGTGGGTAACGGCTAAAATTGTGTAACTCTCAAAAGTTTCCTCCAAAATAGCAAAATCAAATACATTTATTTTTAAAGACAATCCAAGATTTGGGAGAGCATGGGGTTAGGAAACCTTCATTAAAAGATTACTAAATGGGATTATTTAGGCAGAAGAAAAATGACTCCATGTGGAAGTACAATGCAGAAAGGAACATAAAGTGCTCCAGAGAATATAAAGGGACATTTAAATGAACATCAATGATTTCAAAAGATAGAAGTGTATTTCTCTGTTGTATTCAAAAAGTATGTATGAGGTAAGAATTCCAAGGCTGGTAGGCAATTCCAAAGATCCAGCTCTATCTTTCTGCCGCATGACAAAAACATTTCACAAACTTTAAGATGAATGAATTAACCCATTCATCACTTACATGTTCTTTCCAAGATAAAGGAAAGATGAAGACCACACTTCTCCCTGGTACTAATTGTAACAGGGCAAGAACCGATCCTAACTAGAACAATTTCTATTTATATCCCATTGGCCAGAACTCAGTTACATAGACACACTTGGCTGCTAAGCAAGCTGAGAAATATAGTCTTTATTCTGGGCAGCCATGTGCCCCACTAAACATCAGGGCATCTAGTACTATGTTAGAAATTGATGAAGGGTTGATTTGGGGAACACCTAGCAGAACTGCAACCCAACTATCCATGAACTTTTTCTTATATAAAATCATAACAAACCACTTTCAAGAGAACTCCAATTAACCGAATAGTTACTATATCTCAAAATCCAAGCTCTTCTTGGGATAACCATCTTTTCCCTCCGATTCATATTTGGTATTTGTTTTCTAGACATGTTTCATGAATTCAGATTATTTAATATTAATTGATTAATATAACTAAAATGAAGTCCCATTCAAAAACATGAAAATAGGAAACACAAATAGCAGTAACTCATTCTTAACCAGTATCAAAACTTGCAGGGCAGGGACTGCAAATTTTGTCTATCATGGCAGTGCAGTAGTTGGAAGTTCCCCTGGTTATCTTCTCGGAGCATTTTTTTCCTCTACCTTCCTTCGTGATGCCTGTCTTTGCCCTTTGGGAGGCTCTTTCTTTTCTTTTCCATTATCCTCCATGGCCAAATTTGAAGCATAGTAGGAGAGCTTTTGCAGCTCTCTTCATGCTGGTGCAGCTTCGGTGGCCTGGGGATTGCTTTATGGGGCAGACAGTTACAGGATTTTTCAGTCTAGCTTGTATTTTGTGTTTGTTTTCTTTTGGACTTTTTATGGTAAAAAAAATTACTTCAAAAATATATGATTTCTGTCCTATTTGCTACAAGCCAATTCCATATCTAGACATGTATTTAAGCCTTAAGATTCTAGTCTTTTATTTACTGGCCTCCAAATCATTCTCAACCCCTGTCTCTCTGATTAGGAGCAGCCTTTTGTGGCTATCTGAAACCCTAGCCTTTGATGAGAAGGAAATATCCCTAATCCCTTTCTTGATTAAAGGTTCACTGCCCTTTATGTGGGCATATCCTTCTAAAGCTACCCTTTGGTACTACCGCATATATAGAAGGTTATTTTTCAAATACATAAACAAATTCTGGAAATATGTAACAGGCTTTATAATCTTCAGGTATTCCAACACTATCTTTTTTTTTAAGGGTTTTTTTTTTATTATGTTCAATTAGCCAACATATAGTACATCATTAGTTTTTGATGTAGTGTTCAACGATTCATTAGTTGCGTATAACACCCAGTGTTCGTCACAATATGTGCCCTCCTTACTACCCATCACCCGGTTACCCCATCCCCCACCCCCTCCCTTCTGTACCTTTTTTTTTTAATAATAATTTTTTATTATATTATGTTAGTCACCATACAGTACATCCCTAGTTTTTGATGTAAAGTTCCATGATGCATTACTTGCTTGTACTTTCTCTCTTAAAACTATTTTCAACTGAACATACCATCTCCAACTCATGGTCCAAAATAAATACTGAGCTTTAGCCATCACATCTGCATCCCAGCCAGGAGAGAAGACTTTACTGGAAATGTAACCTTTAAATTAGGCAGCCATTGATGATTCTACAATTTTTTAGAAAGGGGAGGATCAATGAGTACTGAGGGAAAACTAGCAGTCTTTCCCACAGTTACCCTTTATTCTATCTTTTGATTTTTTAATTAATAAAATTCTATATTTTAATTCTACCTTACCACTAGTAAAACCTTCATCAATACTGTTTAATATATACTGTTTTTCTAATTTCTTACCATATTTAATTTCTTAATATGGTTCTTTATTTTTGAGTATCCTTCTTTATTAACAATAAAGGCATTTAATATTTAAGAGCACTTTTTGCTGTTTTACATATATTCTGGTATGAAGTGTTCTCTTTTACATTATTTTATAGGTATTTAATAATTTCCCTCCTGATCTAATAGTATATGTCTTCACTTCAAAGTTGCTAAAAATCACAGCAAACAGATATACACGGGAAGAAAATATTTGTAAACCACATATATGACAAAGAACTGGTATCTAGACTATGTGATAAACTCTTCAAACTTATCAGTTTAAAAAAAAAACAGAAACTGGGTGGAAGACAGGAGGAGACATTTCGCCAAAGAAGAAGAGGATATGCACATGACAAAAAAGCTATTCAACACCATGTGTCATTAAGGAAATGCAAATTAAAAAAAGCAATGAGATTTTACTATATACCTATCAGAATAAAAAATAAAAAAAATAAACACTGACAGCGCCTTGCCATTAACGAGTATGCTGAGAAACTGCATCACTTAATATATTACTGGATTACTTATACATTACCACTGTCAGTGGGAACGTAGAATAGTGCAGCCACTCTGGAAAACAGTTTAATTTTTTCTAAAATTAAACATACAATAATCATATGACTCAGCATTAGGGCATTTTTATCCTAGAGAAGTAAAAACTTTTAGTCACACAAAAATTGCTACACAAATGTTCAATGAAGCTTAATTCATAACCAAAAACTTGAAACAACCCAGATATCTTTCAATGAGTGAGTTGTTAAACTGTGGTAAGTCTACACCATGAACTACCACTCAGTAATGAAAAGGAACAAACTACTGATAATACACATCAGCTTGAATGGATCTCCATGGAATCAGCTTAATGGAAAAAGCCAGTCTCTAAAATTGCATAACAGTCCATTTAGACAGCATTCTTGGAATAACAAAATTATTGAAATGGAAAACAGACTTGTTGCCAGGGAATAAGTATAGGTGGGGTTGGGGGTAAGAGAAGTATGAGTGGTAACAAAAAGACAGTATGATGGATCCTTGTGATGATGGAAACGCTCTATATCTTGACGGAATCAGTGTCAATATTCTAATATTGCATTATAGATTTGCAAGATGTCATCATTGGGAGAAACTCAGTCTTGTACAAGGGATCTCTCTGTATTGTTTTTTACACTTACATGTGAAACTACAGTTATCTTAAAGTAAAAACTTTAATTTTCAAAAGCCAAATAATTATCCTGATGAAAGTTTTGTGCTGCAAAGATAATAAAAGTTATATAAGGTATATAAGGCATACAGCATGATGGTTTGATTTACGTATATTGCGAAATGATTACCACAATAGGTTGACATCCATCATTTAATACAGATAAAATAAAAAGACAAAAAATTTCTCCTTGTGCTGAGAACTCTTAGGATCTACTCTCTTAAAACTTTGCTATATATTGTACAGCTATAGTCATAGCTATAGTCATCATGTTGTACTAGTACTTACTTACCTTTTCACTGGAAGTTCAGGCCTTGACCACCTTTCTGTAATTTCCCCTTATCCTGCCCCCTACCTGTGGTAACCACAAATCAAATCTGATCTTTTTTTTTTTTTTAGTGTGGTGGTTTGTTTTAGATTCCACATATAAGTGAGGCCAAACGGTATTTTTCTGATTTATTTCAGTTAGCATACTTCCCTCAAGGTCCAACCACGTTGTCATGAATGGCAAGATTTCCTTGTTTTGTTATTGTTACAGCTGAATAATATTCTATTTATATATACCATAACTTATTTATCCATTCATCAAAAGACATGAGGTTTCCATGGAAGAAGTAAAGCTTCACTATTTGCAGATGACATGATACTATATATAGAAAACCTGAAAGACTCCACCAAAAAACTGCTAGAACTGATAAAAAAAAATTCAGTAAAGTGGCAGGATACAAAAGCAACATCCAGAAATCTGTTTCATTTCTGTACACCAATAATGAAGCAGCAGAAAGAGAAATTAAGTAATCAATCCCATTTACAACTGCACCAACAACAGTTAAGATACCCAGGAATAAACCTAACCGAAGAGGTACAATACCTGTACTCTGAAAACTATTAAACACTGATGAAAACACTGAAGATGACACAAACAATGGAAAGACATTCCATGCTCATGGAAGAACAAATATTGTTAAAATGTCTATACTACTCATATTTTGGCTATTTAAATAATGCTGCTGTGAACACGGGGGGGGTGTGTGTGTGCAGACATCTTTTTGAATTAGTGCTTTTGTTTTCTTCAGATATATTCCCAGAAGTACAATTGCTGGATCATATGTTAGCTGTATTTTTAATTTTGGGGGGAACCTCCATACCAATTTTCACAGTGGCTGCACCAATTTACATGCTCACCGACAGTGTACAAGGTTTCCCTGTTCTCCATATTCATGCCAAAAAGTCAAACTATTTAACATACAAGACTCTTTATAGCCTGAAATCATCAAATTTTTCTCCTTTCCTACCATCCAGTCTCACCAAATGACTGATCTTTCTCTCATCAAGATGTGCGTCATCATCACACTGCTTCTCCCTGTCATTATTTCTTCCTGGAGTGCTATTGTCCTTGCCCATCTCCCCAGCCCATTTTCCTCCTCATCTTTCAAGACTTACTAAAATGTTAATACTTTCTCAGGGAGTCTTCTTCAGGCACTCTAGGCAGTAAGAGACAGTTGTTCTCTTTTCCTCTGTGCTCCTATAGCATTTTCCACATTGTTTTTATGGCTTATTACTTGGTACTGAAATGAATTATTTTTAAAACACTTCTAATAGACTGAGGGCAAGGGTCTTGTCTTAATTTATCTTTGTATATTCAGGATATAGTTCAATGCTTGATATATATTCAGGACTTAATAAATAAAGAATTAAATAATAACCAGTCCATACACTGCCTCAGTCATCATTTTGAATATTCATCTCAGATCCAGTACAGCCATATCTGTAAAATGTGGAATTGAACTAAATATTTATTTCTCAAACATTTGTTTTAATTCGCAATTGCAAATGATGTTGTTTTTTTTTTCTACCTCTGTTGGGACAGCTAGTGTCTTTCTAGAGTATGCTTGAAGGGTGCCACATTTTGATGAGGAGAAGGTGAAAAGTATTCTGTTTAATCAGTGTGTTACTGATACAAGAAGGGTGATAGTTGGATTTTTGCTATCTATTTGCTATTAACAGTCTTGTTTTCCTAAATCTTTCATGTTGTGTCTGTGTTCTTGTGGATGCCAAATGCAAGGGACAGAAGAGAAGAGAAAAATACAGCTATGAATTTCTGATCAAAAATATGTTTAAACTGAATTTTTCTAATGTGTAAACTATGACTATGTTGTAAAACACGCACAGAATACACATTTTACAATCCAACTGTGCTGTACTGATTTCTGTTCTTCTGCGATTGATCTCTTTAACATCGTACCATTCTAAATGATTTGTTACCAAGCGATGGTTTGTGAAAACAGAAGGTATATTAAAATAATTTCTAACATTCTTACTTTTCAAAAGTAGAAAAGGAAACCAAGTAGAAACCAAGAAATTGACACGAAAAGAAAAAGCAAGACATGCCCATAGATTAGCAACTTTCTATAGTCATTTAAATTCCATAAGAGAAGAATGAATTATTTATAAGTACTCTAACTCCCTTATCTGTCGGTTTTTCAGTTTATATTCCCTTGATTCACTGCCTAAAGGGAGTGCGATAGCAAAAGAGTAAAACCCCTGGATCCACAGCCACACAATAGTTCACACAGATAACCTGTGCACTCCTTATGGGTAATAGGGACTTCAGTAGAAGTCTTAAAAGACTACCTCTTGTGAGTGCATTTTGATTTCCATCCACTCACTTCACAATCTAAGCTGACAACAAAATGTTATCTCTTCAGGAATATTTAGAATGTGTCCTTACATTTAACATTTGCTTTTATTTCTTGCTTTTAATGTACAACTAGAGAAAATGGAGAAAATCTTAAACAGCAATGTTTTTAGTTATCAAAAAGTGAAAGGAAGGGCATTTGACAACATTCATAAATTGGACTAAATATTAAAGGGGTATGCCCCCTGAGTGAAGAAGTATTTGTAATGGAAAGATTAATTGAGGCTCCTCTTTTATTTCTTCAAGTAAAATATTAATTTTGAAATCCACTCAATTCTCAGTCAGATAGTATTTATTAACCATTTATGAAGCACCAGTATTGTTCATAGTACTATTCTAGATAGTTAGTAGATGTTTAAAGAAATTAAAGATATATAAACAATGTAAAAACTGCTGTATTTATAATTGGTTCTCACCTAAATATCCTCCACATACCCAAAAGCCTGATGGAAATTTACAAACTAACATGTATACAATCTGCTGACCTCAAAATTTCTACTTACCTTGAGGTCTAAGGCATTAGACCTTCCTTACAGTCAAATGTGAAATTCCTCATTACAAACAAATGTGAAATTCCTAACAATGAATTCACTATTTCTACTGAAACAACAATGACAAGGATACTGTATCTCATTACATTTAAATAATCCAGGATAATGTACTAGACTGAGCCTAGCTATAATTATTCCTCCATAAATATATCAACACAATCTCACAGATTAATTTATTGGGCTATCTAGCTTGATGTTAAGAGAAAGAAAAGATGAAGCAATAGGTTATACCTTTGAAAAGCAATCTAAGTAGGATTATTTACAGAGGCAAAGCCATGCAGAGTCCTGTTTGAAACGTGGGCCAGGTAAGTATTACAGAAGAAATTTGCATATGTTTGGAAATTTTGCGTATTTGCATACATTTCCTACGTCTTCCAGTATGTATTTTCTAAGCTAAAAGCACATGTTAGCACATAGTATCGAAAATAAAAGTCTGTATTTCATTTAATATCAAACTTTATAGGATCTTACATCTGAGAAAAACATTTTACATTACTCAACCAAATTTTCCCATTTCACACATGGAAAAATTATCTTAACATTGCCCTTACCCCACAAAGGCCCATTATTTTCAGCTATTACAGATATCTTTTAGCAGATACAAAACATGAAGATAGTGAGAAACATGAAAAATCCTTAGTCTAAGTAAATACCCATTAATATTTCTATGACATAAGATGTATCTTAAAACATCTCATTAAAAGTAGTTCTCATTTATAGTCAATTAACCGTTCTTTGTGATTGAATGTTTACTATGGGCCAGGCACAGTGCTAAATTCTAGAGATTTCATTTGATTAAATAAGTTTCTTCCATCATTAAGCTCATAATTTAGAAATAAAAATAAACTTGTATCCCCCTATGATTTTTCTAAGTGTTATGATAATTCAGATGATGTAATATTTAATTTCATAAAATATATCTAATAGCCTTGTATTGCTTTATGATGTGCAAAAATCTTTCACATACTTGTATTCATGAAATTCTCACAACTCTGTGAAGTTGGTACTGTTATCATTGCTAGAATAATAATTACAGATAACCAAGAATAGACACATATATAATTGAGAAGACCATACACTTGTCAACAAAATAATGTCTATTTAACAGAAAAAGAAGTGTTTAATTTCTAAGAGGTTTATATCATTAAAAGTTTCATTAATCTTATACCATATGAATTATGACATTATTTTAGAAAGCTATTTTCTATTAAAACAAAGAAAACTCAACAATTATCAAGGCATTGTTATTGCATTCTAGGAATGGTTAGAGAAGGGAGTTTTAGTTAAACTGAATTTACAATTTAACTAAGAATCCCTGATGTGTTAAATAGAACAGCCTAAGGCAAGGACACTGATGTATAAGCTATGGGAACATGTGGCCCAAAGCACTCTCATGAGTGGACAATTATATTGCTTGCTCTCACAAGTTATTTCTTTTTAGAAATATAGCACTTACCAACCACAAATCTTTAATATAGTGAACAGAGCATCAACCACAAAGTTGAAAGAGAGGTCAGAAATCATAAAGCTTAAATTATTGCTTCTGGCATTCTAGCAGACTAAGTAACCTGAACAAACCCTTTCAATAGAAAAAAAAACAGAACAAAAATGCTGGACAAAATATTTTAAAAATATTTTTAACTGCATCTAAGAGCTGAAAAACTGGTAAAGAAATACTCAGAAGCCAATAAAATAAAGGTAAGCTAGAACCCAGAAGAAAAATAAGTTGAGGGATGGCTTTCAACTTAACGCTTGACAAAAAGGTCAACTTGAACTTCAGTTTTCAGATCCTCTCAAGACCCAGAAGAAAATATGCAAATCCCAGGAGTCAGCCAAATTGGGTTATCTCTTGGGAAATAAACCCCACAGAGAGCTAGAGTCTCAAGGAACTATACCTTCAAAATAAGAATATACTAGAAGCAAGTCTGCCTCCCTCCCTGCCTACCTCAAGAATGCAAGAAAATATGTCCCACTGAACTTTGGTATTGGATGCAAAGGAAGAGAAATAAATTCTCCTTGAAAATTTGTAGCCAAAATCCAGCCCTTATGTGCATTTGCAACCTGAATTCCCCTACATGAGTAGTCTGAAAAATCTCTAGCCAAGAATTTAAAGCATCCAGAGCTGGTAAAACCTCTTGGTAGCCTGCAAAAGAAAATCAAAATAATTTTTGGATAAACTCACCACTAAAACCCAGGTTTCAAAGGATTTCCAGGGGTAAAGTTTCTGTAATTATGAACTCAAATTCAAAAATCACAAAACAGAAAATGAAATAAAGTATAAGAAAGCCAGCAAAAGCATCAGACAGTGTAATCAGACCTACAGATGCTCCATATATTTGAATTATTAGAAAGAAAACATAAAAATAAGTATGATAGATTTAAAAATAAAAGTGATTAAATATCAAATAAATAAGGAAATTTATATAAAATGAACAGATCTAAAAAATATCGTATTGAAGTTGAAGAATTAAAAAATAGAATATTGAATATTAAGAGTTCAATAGGTGAGGAAACATGCTTGATAAAATTTAAAATCAATTTTTAATTTAAAAAATTATTTCAAAAAAAAAGTAATAGAAGGAAACTTCCTTAGTTGGATAAAAGAGAACTACACAAATCCTATAATAAAAATCACAATTAATGGAAAAACATGAAGAATGTTCCCTTTAGATTCAGGAACATGATATGACCTCAACTGAACATTATACTGAAGTTAAAAGCCAGAATAATCAGTGAAGAAAAATAAATCAAATGATTAGAAAGGGGAAAAACAAGATTATCATTTTTCTCTGATAATAGCATTGTGTTTTTAAAAAATCACCATCTAGGGGTGCCTGGGTGGTGCAGTCGGTTAAGCATCTGACTCTTGGTTTCGGCTCAGGTCGTGATCTCAGGGTCAGGCTCTGTACTTAACTTGGAGTCTGCTTGAGGTTCTCTCTCCCTCTCCGTTTGCCCCTCTCCCTCTTCCCCTCTCCCTCTGCCCCTCCCACTTGTGCTCTCACACACACTCTCTCTCTCAAATAAATAAATCTTTAAAAATTAAAAAATAAAAAAATCACCATATACAGATTTTTTAATTACAAATAAAGTTTCTAAAAAGTTGATTTAAAAAATCAATTTATAAAAATCAGTTGCATTTCTAATTAATAGTAGCAAGCAGATGGAAAGTGTAACTTTTTCAATTTTCATGTTTATATTCAGAGTAGAGCATACACTGCTATTCACAGTTAAACAAATATTAACGGAGTGAAGAACCACATAACTAATGTTTAGTCACAAAGTAGAACATTGTCAGCACTGCAGCAACCACCTACATACTCCTCCTTAATCCTAACTATTTCCTTTCCCCTAAATGTCAACACTATCATGTTTTGGGGCATAATAATTCCCTTATTTTTACGACTAACTTTTTAAAAAATATATATTTGAGAGAGAGAAAGAGCATGAGTGGGGGGAGGGGGTGTGGAGGGAAAGAGAGAAACAGACTCCCAGCTGACCAGGGAGCCCCACGTGGGACTTGATCCCAGGACCCTGAGATCATTACTTGAGCTGAAGGTGGAGGTTTAACCGACTGAGACACCCAGGCGCCCCTGCTACTAACTTTAACATACACGTAGGCATGCATAAACAATATAAATTAGTTTTGCCTGGTTTACATCTTTATATAAATGTAATCATACTTAACATATTCTTTCATATTTTACCTCTTTTGTCAAGGTGTAAGAAAAAGACAAGTAATTCAATAGAAAAAATGGGCAATGTACCTAGAGAGGGACTTTGCAAAAGAAGAAACTCAAGTAATGCATAAACATGAATAATCACATCAGTCTCATCACTAACCAAAAAAATACAAATTGAAGACACAATGAGATGTTATTTCATACCCAACAGAGTGGGGAAAAAATAAAAACATCAAACATATATGGGGACATGAATTAACTAGAACCATCATGTACTACGGTGAAATGTGACTTGGTATAACCACTTTGGAAAATGAACTGGCTTTAAAAAGTGTAAATGGAAATGCACTATTCTATGTTCCAACTTTCCCACTTTCAGATAAATAATAATAAACAAGTAAACTCTTGCTCAACTAATCACAATATATTCATATAAACAATTCCTAACAACATTATTTTTAGAGCAAAACCAGGAAGCAACTCAAATGCAATAGTAAAACAGATAATTGAAATAATAAATGAATTACAATATATAAGTACTATACAAGATAATACTATACAAATACTACAAAGCTGATGAATTATAGTTACAAATCATGAGGGTGAATACAAATACTAACATTCTGGACCTCAGACCCTTTGTCTATAAAATTAAAGGTTTTCCCAGAAGAGAAATTTGTATTATCCCTTACAAGCAAACTGAAAAGGAAAATCCTCTAAGAACAAATTGTTAACATTAAAAAAATCAGATTATTCATTAAAGAATAATTCAGGATGGGGAGCCTGGGTGGCTCAGCTGGTTAAGCAACTGACTCTTGATTTCTGCTCAGGTCATAATCTCAGGGTTGTAAGATCGAGCCTGCTTAAAGATTCTCTCTCCCTCTCCTCCTGCTCCCCCCCCCACTCTCTAAAAAAATGAATAGTTCAGGATATATTATGCAGAAGTTTGGTGGTTTCATTTACATAATTTTTCACTCAAACCTTTTTAAATTTTTTTTAAGATTTTATTTAAGAGTGAGAGACAGAAATAGCACCAGAAAGCAAGAGAGAACACAAACAAGGAGGAGGAGAAGTAGACTCCCCACTGAGCAGGGAGCCAGCACGGGGCTAGATTCCAGGACCCTGGGATCATGACCTGAGCCTGAGCCGAAGGCAGATGCTTAACCAAAAATGCCATCCAGGTGCCCCTCAACCATTTTAGTTGTTTGTTTGTTTTTTTTAACTGGGATCTTTTGTCTGCAGATGGAGGAATAGTCTATAGTGCAAGGTTATGCCCACGCAGAATAATGGCCAATGTGGGTTAAAAATGTGACTAGTTACAAGATTTTACCAAGAAATATTTATCATTAGAAAACCAGGTTGAGGAAATGTCCTGTCAGGAGGGAAAATATAAGTCTGAAGCTGAACAGAACAAAAAAGCTGAGAGTAGAGAGAGGCAGCTGGTGAGTAACATCTGAAGAAGGTAATCTCACACAGAGTGTATGTTGATGTCAAAATATACTGGAAGAGGAAGCTCAAAGTCTGAGTAAATCGGTCCTGTTGTTTCTGTTAGGAGTGCTTCCTTATACTGGCAGGACAACACTGGACACCTTAAATGACTCCATGTAAATAAAATCAACTAAATCTGTTTGAGAGGTTGGAGTGGGGAAGGAGGATGGATTTTCACCAGCATTACAAATTGAAAATTAATTTCCAATTACTTCTGCATTTTTGAGAAACTGATTACATAATCAGTAGCAGAAGGGGAGGTACTAGAATGACACAGTGACATGGAGATTATATTTAAACATGGGAACATGGATCATTACAGCAAAATGTCTCTTTTCTCCCTTATGACTTTTAATGAAACATCAGCAATTGAACATGCAGGTCAATTTGATTCTGTCTACTAGGAGACAGGGATCTTTGTAGCCTTGTATCCCACAGAATCTCAAATTGTGTTTCTCAGCTGCTGGCCACTGGGTTACCAGGCCAGGCCAAACTTTCATTGCTTTGTACCTAGAACCATCTTTGCCCCTCATCATTGTGACAGCAGTTGGTTTCTCTACCCTCTTTGTTCTCTCTCTCATTCCTGGGCCCAGACCAAAGAGGTGGTCTTCAAGTTCACCATTCTTGACTATTTTTGTAAACTGATGATGGTGAGATTAAATTATTTAAAATCCTGCAGCAGACACCTGTTGTATCAAGTCTAATTTACTATTATCCCAGGTAGACAGTATAGGCATAGTATTTCATTATCTTCATCTTTGCAATAAAACACTGGAAGATAAAAGCCAAATTTAAGTCAGAAATAATTTAATATTTAATTTCAGGAATATTGAGTTGGTTTCCCCAAAGGCAGAGATGGGGATTCTTGAGCAAGTAATTTATGGAGGAATGCTCTCAGGAGAAAGGAAGTTAAGGAAGCAGATACAGCAGGTAAAAAGAAAAAGGCAAGGATGTGATTCAGCCTGGGGTCCACACTGAGCATGAACCTCACAGGGAGTGCTGGAGCATGAGCTGCACCACAGAGTGGATACTGCCATTTGTATGCCCATGCCAGTCTGCTGCTGAGAGTGTGGACAGAACTAAGGTTAGGGAAATATGTTATCTCTCCAGCAAGATGCAGGCAATTCTCCAGAGAGGGGTCAGCTATAAATGTTGGTAGCCAAAACTCACGACAGCTGAAGGATAGGAACAGCCAGGTAAAGAGGATCTCGACATGGTGCCAAGAAAGTCTACTAGAAGCAAAAAGAAATTTTCTAGAAACACTTTCAATGATTACTGGACCATGGAATTGATATAATAAAAGTTGCCAAGTTTGAATTCTGTACAATATATTGCTTGATACTTCACAAGCATATTTCAATTTACTAGAACAAAACAGACTGGTTTTTAAGAATAACTTCAGTTTAAAATGAGATAGGATCTACATTTTCAGGACATAACTTCTAATAAGATTTCACTGAGCAACAATACCTATAAAATGAATCACTGATGATTGTCAAATGGAAGAAATTATACCAATATAAATTGCAACATTTTGAAATATTTGACAGAATGAGGATTTGGGGCATTTTAAGATACTTATATAATTTTGAAATATTATATTTATAAAGTACAAGTAAATCACATTTATTTGACCAAAAAAGGGAAAAACTTCATAAAGAGAGATATTTCCCCAGAGAACTGAGTAGAAACACATAGTTTTTCCCTCAAAAAAAGTCTAAAATAAACATTCATCAATGATCCCAAATCAGATATAATTTTAAAAAGACCTACTGGTAAGAAGTGTTATCACCATTTATAAACAAAAGAGATGACTAATTACTATAAATGGTATCCATTAACTTAAAGTCAAGCAAGATCTTAGGCTGCAGCTAAGACTAGAGTGCTACCCAGTTTTACTACAAGGACCTTAACTCAGCAGTTTTCCCGTCCTCCTACCTCATGTAAATGAGAGTGGCCATCTTTCCATACCACCTAATGTAAGATCTGGGAGCTTCACACTTCTGCTATTTCTGATGACACAGTAAACACTGCTCCATTCCACTGTGCTCAGTCCTACCCATTATTGAAAACAGTAGTAATTTTATTGGAAGGGGAAAGTGGAGAACATCAGTATTTGTTGAGTATCTCTTAGAAGACAGGAAATACACATATGTTTTAATCAAGTAGTAAATTTGGGGGGCACCTGATTGGTTCAGTCAGTTAAGCATCTCCTTTGACTCAGGTCATGATCCCAGGGTCCTGGGATCGAGCCCTGTGTCGGGCTCCCTGCTCAGAGAGGAGTTTACTTCTCCCTCTCCCTCTGCCCTTCCCCCCTGCTTGTGCATGCTCTCGCTCTCTAGCTCTCAAATAAAATCTTTTTTTAAAAAGTAGGAAATGTTCACTTTCATTACCTTTTTAAATAGCCCTATAAACTTTATTCTCATCCTAAAGCCAAAGAAACTCAACTTAAACGAAGCTAAATAACTTGCCAGAGGTCTCACAAATAATAAATGACTGGATAGATACTTGAGCCCAAAGATTGGCCTCTTTAAAAATCTGTGACATATTATACCAGTTGCTCCCAAAGTACAGTCCCTGGACCAACAGCATTACCTCAGAATTTGTTGGAAGTCAAGCTCTGTACCTTATTCCAGACCTACTGACTAGATACTGCCAGGTGGAGGCCCAGAAATCCGCATTTTAACAACTCTTTCAGATGATTCGGGTGCATCCTAAAGTTTGAGAATCTCTGTCCTATACTCTATTTCTTTTTTTCAGTGAAAGGAAACAGATGATGTCTATGATCCAGCTTTATGTACTTTTTCCTATTAGAAATTCTATGACCTATAGACCCCAAAGATAACCCCAAACGTTGATGTTAAACACTGTTTCTGTTAATAAGTTTATTCAAGGTTTTATTTACTTTTTCCTCGATGCTGGTAAACAGGTCTATTTCCTGGACATCAACCTCAGTCTCTCCAACATTACCACAATTTCCACTTAATGCTTATTTATTCATTTATTCATCCATTCATCCATGCACTCTTTCATGCAACAACTATTATTTAAAAGCCTTCCATGCCGCAGGTCTTGTGCGAGGCAGGTTAATGGCCCCCCAAAGAGGTCCATATTCTAATATCCAGAAACTCTGAATACATTATGTTACATGGCAAAGGGAAGTTAGGGTTGCTGACAGAATTAATTCTTTGAATCAGCTAGCCTTATAATAGTGAGATTTTCCTGGATGATTAGCACTTAAAAAATGGAATACCTAGGAAGGGAAGGAAAAATAAAATAAGATAAAAACAGAGAGGGAGGCAAACTATAAGAGACTCTTAACTCTAGGAAACAAACTGAGGGTTGCTGGAAGGGATGTGGGTACGGGGATGGGGTAACTGGGTGATGGGCATTAAGGAGGGCACTTGATGGAATGAGTACTGGGTGTTATATGCAACTGATGAATCACTAAATTCTACCCCTGAAACTAACAATACACTACATGTTAACTAAATTGAATTTAAATTAAAAAATTTTATAAAATGCAAAAGATCTGTACGAGGAAAACCACAAAACTCTGAACAAAATCAAAGAATAATTAAATAAATGGAGAGATAATCCGAGTTCATGGACAGGAAGACTCAATATTGTCAAGATGTCTTTTCATCCCAATTTGATCTATGGGTTCAATACAATCCAAACCAAAATCCCAGAAAGTTATTTCATGGATATCGATAAACTTATTCTAAAGTTTATATGGGGAGCAAAAGACAAAACAAAAAGCTAAAACAATATTGACAGAGAAGAAGAAATTTGGAGGACTAATGCCACCTGGCTTCAAGACTTAATATAAAGCTATGGTAATCAAGCCAATGTGGTTTTCATGAAAGAATAGTCAAATTAATGGGACAAAACACAGAGCCCAGAAACAGACTCACGTAGTTACCTGCTATTTAACAAAGGAGCAAAAGAAATACAATGGAGCAAAGATAAGGCTCTTCAAGAAATGGTGCTGGAACAACTGGGCACTCACATGCAAAAAAAAAAAAAATTCATCTAGACACGGATCTTACACCTTTCACAAAAATTACCTCCAAACACATCATAGAGTTAAATGTAAAATTCAGAACTATAAAATTCTTAATAAGAGAAACAAAGGAGAAAACCTGGAAGACTTTGGATATGGTAATGACTTTTTAGATATAACACCAAACACAATCCATGAAAAAATAACTGGGAAGATGGACTTCATTAAAATGCTCAGCAGGGAGTCTGCTTCTCCCTCTCCCTCTGCCTGCCACTCCCCCTGCTTGTGCACACGCGCTCTCGCTCTCTCTCTCTGTGTCAAATAAATAAAATCTTTTTTAAAAAAGTGAGTGTGTGGGAAGAGAAGTTGTTTTTCTAAAAGGCTTCTAAATGATCATTCTTTTTAGCTACAGATTTCGAAAAGCATTTAAAACAGTATCGCGGTGTACTCTCTTGGATGACATCTTTCTCTTGATGTAGAGGACTGACTTTTTTTAAAATGTATTTTTTAAATAGTTGCTCTCCCCAAGGCAAATTCTAATGTCTCTTCAGCCTCTTGCCTCTTTTCACCCTTCAATTTTTCCCAAGTCTTTCAACACCAGTGACACAATTTCCCAATATTTTATGAAGTGCACTGGGCCAAATGAAATATTTTATTTTATGTTGCCTCCACTTTAAAGGTATAAAGAAAAAAACTTCTAGGTAATAGACCTCAATTTTTGGCCTGGTTTAATTCCATTACCCATTCTAATTAACTCAACCATTTCTCTCTGATTTTCTTTTCTTTTTAATAAAATAAACACAAAAACCTCAAATCCACATGGTTGGAAGTAGAGATATTAAGATTAAAAATGGATGTGCTTTAAGTGCTCAACAATTAAAAATAAAGAAAATAAACCGTGTCCTGGAGTTTTACTGCAACACCCGCAGTAGCAGGAGAGAGGTGTCATATTTACTATGATCTTTCTTGATATTTCACCAAACTGTATAATGTAATTTGAATTTCCCAGGCCTTGTTAATAATGCAGGAACCTCATATTTGTACACAAACTTCTTCCTGGAGAGCTCAACTCTCCTCCATAACATTTTCTCTAACCATGCCAACATTCTACTTGGAAGTCTTAGTTATTTTCTTCCCAATGCTACAAGTGAGAAAATGAGATATAAAGACTCAGGATATCTGACAATCTGAGAAGTTGTTGAATCAAAACTATCATGCATCGCTTAAGTTCCAAACTAATTATCAAGTCAGCTTTGATTCTTTCCTAGGTTAAAAGTTAACATTTATTCTTTAGGGTGAGAAACTTCCTCTTCTATCCAAGACTAGATTTAGCTTCCTGTGTTAAACAACTAAAAACAAGGCAAAATGTGTATTAAAAATGGTTTAGACACTGTATATCAGTATCACAGAACAATGATTCCGAAGATAAGGAAAACCAGTGGGATAATAACCAGATGACACCAGCTTATTATCTAGAGAAAGTTTCCATGCTACAGCACAGGGATGGAGAGCACAAGCAGAATGTGAAGGTCGGCGCGCCTGGGTGGTGCACTCGTTAGGCATCTGCCTTCGGCTCAGGGCGTGATCCCTGCGTTCCGGGATCGAGTCCCACATTGGGCTCCTCCACTGGGAGCCTGCTTCTTCCTCTCCCACTCCCCCTGCTTGTGTTCCCTCTTTCACTGGCTGTCTATCTCTGTCAAATAAATAAATAATCTTAAAAAAAAAAAAAAAGAATGTGAAGGTCACCCTGATTTAGGAGATGGAGCTAGAATCTGGGGATACCAAGGCAGCTAGAGTTTTCAGGACTGTATACTAAACAGGAAACAGCTTCACAAAGAGTGACTTTGGAGACCTGCAGAGGGTCCCACAGTCATCTTCTAAGTATAGATCAGTGCACATATGTGAGGAATTATCTCATGTTAGGGAAAGAACTATTCAGTAACAATTCTCAGTGGGTCTCTGCATTAGCACTCCAGGGCTTGCATTACAAAATACCACAAACTGGGTGATTTAAACAAAAGAAATTTATTTTCTCACACTTCTGGTGGCTAGAAGTCCAAGATCAAGGTGCTAACAGGGTCGGTTTCTCTTAAGGCCTCTCTTGACTTACAGATGACCCGCTTCTTGCTGTGTCCTCCCATGATCTTTTCTCTGCAATTGTATAACTCTGGTATCTTCCTCTTTTTTTAAGATTTTATTTATTTGACAGAGAGAGAGGCAGTGAGAGAGGGAACACAAGCAAGGGGAGTAGGAGAGGGAGAAGCAGGCTTCCCACTGAGCAGGGAGCCCGATGCAGGGCTCGATCCCAGAACACTGGGATCACAACCTGAGCCGAAGGCAAACGCTTAACGACTGAGCCACCCAGGCACCCCCCTCTTCCTCTTTTTAAACATAAGTCATGTTGGATTAGAGCCCTGACCCTATGACCTCAATCTCTATTACCTCTTTAAAGGCCCTATCTCCAAATACAATCACAATGGGGATAAGGACTTTGACATATAAATTTGGGGGGTTCATAATTAAGTCCATAACAATCTCTTGTTTCTGTGTCTTCCAAGCAGATTCACTAACTGCCTCTGTTTCAGTATATCATTTCAAGGACATTTATACAGTGAACTGTCTTACAATATAGATATAATGTCTCCCTTGGAAGTAAAGGGTAGGCATGCTTGCTGTCCAATATAAAGTATCTATATTCACTAACCTTAGAGTTCCCTCCTATATTGAAACCTACACATGCAGGAGTCACCTGTCCTCTTCACATTGCCCTGTGAGAACTGGGGCTCACAGAAGTTAACTCCGTTCAGGATCTTACAGCTTCTGCCAACATTTATGATACTGTGGCAGCTAAGTTGTTGGCTTACAAGTAGAACAAAAGCTCAGACTCTTCATAGAACTTCAAAAGAAATATCCAAAATACTTAGAACAGGGCCAGAAATAGTTCATGGTCCCACCAATCAAAATGGAAAACTAAGTCACAGGGTATGTGGGAGAGGACTCAGAATGATACTGATATAATAATGGAAAATTTAGCCCTAATGACTGCTCTAGTCCTATCTAACAATGCTTAAAAGCAAGCCTTTAGAGGATGAAGGCATTTCAAAATAACTTAACTGAAACTCAGAAGAAACTTAGAAGAAAGTTCAAGAATATCTAGGGCCTAACAAGGTAATACTTGACATTTCTGACAGTCAGTGAAAATATGACTAGGCTTACAAAGAAGCAGGAAAATATATCCACAATAAGGAGATAAAGAGATCAATAGGAACTGACCCAGAAATTACACAAATGTTAGAATTATTAGGTAAGGACTCTAAAACAGTTATCATAACTAATGCCATATGTTCAAAAAGGCAGAAGAAAAATTTAGTGTACTAAATAGAGACAAACTCATAGAAATTAAAAATACACTGTCTGATACAAAAAATACATTGTATAATATTAACAAGAGATTAGCCACTATAGAAAAAAATAGTAGTAAACTTGAAAACATACCAGTAGGAACTGTCACAAATAAGAGAAAAAGACTTTAAAAAAAGCCGTATTATTGAGCTGTGGGACATATAAAGTTCTCTAATGTATATGTAAATGGAGTCCTCAAAAGTGAGGAGGGGTATGGTGGACAGGAAAAAATGTTTGAAGAAAAAATGGTCAAAATTTCTCTAACTTTGAGGAAAACTATAAATCCAAATCCACAAAGCTCAACAACCCACAGACACACAAAACATCAAGAAATATTTATCATGGCACATCACAATCAAATTGTGTAAAACCAGTGATAAAGAGAAAAATCTTAAAAGGAGCCAGAGACAAAAAATACATTACATACAGGGGAACAAAAGTAGGAATTACAGCAGATTTTGCACTGAATTCAATGCAAATGAGAAGACACTGGAACAGCATCTTTAGAACAACGAAAAGAAGGAAGGAAGGAAGGAAGGAAGGAAGGAAGGAAGGAAGGAAGGAAGGAAGGAAGGAAGGAAGGAAGGAAGGAAGGAAGGAAAAGGAAGGAAAGGGAGGGAAAGGGAGGGAAAGGAGGGAGGGAGGGAGGAAGGAAGGAAGGGAAGAAGGAAGGAAGGAAAGCGTAAACCCTGAATTACATACCTAGCAAAAGTGTCTTTCAAAACAAAATTGAAATAGACTTTCCATACTTACAAAAGCTGAAATAACACCTCATCCAGACTTGCATTACAAACAAAAGTTAAAACAATTCTTCTGGTAGGATGAAAATAATACCATTTTCACAAAGGGGTAAAGAACACCAGAAGTGGCAAATACGAAGCCTCTTAAAATTATTTTTTAACACTCTTTGAAATATAATTGTCAATTTAAAAACAGAATAATAATTCAGGATGTTGTTTACAGCATATATAGAAATAAATCCATAAAGACCATACCATAAGGACTGAGGAGAAAATCGTCAGAAGGTTTTTGTACCATAGATCAAGTTCTATAACGTTTACCTAAGGACTAGAAAAATTTATATATATGTCCTGTAAACCCTGAAGCAGTCACATAAAAAGAAGAAACACAGCTAATTAGCCAACAGAGGAAATACAATAAAGTCATTAAAAAACCCATTCCCCCCAAAAAAGGCAAAATAGGAGGAAAAAAGAAACAAATAAGTGATGCATGTAGATACAAATACACAGATAGTAAATTTAAACCCAGCCGTATCAATAATCACATTAGATTTGAGTGGTCTAAATACCACAATAAAAGATAGAAATAGATTGAATAATGTAGAAAGGAACACTAAACCATAGGCCAAACCAAGAAATCCATTTTTTTATTATGTTCAGTTAGCCACTGTATAGTACATCATTAGTTTTTGATGTAGTGTTCAACGATTCATTAGTTGCGTATAACACCCAGTGCTCATCACAACACATGCCCTCCTTAATACCCATCACCCTGATACCCCATCTCCCCACCACCTCCCCTCTGAAACCCTCAGTTTTTTTCCTGGGGTCCACAGTCTCTCATGGTTCATCTCCCTCTCTGATTTCTCCCCCTTCAGATTTCCCTCCCTTCCCCTGTGGTCCTCAGTGCTACTGCTTATACTCCACATATGAGTGAAACCATATGATAATGACACAGGAATCCATCAAAATCCTAGAGGAGAACGTAGGTAGTAACCTCTTTGACATCGGCCACAACAACTTCTTTCAAGGCACGTCTCCAAAGGCAAAGGAAACAAAAGCAAAAATGAACTTTGGGACTTCGAGATAAAAAGCTTCTGCACAGCAAAAGAAACAGTCAACAAAACTAAGAGGCCACCCACGGAATGGGAGAAGATATTTGCAAATGACAGTACAGATAAAGGGCTGGTATCCAAGATCTATAAAGAACTTCTCAAACTCAACACTCAAAAAACAACTCAGTCAAAAATGGGCAGAAGACATACTTCTCCAATGAAGACATACAAATGGCTAACAGACACATGAAAAAAATGCTTACATCACTAGCCACCAGGGAAATACAAATCAAAGCCACAATGAAATACCACCCTACACCAGTGAGATTGGCTAAAATTAACAAAGCAGGAAACAACAAATGTTGGCGAGGATGTGGAGAAAGGGGAACCCTCTTACATGGTTGGTCGGAATGCAAGCTGGTACAGCCACTCTGGAAAATAGTATGAAGCTTCCTCACGATGTTAAAAATAGAGCTACCCTATGACCCAGCAATTGCACTACTAAGTATTTACTCCAAAGATACAGATGTAGTGAAAAGAAGGGGCACATGCACCCCAATGTTCATAGCAGCAATGTCCACAGTAGCCAAACTGTGGAGGAGTCGAGATGCCCTTCGACTGCTGAATGGATAAAGAAGATGTGGTTCATATATACAATGGAATATTATTCACCATCAGAAAGGATGAATACCCACCATTTGCATCAACATGGATGGAACTGGAAGGAATTATGCTAAGTGAAGTAAGTCAAGAAATCCACTTTGAATATGAAGATGAAAGGTTAAAAATAAAATAATGAAACAGATATATCATACTAACACTAATCAAAAGAAGACCAGACCAGTTATATTAATACCAGAAAAAGTAGATTTCATAACAGAATCTTATTTAGGGTGGGGTGCCTGGGGGGCTCAGTCAGTTAAGCGTCAGAGTCCTGGTTTCAGTTCAGGTCATGATCTCAGGGTCGTGAGACTGAGCCCTATGCTGCGCTCTGTGCTGGGTGTGGAACCTGCTTAAGATTCTCTCTCTCTCTCAATCTCTCTCCCTTTGCCTCTCCCCCCTTCAAAAAAAACAAAACAAATATTCTTTAGGGTGAATAAGAGGCTACTTTGAACATTACAACTCCTGAAGAACAACAAAATATGGTCAATTATTAACTCAAATCCGAATTCTGGTCACTATCCACCTTTTATTTTTCTGACTCTTACTTTCCTCAGATATGTGAGAAGGGATTTGGACTAGAAGATTCTTACTTCTTGAACATTATTAGAAGTCCAGCTTTTAGTAAGTTTTCCACTACTGAAAATTATCCAACTATTTGACAAGTCACAGATAATGCTTTTGATAATATTTACGAATGGTATAAAATATGGATGTTAACAGTCATCAAGTCTCTTATAAAACTGGAATTCTAAGTTTTTATATTAATATCAGTAACCCCATATTTTACAAAAGTTTATGAATTACTGAATAAAATAAATATTTTACAACAACCCCATGGGAGTTTTGTTTGTGGGTCCAAAAAAATTCCTTCCTTGAAAGTCCAATTAAATATTTAAAAAAGACTGTACACTCTAAAATGTCTACACTGGTAGTAGACCTAGAAGGAGGTGAGGAAAACCTGTTTCAAGGCTAAGCAACAGATGGCAGATAAAAGATGTTTCATATACTCTCAACCAGGCAGGATAAATTGTTCAAATATATTTTAACAGCTGCTAAAGCAAATAGAGACACAGAGGAGATAAAACAAAAGAATTTCAAATGATCCTATGGAGACTAATTAAGGAATTGTGCAGTTTTAAAACTATGTATTTCTGTAAATTCCACCCTTCTCTAAGTTCTTAATTGCTCTTTTTAAACTTTTAACACATCTGGGAACTGTTAATCCTGTGTCATGGTGCTCTGCCCATCTTAAAGAACTACCAAAAAGTCCAGAGGCATCTCCTGGGGAAAAGGGAAACTCAAGTTAACCAAGGCCAAGTCAATTTCTAGCTACAGAACTGATTGTTCTCAACACAGAAATATATATCCTAATTGACTTATGAAATTGACTTGGCAGGCTAAAAGGTTTGATGTCACAGTGACCGATAGGGTTGTGTGCTGAGAAGAAAAATTGTCCAGGAGTCAGGAGATAGGTCTTTGTTATGTTAGTAACAGTTTTAGGGTCCCTGATAAGTTACTCAGCATCTCATGGCCCGATTTTCTTATTTATACAGAGGGAACTCATCCCTGCCCTGTCTATCTCAGAGACCAGTTTTGTGGATCAAATTATATAAATTCTATAAAATATTTAGAAATAATAAATAGAATAAAAAGAGAAAAAGGACAATAACCAGGGAAAATTATTTGAGAATTACCCTAAACATTTTTAAGTTTAGCAGTACCTGGATGGCTCAGTCGTTTGAGTGTCTGACTGTTTCAGCTCGGGTCATGATCTCATGGGTCCTGGGTTCAGGCCCGCATGGGGCTCCGAGCTTAGCAGGAAGTCTGCTTGAAGATTCTCTCCCGCTGCCCCTCCCCTCACTGGCTGGCTTTCTCTCTCTCTATCCCCCTCTCTCTCTCAAATAAATAAATAAATCTTTAAATAATAAATATTTTAAAGTTTGTAGTGCTTAATATACTTATTTTTATTATCATTTCATTATTTTGCCATTTATTATCTTATTAAAACTACCCTTTGAATTATATAAAGAAAATAATTTTCTAAAAGAGAGACTGAAAAAGGGATTGCCCAAGTTCAAAACCTAGTTCATAACGTAGTCATCAACCTATCTTCTATGTAAGGAAGACGTTTCCCAACAATTTGAGGTACCCAGAAAATGGAAGAATCTATCTCCTAAAGAAATAAGTTCCAGTTCTCTAGATATAAATTATAAGGATTATTCCTGCATTGAAAGGAAGGAAGTAAATGAAAATTAAATGAACCCTAAGCTGCCAAATGTGTCTACATCACAAAAAAATTCTAAAGACCCCTAGGGCCTAGTGATTCTCCCACATAATGGGGCTTGGCCTTGATGTGCAGGCCAAGGCAAGATCTGAGCAACCTGTGGGAGACAGAGGAGGGAGAGGCTTGCACAAACTACATTTTTCTATGGGATAGTAAAAAACAATGTATTGCACCATCCTCTGGCTGTGATACATGAAAAATGTTTCCCCCAGTTAACAATGGCAGTGAACATTCGGCGTCTAATTTAAGAAGATGAAGTAAGCAGCCACTGCTCTGGAATATTAACCAAGCCTGGTAAAATTCTGGTTAGATGCACTAATGGCAGACTTAAGGTTAACATAACACACACACATACACACAAAAACACAACTCTGCTATTAGGCCAGGGTAATCTCCTTTTTCACCATACCTCAAACATTAAGTTGCATACATTTCAATGTCAATATATTTATCTATAATAAATAATAAAATTTAAATTCCCATATCTGTGTAAAATCCAAACAATGAAATAGATCTGAGGTTACATATAAGATGCTTGTGTTCATTGAAGAGGAAAAATTTTCAGCAATCATATTTTAGAGGAAAAGCAAATATTCCCTAGAGGTCTATGTTCCAGTATTTTCTTTAGTTGCAAATAAAACTTTAAAATTTACAAATTGTTACGAAAGCATTGAGCTTTTCACTGAGTCTCTAAGAAAGATAGTACTATATTAACAATATTCTAAAGATATTTATAAGAAAGATAGTAATATATTAAACAATCACTAATCTTCACAAGAACCCTAAGAGGTAGGTACTATTATTATCTCTGTTTCAAAATAGAAGCATAGGATTTAGAGAGATTAAAGTACTTGCCCATGGTCACCAAAGTGAAGAAGCCTGGCTTTGAACTAATTCATTTAGAATGAGATCATAGCTGTATGTGATGGCTCTCTGGAAGGGACCATGGTAAGGAATTTGCTTACACAGTTCCATTTAATCCCCTATAACGCCATTAATTCAGTACTATCATGATCCCCTTTACAGATAGGCAAACTGAGATTAGTGAGATCTAGAGTCTCCTAGTTAGGATATTGAAGATTTGAATTCTCCCCAGGGAGTCTGACTCCAAAGCCAATGTGTTTAATTCTTGCACTCTACCGTTTTTTTGCAAAGTAAAAAAGGTACTTAAAATGACTTCTGCATAGAAATACTATAATCATCTTATCCTTTATCACAATACAGGAACATAAATCCTTCCAATTCTTCAAACTTTATTCTATTTTTCATTTGTATTAAGTTACTTTCTTAGGAACATGGTACACGTTATGAATTTTAAAAAACATCCATTCACTGGAGCATCATGCTGGGTTATATGGACTTAAGTTCGCTCACTGTGAGTACGGTACCATTTTAGACAGAAAACGCGGTGCTATTAAGTACAGCCACACGGTAAAAACCTTTCCTAGTTCAAGAGTGAAAACCCCAAACACTTACAGAATTAAAAGGTGAGTAAACTGCAGAAATGCATTTGTACAGTATTATTTAACCTTCTTTTACTTTTTCAAAAACAGGAAGGGGCTATCATTTGGTAGTATTTCCTGAAAGCCCCAAACAACAGTCTATCTAGTACATGCTTCTTCTAAAAGGTCTAGCACACAAAATCACTTGTGTGGTATTTCTACGAAAAATACATAACCTGAAACAAATCATGAAGAAACTTCAGACTAACTTAAATTGAGGGCCATTCTACAAAATAACTGCCCAGTAGTCTTCCAAAATATCTGAGTCACGAAAGCAAAGGAATCTGAGGAAGCGTTCTACGTTAAAGAAGACTTAAGAAATATGACAAGTGAATTTAACATGTGATTCTGGATTGGATCATGAACTAGGGAGCTTTTTTTTTTTTTCTAAAAAAGATATTGGCACAATTAGCAAAAATTTGCATCAGACCTATGGGTCAGCTGACAGTATTACATCAGAATTAATTTCTTGATTTAAATAATCGTACTGTGGTAGTGTAAGAGGTTGTCTTTATTTTAAGGCACTAATTAAAGAGATCTTATTTTTACAAATCTCAAATATTTTGGAAAAAAATATATCCCAATCCACTGTTTTTATGATACCAACTTTGCATGCTTTAACCCTATATTACATTATATATGGATTCACTGGATACCAAGAGCAGTTTGTTCATTTTTGAAGCATTGGGCATGCATTAGCATTTTAGAAAACATGAATAAAATATTGACAGCAATGTTACCTATATTCACTTTATGAAAAATCTGGCTTTGGGTGATTACTACTTTATAAGCCATATCTGTAGTTTGAAACCCCGTTATACCCTAGAAGTTGGCTTAGCTTCTCTAGGCAACATGAGAAAGATAGGTCTGAAGATAATCAACACAATGTGCCTGTCAGTTCTCATCCTCATTGACTCTAACGCCCAGCGTTACTGGTCACTTCTTAGCCAGCCCTTGGTATCCTGGAAAGCCCTGGAGGTATTGGACTCTGATCCCTGGATGATTTGGACTGTCAATACACTAATCTGCGTGTACTTTCTACCACACTGCAAGTCTCAAATTCTTCAAACTCTCTACAACCTCAAACTGACCCATGGCATATTGTTTCCAGGAATATGTGGCTCCTCAGATTAAAAGAGGCACTCTCACACCCCCAACCCTCTGTACTTTGGTCTACTTTTAAAATAATAAAAATTAAAAATTTCCACTTTTATACTCTTCGGATTTTTTAAATGCTAGATTAAGCCCCTATGCCCTGATGGTTTCCAAGGGATAACTTTCTGAAAGAAATATACAATAGTTGACCAAATTAATCATCATTCAAACAATAAAAAAGGAAAGTGTTAGTAAATAAGAAGCTTACATATTCTTATGTATTGTAAGAATAAATGGATCTTTCCTGATTCACGCTTGGGGATGAAAATCTTTTCTTAAATTAATCCTCAGTTCTGTTCACTATAAATCTGATTCCCCATGTAAGTATAGGTAAAGAGAATCTTAAATACTTCCATGGTATGACATTGGGGAAATACTCTATTTTACCTACGCTATACACTGCAAAGCCCTCAACTGCCCTTGCTTTGAAAACCACAGATATGGTCATCTAAACTCTTGGTTGATAAGGACCAACAAAATACCATTAACTAAAGCAAACAATCAAAATCCAAAAACATTTGCTGCAACATGGATGGCACTGGAGGAGATAATGCTAAGTGAAATAAGTCAAGCAGAGAAAGACAATTATCATATGGTTTCTCTCATCTATGGAACATAACTAGGAAGATCGGTAGGAGAAGAAAGGGATAAAGAAAAGGGGGGGTAATCAGAAGGGGGAATGAAGCATGAGAGACTATGGACTCTGAGAAACAAACTGAGGGCTTCAGAGGGGAGAGGGGTGGGGGAGTGGGATAGGTTGGTGATGGGTAGTAAGGAGCGCACGTATTGCATGGTGCGCTGGGTGTTATACGCAACTAATGAATCATCGAACTTTACATCAGAAACCAGGGATGTACTGTATGGTGACTAACATAATATAATAAAAGTTTAAATGCTTTGTATTATTACTTGAAAATAATTAAAATAAAAAACACTTGGCAGTAAAAAAAAAAAAAAAAAAAGAAAATCCAAAAACAAACACATTCCACTGAAAGACCGCAAATACACAATTTCTTATTTTGATAGAAAGCTTTATTGTTTGTACAAGTTTTCACCAATGTTTTCTAAAACACAGATCAGAAGTAGACCTTAATCCCATGACCACTCTAGCCTCAACATCAGGACATCCTTCTTTTTGTTCCACCATAGTTTCTGAGCATTTTATATCCCTTTTACTTTCACACTTAGTAACCTGTACTTATCTTGGCCCTTCATCCCATAATTCCTTCATCGGTTACAACCTCCCAACTTCCTAGTATCTGCCAAATTCTTATCAGCCTTTCAAGCATCAAGTACAGTATCACCTGCTCATTCACAACCCTCTAAGTAAGTTAAAATTAAATTTCTCATAAGCACCCCACAGCACTTTCACATAGATGGACTATGGAGTATCTCACATGGCCTATATTAATATTGGGTAGGTGTGGTAGTTATTTTGTATGTGTCAACTTGGCTAGGCTATGGTATCCGGATATTTGATCAAACATAATTCTAAATGTTTTTGTGAAGACACCTTTTCTAGGAGATTAAAATTTAAATCAGCAGACTTTGAATAAAGGAGACTACCCTCCACAATGTGGGTGGGCCTCGTCTAATCAGTTGAAGGACTTAACAGCCAAAGATGAACTCTCCCTGGGAGGGAATCCTGCCAGCAGCCTTCAGACTTGAATTGCCTTCCTACCCCTTGTCTCCCCACTTCCTATGGATATAAACATATATACACACATCTTACTGGTTCTGTTTCTTTGGTGAATCCAGACTAAACTAACACATTGGAGGATACTGGAATGTTTTATTTTGATTCTGAATATTTTTATGTATCTTTAAATTTTTCCATAACTAAATCCCACTGGAATTTAGATACAAAAAGATGCAGAGGCCTTTTATTAAACTGGATGTACATACTCTAAAATGCTAACAATTATTATCTTAGTGTGTCTTTCATAACTTTTTCTTTGTATTAGTCTCTATTTTCAAAGTACCCTGTAAAGAACTGTATTTCTTATGTTAAACAGAAAGAAAAAAGTTACGTTCTGTGAGAAGAGCATCAACAAGCCCTTTCAATTAGTTAATTGGAGTTCCATTTATCTCTAGGGCTATTTGCACCCTGATTTGAAGATAGGTGAATAAATGCTTGAGGTCCGCCACTTTGGAAGGTTAAGAAATGATGAAAACTTATGGTGAACTAGAGAATGTGTACCCCATCAATAAATGGCAGTAGGTATAGGTCCAGTAGATCACAATTAAAAGTTCTAAAAATATTTTAGACTCTTTTTGCTCGAAATATAACCATTTTAAAATGATGACAACTAAAAAAAACAAAACAAAACAAAACAAAACTAATCACTTTGCTTTCCAAACAAACCACTGAGGATTCTAGTCTCTGGCCTCAGGCTGATACTCTCTTAAAATGATTTAAGTTCTCAGAAATAAATCGTTTCAGCATACCCCACTGAGAATATCATCTTTCAGAATAGTACTGAATGCTTCTACATGTTGACTAGGGTATGAATTTCAGAGGCAGAATTAAAGAACTGCACATATCTATTGATGAATGACAATTAACTGCACTTAAAGCAGAGTGGTTCTATGATAATCTTCATCTGTCTCTCTTCAGTCAATTCAAGGATCTCCAAGCCTAAAAATTACTCAATCGTGTAACTCTAGGCCATTTTAATAATATATATGAACAATAAGCTTAAGAAATCAACGAGATCTCTTGCTGACATTATTAATTTAGATGAGTGGTTTTCTAAGGGGGTCTGTACCACTCACCCCAGGGAAACATTTAAGGTTACCAAAGTGATGGGGGTGGAAAGGTACCAGAATGGAGTATGCAGAGGTCCAGAAATGCCCCAGACTGTCCCAGATGTAAAGAACTATCCTGCCCTTCTATGACTTTCAAACATCCCTAGTGAATGTTCATGAACATGAAAAGCTTATGTGAGGACAGACTCATCTCGTTTATAAAGAAACACAAAGCATGTTTGTAAAGTTTTAAAATAACCTAAATTTTCTAGAAATTCAACTTCTATGTATATTGAGGAAAGCTGTGCTTTGCTCTCCAGAATGTTACCAAGAATTTCTCAGTATTCCAGAAAATTGCACCAGTGAAGTCAATGCTGCTTGTGGTGTTTGAGTGGTCCATACTGCACACTGGCATCTGTCAGTATGTATAGCTGCCGCAAGTCCAGTGATTCTATGGAGAGGTACAAGCACCTGTCTACCTCATCATGTCTTCTAGAATGATCATACCTAAGCATTTACATAATGAAAATACCTTTTTCTAAAAAAATAAAGTGCTTGGCATTTATGTCTCTTGTAAAGTCAGATTATAGTGCTTTTGAAAATTTATGTCAGTAGGTTCTATTAACTATAAATTTTATTTCAGGATATTAAATGAGGCATTAAAATATTTATTATTAAAAGAGATTGTTAGGTCCAATTGAGTTGAGAAACACTAATTTAGAATATATCCTGATTGATAAGCCTAATCCATATTCATGTCCTCAAGATTAGAAATGCAGTACAGTCATTCTATCTCTGAGATGAACTGTTTTACTTTTGCCAAATTATGGACTTATCACAGTGAGGAGCATCATTTCTTAAAACTTTATGAAAGCTTTCTTGTTTAAAAATTCAATGACTTGATTTCGCACCTAATTTTTTTTTCGTAATCATCAAGCAGGATTTAGGTATACTTATTTTACCGCTCTTCACTGTTATGGCTTGTGCTATCTCAAAAAAGAAATAGTAAAACACATTAAGGGTACTCATTAAGCATTTATAAAATTTGATTGATGTGCACACCATTACCAGGGAACCTGTTATTAATGATGCTTTGAAGACTATTACCGTCTATTGCCAAAATCAGAGCCCTGTGAGCTACGGTCCCATCCTCTAATGTTTAGATTGCATTGAAAACACTTGGCACACCAAGCTTAAATTGTTCAACTCTCACTGAGGTTTAACTAAAAATCCCATTTTAGGAGAAATAAAGAAGTCTTTGTTATTAATAACTTAAGACAGCTTAAATTCTCCTTTAAACTGATCTTCAGAACTTTTTGGAAGTTCTACCTGGAGGTCAGACGTAGCTATATGCTTATCAAAAACACTTACGTAAGTCATCATCCGAAATGAAGCATGCAGCTTCAGAAAGAAAACAAGAGAAGTGGTAAATATAGAAAGGGGCCACACACCTGGCCAGCCAGATGAGCTAAATTAATTCTGGATGAATCAATAGGTTGAGGTAGCTATAACCCAATTTCATCTGCCGGAAATATCTTCCTACAATGTCATCTGAACCCACTTCAGCTATTCAAGTCTGCCGTAGACATTCTCCTCATTATGTTGTTATGGACTCCTGAATATCTAATTAGAATGCAGCATAATAAACAACCAACCAACAAGTAAATGAATGGAAATATTCTCCCTCCAACCTTTGCTTCCTCAAGGCTACTACCACCACTGCCCCAATGATTTTAGAGCATAGTATAGCTCTCGTTTCTTCCTAATCATTTCATGTGACATTTAGCTCATTCTTACTTTCATTATTTATTTAAACAAAAAAAAGCCCTATATGGTTTCCCCTTTATTCTCTTACATCTCCAAATAAATTTCACTGTGTCACTTTTCTGACCTAAAGTCAAAACCTCTGAACCTGATATTATTGAACAAGTTGGAATGGGTGGGTTAACATAGTGAAACAGCTTTATTTAACTCATACTTTTTTCATACCTTCGCTGAAATATAACTCATATACTATAATTCATTTAAAGTATACAATTCAATCCTAAAAGAGACCTCATACCCATAAGCAGTCAAACCAAACCCTCCATCCCCCACCTCAGCCCTAAGCAACACTAATTTACTTTCTATCTCTATAAATTTGCTTATTCCAGACATCTCATGTAAATACAGTCATACGATATGTGGTCTTTTGCAACTGAGTTCTTTTACTTAACATATTTTCAAGATTCACCAAAGTTTTAACACGTATTGGTACTTCCTTTCTTTTTACAGATAGACTACTGTACAGATATACCAAACTTTGTTTATCCATCCATTCATTGATGGACATTTGGGTTGTTTCCACTTTTTTTTTCTCTTACAATGGTGCTATAAAAATTCACGTACAGGTTTGTGTTTGGACACATGTTTTCATTTCTCTTCAGTATATGCCTAGCGTATGTTGATACATCATATGGTAACTCTACGTTTAACCATTTGAGAAGCCACCAAAAAGTTTCCCAAGTATTTGCACCATTTACATTCCCACCAGCAATGTACAAAGGTGCCAGTTTCTGCATAACCATGCCAAATCTTGTTCTGTCTTTTTTATTACAGTGATCATACAGGAGTTAAGTGGTTTTGATTTGCATTTCCCTGATGACTAAGGATGTTGAGCATCTTTTCATGTTCTACTTGGTTTGTGTACACCTTCTTTGGAGAATTATCTATTCAAATTCTTTCCTCATTTTTTAATTGGGTTATTTGTCTTTCTAATCAAGTTGTGAGAATTTATATATTCCAGATACAAGTCACTTATCAGATATATGATTTACAAATATTTCTCCCATTCTGTGAATTTTCTTTTCACTTCTTTGATGATGTCCTTTAAAGAAGAAAAGTTTTTAATTTTGATGTAGTCCAATTTATCTATTTTTTCTTGTATCATTTTTGCTTTTGATATCCAACCTGAGAAGTCATCACCTAATGCAAGCATGTGAAGATTTACTCCTATGTTTTCTTCTAAGGGTTTTATAGTTTTAGCTTTTACATTTAGGTCTATGATCTATTTTGAGTTAATTCTTTTGTATGATCTTCTTAATATGCTGTTGAATTTGTTTTGAGTTATATTTTTATATGCTTTATTTTAAAAGTGCTCATACGAATGAGTAGAAAAGATTTAACAGTGAATGCAGCATCCCTTAAAAAGTGCTAATTATGGTGTGTCACCATTCAGTGTTTGCCTTAAGAACCCAAATTCAGGGATTTAATTTTCACTGTCACAGATATTTTTAAGAATCATGATAATAGCCACCATGTTCCATATACTTTATGTGGCACATTGAGAGGAATCAATGGATATCTACAGGATATTGGGCATGTCATCCTTTGGACTTCAATTTTATCATTAGTAAAATGGTGATATAATAGAGCTCTTAAAGGATTTTAATAGAAAATAATACATGTAAAGTGCTCAGAATAGTACTTGGCATATAATAAGCATATTACATCTCTTTAATAATAACTGTCTTACTCTACTACTGATATGATTATTTAATCCCCACAACACACTCTCTTGCAGACAGGTTGTACCAGTTAGGAAAACAAGTATTTCAAAACAGGTACTTCAAAACAGAGAACTAGGTTCCGAGGTAACAGAGAGGGAGAAAAAAGGGCAAGGGAAAGAAACCCAGAGAAGAGAAAGTAGGAAACTCCCACCAGTTCTAAAGCCAGAGGAATAAAAAGGGTAGATTATTTTAGTTTATCTCAGAAGACAGGGTTGCCAACGGAGCTTGGAAACTCGGAGCAGGTGATGTCTGAGAGGCTGGCCTAGCGAGCACTGGAAACCTTGGAGGCAGGGCTACCACCCAGAGGAGGACCCCATTGCAACTGGGACGAGAGAGAAGAAAGTGTCCAGCAGAGATTTCAACAACAAGAGATGATGCAGGCTCTGCTGGAGCTGCCACCTTAGGAAGAGAAAAAGGGAAGAGACCATCTGGTTTTAGCAACTACTCCTGTCCTCCAGTGTCCTGACAGTGCTACCCACTGGGTGAAACTAACCAGAAGCAAGGCTGCCTGGGGAAATGTAGTTTGCAGTAAAGGGCCGGGAAGAGATCTGAGAGCAAACATGCAGACATCTGGCACAGAGGCTAAGTATGTGTAAGAATCTCGCCTCCTATCCCTGCAGAGTAAGGATTTGGTCTGGGAATTCTCTTTTCATCATAGTATAAAACCTCTCTAGAAAGCTCAAGAAAAAAAGCCCTGGAGGATGCCTGGCATAATCCCGGGGACAGTAATTTAGATAGTAATTAATTTAGTAATTTAGGTAGCAGCCTGCTTTCACTTCAGTGGAGACTCAGATTGTTTTACTAGTCCTAAAATCATACGATCACTCTGAATATTTCTGTCACCGCTTGAAAGAGCCAACGATAGTTACAAAAGAGAGCCAGAGGGAAAGCTACCTCAAGGACAGCGAGCTGAATTCAATCATTTTACTCCGTTTGTGGTACATTGTCGCACACAAGGACCCCGTTTTGCGTACTGACTGAATACCTGAATACCCCCCTTTTCTCTACACCCCACTCTCTTTTCTCCTCCTGCCTTCAGTCCCCATTTAAATTGAATCTTTACACAGGTTTCTTGTGAAGTGTTCCTGTTTTATGTGAACACATTTTTAAAGCACGTGCAAGTAGTTTTAGTTCTTATTCTGCTTTTTATCACTCAACTCCATCCATGCTTTTAAGATCTATCCAAGTTGTTTCTTGTACATCTTATCTGTTGCTTCGAACTGCTCATAATATTTTGAGTTGTGCACCTACCACATTTGACCTGAACACTCTCCCAGAGATACACGGACAGACCGCCCATGTCTCCCAGGCAGACCATCAACACTTCAATAAACTTCCTGTACATGTGCTCTCATGTGCCTCTATGAAAATTTCACTGGAATATAAACACGCACAAAATCGCAAAAGCTTAGGTATATATATATACCTAATTTTACTATGGAGTGCATATTGCTTCCCTGAATGGCTGCACTGGTCTGCAGTTTCAGAAGCAATGATGAAGATTTCGATGTCCCCAAATCTCTGACTGCACTTGGCACAATCCAGCTTTCTAATTATTGCCAGTCTAATAGCTGTAGAGTGATCTTGTTTTCTTTCCATTTCTACTTCTCTAACAATAATTTAGGGAATCTCATTGCATGCTTGTTACTTTCTTGGGTTTTCCCTTTAGTAAGGCGCTTGTTTACATCTTTGATCCATTATTTGTTGTAACTACAGTAATATTTTCCTTCTTTATTTGCAGGAGATCATTTTATGTAAAACGTAAAACTCTCCTTGATTTTAGACATCAAAAATATATTTTTCCATTTTGTTAACTGTGAATTAAATTTGTCTAATATTCTTCACTGAACAAGAATGGAAATCCTTAACTTTTATACAAACTCATTAAATTTTTGCCTTGTGGTTGGTATTTTTGAAGTTTTAAGGAGTACCTACCTCCGGATAGTGTCCTTCTACCTTTTCTTCTATTAACATTGCTGTTTTACCATTCAAATTTTGACCTTTAATCTAGTTTGAAGTTACTTTTCCTTGTGGTGGTAGATAATAATCCAGTTTTATTTTGCTCTATATAGTGATCCTTTTTGCCCACCGCCATTTATTGAACAATCCATTTTCCCCATCGATGTGCGTGTCACACCTGTATGAAGTTCCTACCTACGTCTGCCTCTGAACATACTTTGATGTTTCATTTGCTGAATTTTTCTTGCTTTGACAGCACACTCTATTTCTGTGACTTTGTTTTATGTCTTAATATCTGGCATGGTCAGTCCTCCATCTTTACTCTTATTTTTAAAAAGTGGCCTAGTTATTCCTGAATTTTCATTTATCCATATACTTTTTATAGTAAAAAGTGAGTTTAGCAAGCTCCTCAAATACTATAATTTTGATTGGATTATTAAATTTATGAATGAATTTGAAAGAATCAGTATCCTTACAGTATTTTGTCATCCCAATCAAATGGAATATTTTGTGTCCTCTATTAGTTCTAAACTTTAATTATAATGATCTATTTTTCTTATTTAAGCAAATTTCTCAATTATTAATGGCAATGTGTTCTTTTATTAAATGTTCCAATTGGCTATTTCTGATCATTTTTATAGAATGATCCTGTTATCAGCAATATAGTAGGTGAACGTTTGAAGAATTCTTAATTCTGATAGTTTGTCTGGAGTCTCAGTTTTTCTAGGTAAATCATTTCATCCACAAAAAAAGAGTGTCAATTTTATTGTCCTATATTCCAATCCTTACATTTCTGGTTTTCTATCTCTAATGTTGGCTAGGTCTTCCTATCCTAGATTTAAATGCAGCAGTGATAATAAATATACTTGCCTTGTTCCAAATCACAAAAAGAACACATTTCAGTTACTCCAATAAGTGTAATATTTGCTGTAGGGTGTTAGAATACAAATTTACCAAGATAAGGAAGTTCCTTTATATTCTTGGCTTGATAGAATTTTCTATTTTAAATTGATGAAGAACTGTATCAAATATTTATTCTGTACTGGTTAAGATAACTGTATGAATCCTCCTTCAATCGACTTACATGGAAAACAGTATTGATAGATTTTCTGAATTTGGGGACAGTTTTGCATTTGTAGAATAACCCTATGTTGTATTACTTTAATAAGCTATTAGATTTAATTTAATATTCTATTTGGGATTTTGGTAACTATGTAAAAAAAAAAAGAAAGATAATTCTTATCTGATCTTGTAGTCAAGATGATATTGTCTTCACAAAATGACCTAGGCATAGTGCTCCTGGTTTTGTATTCTGGTGCATGAGACAAGAGGAAAAGTAATAGATCCTTGACCACTGGGTAGGACTCACATGTAAAACCATCTAATCCTGGACTTTTCTCAGAGAAGTTGGCTTAACACCATTTCAATTGCTTTGATTCTAATTAGCCTACTAAATTTTCCTTGCACCAATTTAAACATTTCACATTTTTCTAGGAGATGATAGACTTCAATCATATTTTCAACTATATTAATACATGTTTTCACATGCAGTTTCTTTCTAAATTATTGCATACAGATTCTCTGTCTCATTTTGCCTTTTATTTATGCCTTCTCTTTTTTTCATCTTGACTACATTACAGAAGGTCTGACTACTTTATTAATCTTTTCAAGGTATGATCTTTGATTATGGTAATTTTCTGTATTAATGCTGGTCACTATCTGATTTCTACCCTAATATTTTCCTTTTTATTTTTTATTGAAGTATAATTAACATGCAGTGTTGTACGAGTTTACAATCTAATGATTCAACAATTCTATACATTACTCAGTGCTCTTCATACTAAGTTTAATCTTCTTTATCTATTTCACCCAATATTGTTTACAATAGCCAAGATATGGAACAACCCAAAATCTCTTCTCATTTTAAAAAATGCTCAAGTTTTCCATGACTTTTTACATTGTTTATTCTATTGATTCCGCCTTTGAATCAGTGACTTTAAATGATTTATATTTATATTATCTATTTTAGAATGTATTTATTTACACTATTCCATATTTTTTTCTTTGACTCTGTCATTTACCTTTTCACTCTTTCCTGTTTTCTGTTGGCTACATCAATATTTCTTTTCTAGATTTAAAATTTTAAATCCTATTTTGAAGAGGTATCTGCACTCAGTTTGCTGCAGCATTATTCACAACAACCAAGATATGGAAACAACCTAAATGCCCATTAATGGATAATAAAGATGTGGTATCTATACACAATGGAATATTATGCAGCCCTAAGAAAGGAGGCTGTCCTGCCATTTGCAACAACATGGATGGACCTTGAGTACATTATGCTAAGTCAGATAGAACAAGACAAGTACTGTATGATATTACTTACATGTGGAATCTAAAAAAAAAAAAAAGCAAGCCCATGAAAAATAGAAAAAAGCAAAATGGTTGTTACCAGGGAATAGGAGACAGAGAGGTAAGAATGATTTGTTTAAGGGTACAAACTTGAAACAAGTAGTAAATAAGCCATAGTAATCTAGTGATCTAATGTACTAATCTAATGTGTGATGAATATAGACAATAATATTGTACCATAATTTTGTAATGTACTATGGCTACAAAGGCAACCATAGTGTAATACATAAATGTATCAAGTAACACACTATACTTGTAAAATTCAGATTTTATATGTCAAATATAATAAACTAAAGACATAAAAAATAAAATGGAAGGATTTTATTTTGCCCTTAACATTGTTTACCCTTAAATTAAGATGCATCTGTGTATTTGGCCCTATTGATATTTCAAACCATATCGGTATCTATATTGTCCTTATAAAAAATGAAATACATTAGCACACATTTATTTCTCTTTGTTTCCCCACCCCAATGTAACAATGTCTAAAATTTTCTTTTACTTCTTCTAGCATTTTTCTTGGATACAACACATCTTTACCAGATATTGATTTACCCATTAACAAAAAATTTTCATCTTCTCCTGAATTTAAATATAAAAAAGCATTTAAAACCAATTTGTCATTTCACTCATAATTACCATGGCAATTTGGTCAAAATGTCCTAAAGGAGACTGCCCTTACGAACAACATATAGTGAAGAAGACAAAATAAAATCCTTTTTTGTTTCTAGAATTTTTTACTGTATAAGGGAAGGATGCATCTCAATATAATAAATAAAAGGTTAAACTCTCTCCTCCAAAAGTCATAAATTTCAGGTTTTCCTTTTCAAAAGATGAATTCAGGATCCTTTCGCAAAATTAAAAAAAAACCCAAAACCTTTTATTTTAGTATGATGTTAGATCTTTCAAGAGAATATGAACTACAACTCTAACTTCAATTTAAAGATGCGGCACAATCCATTTTAATACAGGTTTTGAAATGGAGTAGGTAAACTGAAGTAGGGGTCAACTAAAGGGCATAAACATTACCAATGCAGGATCCTGAAATAATCATGTTGTTCAAGAAATAATTAAGCTTTAAAACTCAGGAATGTGTGGGGATATAGCAAAGTGAAAAGAAGTCAACTGATACGATTACACTTTTTCAAAACAGTAATTTAGAATATACCCATTTTCAGCAGTTTCAGAGATGCAGTTGGCTAATAAAATATGTATCAGTGGAGACAGGGCATAGATGAGAAGTCTACTTTCTTATCAATGTTTCTGTGAACTTAAAATGAGTTTAAAGAATAAAGGATTTAAGAGAATAAAATAGTGACTGCCCTCATCATGCCAAATAGCCCCACTAAAACTGGAACTAAAAATATCTTTAAAATAACTGCATTATCCACTTTGCAAAGAAACACAATAGGACAAAGCAATTTAATAACTCCTTCACTGATCCGTGCATATTACTCTTCCTCGGAAAAGGGATTACCAGTGTAGACATGAGTCTTCCTTTGTGGGGTGTGCGCAGATTAATGAGTATATGCTCATTCATAAAAATACTTCCTAATAGTAATTAGACTACATTACTCTGGAGGATTCTGAGCAAACTGCAATGGTCATAAAAGATACTTGCAATTGGTTAAAGCTGTATTTATAAATCTAGAACAGACGCCTTCGGTACCATTAGGTATTGCAACATTTATCATTTCTTCAGCAAAAATCTGTTAAATTACTTCCACAGATTCAAGTTCTCTTAGTATACAGTAGCTTTAAATAACCTCAAGAGAATAATCAAAATCCAATACTGTTAATCCAGGCAGCATCAGATTTAAGGATATGTGATCATACTTATTTTGTCAGTAACTTCTTGGACTCAATGCTCATTATACTGTGCATATTCAGTATTTTTAAAGGGACTTATTTTCTAGCCTAAGGATAAGGAAGTCATGGGTTGAAAATCCATATCTACGATCTGGACTCTAGGTTGTCCTCCATCACATGGGAGGTGGCTGGCGTCTGGAGTGCCGATGCCTATGTTTGAGTCCCAGCCACAGTATTTACTCATAGTGTTACCCAAGAAAAGTTACTTAACACTCCTGAGCTTCAGTTTCCTTTTCTATTAATAGTAGCTGACACTAAAAGTGTACTAAGTGCCAAGAATTCTTATGTATATATAATTTGATGTTCACAAAAACCCATTCCTAGATTCTATTTTTATTCTCGTTCTTTAAGAGTGGATACTGAAGCGCTGATACTGAAGTGCCTTACCCAAATCACACACTTGATCAGTGACCAGCACTGACACTGAGGCAGGCTGATCTCAGAGTCGACTTCATTGTGAAGATTAAAAGCTATCAACTCTATAAGGTATATAGACCGGTTATAGTCTTTCAATAATCACTGGTTAGATGTTAACTAACTAACCAAGCATAATAGTATGTGTATGCAGGAGATGGGGGGTGTGGTTAGGCCTCACGTTTATATTTTTGATGTAAGACAAAGTGTATTTATTCAGAGAGACATAATTTTTATCTTTCTATGCAAAGATATTAATTTGTCATAACTAAGAATTTAAATTATATGGTTTTTGCAACCGTTTTTCAGCATTTTTCTTTTTTCAGAATATGTGTACTTTTTAAAAAAAATTTTTATCTATTTATTTGTCAGAGAGAAATAGAGCACAAGCACGGGGAGCAGCAGGCAGAGGGAGAAGCAGGGTCCCCGCTGAGCAAGGACCTTATACAGGACTCGATCCCGGGACCCTGGGATCATGACCTGAGCCGAAAGCAACGCTTAACCTACCGAGCCACCCAGACATCCTGGCACTTCTTCATTTTTTAAAATTTGTGACATACATTACGAAATGGAGACCCAGACAATGAAATATGATTTGACAATAAAAAGGAATCAAGAGCTGATACATGGTACAACATGGATGAAGCTCAAAAACATTATGCTAAATGAAAGAAGGTAGACACAAAGAGCACATACTATATGATTCCACTTATATGAAACATGCATAAAAGAAAAGTCTCTAGGGACAGGAAATAGATTAGGGACTGCCTGGGACTGGGGGTGGGAATGAGAGGGAATGTAAATGGGCATGATGCTTCTTTTGCAGGTGATGGAAAGGCAGTATGTTGTAGTACAACCTAATTTTAGTACGGTTCTTATTTTATTTTATGGTATGTATTTTATCTTCCAATAAAGCTATTAAAGAATATGGAAGTAACCTAGGTCTCTCTCAGCCTCTGTGAGCACCTGTAATTAAATACCTGGGTGCCCTTAAGCAATTCCCTTCTCCTGTTTCCTCATTCCATCTAGTAGAACACTCACTCATCTATCTTTTGTTTGATTTAATAGTTTACTATATAATTACTATATAAAAACTGCACATAGTTAATGTATACAATTTGATGAGTTTGAACATCAATGTACACTTGTGAAACTATCACCACAATCAAGGTAACAAACATATCTATCACCTCCAAAGTCTCCTCCTGCTCTTCGTGTGTGGGGGTGTGTGTGTGTGTGTGTGGTAAGAATACTTAAAAGGAAATCTACCCTCTTAAATTTTGTAAATGCACAACATGGTGTTGTTAACTATGGGCACTATGCTGTAGAGAAGATCTCTAGGACTTACTCATCTTGCATAACTACAACTTCTCACCCACTGAACTCTCCGTATTCCACTCCTCCTAGCCCCCTTGTAACCAGTATTCTACTCTCTGCTTCTGTAACTTTGACTAATTTTAGACAGTTCATATAAGTAGAAGCATGCCTTATCTGTCCTCCAGGTTTATTCATGCTGTTATATATGGCAGAATTTCCCTTTTTTAAGGCTGAATAATATTCTGTTGTATGTGTATGCCCCAGTTTCTTTATCCGTTCATGTGAAGTGACATTTACTTCCTTATCTAATAGTCCTATCCTTGATGACTGATACCATGTCTTTTTCAGTCACTGAACCTCCACGAGGCACTGCAAACATCTGTTTAATAAATGAACAAATGGGGTTACTTTTTTTATATATACTTAATTCTCTCAATAAGCCCCGAGATTTGAGCAATTTTTCTTCATTTGCACATGCAAAAACAAAGGCTGGGGCAGGTTAACTAAAAGGTATTGGATCACGTAATTTGTAAATATTTGCAGGCAGAATTTAGCCCAAAAACGATGACTGTGTCTAGATTATACCTGAACAAAAACCTTATGTCTACCCTTCCTCCAGCCCAGGATTGACACACTCTGCAGGAGAGACATAAATCCCTTTAGTCTAAACTTCTCAAGGCTGTTTAATTTGACTTTAATTTTCCCTGAAATGCAGAAGCCACTTCTCTATTACAAGCAGCACTATTTCTCTAATTTCCCAACTCTGACCAAGGCTTTATTAATCTATATCTGATCACGCGCCAAGGCCACCGTCCTCTAACATCCAAACTAAAGGAAAAGTGGCATGACTTTTAAAAGAGATAAAAGATTATAAAGCTCTCATGTCTGAAAATGTTGATGATGCAGATTTCTTTAGTACTTATCTTTTAAAACAAATAGTTTAAAATAGTTTAGGAATTTTTAAGGAAACTATTCTTGCAATAAATAAGCAGGAATTTTTAGTAGCTTTGGTTATTAAACTTCCATAGGAGAGTAAGAATAAATGTATAATGAAATATAGACATTTCTACTCAAGGGTATGGATGGCGAGTATTTACATCACTTGTAATCAATAAAAAAACCCTTATCTCTGTAGATATATAAAATTGGGCTTTTCAAAGAAAAACTATAGAGTTTGGATGTGAGAGAAAGTGAGAATATAACAATTTACATTCTACCCTTCTATTAGAGACATCTTCAAAAATGAGAATCACATTCCTTATTTAGCAATCTAGCACCACGTGGATTTTTCTGCCTTAATGAGTTCATCTCAACTCTCTTTCAAGTACATTTGAAAAGCTGGTATCAAAATAAAGAAAAGAGATACTGAGATCAGTAAAATAAAACGGCATTTCCAGAATTCCAGATAATCGAATAATCCAGACAAGGTGGTAAAGATAAGAAACAAATTTTCCTTGTATTTCACCTATATGAGTAAGAGTAACCTTTACATGTTTAACGAAACCCAGTAATGTGACAAAACATAGAGGTTAAGTCCTATTAATTATTACATCACATCAGGTATTTTTGTTTTTAGTCAAATTCTTCTATGCCTACAAAGAAATATATGACATATATGCTTTCAAATAACTATACATAACAAATATTAGGCCAATGTTCCAGAATTGGCTGGTGACTGGCATTAAGATCATAACATCTAACCTGCCAAGAATGTTATTTTCCTTCTTGGAGTTTCTAGAGTACATACCTCCTCTATCACTCATCACATAGTGTTCGCAGCCATTCTTTATATTGCTGTCTAGTTTTATTATTCGTTCTTGTACAGTGATTTATCATCCACTGTCATGACTTCTGCCCAGTCTAGATTGACACTTCTTATTGAAAAGGACTAGGTATTATATTTCTGAGTGTCCTCTACTGCCCCAAAGCAGGTGCTGCATACATGGCAGGCTATCAATACGATTTGCTAAATGATTGCAGGGAGGTTGCTAGGCTGAGCATTCCTGTTCAATTGCCTAAGACAGGGTAAACTGATGCTGCATCCCTTTTCTAATGTATGAGAGAGATTTTCTACTTGCAGTTGCATGTTCAAGAGAAAAGTACATTCTTCATGTTGGTTTTTTTTTTTTTTTGCTTTATTCTGATGTTCTTGCTTAAAGTGGAAGAAATTTACTTTAGATATTTGCTGATTTAAAAAATACGTATTTCTGATGCACTGACTGGAGAAAAACTGAAAAATTCTAATTCATTTCAAGCCACATTAGAGAAGTGACTACTCTGTTTCCTTGAGACCTACTTTCACACTTCAATGAACATTTATTAAAACTCTTTTATTTCTGCATCATGGAAATTATGGAATCAAATGTTTCACCTAGAAAGAAATGTCAACTGCAACCAATTAGGGCCTGAATTTGTGAATTTTTGTTTTAGAATGTCTAATTTCAAAGTATTCATGAATGTGAGCTCTAGAAATTGTTTTCAACAATTGCTTTCTTAAAGTTTCTTGCTTTCTGGAGTTTGGAAAATAAGTAGTCGTTTTTGTTCATAAATACATACTTATGGAAGTAAATTTAGTATGGATTTATAAATATTCTAGTAGAACTATTTATATTTTAAAATTAATGGCATACTTTGAGTATCTCCCATTAATACAAGCATGAAATTCAGGATATTATCACAATTTGAATATACCATCAATAAAAAAAAATCAACAATTTCTACCCCTTAAAAATAGATGACACTTCTTTACCAAATTTTAACTAAAAATTACATTTTATAAGCAGTTCTTTCCAATTCAATAGTCTCACTTTTGAAACATATCACATGTATTTATAAATATGAGAATATAAGAAATACTTTTTCCTTTTTTAAATGAAAACAATCTTTAACCTTTGAATAAGTCAGAAAAGCCCTCAGAAGAGACAAAAACTATAAAATGGCAGTTTCTGTATCTCATTGTACTAATCAACTAAGTAGAAATTTAGTAACTGACAGTTCAGTAAATGTACTGAGAAAACATGAAACTTGGCTTACTTCTTATATATTTCTATTTGTATTTAAAATTTGGAATGCATATGAAATTCAGGTGTAAACATTTAATACCAATACTGAAATATGATGCTTTTACAACTTTGTTATAATAAACATGAATTATTAAATATGGTATCATATTACATTATTTAATATGCCTCCATTTCCAACTGAATTATAAATATTTTAAAGGCAAACAACGTATCTTGTACTTTTCTATATTTCCCCCAATTCCTTGCATGAGCCAATGTTCAAATCTGTTGATCTGATTCTGATCACAAATCTCACAAGAAAAAATTTCTCTGATTTCATAATAAGGAAGAATTAGTAGAAAATGTGTCATTAAATAATGAAATACATTTTAGTCTTCCCTTTAATTTGCTAAGGTATTCTTCCAAGCACTGTGACAAACTGTTGAACAATGTAATTATGAGATCTCCATTTAGAATGAGGTGAAATTCTAAACTGAACAAACATATTATTCTGAAAGCATTATGCTTAATTCTAGGTGCCATAATATATGGAAGATGCCAGTCAGATTGACAATGAATCTCAAGGGTTGTTGTGAAAGCCAAGGAAAACAAAGAAATGAAGAATTCCACGTTTTCTGGCATGATGAAAGGCAGCAATACATCCAAGTATTCAGAACAATCAAAACTTGGCAGATGAAAACAGTCCTTTAAACCAAGAGTATTAATACCACCACTGGATGTGTATTTCTTCCCCCACCCATGGCTTTGGCTTTTGTCACTAACTGATTATTTTTTAACAGATGAATACACACATAATAAAGATGACTTTGGAATAATAAGAAATAAAGATTCATGCAGAGAACCAGGATTAAATCACAAACTGGCAATATAACAGAACCTTAATTTCCAGAATGCAAATATCACATCATTAACTTGTAAACACTGCTAATACAATTCTTTTAAACCTGCATTACTGGACGCTGGATAAATATTTTTTAATGAATTAAACATATTAATAGCTTCATTCTTCTCTGTTGGTTTCACACGTGAGCAATGATAAAACCATCTCTAACTCATATGCCTTTCAATGTGTACCAAAGGAAATCATTTTTTAATTATAAAATGATGCCATGTACACATGCATGCCATGTACACACCCTCCCATTTAATAATAATCACTGCTAATTAGTACAAGAAGTAATACATTTCATGAATGTTAGATGTGAAATCTTGTCCTTTCATGTCAACAGAAATACTAACTCATGCACTTTTTAAATTAAAAGTCTATACTTAAGGGTACCTGGGTGGCTCAGTCGGTTAAGTGTCCAACTCTTGACTTCAGCTTGGGTCATGATCTCAGGGTCCTGAGATCGAGCCCCGTGTTGGGCTCCCTGCTCAACAAAGAGTCTGTTTGTCTCTCTCTCCTTCTGCCCCTCCCTCTGCTCACACTCTCTCTCTTAAATAAATAAATCCTTAAAAAATAAATAAAGGCCCATATTTAACTCATATGCATCATTTGACAGTTTGTACCTCCATTAATTCGGAAGAGATTTGCCAAGTGAAGTTATTTCATGATGTGCATTAACTTTTTTTGAGAGAGAAAAAGAGAGAGCGCACGTGGGCACTTGCAAGTGGGTGGGTGGGGGGAGCAAAGGGAGAGGGAGAGAATCCTAAGCAGTTTCCATGCCCAGTGCGAGCCCGACTTGGGGCTCAGTCTCACTACCCTGAGATCATGAGCTCAGTGGAAATCAAGAGTGAGACGCTTAACTGAACGAGCCACTCAGGCACCCCAATGGGCATTAACTTCTAATAGAAAAAAGTTTCAAAGAAAAATTACACCCAAAGCATATCTCTAAAATTCTTTGAAAAATATCTATATATTTATAACAGGAAATGGATTTGAAGTATAAATATTCCTTCAAGGATGGGGAATTTTATTTTTATCTTTTAAGTTTTTATAATACTCAAGTAAATTCACAGTTCAAAGAGGAATTTAACAAGAAATATCAGAATGTAGTAAAAAAAAAAATCCATATGCCTAGTCAGCAGATCTGATTCTCAGTTCTATCTAGTTATGTTACACTGAGCTTATATTCAAACCTGTTAAACCTCATGTTCTCACCTGTAAAATAGAGACATTCATAACCCCTAGGTTTCTGCTTATTCTCAAGCTCCCTTTGCTAGTTCTGGAAATAGATTAAGTTTTCACTAAATGTAAGAGAAAAGGATGCTGGTCCCTCAAGATAATTTTTCATTTTTTTTACACATGATGATACATTTTCATCTAGCTTCCCTTTTAAAAAAAACTTTATCATAAATATAACACACACGTAAAAAACTGCACAAAAACCTATAGCTCAGTTACATATCACAAAACAAGTGCTCATGAAACCACTCTCCAATCCAAATTTAGAACATTACCACTACATAGATGCCCCCCTTAGGCCACATATCACTCTGTCTTCCTCACAGGTAATCACTCTCCTGATTTTCCTAAGAATTACATTCTTATTTTTCTTTACACTTTATAAAAGTACATCCCTAGATTTTCCTGTGCTTCAAAATTTATATCCATATAATTATATACTACGTATTTTGCTATCTGCTTTCTTCCTTTCAACATTGTATTTGTGTTTCATCTATGTTGCTGCACGTATCTGCAATTCTCCTTTTCATTACTTTCTAGTATTCCACTGAGTAAACATGCAAAAACTTAGGTTTTTATCCCTTCTACTACTGATGAATGTTTCTGTTGTTTCCAGTTACTGATACAATGAATAATGTGTATGAACATCCACTCTCATGTGTACTGATAAGCATGTGGGTACATTTTTAAAGGTATCTTCCTAGAGTAGAATTGTTGGGTAATACAGTTAAAATATTTTCTGAAGTGACAAAGACCAACATATGAGAATTCTGGTTTTTTTTCTGTCATTTTGCTAAGATTTTATACTGTAATTTTAATATTAGCTATTCCCACAGCAGTATATCATATTTAAATTTGCATTTCACTGATGACTGAAGGAGTTTGAATCCCAGGCTATAGGTTTATTGGCTATTTGGATATTATGTTTCAAAAAATATTTTTAAAAGTTTATTTTCTAATTAAAATTATTTTCTAATTGTTGTTATCCAAAGGGGAATAAAAGACACAAAAAATTCATGACTTTTGGTCTCTGCCTTTACCTCAATCAGATATTGTTGGCCTTCAAGAAGGTATATTCAATATTTTGCCCTATATGTTATTCTCAGTTAACAAATTAATTTTAATTACCGAGTCCACCATTTCTAGAAGACTCTTACCTCATTTGTTATATAGCAATAGCATTTTAAAGCACCTGTAGGAACACACATACTTTTTCCATCTTATACTACACTAAACCTACTTTATTGAAGGCCATCCTGTTTTCCCAGTTTGAAGCTCCCTTCTTTCTGTACAAAATATCATGGAGCTTCCAAACCCGTGATTCTTGTATTCAATATTTGGTATGTTCCAAATGCAACTCAAAGGTGAAAAGAGGCTAAAAGTAGAAAGGTCAGGCTTCTCTCCATATTTCTGTTCCCTGGGTCAGTTTCTTTCCTTCCCTATGCCTGACTCCTGTTGGATTTTACTTATTAAATGAGCTCACCCTACTTTGCTTTGAATGGGCCCCTCTCAGTTTTCTCTTTCCCTCAATTATCCACAAACTTCTTGGAACCATCTTGCCCCCTCCAGCATTCTAAGTATTTTTGCTTTCTAGCCCTGCCTTCAGACCTACTGGCCCATGAAACCAGCTCATTAAGTTCATTCTATACGTGCCCCCATGTTCGGACATGACACAGACACTCACGGTGTTTAAGTTCCCTAGTCTGTCATTTGTGGGGTAATATATTGTCCTAATTCCATCTTACTTTTTAGAGTTCTTATTTACTCCTTCGATTGTGTTTCGTTCTTTTCTCATCCCCTGAATGTACATTTCTCTGTATACCAACTCCTTTGAAAAATACAAAGGTCAGGATTGCATTAATTATTTTTCTACTATCTAAACCTGCATTCAAAGTTCTGACTTCTACTAAAATTACAGCTCTCTAATTCTAATTGCCAATGGGTCACAAAACCCAAAACTGTTGTCTTAACATCACCTATATTTGTCAATTTGATATTTTAATGACATCATTCTTTCCATTGTCCCTCAAGTTAATAATCTGAAAATCTGAATGTTAATTTTTTTAAAAAATGTCCTTCTAAATTTTCTTCTACTTTACACACCTACTCCATGAAGTAGAGTATGTAGACTGGGGGTTTTTATTCAAGGGTCCATGGACTTATGGGGAAGTGATAGAGAATCCGTGAATCCATAGAAAGTATGCATAATTTTGTATACACCTATGTGAATTCATAAAGCAATACCATTAGTTTTCATTAGTTTATTAAAGGATTAAGAATCAATGTTACAGATTCTAATCACCTTATACTAGCATTATTGCAGTAACCCTTTGGGCTTAATACGCTTACTTTCTAAATTTGGCTGATCTAGGTGATGAATCTTTAAAGAGCTAGTTTAATCTATCCAATATTAATTTATTCATTTAATAAATATATAGTATTTCCTATGTGACAAATACTATTCCAGTTTCTGGGTCACAGTGGCGAACAAGATAGAAAAAATCCCTCTTCTCATGGAGCTTACATTTTAGTGAACAAAGAAAAATCAAATAATCCATCCATAAAGAATTGAGGAAATACCCATTAGCCATATTTGCTATCCATATAAGGAAATAGGGAGATTTCATAGTTATGGGGTAGCTATTTCAGAATAGATGGTCATGAAAAGCCCCTCTAAGAACACGGCAGCTCTAAATGAGAAGAAACAACCCCCGTACAACCAGGGAAAAACATCCCAGAGGTATACATTAACGCAAAAGCCAAAAGGGGGTAAAGAGCCTGGTATTTTCTAAGAACAAAAGAAGAGGCCAGTTTTGCTCAAGCACAGTGAGCAAGGGGGAAAAGTGGGGGGTGAAGTCAAAGGGATAGGTAGAAGCAGATAATTTAGGACTTTGGAAGTGAGAACAGAGTTTGGATTAAGTGTAAGCACAATGGAAATTTAAGCAGAAGGAACAGAATCTGGTTTCTCTATTTCATTCTATAAAGAATGAAAACATCTTGACAAAAGTAGAAGAGAGGCGACTGAAGCAGTTCAGCTGGGAGACGGTGGAGGTCGAAATACTTGTCTCTGCAAAGCCTATACTGTTCTCCTCTTGACGCCTCAGTGTAGTCATGGTGACAGGTTACCTGTGCTTTATCTGTCTCCCCTCATATTGCATACATTACCTCCTTTCCTCGACATCCCAACTGCACAGTATTAAACCCATTACACAATTACAAAAAAAAAAAAAAAAGGAAGACACCAGAATGGATGAGACTTATTTTGAAACAATCAAGTGGCAAAGTGAACTGATTATTACTTACAAGATGTGTTCTCTAAATTCTGTTTTAACTTTAACTACCTTACTGACAGACCCTGGCCTCTGTACTACTTGTTCTAACGCATATATTAAGCACTATGGTAAAATGTAAAAGCGGGTTTTGAAGTACTTTATTTATAAAAATAATGGTCAAAATGCTGTTTTATCTTAAAAATGCTAATGAACACAGTGTAAACAAGGAAACATTTTTAAAGCAATAATAATCAATGTCATTGTAAAAACAATTGTACATCATGAGTCATGATTATAATCGTATGGAAACTGCCTTTGGCTAATAAACAAGCAGGATTAAAATTAAAACATTTTGAGCGTTGATCTGATATATTTTAACTAATTTGTGTTTCTTCTACCCTAATTCTGTTCTTAAATGTCATTCTCTTCTTCAAATTTTCTTATATGTCTTCCTATCTCCTTTTATTTCAAACATTCGTGCCCAACCTTGTCTCTATACACGTATTTTTAAAACTCTCTTAACTATCAGCCAAGTTTAAAGATTATGTGCCAGAAAGTTATTAAAAACTGATGGTGAAAGGAAGCAACATGAAACTTGTATTATGTGGATTCTTAGCAGAAGATCATTATGACATTTGTGGTTGGAGAAATTGAAGTTATGTTCAACAAATACATTTAATTTTTCTTACATCTAATTTCTAGTTAATCTTTCTACAAAGGAAAAAAAACTGACTAAAAGCCCTTGGCAAACTTAAGGCTTAGAAGGTCCTTAAGGGTTGCATCAGGCAGAAAAGTTAGTTTTGTGTAGGTAATATTTGCACATTATCTTGAACGTACAGAGGAAAGATACTAGAATAAGTGAAAATTCCATCAAATTAACATCAAACCTGAACATTCCTGACTCCTACATGCAAACCCAACTATCTTAGATAAAATTCAAATCAGGGCACAGTTATACTGAACTTATGATTATCAGAAATAACCAAGTTCTACCAGTAAAACATCATTTCTCACTTCATTCACTTTGTAACTTCTTGAAAATTAATTACATATAATCCAGCAATCCCACTTCAGGGTATCTATCCAAAATAATTAAAGTCAGGATCTCAACAAGATATTAGCACTCCCCTATTCACTGCAGTTCTATTCATAATACCCAAGTTGTGGAAACAGATGAATACATTTTTTTTAAAGTGTGGTATATACATACAATGAAATATTGTTTGGTTTTAACAAGGAAGAAATTCTGACACGCGTTACAACATGAATGGAACTTGGGGGCATTGTCCTAAGTGAATTAAGTTATAGAATGACAAATGCTGCATGCTTTCATTTATATGAGATATTGAAAACAGTCAAATTCACAGATTCAAAGAATAGAATGGTGGTTTCCCGTGGCTGAGCAGAGGGGGAAAGGGGGAGTTTGTAATCAATGGGTATAAAGTTTCAGTGTAAGCAAGAGGAATAAGCGCTGGTGATCGACTGTACAAGATAGTGACTATAATCAAAAACACTATATTGAACACTTAAAAATTTGTAGACCTCATGTTGTTATTACCACAATAAAATAAAAAGTAATAATTACCCTGTGTAAAAACTGAGTAGTCTCATAACTGTTATTTCTACAGTACAGTGTTTTCAATTCTATACTTGACTTATTTCATTATAGTTACTACTTCATATGCTCGCTTTTCCCACCAGAATAAAAGTTTTGGCCATTACATTTTATCTCCATCTTCACAACATCCTGTGAGACAGAAACAATGGAGATCCTGGACTACTTATTTAAAAAGCAAGGCGAATTGATCCAACTGTCAAGAACAAGCTGGAATATCAATCTACTTTCTCGAACTCCGAAGCCATGTTGTATTCATTATTCTATACCCAGTAGTCCTTGTGTTAAGAACTCTTACCAAAGATGGAAGGTGGGACTTATATTTGCCTTAAAAGTTCCTTAATACCCTCAGCCTGTGGGTCTAGAGGTCATCCTTAGGAGTTATCTTAAGTTTCAAAGATGAATCAATATTGCAGGGTTTTATAATGGATTCAGGAAAAAAGTTAGAAAATTATATGTATGCAACCGCCAGAAACCATGCTTCACCTCCTCCTCAATTATCATCAATTGAAAAAGTTGCTTTAACCACTTTTCAAGATGCACTTCTGATGAGTGTATGACAAATGAGTTACAAACAGAAAGGCACCTTCCTGAATAAAGAAATTCAAATTGAATACCGAAAAATTCAATTGTGTCAACTGATAGGAACATTTTTTTAAAAATCATCATATGCTGTATTAAATACAAAGTTCAGTTTTTTAAGCAACTTCTTTATAAAGATCAACTGTCAAGATATTATTTTTGCCTTAAAAATACCAGTACGTTCACATATACAAATGTAAAACAGAAATGATTCCTAGACAATATTAATCAATGTCATTTGTTTAAAAAAGCAATTGGTGCACATCATGAGTTATGATTATAAATTTATGCAAACTGCCTTTGGCTAATAAACAAGAAGAATTAAAATAAAAATGTACTGAGTGTCAACCGGATCAATGATAACTAATTTGTATAGATTTAAATTATATCTATCTACCTCAGGCAATCACCGATTTCTTTAATAACTGTGTTGGAACATACTTTTGAGCAATTAGAACTCAATTGCTATCGAATAGCTAAGATTTTAAAACGGCATTTAAAAATTACATGCTTGAACATTTAGAAGAAATTAAAATCCTGTTTATTTCTGATTGCTTATTATTTAGGTCACTGAACATCTTCTAAGTTCAATTTAAATAATTTCCTGTGGTATTTTCTAACATTCTTGATATTTCTAGGCTTCAAGGATGAAGTTAAAATAAAACACACCTTTGTTGCAAGCCACATAAATAGGATTAATTCCTATCAAATAAAGAAGTGACCAGCCTATGTATCTTGTCTTAACTTGAAAACTCCAAAGCTCTAATTAAAGAATGCATTTGACTGAGAAAGTTCCAGGTTAATTTTTCTTTCTCTAAATTTCTGGGACAAAAATCACAAGAGCATCTCCTATGCCATACCTAAGGGAAGAGGTCTTCTTCTAAGACTGTCTATCTTCTCTGGTGCAATCAAGTTGATTCCAGAAAAAAATCACTTAAATCTCTACCATCCACATCCAAGTAGATATCAGGACAAAATGGTTTGAACATTTTAGGCTCTAATGTCCTGTGAAAAATCTCTCTCCCTTTCCCTTAGATTCCCTTCAGTACCAGTATTTTCATGCCTTAATTTGAGAGAATGATTAATAAAATATACTCTTATTCCTTGTGAATCATGAAGAGATAAGGAAGCCAGCCTCTGAAGCCTGAACCACGACAGTGCCTCACCAATCTGTGCTGAGGGCTGACCATAAAATTGTCTTTCTACTGCAAAGAAATGATGATTGAAAATGTAACTTAAAAACCAATGTTGTTTAGATTTTCACTTCTTGAAATTGAGAACTAGGTAACAGATGCCAACTCTCCCCTAGAAAACAACCTTTAAAAATTTCTTAAATAGCTTCTGAAAAACAATCAAGAGACAATATGATAGTGAAGAATACATAGAAGTGAAAATCCGAAAGAGTTAACAGAGCTCTCAGAGCTAATTTTGCCTTGATGACATTTTCCAATCTGGAATAAACATCTGAAAAACTAAGCTGAAGTTTTGGTAACATCATAGGGCAACAGGAAAAGACATAGTTCAGGGCCTTCCTAATGTGGGACTCTGATATTCCACTCATTGAGAATATATATATATATATGTGTGTGTGTATGTATACACAAAATGAGTGACAACAATGTTACAAGGGACAGACAGGGGGAAAATCAGGATCATTTGTTATGGTAAGGCACTCACACTACCCCTGAAGCTTTTTACTGTCACTTGAAAGTGGACTATATTAGCTGTAAATGCATACTGCAAACTCTCCAGTAACAGTTTTAAAAAGCAAAAAAAGAAGTATAATTAATATGCAATGCTGAGAGGAAATAAAGGGGACTTATATAATATGGTCAATTAAAACCAAAGAAGGCAGAAGAGGAGTGGAAAGCAAAACTAGGAACAACGAACAAGGGAAACAGAGAGAAAACAGTAACAGATACTAATCTAGCTATATCAATAAATACTATGAATGTCAATGGTCTAGATGCACCAATCAAGACACATTGTCAGAGAGGATCATAAAACAAGATTTTATGTTCTATACCAGAAACCCACTTTAAATATAAAGATACATATACTATGAAAGTAAATGGTTGGAGAAAAATGTATCATGCTAACACTACTCAAATGAAAGCAGAAGTAGATATATTAATTTCAGACATAACATACTTCAGATCAAGAAAAGTTATCACCCATAATGAGGGACAGTGCATCAGTGCATAATGATGGAGTCCATTCTCCAAAAAGATGTAACAATCTCAAAATGTATGCAATTAACAACAGAGCATCGAAATACATTAAGCAAAAACTGACAGAACTGCAAGAATTAATAGACAAATCCACTATTATAGTTGGAGATTTCAACATCCACCTATCAGAAATGGGTGGATCCAGCAGGTCAAAGTCCATAAGATATAGACGAACTCAGTAACACAATCAATCAACTGGATATGATGGGTATCTACAGATTACTTAATCCAACAACAGCATACAAACTCTTCTAAAGCTCACATGGAACATTCACCAAGATAGACAACATTCTGGGCCATAAAACACAACAAATGTAAAAGAATGGACATCATAAATCTCTATCCACACACCACAAGAGAATTAAACTAGAAGTCAACAGCAGAAAGGTAGCTGCAAAATCCAACATACTTGGGGATTAAACAACACATTTCTTAATACCATATGGGCCAAAGAAGAAATCTCAAAAGAAATTCTAAAGTAGTTCAAACTAAAGGAAAAGGACAAAAACTTACCAAAATTTGTGGGATGCAGTGAAAGCAGTGATGAGAGGGAAATGCATAATACTGACTCCAAATGTTGGATCAGAATAAAGATCTAAAATCAATAATCTAAGCTTCCCTTTAGGAAACTAGAAAGGAAGAACAAATTAAACACCAAGGAAGCAGAAAAAAAGCAAGAATAACAGGGGAGCTAAGATGGCTGCATAATAGGAGGACCCTAGGCTTGCCTTGTCCTTTGAAAACTATCAAATCATTCTAAGTACTCTGGAAATCAACCTGAGGACAGAACAAGCTCCACAACTGAAGGGAGAGAAGAAGCCACATCAAACAAAGTAGGAAGGGCAGCGATGTGGTTTGGGAGAGAAATGGATCATAGGTGCTGTAGAAGAGAGGAAGCCCTGGTCGCAGAGAAGGGTGAGGGTGAGAGGAGTAAAGGGAGAGAGGAGCACACGGGAGAATGCAGACGGAGAACATTTCCCCCAAAGCCACTGGCTGGGAAAGGAAGAGGAGCTGATCTTCCGGAGGTTTTGCTACCAGGGACTTGAAGACTAGAGTTTTAAAGAAGAGTGGGCTCGGCTGGAATAGAGCCCAGAGGGTGCTTCCCTGCTCCTAAAGAGAAGGCAGACCAACAACCCGGGGGCAGACAGGCCTGGAAACAGAGATAAGAAAAAAGCCTGGGGCACACAGGGAGCAGATGATTTACTCTTCTTGGAGCACATCCCTGAGAGGCAGAATTTTAAAAGATGCCTCTCCGTTATGCTAAGTGAAATAAGTCAAGCAGAGAAAGACAATTATCATATGGTTTCACTCATTTGTGGAACAGAAGGAATAGCAGGGAGATCGGGAGAAGAAGGAAGGAGAAAATGAAGGGGGGGGGGTAAACAGAGGGGGAAATGAACCACGAGAGACTATGGACTCTGGGAAACAATCTGAGGATTTTCGAGGGGCGGGGGGTGGGGGATGGGCTAGCCTGGTGATGGGTATTAAGGAGGGCACGTATTGCATGGAGCACTGGGTGTTATACGCAAACAATGAATCATGGAACACTACATCAAAAACTAAGGATGCACCGTATGGTCACTAACATATCATAATAAAAAGAAAAAGATGTCTGTCCAGGAACAAAGGAGCTGATGGGCAACATTTCCCTCCCTGCCCCTCAGCATCAACACAGAGCTACCTGAAGAAACCAGGTCAGCCCCGACACTGGCTGCCTAACCCGCTTACACCAAGTCCCACACCTCTGTGCACTGGTACAACCTGCCTCAGTCCCAGCGTGGCGGGACCCTCCCCCTGGAAGACCAGCACAGGCCCCTGCCCACACCATGGACCTAAAGCCTGGAATTTGAAGTCAGCGGGCTGGGCTGGGACAGAGCCTGGAGGGCACTGTGCCCCTCCTGGAGAGAAGGCAGGCAAACAACCTGGAGGCAGACAGTGTGGAAACAGGATCTGAAAAAGGCATGGGACACTCGGGGGAAGGCGGGGATTATTCCCTCTTCTCTTCTTGGAGTGCTTCCCTGAGAGCAGTGAGCATGGAGACCACTCTCTGGAGACAAAGGAGCTGGCTGGTGCCATTTCACTCCCACACCTCTCAACATAAACACAGAGTCACCTGCAGGAAGAAGGACAGCACAAACCCTGGCTGCCTAATCTGCTTACACCAGGGCCCACACCCCTGGCCCTGGCAGTACTGTCCTTCTCTGTAAGGCTTGCCTCAGTCCCAGCCAGGCAGGCTCCTTCCCCGCAGGACCAGAGGAAGCCCCTGCCCAGACCATGTCTCCCAACCAGAGAGTTCTGCAGGACTTCAGTTCTAGTGAAAGTAGTATCAGGTCTCATTTAACCAACAGATCAGAGCACACCTAGTTAAAACTCACCACATTCTGGCCAGGTACCAAACACTGCCCACTGCACCCAAGGAGAGCCTCTGCAGACGACTGGCCTGAAGGATAGAGCAGCCAGAACACAACAGCAGAGCACACATGGGAGACACTCCCTGAAGCATCAGGACCTGGACACTACATGACCTCTTCATAAAGCAATTACTCTCGGGAGCAGGAAATGTAATGGGCTTTTCTAACACAGAGAAGACAGAGACTTAGACAAAATGTCAAGATGGAAGAATTCATCCCAAATGAAAGAACAAGATAAGGTCATGGCCAGAGATCTAAGCGAAACAGATGTAAGTAACATCCTGATGGAGAATTTAAAGCAACAGTCATAAGGATACTCACTGGGCTTGAGAAAAGAATGGAAGATTTCAGGGAGACCCTTATTGCAGAGAGAAAAGAGTTAAAAAACAGTCTGAAATGAATAATGCGGTAACTGAGATTGGAAACAGTCTTAATGCAATAAACACAAGGCTGGAAGACCAAAAGAATGCATAAATGATACAGAAGACAAAATAATGAAGCTGAACAAAAGAGAGAAAGAAGAATTACAGAACACGAGAATAGACTTAGGGGACTCAGTGACTCCAGCAAAGGTATTAACATTCTTATTATAGGAGTCCCGCAAGATGAAGGAAAGGAAAAAGGGGGAAGAAAATTTATTTTAAGAAATAATAACTGAAAACTTCCCTAATCTGGGGAAGGAAAGAGACATCCAGATCCAGGAGATACAGAGAACTCCCATCAAAAAACAAAAGCAGGCCAACACCAAGACATATTGTAATTAAATTAGCAAACTATAGTGATAAAGGAAAAAAATCTTCAAAGCAGCACAGAAAAAAAAAAGTCCCTAACTTACAAAGGAAGACCCCTAAGGCCAGCTGCAGATCTATGCACAGAAACTTGGCAAACCAGAAGAGAGTGGCATGCTCTATTCAATATGCTGAATGGGAAGAATCTGCAGCAGAGAATATTCTATTCTGTAAGGCTATCATTCAGAATAGGAGAGACGGAGAGTTTACCAGAAAAACAAAAACTAAAGGAGTTCATGACCTTAAACCAGCCCTGCAAGAAATATTAAAGGGGACTCAATGAATGGAAAAATCTCCAGAAACAAGCATAAAACAGCAATAAAACAAGCAATAAATACATATCAATAAGTACTCTGACTATCGGAATAGGTTGAAAACAAAAGAATGAAGCTTGATGACTCTCTCACACCATACACAAAGATAAACTCCAAATGGATGAAAGACCTCCATGTGAGACAGGAATCCATCAAAATCATAGAGGAGAACTTAGGCTGTAACCTCTTCGACATTGGCCACAGCAACTTCTTTCATGACATGTCTCCAAAAGCAAGGGAAACAAAAGATAAAATGAACTTTTGGGACTTCATCAAGATAAAGTTTCTGCACAGCAAAGGAAACAGTCATCAAAACAAAGAGTCAACCCACAGAATGGGAGAGGATATTTGCAAATGTAACTACAGATAAAAGATATTTGCAAATGTAACTACAGATAAAAGATACAAACTCAATACACAAATAATGAAATAAAATAATGGGCAGAAGATATGAACAGACACTTTTCCAATGAAGACATAAAAATGGCTAACAGACCACATCTTCTTAATCCAGGCATCTGTTGAAGAGAAGATGTGGTCCATATACACAATGGAATATTACTCAGCCATCAAAAAGAATGATTTCTCAACATTTGCTGCAACATGGACGGCACTGGAGGAGATAATGCTAAGCGAAATAAGTCAAGCAGAGAAAGACAATTATCATATAATTTCACTCATTTATGGAACATAGGAAGTAGGAAGATCAGTAGGAGAAGAAAGGGAAGAAGAAAGGGGGGATAAAGAGAAGGGGGAATGAACCATGAGAGACTATGGACTATGAGAAACAAACTGAGGGCTTCAGAGGGGAGGGGGGTGGGGGATTGGGATAGGCTGGTGATGGGTAGTAAGGAGGGCACGTATTGCATGGTGCACTGGGTGTTATACGCAACTAATGAATCATGGAACTTTACATCAGAAACCAGGGATGTACCGTATGGTGACTAACATAACATAATAAAAATAAAAAAAAATAAAAAAAACAAGACTCAGGGCGCCTGGGTGGCTCAGAGGGTTAAGTCTCTGCCTTCAGTTCAGGTCATGATCCCTGGGTCCTGGGACAGAACCCAGCTCAGTGGGGCATCTGCTTCTCCCTGGCCCTCAGCCCCTTCCCCCACTTGTGCCCTCATGCTCTCTCTCTCAAATAAATAAGTAAAATCTTTAAAAAGAAAACAAGATTGATCTAAGTGCTGCCTACAAGAGACTCATTTTTGACCCAAAGACACTTGCAGATTTAAGTGGGATAGAGAAATATTTACCATGCAAATGGACATCACAAGAAATTGGAGTAACAATACTTATAAAGGAAAAGCTAGACTCTAAAACAAAGACTGTAAGAAAAGATGAAGAAGGATACTGTCTCATAATAAAGGGGACAATCCAACAAGAAGATCTAACAATTGTAAATATTTGTGCACCCAACATGGGAGCACCCAAATATATAAAACAATTATTAACAAACATAAAGGAACTCCTTGATAATAATAGAGTAATAGTAGGGGACTTCAAGTCCCCACTTACAGCAACGGACAGATGACCTAAGCTAAAGATCAACAAGGGAAGAGCGGCTTTGAATGACACACTGGACCAGATGGACTTAACAGATATATTGAGACCACTTCATCCTATCGCAGCAGAATACACATTCCTTTCAAGTTCACATGGGGCATTCTCTAGAATAGATCACATACTAGGTCACCAATCAGGCCTCCACAGTACAAAAAAAACACGCACATTTTCTGACCACGACTCTATGAAACTTGAGGTCAATCGAAAGAAAAAATTTGGAAAGACTGAAAACACATGGAGGTTAAAAAAACAAGGGAGTAAACGATGAAGGGGTCAACCAGGAAATCAGAGAAAAAATTAAAAAAAAAAACATGGAAACAAATGAAAATGAAAACACAATGGTCCAAAACCTTTGGGATGCAGCAAAAGTGGTCCTAAGAGGGAAGTATATAGCAATACAAGCCTACCTCAAGAAGCAAGGAAAATCTCAAATAAACAACCTAACATTACACCTGAAGGAGGTAGAAAAAGAACAAGAAATGAAGTCTAACAGCAGCAGATAAAGGGAAATAATAAAGATTAGAGTAGAAACAAATGATATAGAAACTTAAAAAAAAAATAGATCAATGAGACCAGAGCTGGTTCTTCGAAAAAATTACTAAAATTGATAAACCCCTAGCCAGATGTATCAAAAAGAGAAAGGACCCAAGTAAAGAAAATCACAAAAGAGAAAGGAGAAATAACCAGCACCACAGAAATACAAAAAAATTATAAAAGAGAGTATTATGAAAAACTTTATGCCAACAAATCGGACAACCTGGAAGAAATGGATGTTCCTACAAACACATAAACTGCCAAAATTAAAACAGGAAGAAATAGGAAACTTGAACAGACCAATGGCCAACAGAGAAATTAAATCAGCAATCAAAAATCTCCCAAAAAACAAGAGTTCAGGGCCAGATGGCTTTCCAGGAGAATTCTACCAAATATTTAAAGGTGAGTTAATATCTATTCTTCTCAAACTCTTCTACAAAATAGAAATGGAAGGAAACCTTCCAAATTCATTCTATGAGACCAGCAGTACCCTGATACCAAACCCAGATCAACACTCCAGTGAAAAATAGAACTACAGGCCAAAATCCCTGATGAACATGGATGCAAAATTTCTCAATAACATACAGCAGTACATTAAAAGAATCATTGACCATGACTAAGTGGGATTTATTCCTGGGCTGCTAGGGTGGTTCATTGTTTGCCAATCAATTAATGTGGTACACCACATTAATAAAATAATGGATAAGAACCATATAACCCTTTCAATAGATGCAGAAAAAGCATTTGATAAAGTGGAACATCCATTCATAATGAAAACCCTCGAAAAGTAGGGACAGAGAGAACATACCTCAATATAATAAAGTCCATCTATGAAAAACCCACAGCTAGTGTTATTCACAATGGGGAAAAGCTGAGAGCTTTTTCTCTACAGCCAGAAATAAGACAGGAATGTCCACTCTCACCACTGTTGAACAATATATTACTGGAAGTCCAAACCACAGAAATCAGGCAACAAAAACAAATAAAAAGCATCCAAATTGGCAAGGAAGAAGTCAGAGTATCACTATTTGCAGATGACATGATACTCTATATAGAAAACTCAAAAGGGTCCACCAAAAACTTGCTAGAACTATCACACGGATTCATTAAAGTTACAGGATACAAACCCAATGTACAGAAATCTGTTGCATTTCTATACACCAATAATGAAGCAGCAGGAAGAGAAATCAAGGAATCAATCCCATTTACAATTATACCAAAAATAGTAAGATACCTAGAAATAAACCTAACCAAAGAGATAAAAGATCTATACTCTGAAAACTATAAAATAATGATGAAAGAAACTGAAGATGACACAAAGAAATAGTAAGACATTCCATGCTCATGGACTGGAAGAGCAAATATTATTAAAATGTCTATACTATCCCAAGGAATCTACACACTTAACGCAATACCTATCAAAATACCAACTGCATTTTTCACAGAGCTAGAACAATCCTAAAATTTGTATGGAACCACAAAAGACCCCACATAGCCAAAGCAAATCTGAGAAAGAAAAGTAAAGCTGGAGGCATCACAATTCCCGACTTCAAGTCATATTACAAAGCAATAGTGATCAAGACAGTATGGTACTGGCACAATAATAGACACATAGATCAATTGAACAGAAAAGAAAACCTAGAAATGAACCCACAAGTATATGGTCAATTTATCTTCAACAAAGCAGGAAGGACTATCCAGTGGAAAAAAGACAGTCTCTTCAACAAATGGTGCTGGGAAAACTGGACAGCGACATGCAGAAGAATGAAACTGGACCACTTCCGTACACCATACAAAAAAACAAAGTCAAAATGGATGAAAGACCTAAATGTGAGACAGGAAACCATCAAAATCCTAGAGGAGAATACAGGCAACAATCTCGTTGATTTTGGCCATAGCAACTTCTTACTAGACATGTCTCTGGAGGCAAAAGAAACAAAAGCAAAAATAAACTATTGGGAATTCATTAAGATAAAAAGCTTCTACACAGAGAAGGAAACAATCAACAAAACTAAAAGACAATCTACGGAATGGGAGAAGATATTTGCAAATAACCTATCTGATAAATAGTATCCAATATCTATAAAGAACTTACCAAACTCAATACCAAAAAAACAAATAATCCAGTTAAAAATGGGCAGAAGACACGAATAGATACTTTCCCAAAGACATTCATATGGCCAACAGACAAATTAGAAAATGCTCATCATAACTTATCATCAGGGAAATGCAAATCAAAACTGCAATGATATATCACCTCACATCAACCAGAATGGCTAAAATTAACAACGAAGGAAACAAAAGGTGTTGGCGATGATGCAGAAAAAGGGGAATCCTCTTACACTGTTGGTCGGAACACAAACTGGTGCAGCCACTCTGGAAAACAGGTTGGAGGTTCCTCAAAAAGTTAGAAATAGAACTATCTTACCTCCCAGGAATTGTACTAGTAGGTATTTGCCCAAAGAATATGAAGATAAGAATTTGAAGGGATACATGCACTCTGATGTTTATAGTAGCATTGATCTCCCCCAAAACGAATTAATGTATTCACATAAAAAATGTTCATAGAAATTTATTTTTGTGGATATATGAAGAGATATGCTGTATTTTGATAAAATTTACCTCCTGTTTTGTATTGTGATCTTTAAAGACAAGAATGACAAATAGCTTCTTAAAAAAATCAATGTCTAGATCATACACAGATAAGAAAATATAAGTGAGAATAATCTGAATTAATAAACAGCACAAACCAGGGGCGCCTGGGTGGCGCAGTCGTTGGGCGTCTGCCTTCGGCTCAGGGCGTGATCCCGGTGTTCTGGGATCGAGCCCCACATTGGGCTCCTCCGCTATGAGCCTGCTTCTTCCTCTCCCACTCCCCCTGCTTGTGTTCCCTCTCTCGCTGGCTGTCTCTATCTCTGTCAAATAAATAAAATCTTAAAAATAAAAAAATAAAAAAAATAAACAGCATGAACCAAACCAGAGAAATTTCAGCTACTGAAATTAATTGGAGCTCCATATTTGTAGTAGAAATGAAATCCAAGCTGGAAAATATGGATGGGAAAGAGGTTTCTAAAAAGTGACAGACTAAGTTTAGAAAGGAACTAAGTAGATATTGCAAAAATTGTTAATATAATAAATGAAATAAAAATTCAATGTATAGTTTTAATAGTAGATAAACACAACTAAAGATAGAATTACTAGAAAAATACTGATAAATCAGCCAAAAACAGACAAAATCCATGGAAAATACAGAGGAAGCACAGAGCTACAACGACAAGGCCTAACTCATATTTAGCTGGTGCCCCAGAATAAGAGGAGAGAAATAATGGAGAAGGGAAATTTTCACATGACAAATATCCAAAAGTTAAACAAGACACTAATCCACAGCAAAATACATATCCACGGGTGGGGGGATGGGTTAAATGGATGATTGGTATTAATGAGGACACTTGCTGTGCTGAGCACTTCATGTTGTATTTTGGTAATGAATCACTAAATCCTACAGCTGAAATGAATATGACACTATACGTTAACTGGAACTTAAAAAATTTGAAGAAAAACATACACACATACACACTGACTCACAGAAGCACGGCAACAGGCTCCAACAGAAAACACCACAAACGCCCATCAAAAGTAGAACGCGGAGGCAGTGCGCCCTGCGGTCTGGACGATCTGTCTCTTGCTCCAGCGGTGTTTGGATGAACTGACTGGAGGACGCCCCTTCTACCAGCCTCCGACTACCCTCCAACCCTTTTTTCCAGTGGCAACCTTCGGAGCCATCTTCTTGGCCACCCTCTGCCTCCAGGACCAGCCAACACCCAAATTTGAGCTTAGCTCCTTATCACGGATCAACCCTGAGCCCCCGCATTCGTCAGCAGTGTGCCCCGAGGGGGAGGCCCGCGTCAACCACCGGGTCAGCATGCATCTGCCGGCCTCCCGCACCTACCTGTCTCTGGGCTTCTATTTCCACCGGGGCGATGTGGCTCTGGAAGGTGTGGGACGGTTCTTCGGGGAGCTGGCTGAGGACGAGCGCGAGGGCGCCCAGCGTCTCTCGAAGAAGCAAAACCAGCCCGGCGGCCGCGCCCTCTTGCCCGACGTGCAGAAGCCGTCCCGAGGTGAGTGGGGAGAACCCCGGGTGCCCTGGAAGCCGCCCTGGGTCTGGAGCAGAACCTGACCCAGGCCCCTCCGGATCCGCACAGCCCGGGTTCTGCCCGCACAGGCCCCCGGCTCTGCGGCTCCCGGAGAAACGCTTCCTGGACGAGGAGGTGAAACTCATCAGGAAGACGGCAACCACCTGCCTCACGTCCGCAGGAGCTCCGGCCCCAGCTCGGCGGGGCGAGCGGGCTTAGAAAGGCTCACCCCCACGCACGACTAGCGGCGTCTGAAGCCCGGCAGCCTTTGAAGGGCCCTTCTGGCATCACGCCGGTGCCGGGGCTTGTGCCCTGAGCCTCTCCCTGAAACCCCTAGGCCCCTTTCAAACCACCCTGGGGCCTTCTCCCAAGCCGTGGACCAAATGGGAACAGTAAAGCTTTTTGCAGCGAAAAAAAATAAATAAAAATTAAAAATGTGTGTGTATGATGCTTAAATAGTGGCATACATTCAGTGAATGGTACAAAGCAATAAAAATTAGATTTCCACTTTATGCCTCAACAATTAAGAATCTTGTAAACACAATGCTGAATGATAGAAATGAGACCTCAAATGAAAGAATGTGATTAGACATACATAAGTAAAAAAAAAACAAACAAAACTTAATCTTATATATGAGATGAAATTATGAAGTAAGTAGTTGTTTTAGCCAGCATGGGGTTCAAATGCTTTCTGTACATCCCCTTCACCTCTTCCATAGCCCCACCTTCTCTGACCTCTTCTGCCAGCCCATTACACTTAAAAGGACCCCTCTGATTACATTGGGCCCACCTGGGCAATCCAAGACAACGTCGTTAAGATCATCTGATTGACAAACTTCGTTGCATCTGCAACTTTAATTCCGGTTTGCCATGCATCAACATATTTACAGGCTGGTGGCGGATGGAGAGAGAATTAGGAAGTAGGTGTCTCTGAGAGGGCGGTTATTCCGGCTACCAGTTATATTTTTTATTTGAGTTTTGAAACACATTTTTCTGTCACTATGTTTCTTTTCAGCTCACCTAAAGCCACATCTTGAAGTTAAATTCATATTCAAAATTGAGGTAAATGTAATGCCAAATTTCATTACTGCTCTGCCAGTGGGATTTTACACATTTACTATGCCAATATGGAAATTAAGTTGAATAATCTCTTCTTCCAGCTCAGACCCAAATATAAAATGAAACTAAGTAGGTAGATATTTGTAAAAACATAGTGAAACTCATGCATAGTATATAGTATGTTATTACTAGTCCTTCATTATCATAAAATTCTGATACAGATCTTTGAACTAATTGCAGCTACTGCCTAATTCTATACTGAGCAAAGGAATGATTAATAATATATATATTGCAGAAAAGTTTCACTATGAAAAATGAAAGTGATAGGACACACACACACACACATATAAAATGCACATTGCTCCATAAGTCTCTCTACCTCTGCTGTTCCCAAACAACTGAAGTTCTTACAGTCCTAGTAAGTTGAGTTAGAATGTAACTGCCACATTATCATTTGAGACTTTCTCAGGTAAGTATTGGTCTATTTCCTACCTTTACAATAAATGAAAACTGGAGAAAGTATTAAAAATACAACCAAAAGAGTTACTGCACTGAATTTTTTTTTAAGATTTTATTTATTTATTTGACAGAGAGACAGCCAGCCAGAGAGGGAACACAAGCAGGGGGAGCGGGAGAGGAAGAAGCAGGCTCATAGCGGAGGAGCCTGATGTGGGGCTCGATCCCAGAACGCCGGGATCACACCCTGAGCCGAAGGCAGACGCTTAACCACTGTGCCACCCAGGCGCCCCCGCACTGAATTTTTTGAACCATCACATTCTGGAAAGTAGTTCTGTATTTTTAAAAGTGGGAAGGTACTGGCTAACGTAGGCATTTAATGTTACTTACAACACCACTGAAGCACCAGGAAGTTGATTTCTATAGCCAAAGAAGAGTTGCTAACAGACCTGGGACTGAATTTTAGTCAAGAACACTTAAGGTCACAGAAAATATGATAGATCTTTGGTCACCTGACAGTGCTTTAGCAAAAGGAGGTACTCTTTGTAGAAATGGCCAATATAATTCTTCCTTAAATGAGAACAACTTGTCCATCCATCTTCCTATCCATCTCTCATTTCCTCCTCCCCTCTCTCCCTCTTCATTATATAGCCTAATAGCATGTACCAAAATTAATTAAACTTTTATTGACAACATATGTACTCCAAACTTCCATTAAGATGATAATATGCAATTTTAAAAATTCTTTTGAAAAAAATCAAAGCTCACCCTTTCTTCGACCTTCAATATTGCTTTCCTTTAATGTCAAAAATTACCTTATTTTAACAGAGAAACTACTTTCCAGTTAGCATCACGAACTGTCAAAGTAAAGAATACTTTAAGAATTTCCCAACAGCTTTAAAAATTACATTCTTGGAGTGTCTTTAATCCTTTCTGACTTACACATTCATCCAATAAACATTAACTAGGCACTTACTACATAAGTCACTAAAATCTAAGGTTTTAAAAAATAATCATTAGAATAGCACTTAAGAATCCATCTCATTTGATAGTTACCATCAAATATATTTTATCTAAGGCCTTTGTTCATAGTCTATGATTTTTCAGAATACGAACTGCATCTCTAATTACTAGAGACTTGTCTCTAATAATCACCCTGAGTTTGTACATAAAAAACTATTAATTTGTGTAATCCTAAATTTAAAATGTCTGATAGCCCCAATTCCTTGATTAGCATTTCAAAATCCCCCTTTTTATACATTTGTCCCTCATTTAAAATTTTATCACCTCTCAAATAAAAATCTCAGTTTGAAGTTGACTTAGAATTCCAATTTGACAATGATTTTCTTCTTTTTTAATCTTTTTTTTAAAAAGATTTTATTTATTTATTTGACAGAGATAGAGACAGCCAGCGAGAGAGGGAACACAAGCAGGGGGAGTGGGAGAGGAAGAAACAGGCTCATAGCGGAGGAGCCTGATGTGGGGCTCGATCCCAGAACACCGGGATCACGCCCTGAGCCGAAGGCAGACGCTTAACCGCTGTGCCACCCAGGTGCCCCTGATTTTCTTCTTGATAGTGAACTTCTTCGTCTGAATTTCACATAGGAGAAAATAATTGCAAAGATCAGAACTTAATTGAAATACATGCTTTTTGGTGAAAAGTTGTTTCTAGAGCTTGTATTTAACTGTTGTTCATGCTTTACTAAGTTATGAACAGAAGACAAAAATAAAGGTATATATTTCCATGGCAACATATGTCCCAGGTTCTATTATTTACAATCTGGGTCAGTGTAGGCTGCTTGGGCTGCCGTAACAAAATACCGCAGACTGGGTGGCCTCAACAACAGGAATTAATTTTCTCACAGTTCTGGAGGCTAAAATCCAAAGTCAAGTCATGATCAGTTTCCCATGAGAGCACTCTGCCCGGCTTAGAGATGGCTACCTTCTCACTATTTCCTCACATGGCCTCTCCTTGGTATGTGCATGCAGAAAGAGAGAGCAAGAGAATAAGCTTTCTGGTGTCCCTTCTTCTAAGGACACTAATCCTCTAAGATCAGGGCCTTACCCTTATGACCTCAGTTAATTTTGATTACTCCCTTAGGATCCCATCTCCTAATACAGCCACACTGGGGGCTTAGGGCTTCAGGATATGAATTGGGGAGGACAGAACATTCAGGCCATAACAGTCAACTTAAATAGCCACATGTAATGGTAATTCATCTTTAAGTGTAATCTGGAAGTATATGTTAGGATCACTTTCCTGGAAGGAAATGCAGGGATACACACAGGTAATGTAAGCCTTTAGGAACTAGGCCTCTCCCAGAATTCTCTTAAAACAGCCCTGGAAGAGACATTCATTAAGCCAGGTATAGGCATATTTTGTTAATGAATGATATTCCAATAGGTCTCCTCCAGAAATATACACTCTTTCAAGTATGTCTCTGTGGTAGTCATTACTTTCTGTCTGTGATCTATGACAAACACAAGACACCAAAAAGAAAGTGACACTGTCTTTTATGTGGAGAGTTTCCAGGTCTGCCAAATTTGCCTCAACTGTATTGGCCTGAGTCACCAGATTCCAGAGACATTTGTGGTAACATCAGCTAGGTTTTAAGAAAGCTGTGATGCATAGAAATTCTCATCCCAAACAGGTAAGTGCTATTTCCTGGGACCAGCAAGGGAAGGAAATAGGCGCACGTCTGAGGCTCTGGTGTTGCCTGGGTCAAAGACGCTCCGCCGTTGCCAACAGTTGTGAAGGTGAGGACAGAGGTGGGTTCAGGACGGGCTTAGGATGGCAGTCAATATGAAAAGAGGTCTTCTGTTTTCTATAGGCCAGACCAAGGCCTTTCGTTTGTGAGGTTGTGTAACATTAGTGCTATGTTACGTACAAAGCCCTGCCACTCCATTGGGGATCAAGGTCCCAAGGAATTCCTACTGCACTGTGCGGTTGTTGCACTTGAGTCAGATTCCGGCTTCACGTTCAAAACAGAAAGTGTCCCGGATTAATGGGCTCATACACCCCAGCCATGAATTCCATTTTACATGTGGAGTAGAAATGGCAGGGAGAGAGGAAAACTTTCCCGAAATAATGTATTCATTTCCCCAGAAATCTTACCGGAGTTGCACTGTGATCTGTTTTGTTAGTCAGGCACGAAAGCATGAAGAAAATCTATACTGCCCCCACTGGGAATCGCAAGCATATGTATTCTTATGTAACTGCTTGTGCAAGAAAAAGAGGATTGAGATCCTAAGTCATTGGTTGGTATTTCCGTGAGCAATCTTCGTGCCATCATGAAATGTAAGGGAATTTGGTGTTCTAGTTTCTGAGACTGCTGGAGTTAGTCAGTTGCAGTTGAACTCATTACCACGGGGAGGCACTGTTGAGCTGCGGGCCCTCCCTGGACTCCGCCTTCAGGGAGGTTGGCCCCTGAACTGAAGTTCGGTGTTGGGAGCCCAGGCAGTACCACGGTACCCTGAGCAAGCTGCACCCCACATAAACAAAAATCATCAACAGCTGGCCCAGCAGAAGGCCCTCAATCATTGGCCCACATACACCTCATCACTTAGCAAATAATGGTCACCAAATGCTTAGCGTTATTCTAGGCACCAAACGTATGTCTGAACAAAATACATCAAAATTTCTGCTCTCAAGAAGCTTCCGTTTATAAGAAAAAAAAATTGAACCTAGAAACTTGGTTTTAAGAAAAAATCACACTCATATTGGAAGTAAGCAGCGGCTTAAAGGGCTGAGGTTCAAAAACCAGGGTTTGGGGACGCCTGGGTGGCTCCGTCAGGTGTCTGTCTTCTGTTCAGGTCATGATCCCAGGGTCCTGGGATGGAGCCCTGTGTCTGGCTCCCTGCTCAGCGGGGAGCCTGCTTCTCCCTCTGCCTGCTGCTCCCCCTGCTTGTGTTCTCTCTCTCTCTCTGACAAATAAATAAAATCTTAAAAAACAACCCCAGGGTTTGGAAGCGAGTTAGAGTACTGAGAAGATTGAGTTTGACTTGGGAAATGTATAGACTCTTAGAAGTAGGAAGTATTAAGGGATGGACCAACGGGTACGAGCAAGATAAAAACTGACTATGTACACACTGGAGACACACAAGGTGGGATTAGTGAGATCGGGAGGCAGAGCCAGGATGGAGCCTGAGAGAACAAACAGAAAAATCATGTTTTATTTAATCATTATGGCTTTACCATGAGCAGGGAGGATGTTAGTAAGAGCACCTATCTCATTTACACAAGTATAGTATTTATGATTAAATTTTATGTTAATACAGAGCAGCTAAAGAAAAAAACCTGGTTTAAGATCCCATACTTTGAAATGTTCCCAGAGCAAGTTCTAGCTTTAACTGCTCACCTTTATTTGTTCTTTCATTTTAATTGGACAGCTATCTAGAGAGGAAGGCTCTGCACTTTCTCTGTCACGGGATTTACCACAGGTTCCTTTAATTGTCAGTCTCCCTTACTAAACTGTAAGTTCTGAAAGAAAAACTACTTTGATGTCATTATTCTTATATTCATTGCTGACACCTATCACAGTGCCTCATTTCCTATTATGCAAGGCCACCTTATCTAGTTGTGCAGGTTGTTCATTGCACAACTCCAGGGGCACCACACTTATAAATATGATGTGAATGGCACCCCTGAAGTCACGCAGTCCACAACCTCACATGCATTTATGGTTGCCCTGGACCTCATCAGTGTTTATTAAATTAATGAAAATATTTTCACCACTTATGATTTGTTGTCAGATGTCAAATAAATATGCCAACTTGTGACACACATAAGTGTACATGGCAAGGACAATGGCATGGTAAAATAAATGAAATGGATTTCTATTTTAATCTTAAACTAAAAAGAGATGGCTTTGAAAATTTGTGTTGATTACTTAATGAAGTGACAGAACAAGAACACCCATTAAAAAAAAAAAAACAGCCTTCTAGCTTGAGAATAAGTGGATTGCAGTTTCCTATGAAATAGATGATTTTTAAAAATTAGAACTTTTAATATAGTTAAATTAGCAAACTAGAAGATTCATTTACTTGGGTGAACAGAAAGCCTGGGGAAAATTTTTTTATTTTAATAGAATTCGGTCTCCCCAAAACATCCCCACAAAGTAATCTTAATAGTTAGACATGCTTTGACAATACAACCACCATTTTTTCCACATCATACAGGCTATAATGGTAATGTAAAAGACTTTTTTTCCCTAATGAGCTTTAAGTTTTCTGTAACAGACACAAATTAGCAGTCAAGTCAAAGTGATGAATGTCCATATGTAATCTTACAAACAATAAGCAGAGGTGAAGTGACTAAAAGCTTCATCATTTCCATTTGTACAAGAAATTTTGCAATTTTGGTGTCTTTCTTAATTTTCTTGCCTATGATTTCTTGCTCATTTGATGAGTTCCCAGTTCGTGTACAGTGTTAGCATAAATGTATGTGTGTGTCATTAAGAACAGTAGTCAGAAGTAGTCTATTAGTTTATATCCAGTCATGCTGTCTACGAATGCTTCCATCATCCCAAAATGAACATTCATGATCTTTTCCAAACTGTCATTGTAAAATATAACATAAACTATTGCAATCAGAATAAGTTGAACTGAAGTTATTGTATCCACAAACACAATGCCTGTTAGAACAACCTGACATGGGGAGCTTTTGAATGTGGTGTCCTCCACTGGTCTATAACTGGTGTCATTGATGAGACATCTAAATATGGCTGACCACTTATAAGGCCTCAACATTTTGAATAAAGCATTTTCTTTAGTGAATAAATAATGAGCATACCTATTGCTATTATGATTCTAGAATTCCATTTAAAGCAGATACTTTTTCAATAAAGTAGAGAGAAATTTAATTACTAAAGCAACAAAAATAACTGGTAGTAAAACAACAACAACTGGATCTCAAAGCAAGGACTATTTGGGGCACTGGTTAAACATTCAGATTTCTGCAATCAAAGCCAGAGTACAATCTCAGGAGGATGGAGCTGCAACAGACATGTGATTATTAGACAAGCTCCCAGGACAGTCCTGCACATGCTACATGTTGAGAACCAGTGACTTAGAGAATAGTTTTCAAGTTCATTTAATAGTTTTATTTAGTTCATGTGGCCTGAGAAGTTCGGACATCTGCTTTCTAAACATGGAAATGTTAAAGAGGCCATGGGTATCTAAAATGAGACTCCTGTTTAGCTCTGTTTATGTTATATTTAGATAGGTTTGCTAAAATGTCTGAATTCAATTTCTAAACTCAAAGTCATAGTTTCACGAACCTGAGGTTCCACTCTGCTTGCAAGCTAACAAGTTGGCCTTCCAGGTTCGTGGATACTGGCTCAGAGACCTTGAGTGGGGGGGTGGGGGTGGGCTCTCCTGGATGGTCCAGGTGGGCCTGGTCTAATCACATGAATCTTTGAGAAACTTTCCTGGCTGGAATCAGAGAAAGAGATGGGAGGATGGAATCAGGGCCAGAGAGGTGTTACCTTGCCTGCTCTCAAGACGGAGGAAGGGGGCCGTGAGCCAAGGAGCAAAGTGTCAGCCTTTAGAAGCTGGAAGCTGGAAGAGGCAAAGAAATGAATTCTTCCCTGGAACATACAGAAGGAATGTCCAGAAGGAACACAGCCCTGCCGACACCTAGCCTGTAGCCCAGTGAGACCTGTGTCGGTCTTCTGACCCCCGGAACTGTAAGATAATAAATACGTGCTGTTGTTCTCCCATGCAGGGCTTAAACTCACAACCCTGAGATCAAGACCTGAGCTGAGATCAAAAGTCGGATGCTTAATCTACTGAGCCACCCAGGCGCCCCATAAATATGTATTATCGTAAGCCACTAACTCTGAGGTAATTTTTTAATAGCAGCAATAGAAAATTAATACAAGCAGTAGCCAGAGTATCAGCATTTTTGTGCCGATTCTCCCAAGCCCCAGTTCTCACAGGGCAATGCAGAGAAAGCCAGGTGATACTCGCACACAAAGTGGGTTCCCTGACAGGAGAAGAATCCTGAATTTAGGGAACCTGAACCTTTTGTAATGAGAAGTAAGTAGGCCCGTCTTTCACTCCAGCGGGAGACACTATCTCTTGTCTCCCAAGGCCGTTTGCTCTACAAATATCCTTGAAAAGATTCTCTGAAAGAAAGGGCAGTTGGTGTTTCACTGGTAAGGTTTGCAGAAACACAAGAGACCAATACACAGTTGTTCTTCAACCCCAGATGCCATCCCAATTCATTACTCAAGTGTTCCTGAAATACAGAGTTTTTATAATTCAAACTGAGTGCTGTGGCTTTTAGCATAACAATAAGTGATGAAATTAATGATAAAGGTTGATACAGCTGTATATGCAGTGTCTGCTAATGAGATCCCAAAAAAATAAAATCCATTATTATAAAACCAAAATTAACATGAGCATATGCTGGGTTTGTTATATTTATAATATTAAACATACACAAACACACAAATATGCCATCATTATCGAAATCGTTACAGGTAAAGAAATCTCATTATTGCTAGTCTGGAACTTTTTGGATTATAAACTGCTTTTCCACTTGAAACAATTGTTTTTATTATGGAATTTTTTTAATACTGTGAAGTTTTTTACTACCCTCCCTATCATTATTATAGCAAAGCAGACTGTGCTTTTTTAGATAAGATTTATTTTTCTATAAAACTTAGAAATAGATTTTTATTGGAACCTTGGTTAAATTGGCCCAAGTTGCAAAGGGACGAGTATAAATTTCATTTTCCAGTAAAAACAGCTGAAAACACCAGTGTGTGATAAACTTTCTTGTCCTTCTCGAGTTGATAGGCTAAATTAAACCCTAATTACTCATTTAAAAGAAGTACTTTACATCTTCTAGCTCTTATTAAATGAAATAGTATCTATAAATGCAGATATATTTTAACAGCAGTAGAAAATATACTGGGTCATGCAGTTTGCCTCATAAACATTACAGTCACCATGGTTACTATTATAATCCCTAAATCACAAGGCCCTCTATTCTGCTCAGGTTAGCCAGTGTTTGTGAAATCTGTTCTGTGCGTCCTTCTATCAAAATATGCTCCCTTATCCAGGTCTGCTCCTGAGGATGTCCAGGAAGCTCCATTTCATCTCAGAACTTAGGGGAACATTCAAGTTTGCCATTTGGTCTCTCTGAAGACTAAAATAATACTCAAGAGAGCAGTTTAAGCACTGACCCTTAGTCCCTTTAGAAGAGATGAAAAGGGTTATGCTTCTGAATTCTAGTTCAGATACCGTTCCCTCATCCCCACTGTGCTGGCCCTTAAGTTGTTGCCTCTCAACCTCAAACCTTCCCCTCTGTACTTCTCTTTGTGGATTTCCGGCTGAGACTATAGACCCCATTTCTGCAATTCCAACTGCTCTGTGTTAGGCTTTACCAAGAAAGAGTTCCATCAGGAGATTGTAGGGCTCAACATGGGAGGGAGAAACGCGGTCAGAGGTAGAAGGAACTATTCTGTGGGAACCCACCTTCAAGCCTCTCTATTTGAATATTATAAGCTCGTTCTTTTGTTCCCCAGCAGTAAGGATAGCAGCTACTTTCTGCAGCTACTACCTCTCTGATACCTCAGGGTCCCCTTCTGACATTTTCAGTTCTCTGGCAATTTAAAAATATTGATCCTTCATTTTAAGTGCTTTCTTTTAAAATAACTGGTGGACTTTTGTGCTCTGGCTGGCCCTTGACTGATAGAACCCCCACTGTTCAGGTTAAACATCTCAGAGTTAACTCTGGGCATGAACACAGACTATCTTGGGGGAAGTGAATTCCAGTGCACAGAGCCCTCGTACGGCCCACGGATGCTCTGATATTTGATACAAGCAGTGTTGTGTTCAGTAAACATGAATGAAATGCCAAGGCACCATAGTTGTCAGGCACCATAGTTAATGAGAGGTGAGATCTGTTCTCAAGTAACTTACATCCGGAATAATGATGAGCCGATACCATAAAGGCTACAAAGTATAATAATGTGAAGTTGCTGAGAAAAGCATAAGAAGTCGTAATAGCAATACAGGGCGCACCCAAGGTAATGAAAGAGACCACTGAAGACTTTTCTGGCTGGGAAGTAATCGGGCAAAAGAGAAGTAGAAGCAAATTTAGGAAGAAAGAACCCTGAGTGCCTAAACCAGGAGGTTTGCAGAGGTAGGACCACTGAAAGAACTGAAAACCATGCCACATAGGCTATAAGCAATAAGGCCTCACTAAAAATGAGGCTGGAAATGTGGATAGGGACCATATCATGAAGAGTCTTTTTTGTCTTGCTTAGACGTTTGGCCTCCAATGGACAGAAGAGGAGGGCTATTGAAGGCATTCAAGACAACTACGACTCTGACATACTTAGGTTTTTTCAATGCGGCTTTTTAATAAAATATAACGTATTAAATAGAGAAGTGTACGCATAATAGATAGAAAGCTCAGATTTTTATAAATCAAACACACCAATGTAACCAACACCCGGACAGAGGAATAAAATATTACCAGTATATTCAAAGGAGCTCTCCTACACCTACCCACTCACAGTCCGCACCAAAGGTAACTGTTACCTTAACCTAAAACCATAGGTTAGATTGGTCTGTTTTTTAATTTTATAGAAGTCGAATCACACAGTATGAAACTCCTTGTTTCTGGCCTCTTCGGATCAGCATTACTTGTGGGATTCATTTGTGTTTTGTATAGATTTGTTCATTCTCATTGCTATGTAGCTTTCTACCAACTATTTACATTCTATTATTGATGGGCATTTCAAGGTTTTTTCCCAGAAGATAGTGTTGCTATGTAAAATTTCACTGAAGTATACATTACTACTGTGCATCTACTAACCAAGTGGACTTGCTGTTTGTATGTATGTTCACCTTTAGTGGATACTGCCAAAAGAGTCCCTTTCACATTCCCACGAACCTTGTAAGGGCTCTATTCCACATACTTGCCAACATTCTTACCGTCACTTCTTTGTTGCATTTTAGTCTTGTGACAGATCGTTAGTTCTATCTCATGGTAGTTTTAGTGTTTCCCAAATGTATAATAACATTGGGCATATTTTCATATTTTATTGGTTATTTAATTTGGATATCCTCCTAAATGAAATGATTAAGAGTTTTTCCTTTTTCAGGATGCCTGGGTGGTTCAGTCAGTTAAGCATCTGCCTTTGGCTCAGGTCATGATCCCAGGCTTCTGGGATTGAGCCCCACATCAGGCTCCCCGCTCAGCAGGGAGTCTGCTTCTCCTTCTACCTCTGCCTGCTGCTCCCCCTGCTTGTGCTCTCTTGCTCTCTCTCTCTCTCTCTCTCTGGCAAATAAATAAATAAATAAAATCTTTTAAAAAGAAAGTTTTTCCTTTATGTATTGTTTCTAACTTATGGATTGAAGAGCAGTACTTAACCTCTAAACATTTGGTGATTTTCAAGACCTTATTGATACTGATTTCTACTTTAATTGCATTGTGATCATAAAATATAACTTGTATTTTAGTACTTTGAATTTTATTGAAGCTTGTTATATAGCCCAGAACATGTCTAAGTGCCTATTCCATGTGCACTTCTTAAAAATGTGTGTGCTACGCTCGTTGGCTGTAATGTACAAAAAAAATATATTAGGAAGTTTGTTGATAGTGTTTGTCAGATTGGGTTATCCAAAAGCAGATATTCACAAGTTGTCCGTGTAAGATATTTACTGGATAACAACGCCTGTGAATAAGGGTGGGGGTGGGTTAAAATTAGGCAAAGAGAAAAGTTACATTGTACTGTAGTCCCAGCAAAGCCTCAGACAATACCATACCACTGCCTGCAAGGTACACAGCCCATCAGGAATATCCCTTAAGTGGGCTGAAAGGCTTTAATCAGGCATGAAATGTACCTCCCATAATCAGTACTTGGATATGGGTTGCCCAGGTTAACAGGTATGCTCTTGTGGCTCTCTGCAGCTGAGGCAAAATGTGAGGGGCGGGGGGTGAAAGAACAAATTCTTCCTTGAATAGATTACTGGTGGCGAATCTTCGTGACCGCCAGTATTCTTTACATCTGCATTCATACAGATTTTTTCTATTACTAAAGTTTGTTTCGTATGTTTTGAAGCTCTATTGTCAGATATATACTTATTGTTGAATTGACTCTTTTATGATTATAAATTGAATTTTTTAAATCTCTGGTAATGGTTTTTGTTTGGGGGGTCTCCTTCGTTAATATAAACACAACGTTTTTCTTATACTTAATGATTGTATGGTATTACCTTTTCTCAATTCTTTAATTTTAACCAGTTTCTGTCTTCAAATTTAAAATGTTTGTTTGAAAATACCATGTAGTTTTGTCTTGCTTTTTTAATCAGATTGAAAATCAGTCTTTTGAATTTTTAGCTCCTTAATACTTCATATAATTATTGATAAGATTGAATTTAAATCTACCATGTTACTATTTGTTTTCTAAGTGACCTCTGTATTCTTTCAACCTCCTTTTTTTTTATATTGACCCAATTTTTTCATAGGAATCCCTTATGCCTCTATTGGTATGTCTAAATGCTTGCTGCAGAAATAGATTACCTTATCATAGTCTACTCTGAATTAATACTATAAAAAGCTTACAGTAGTTTAATTCCATTTATACTCTTTTCAGTACTTTGGCCTGATAATTTTTGACTTGATGCCATACTTCGTATATGAAAATTTTCAAAGGCTTTAGAAGAGATTATCTTCTCCCGGGAGAGTTAACCATATCTTCAGAGAGGAAGAGTAAAGGCAGATTACCCTAATCCAATCAGAGACTGAATGTAATAAAAACAGGTTGCAATTTTCATGAAGTTCCATCTCTCTCTGTTTTACATTCATTTTTGGGAGTGTAGCCTGCCACAGACCCCAATTTAGAGGCTAATGGATTTACTAAGAAGTCCCCTTTGCTCAGTCCTGACTTCCAATTCCACTTCTAAGTCTGTGCTCTCAGCACTATGAAACAGATATAAACTCTGGTCTGCTTTTCTTCAGTGAGACGAAGTATTTTTTAAAGATGAGCACACCAACATATCCTATCCCATATGATGTTTTTCCAATTTAACGCTGACAGTGAGGTAAAATCCATGTTCTTTGAATCTGGGTGAGCCTGCTTCTCTGGCGGAAATGATGCTCTGTCACTTCTATAACTAAGTCATAAAAGGCAACATGACTTCCTTCTATACGGTCCTTTGGGGATATTCTTTCTTGGAACCCAGCCACCACGCTGTGCAGAAGCCAAAAAGGTCACCTACAAAGGCCATAAGAAAGTGTTTGGGTCACGGCTCCCAAAGAGATCCCCGACAATAGGCAGTATCAACTGCCAGACACGTAAGTGGTGAGGAAATGAGCTTTTGTATTATTTCAGCCTCCAGTATCGAGCAGGCCCAGCTGACAATGAGTAGGGCAGAGACAATGTGTCCCTTCCAAGCGTTGCCTAAATAGCAGAATCACGAACCAATTAAACACTGTTGTTGTTTTAAGCCACTTAGTTTTGGGGTGGTTTGTTACTCAGAAAGAAATCATCTAAACATTCACCTTTCGCTTTAGTGTCTTTAGCTGCTGATAAAATGTGAACAACAACCTGGAGAATACTGCCAAGTGTTGCAGGTCACTAGCCTGCCTCCATTTCCACCGGGGTCTCAGCCCCTTAAGACCTGGTTCCAAAATCCAATCTTTGTTTCTCAAGCCCCAAGAGATTGCCAAACTCACTGTTGGTTTCTCTGCTTCTTTTTCCAAGGGGCAGGAGGGGGAGGTTGTAGCCCAGACCTCGGGTTCTTTATTTTTGTGTATTTTTCCCACCTTTACTGAGGCATAATGAAGAAATAAAATTGTATACATTTTTCTCTGCTTCTTCATTATAGCCTTCGGACAGAATTCTCAGCCTTTTGCCCAGTGCCAAGAAATGGCAGATACCAGAAGAGGGAAAGGAGCTTGTAAAATGTTGGCTTACCTCTCTGTACTCACTTTGCACAGGGATCGTAACTGTTTAAATGGATATTTCTTAGTTATTCTTCTTGTGTTTTTTTTTTTCCTGGTTGTTCTCAATGGCAACACTGGCCTACAATAATTACTTCATCAGAAATGAAAGTGGAAGCTCATATTGCATTTTTCAAGATCTCCCTGGTATTAATATAGAGAACGGATCTGAGCGAGACCAAGCTGGAGTAATAGGCAACAATCTGCGTGAGAAATGATGACGGCCAGAGCTATAGTAAAAGCGGCAGGACTAGAAAAATTCGTCACAAGTATTTGACGAATAATTAGAGCATGTGCTTTGCAGTGTTTGGTATGGGTATAAGAAAGAAGAAAGTATTTGGGAGCTTTGTAGGATTCTTGCATGAATACTGGAGTAAAGGGTAAGGTCTTTCACTGAGAAAATCATATTTCACACCAAGGAGGGATACACAGAGTTACTGTGTTAAATGTGGAAATTGGTAGGTTTGAGTTGTCATTAGGATATCTAGGTGGAGACGACCAAAGGCCAATGGATTAAGAATTCAGAAAAGAAATCCTGACTAGACATAAAAGGATAATTGGGAGACCACAGCATATCAGTATTATTTTAACACACAAAGTGGATTAAAACCACCCAAGAAGAACACACAGAGGGAAGTAAAAAGATGAGCCTCAGACAGAACCAACTTGCCTTGGCACTCCTTGGAAGGAAAAAAATGGAATAGAACCACAAGCATCAATTTCATGGTTTTACTTCTCTTTATTTTCTCATATAGCTGTGTGTCTCCAATACAGATTTAGATGAATGTTTCCCAAACTGTAGCACACCCGTTTTTTTAATGAAAAGAGAGGGGAAAAAATCTGAAAAGTGATATGAGTCAAGGCAAAGGAAATAGCTTCCTGTGGTTCTCAATTGTAAACAACATAAAATGACTAAAACAACTTGGATAAACCATTACATGTTCATATTACAAGCCATGCTTATGATCTTGATTGACAGGGAAAATCAAACACTCCAGAAAACATACAACCATAATTTCACTGGATTCATTTCAAAAAAAGCAGAGCTAAGTTAATAGAAATTTCATGAAATAGAGATAAAGAGTGACAAATACAGGAAGAATGTGTGATATTATCAGAAAAGTTTATCACTTACAACTAAAATTAAAACTTCTTGAGAAATAACAATATACAATGCATTCCACACTGTAGCCCACAACCTCAACCATGCTCTTTTAATCACGTGATGACAAATACATTAAATTCTATTTTAATTCTGTTACAGCAGAATATAATAATTCAACGTGTCATAAAGACAAAAGAAACTACCATTTCTAAAAAAGTTAAATAATTTAATCAAATCAGTATATGATAAATGACGTATCATGAAAATATAGACAGTCTACTGTGGGTATATTTGTTTCTTAACCTATTGTCCATTCCTTCTTTTGATAACAGAATATTCATTTTCCTTTACACAACCAGATCTACCCACTTAATTGTTTCTGGAATTTTTGAGCTTACATTAGTTCTAGAAACCAGCAAGTGTCCTATGCTGGCCTATCAGTGTACCGCATCTTTCCTGCCATAGCATTTGGTTCAAAAATGCTCAAGGAACCCAAAATGAGATCCGACTACGTGGTTCTGCTAGAACATTAGGTAAGAAATATTTCCAGTGGGCTTCAAAGTGGAAATACGTAAGCCTGGAGTTACTTGTATTCATCTTGTTATGGCCTCCATATATCTCAATTGCCTGGGACAACCCTAACTTATACTTGTGGTCTCACTATGCTTAGTATACAATTTATTGTTCAAACCAAGACAGTGTTTTATTACTAACTGTACTCTTTCAAGGAAACCTGCCTAAGAATAAATTCTAAATGGAAAAAAGGACACCTGAGAGATGAAAAGCAATCAACAGATTCTAGACATCATTTGACCACCCGGAGCCAGGTGTACCTGCAACTAGGTCTACCTTGGATTTTTCTGTTATGTGTAAGTAAATAAATAAATAAATAACTCATTTTGTAGTTGTGTTTAAGTTGAATTTCTACTACTTGCAGCTGAAACAGGAATGATTATTACTATATGCTATGTTAAAAGTTTACTTGATGACAAGATAAAGCATACATTTATACAGAGATTTATACAAGGATAAGAGTCTGAATCTTCTTTATTCTTTCAAGAACTTAGAGACACTAACCATTCTTCTGCTATAGAAAAATCACTAAATGCAAGAATAAGTGCATGATTTATTTTCAGTGATTTGCAGGAATCCTCTGGCTGAAATACCATTATGTCTTTCATTATTAACAACCCATATTCATCTTTCAAGGCTTATAAAATAAACTTTGTGTCCTCAGGGGTGGTTTTTTGAACATCCAGGTGGAAGAACACAAATGCCTTTGTGCCTACATGCAACAGACTTCTATGACTTTCACCTTAACACTTACTATGTTATTTCTTAATCAACTTTATCGAGTTACTATTTTCATGTATTAAAATTCACCCATTAAAAGTGTATATAGTTCTGACAATGTCCATACATTTTTGACAAATGCATACAATCATGTAACTACCACCACAATAAATATATCATATCCATCTCCTCCAAAGTTTTCTTTGATCCCTTTGCATTCGATCTCCTTCTTCCACCTCAGCCCTTGGCAATCACTGATCTTTCCAGTACTATGACTTTGCCTTTTCTAGATTTTATATAAACTGAATGAGAAAATATGTAATCTTTTATGCCTGGATTCTTTCATTTAGCATAACACTTTTGAGAGTAATCCATGTTGTTAAATGTATCAACACTTTTTTTCTGAATAGTATTTCATTGTATGGATAGAGCATAATTTGTTTATCCATTTATTTATTGATGGATAATTGGGTTTTTTTCTGGTTTGGGAGTATTTTACACAAGAGTAATTTAAATATTTGACTGTAAATCTTTGTGTCCACAGACATTTTAATTTTTCATTGGTAAACACCCCACATATGGTATAAAAATGTACCATATTAATGTAACATTAATAATAGGTGACACTGGGTATGGAGTATGTGGAAACTATCTGCACTGTTTTCATAACTGTTCTATAAATCTAAAACTATTCTAAAATATTTATTTTATAAAATGGGTAAAAGATTCAAACAGACACCGTATCAAGAAAAAATTAAATATATATATAGATATAGATATAGATATAGATATATATAATTTTCTTTACAAACTGTGGACTCGATTACCTCAAATTTTAGTAAAGATTTTTATATCTAGATTTATTAGAAATGTTGATCTATAGTTTTCTTTTCTTGAAATGTCTTTTTCTAATCTCAGTAACAGGGCAACAGTGGAGGTTTCTGACCACAGAATCTTCATTATACCTTTTGGATGATAAGGGTCTGTCTCTTTTCACTTAAAACTTACTGTAAGAAAAAACACAGAGCAAACAAATGTATTAAAGATGCACTAACTTCCCCAAAACATCAATTTGTGTAACAAAGTTTGCTTAACATCTTAAATCAATTTAATCTGAAATAAAATGTGAAAGTTGAGTTTTATAGGATATTGGTAGAATATAAGAGGTCTTAGACCAATTGTTTTGTTTTCTGTGTCCTCAATGCTCTTTACTTGTATTTAAATATAGTCACTCTTCAAAAGAAAATCAAAGTACAATGTATCAAAATCTATGGGATGCAGCAAAAGCCATCCTGAAAGTTCATAATGATACAAGCCTACCTTAAGAAATAAGAAAAAGCTCAAATAAACAATCTAACTTTATGCTTAAAGAACCTAAAACGGGAAAAAATGAAGCCCAAAATTAGTAGAAGGAAGGAAATAATGAAGACCAGAGCAACAACAAATGAAAGAGAAACTAAAAAAAATATTTAAAAATCACTGAAACAAAGAGCTGGTTCCTTGAAAAGACAAAATGATAAACCTTTAGCTAGACTCACCAAGAAAAAAAAATGGCTTGAATTTTAAAAAACAAAAAACGAGAACGGAGAAGATATAATTCACACCAAAGAAATTCAAAGGATCATGAAACTGCTATGAACAATTATATGACAAAAAATTGGAAAACCTAGAAAAGTAGCTAAAAAGCTAGAAACATACAATCTTCTAAAACAAACTGAATCATGAAAAAATGGAAAATCTGATTAGACAAATTACTAGTAAGGAGATTGAACCAGTAATTATAAACCTCCCAACAAACAAAAGTTCAGGTTCAGATGGCTGCATTGTGAATTCCATCAAACATTCAGAGAAGATTTAATACCTATCCTTCTCAAACTCTTTTGAAAAACTGAAGAGAAAGAAATGTTTCCAAACTCATTTTATGAGACCTGCATTACCCTGATACCAAAACCAGACAAGGACACCACAAAAAAATTATAAGCCAATATCCCTAATAAACCTAGATTAAAAAAAAAACTAAAAAAACAACTTAATAAAACATTAGCAAACCAAATTCAATGATAAATCAACAAGATCATGTATAATGATAAAGTTGGATTTAGTCCAGGGATGCAAGGACACTTCATCTGCAAATCAATCAACATGATATATCACATTAACAAAATGAAGGATAAAAAGCACACGGTCAACTCAAAAGATAAAGGAAAAGCATTTCAAAGTTCAACATCCATTTATGATAACAAAAAAAAAACCCCAACTCCTCAACAAAGGAGGTGTAGAGTGACCATATCTCAACATAATAAAGGCCACACAGAGTAAGCCCACAGCTAACACCATACTCAATGGTGTAAAGCTAAAGGCTTTTCCTTTAAAATCGGGAACAAGATGGCCGGCAAGAATGCCCATTCTCACCACTTTTATGCAACAGAGTACTGAAAGCTATAGCCAGAGCATTAGGCAAAATGAAATAAAAGGTATCCAAATCGGAAAGGAAGAAAGAAAACTGCCACTATGCAGATGACATGATTTTATATGTAGAAAACCCTAAATGCTCCACAAAAAAACTATTAAAAGAAATTAATTCAGTAAAGTTGCAGAATACAAAACTAATACACAAAAATCTGTTATGTTTTTATACACTTACAACAAACTTTAAGAGAAATTGAATGATGGGTATTAAGGAAGGCATGTGATGTGCACTGGGTGTTATATGCAACTGATGAATTATTGAACTCTACATCTGAAACTAATGATGTACTATATGTTGGCTAACTGAGCTTAAATTTAAAAAAGAAGAAAAGAGAGAAATTAAGAAAATAATCAATTTATAACTGCATCAAGAGGAATAAATTTGATAAAAAAAGGTGAAAGACCCATGTACTAAAAACTACAAGACATTGCTGAAGGAAATCGAAAAAGACAAAAATAAATGCAAAGATACTTCATGCTCATGGATTGGAAGAATTAATATTATTAAAATGTCTGTATTGCCCAAAGCAATCTGTAGATTCAATGCAATCTTTATGAAAATCCCAATGTCATTTTTTACAGAAATAGAACAAGCAAGCCTAAAATTTGTATGGAACCACAAAAGATCTCAAAGAGCCGAAACAATCTTGAGAAAGAAGAAAAAAGTCAATGGTATCACACTGCCTGATAACAAACTATATTAAAAAGCTATAGTAATCCAAACAGTATGGTATTGGTATAAAACAGACACAAAGACCAATGGAACAGAACAGAGATCTCAAAAATAAACCTACACATGAACTGTCAATTAATCTATGAGAAAGGAGGTAAGAATATACAGTGGGGAGGGGCGCCTCGGTGGCTCAGTCGTTAAGCGTCTGCCTTCTGCTCAGGACGTGATCCCAGAGTCCTGGGATCAAGCCCCACATCAGGCTCCTCTGCTGGGAGCCTGCTTCTTCCTCTCCCACTCCCCTGCTTGTGCTCCCTCTCTCGCTGGCTGTCTCTCTCTCTCTCTCTGTCAAATAAATAAATAAAATCTTTAAAAAAATTAAAAAAAAGAATATACAATGGGAAAAGACAGTCTCTTCAATCATTGGTGTTGGGAAAACTGAAGAGCTACATGCAAGAGAATGAAAGTGGACCAGTATCTTACACCATACACAGAAATAAACTCAATATGGATTAAGGACTAAAGAATATAGGACCAGAAACCATAAAATTCCTAGAAGAAAACATAGGCCATAAGATCCTTCACATCACTCCCTCTTGACTATAATATTTTGGATCTGACTCCAAAGGCAATGGCAACAAAAGCAAAAATTAACAAACGGGACTAACCACACTAAAAAGCTTCTGAACAGTGAAGAAAGCTGTCAACAATATAAAAAGACCATATAGTGAGTGGGAGAAAATATTTGCAATGCCTATCTGTTAAGACGTTAATATCCAAAGTATATAAGGAACTCATACAACTCAATAGCAAACAAAACAAAAGCAATCTGATTTAAAAAAATAAGTAGAAGATCTGAGTAAACATTTTTCCAAAGAAGACATCCAGCTGGCTAACAGGCACATGAAAAGATGCTCAACACCACTCATCATTAGGGACATGCCAATCAAAACTGCGAGTTATTACCTCACACTTGTCAGAATGGCTAAAATCAACAACATGAGAAACAACAGGCGTTGGCAAGGATGCAGAGAAAAGTGAACACTTACACTCCTGGTTGGAATGCAAGTGGTGCAGCCACTATGGAAAACAGTATGGAGATTCTTCAAAAGGTTAAAAACAGAACTACATGATCCGGTAATTCCCCTTCTGAGTATTTATCCAAAGAAAACAAGAACACTAGTTCAAAAAGATATATGCCCTCCCATATTCAGGGCAGCATTATTTGCAAGATTATTATGTTAAGTGAAATAAGTCAGAGAAAGACAAAGACCATATGATTTCACTTATATATGGAATCTAAAACACAAAACAAATGAACCAACAAAATGAAATAAACCTCACAGATGCAGAGAAAAGACTGATGGTTGCCCCCGGGGGGGAGGGGGAATGGGCAAAATGGGAGGAGTCAAGAGGTACAAACTCCAGTCATAAAATAAATAAGTCATGGGGAGGTAGTGTACAACATGGTGATTACAATCAACCTTATCGTATTGCCTACTATGTAACTTTATATGGTGACGGGACAAATTAGACTTACTGAGATCATCTTGCAATGTATACAAGCATCCAATCATTATGTTGTACACCTGAAAATAATATAATCGTACATGTCAATTATACCCCAATAAAAGACCTCTTAAATACCAACTGAAAAATCATCATGTAATTATAAGTTTAAGAGACTATTTAATGTTATATCCTTCATGCAAAATAAAAATTAAAGGAAAAAAAAACAAACATAGAATATCTGTTGGTTGCAATAGTATTTAATTATTTAAACTATGAATTTTGACTATAGTTATGTAGAAAGAAAAATAGAGGTGCTCAGGTTCAGTGTTTGTATTGCAGTTGACAACATTTATGTTTCTTGTATTATCATTATAATTTTACCAAATAAATGTATACTAGAAAAAATGGAAAAAATATCCTACAGTTTACAAGTGACTAGTCTATGTAAATTTTTAAAATTTATGGTCAACAGACAATGTTACATTAGCTTCAGGTGTATAACATAGTGATTCGACAAGCTTATACATTATGCAGTGCTCACAAGTTTAGCTACCATCTGAAAGTGACTTTATTCTTAATTAAGTTCATTCCTTCTGATGGTGTTTTGGGTTTGCTTCTTTGCTTTAATATCATTTTATAAACTATAAGCTTTGCGGTCAAATATTCCTAACACTTCTTTGATAATTGAATTGACATGAGTCAACAGTATGCCTTTATTGATGTAACAATTGGGCACTGACACTGATTGGGTAAATCAAATAAGGTTTACTTGTCACAAAAGTAAATCTGTGCATTCACCGAGTAAATGGCCAAGTTAACTGAACCTGAAATCCATACCAGACAGAGATGCAGGGTAAGGATGAGAATATGTGACGGAAGATCCCTTTAGTGATTATGTAAGCCTAAATATCCTGTTTTATGACCAGTTTTAAAAACATAGACTGAATTAAATCTGGATGTAGTTATGTCTGCGTACATACGAGATATAAACTTATCTGGATCAAGAATTCCTCATCAAACTCAGTTACAAAATACACAGCAAGTTCACAGAGACCATTGCATTACAGGAATAACCCTTTCTGTTATCCTTAGTTCCCCCAGAATAATCACCACCATGTCCAAAAACATTCCTGAATTTCATATGCTATGTAAGTAAATCCAGGATCAGTTATCTCTGGGGATCATTAACCAATCCTGAGACCATACCTACAGCACATCCTGAAACAGGTTATCTCAGGTTTTCCCAAGGTTTTAACAACATTAATACTTTCAATTCTTCCTACTTCAATCTCCAGACTTCATGTTTTTCTGAAAGTTTTTCTTCCCAATAAAGTGCTTGATTATAACTCACATTCTAAATTTTATTACAACCAAATAGAACAGAGTTTCAAATAAGCTGAGATAACCAGTTACCATGTAGTACGCAAAGACTTTCAGGAAAGAAACAAAGGACTGTCAGGTTCGACTTGGGTATTGTAGCCTCAGCTTATGAAAATATTGAGATTTGGCTTTTCAAATAACTAAGCATAATGGGACGGCCACCATTTTTTGCTTTGCATTCACTCATGGATGCGAGCACCTGAGATTAGAAATCCTACATCACTTCACATGGAGGACTGTTTAGGAAAAAAATGTTTTAATCATTAGTTTTCAAAATGTTCTTAGAGCACTGTCAGTGAGGTAGAAAGTCTGAGGGAATAAATGCTGAAGTATGTAAATCTGCATAATCAAAGAGCTTTGAATACTTAATTAGAGCAGAGCTGGATTACAATAAAAGGTTCTTCTTCATAATTCTTTCTGTGTGCCATGATTCAGGCCGGAGGTCTAAATCGGAATACATAAAGAAAAACTGTTGTATGAATGAATATAATTCATTCACGTAAGAAAAACTACATGCAGTTTTAACTTCTAAGTGCAAAAAAATCCCAGTAATACAAAGATTCATATAAAGTTGTGCTTATCTCAATAGAAACTCAAAGGATGTCTTTATATGCCACAGGATTAGTTAAAAACATATTTCACAGCCCTATGATTAATGTGACGTCATCAGGCTGGGAATGTGGAAAAGCAACGGTTGAACCTATTTAAGTCTAATTTGACAAGGGCGGAAAAAAATGTTCTGCACAGTTAAGCATTTTGATTAGAGGCGTTAGGAGGATAAAGTGTTGGAGAAATTGATTTTAGAAGCGATGTTTTTACTTAATTAGTGAAAAGCAGAGAGGTCAACAAGAAAAGAGCTACACACGATCAAGCCCTTGTCTATCTTGTCTAAAAGTCCAAGAAGTGATGAGTATTAGAAATTGTATAGATAAAAGAGGGAGCACTTCTAGAAGAGTACCCAGGAAATACGGAAAAATTTAAGATGCTGACAACGTTGCCTGGAAACAGACAAGACTTAGGCCACAGTGTCAGTTACAATGTATATGAAAAAGAATGTATCTGTTAACATGTTAAAAGTGCTGCCTCAAATTACCTCGAAGGAGGTTTTCTTGTTTCTTTGCATTATTCTTAGTATAATGTAGGTCTTGATATTTTTATATTTTGCCATTAGGCCTTGTATATATTTTAATGAATCCTATAACTTGTCTTTTCAGTCAAATGGACATTATACTAGACAAGTTAATTATGAAAGAACTAAAATGTTTCTTCCTTGAGACTTACATTCATTAGTGCTTTTTAAATAATTGAAAAGTATGTTCTCAATACTCATGACATTTCTTTATAAAAGCCTATATTTGCAAATCAGGTTGCAAATGCCTCAAAAGGAACCAATAGACAAAGAGTGTAAATGACTTGGTCAAATTGAGCTCCTGGTTCTTTCTCAGATGTTATTAAATTAGTCTAAGGAAGGAACAAAAGTCAAATTCAATGAAATCAGCCACTATTTCTTAAGTGTTTATTATGTACCAGACACTGTACTCAGCACTAATAACTCCTACCATGTAGGACATTGAGACAATAATGAGTTGTGTTAAAGCAATATTCTGCGAAAGGTGTTACTTAAGTTTGCCCTTTCAGGCCTCAGATTAACAAGTGCATTAGCAAAGTGAGGTCTTGAGGTCCAGATCCCACATCCAGACTGTGCCTACCTCCACACCCAACTCAACTACATCGAACACCTATACGACTTACCATAGTTCACGTTATTAATTTTTACTATAAAAGAAGTATTGTTTTCCCAATGTTTTAAAAAAGTGTGAACATGAAGTTGAATGATTTTCAAATAACTTGTTCCTGCAATAAATGATAGTATATATTTAACCTTGTATATGAACTCCAGAGTATAGTTTTTTACAGTCACTGGTTTTTCCAATATACTATGTTATCTTTCTGACTATATACAATGTTTAATAAATAAATATCTTCATCCATCTAGGTTCTACTGCTCCTCTAGTTTCAAAAAAAGGCTTTGCAATGGGATATTTATTTTAATGAATATTAAAATATGAAACACATTGCAACTTCTACAAATGCAATTTTTCATGTTGACTTTTAAAATACAATGATAATCAATGAAATTATTAACAAGGGCTTTCCTTTTCTCTAATATACTCTGCATGATCCTTCATCTATTTCTCCATGACCATAGAATGAATTCACCCTACAAATATCATAGTGTAGATGTATGCTCTGTACTGGATTCTCATCTGCTTATATAATAATCTGTTTTGTATGTTCTAATCAAGATGCTTTGATGGAAGTGTTTTTATTATACTCAAATTCGGACATGAAGTTTAAACTGCAGACTGAATCCTGGCTAACAACAGATACAGGGATGAGCAAACACGTGAATGTTATGATACTTCTTGTTTACCACACAATTCAATATTCCCTCTGGCTATCAACTTGGATGTTCTCTATTTTAGCATTTCACTTCCAATACTATGTGAGCCCAGCTATTTGATACAAAGAACCCACATACCTCTAGGTAAATATAACTGAGTATGTCTACTTATCTCTGGTTCCCTCCTGAAACTCCACCAAAATGACAGTGAAGGAAGTGAAAATTTTATAAACCTAGAAAGAAATGGAGAATGGAAGAGGGGATGACAGTGGATAAGATGTGTCATCCAATCTTTGAAAGGAGAAAGGCAGATGGAAGTTATACCTCAGTAAGGGAAGCTGAGGAAGCTAAAACCAGTAACCAGGGTATTTGCAGACTGCTGGAGGGCATAGGACCTTCACGGTAACAGCTCATGTGAAGGACCAGGGTGAGACAGTCAGGTGAATACCCTAGTCACTAAACTTTCACATGTTAGAGCCTTTCCCATGAAGAAAACGAACATCAGAGAATCTAGATTCTTGGAGGACAGGAGAGAGATGTCAACATATGACTCAAATACCCTCAGACAAGAAATTAGAAGGTTTTTTTTTTTGTTTCCTGGAGAAACAACATCCACCGAGAAAATGCTTATGGATAAGGAAGCTACCGTTCTTCCTCTAATTACCATAGAACTATGTCCTGTGAGCCAAATCTGGCTGGTAGCCTGTTTTTGTATATAAACTTTTACTGGAAATCAGCCATACTCATTCATTTGCAATTGTCTATGGCTGTTCTTTCAACAGCAGAGTAGAGTGGTTATAACAGAGAATGTGTCACCCTTGAGGCCTAAAATATTACTTTCTGGCCCTTCTCAGAAAAAGTTTGCCAGACGCTCTAGAGAAAACCTGTATCAACAATTCCCATGTATGACGAGATAACAACTGATTTTTTAGTGCCTCAGATGTAAAGGTATCAACAAGGATCACCATATATTGGAGATAATTTTCTAACACAGATGACATAGATTAAAAACAAACTACTTAATGGGGGAAAAAAAGAAAAAGTTGTTGTAGAAAAGAAAATATGTAAGAGATACAAGAAGAAAATGAAAATAAAAATTCTGTCAACGTAATTATATGCTACAAGAGGTAGCATTTCATGGCTTAAATGAGAAAAGGAAGTTGAGTAAAAGGATTATCAGAAAACAAGAAAGAGCTAGAAGAAGTTTCAAATCTGATAACTAAAAATAAAGCAATAGAACTTGTGCTAGAAACTGTTTCATCTTTAAAATCTCTTTTTTCCTCTATTTTCTCTTTTGCTATTTAGGCTGAGATACAAGCAATGGCTCCATAGAACATAACACCTTTGTTATTATCCTTTTGCCCTTCATCCCCTTACCCTCCTCTGCCTCCCTTTTGCCTTTTTCCTGGCTCCAACATGGATTAAGATCTTTATTTCAAGAACTGTACCCAAAAAGATGAGAAAATCCCCTGTATCTATTGACATCATTGCACTTGTTTCAGTATTAGACTGCCTGTGCCCAGACTTTGTGCATCATGAGACAGAAAAGACAAAGACAAATTATTATTGTTTAAGCTAGTACACCCTTGTTATTGGCAAGAGAATGGAAAGATGCATTTGTAAATGGAACTTAGAAACAGGCTAGAGGTCAAATCATCTCCCAGAAAGCAAAAGAAAAATATCACAAGATGCAAAAGGGAGGGAAAAAGAGGTAAAAACATCAGAGGATCAATATAAGCAGTCCAATGTCTGTTGAGGAGCTGTATCACAAAGAAAGAAATGGGGGAAATGGGAGATGATTTTTTAAAAGATTTTATTTATTTATTATTTATTTAGTTAGTTATGTTAGTGGGTGGGGTGAGAGTCAGAGAGTTAGAGACAGACAAAGAGAAGAGGAGGAGGAGCAGAGAGAAAGGGAGAGGAAGAGGGAAAGAAACCCAAGCTGACTCTATGCTGAACGCAGAACCCAGCTCGGGGCTCAATCCCAGGACCCTAAAATCATGACCTGAGCTGAAACCAAGAGTGAGACGCTAAACCAACTGAGCCACCCATGTGCCCAGGGAAAAAAGTTTAAAAAACGAACCAGAGAATGTTCCCAACTGAAGGATGTGCTCTTCAAATCAAATAATTCTTTGAGTGCCCAGCACAATAAATGAAAAATTTTCATACCAAGAAAAAGAGAAAAAAAATTTTAAGACTAGAAAAACAGCAGAATGGTAATCAGACTGGAAACAGGCTTCTGAAAAACACCGTCTAATAAATATCATCAAAAGTGTTGGAAAAAAACCCTTATTTTCAACTATGAATTTTATATGAATCCAAACATTCAATCAATTTTACAAACAATTTAACAAATAGTAAGTACTTAGTTACTTAACGTGATAAGAAAATAAATTTTTAAAAACCCTGCTTTCAAAAAGATTACATTTTAGGGGGAAGACTATAGACAGTAAAGAAAATATGTAAGTATTTTATAGAGAATATCATAGGATGGTAAATAACATGGAGAAAAATCAATCAGGGAATTGAGATTGGGAGCTCTGAAGAGGTATTCTCAGGTTGTAAACTTGTTGTTCAGAAAAGTTATTCTGAGGAGGTTACATGTAAGCAAGGATTTGAAGGAAGTGATAGTGTGGTAAATTGTGAGGTGGGAGCATGTCAGTGACATTCCACCAAGTTCAAGGATTCCAATATGGCCTTAAGCAGAGTAAGAAAGAGGGAGAGTCATAGGAAATGAGGCCAAGAGTGGCTCATATAGAGCACTGGAGGCTGTGGGTGGGATTTTGGCCTTTACTGTGAGTAAGATGGGAGCCTGCTGAAGACTGAACAGAAAGACACATCTGACTTAGGTTTTAAAAGAATTACCTCGTTGGTTTTTTTTTTTTTTTTTTGAGAATTGACTAAAATTGAACAAGAGCAGAAGCAAGTTGGAAGGTGATTAGAATACTCAGGGTAAGAGATAATAGTGGCTTGCATCCCAGTGCTAACCAGTACACATGGCATGAAGTGGTCAGATGGTCAGATTCTAGATCTCTTTGGAAGGCCGGTGGGATTTGTTTATGAATGGAACGCATGTGGAGCATCGAGAGAGAGGAGTTCAGGATGTGTCAACAATTAAAAGGATGGAAGAATCATTTAATGAAGTAGGGGAAGCAAGTTTAGAGAGAACAGATTTAAGATAAAGCTAGACATGCAAGGATTACAAGAGTTTACCTCCTGTGTGTGCTTTCCCAAGAAGCCCCTGGAAGATGTGCTTTAGCAAAAGGGAAGGAGTAAAGTGAGAAAGAGAGAAACAGGTCATTGGGGAAAAGGAGATTCAGGACAATAGTGAAAAAAAGTCCCAGGATGACAAGGAACACGAAGCATTTGAGAATAACAGTTGAGCCTGAAGACAAAGGATAGACAGCTGAGGGACGAAGGAATCTGGAAAAATAAAATATAACTAAGAGAGCATTGAGAATTATGTTTGATCACTTAGAGAAAAAATTCCAATAGACTTGTAAGAGATCTGTTGGAACACTTGGAGAAAAAGACTAATAGATATTCAGAAAAACAACTGGACATAATAATGAGGCCACTATGAACATTAGGAAAAATGAAAAGTGATACGAGAAAGGAAGTATGATGGAATGCACTGCTTAAGTAGAAGATATTTTGATTGATTATATGGAAAAGTTGTGAAGAGGAAACTTCCCAGTGCCATCACACCACAGTGGGCCTACTGTTCGTCTATCACCTACAGTCTTTTATCATCCATCTCCCCTACTTGAATAGTGTCATGAGAAGACATTGTTCTAGTCCTCTGCATTACCAGATTCTAGAAAATAGTGTATAGTAGACATCCAGAAAGTATTTGTCGAAAAACGATGAGTAAAGGAGAAAATGTGAGGAAAGCTTGCATGTTAATAAAGTAACACTGGAAATGTCTAAATGTGGTAAGAAACGGTAGTTTAAGCACATCCGTTAGAAATATGGAGGTAAATTCCAGAGGAAAACATGGAATGGGATTAGATGTGCTGCTTCTGGAGAGCAGGACTGGAACGAGGTGCATGAAGGAGTTAGAGTGGGAGAAACACGAGAATGCCATTTCATTAAAAACATATGACTTTAATCATATGCATGCATTATCTGGGTAAAAATAAAAATGAATTTAGAATTTTTAAATGCAAAATTTACAAAGTTCTAAGGAAGTACTCAAGTCTGTGATTACTTATAATCTTCCAATATGTAAAGTTTTCTCCTTTTTTCCCTATGGAAATTCAATAATGAGCACTGGGTGTTATATGCAACTGATGAATCACTGAACTCTACCCTGAAACTAGTAATATACTATATGTTAACTAATTTGAATCTAAATTAAAAAAAAAAGATGGGGTGGCTGGGTGGCGTACTCAGTTAAGCATCTGACTCTTGGTTTTGGCTCAGGTTGTGATCTCAGGGACATGAGAATGAGCCCCACGTCAGTAAATAAATAAATCTTTTTAAAAAACCACAATAACATTAGATGAGTACTCAGAAGGAATTTCTTTATACCAATGACATCCGATTGTTTCATGCTGTAGAAGTCTAAGACTACTCATTTAAGATTACAACTTAATTATCAAAGTAATCTTATGTGTTTATTTTCATATTAGACTGAGTTTCAATCAAATTTATTGGAATTTCTGGTGTCTAAAATTTCTTCTTGATATAAAAGTTAACCATATCTCACTTGGAATTTTCTAGTTTTCAAGCCCCTTTAAATACATTATCTGATTAGATTCTTTCACCAAACATAGGAAAACAGTATAATAATATTTTATTACATGTGACTTTGAGTAAGAAACAAGCCTGGTTTCAAATCCTGCCTCTGCCATTTAATTACGGAACTTTGAACAACTTGCATTATTTCTCTTAGTATCAGATTCATCATTAATGACATGACAATAATAATACATGTGTGTCTGTGTTGTGGGGATTATGTGAGGGCACATGAAAGTTATGCACAGCACCCATGTGACGAATAGTATCAAAGAAACTTGCTAAAAATTTGGTAAAGGATGTAGCGCATACAGCTGATATATGAGAAAACTGAGTCTCAGAAGTTCTATTTTGTCCATTCCAATAATCTACCATAGCTAAGGAAAAGGCAGAGTGTTTTCACTGTTGCTGAACTGTTCTTATTGTTTTAAACCTCTTAGAGAAATTATAGTCTACTGGGGAAAAAAATCATCTTCAAACTCCCAAGAGGTCCAAACTCTTGTTCTATGGGCTGCATTTGGCTCACAGAACTGTTGTATTTGGTTTGTTAGTATGTCTGTGTAATTTTTGAAGACGTTTGGAAGGAGTCTCACATTTACCACATCCCCATGATTCCCTATTATCCACTTGAATGCTGACTTGACTCTAACCTGTCTGGATCCAGAAGGCATTTAAAAATCATGACTTGCACATTACTCTACTTCCAAGCAATAGTCTTTTTTATTCCCTTGACTAACTTTCAAGTCAGTGTTTTTTTATGCCTATTTCATGGGATATTGGTAGAAAGATCTATTGCTCCCTATCCCTCCTGTACCCCAAACTGCTAGAGATATTTAAGATATGGGCCAGGAATTTTTATCATATAGATAAATTAATATTTTGAATTATATCTAAGTGAAATTTAGCCTGAGTAACCCTTCTTCTGAAATACGACCACAATTCTGATCTCGTGGTATTATTTCAGTTACCTTAGAGTAGCAGAGCGTGTGAAGTGTTTCCTATTATACTTTCCTCAACCCTGTAGCACATCTGCCTTCAATCACCAAATGACCTGCAACTGTTTGTCTTAGTTGTGTGTGGCACTGCCCTAATATTCTAACCGATACTAACTGCTAACATTTATCAAGAACTCATTACATGTGCTAGGCATGTAACATGGATCATCTTACTTAATCTTCTCAGCAGTATTAAGAGACATGCGCTGTTATTAGCCCCATTTTAGAGATGAAAAAACTGATGCTTACAGAAACTAGAAAACTCATCCAGTCACACAGTTGGCAAAATACCCAGTCATTTGAATTCTGTCTGTATGTTAACCACTGTTCTAGTCTGAAATATAATAGATACTGTTTGGAGAGGTCTATTGTTTCCGTTTTCTCTAAGTCTAATTTGATGTTTTGCCCATTTTAGTTCTGAAATGACTAAAGGTTACTTTATAAAAAACTTATCTGGAGAAAATAATATCATATTCTACTGAGCTGAAATATTATCATCTGTCAGGGGCCTTGCAGGATCAGGCACTTACAACATTGTTGACTTGCCACAAGATAATGGAACCAACGCAACCAATAGCTACAGCTTAAAAGGCAACATGATACCTACAATCATTATGGGAAACAAAACATGATCCTACTATTGTACAGACTCCTGTTGCTCATGGAATATTTCTTGCTGTTATGTCCAAATAATAGAACTAAAATGCTTTCAAGTTCTCCAGACCTTGCAAAATAAAAAGCCTAAAGACAATTGTACCCTTGCTTTTGAAAAAACAAACTTTTTATTTTTAATGTCTATGCAGAAATGATACTCTGATGAGAGTTGAAAATGATGGTCAGAAAAACATTCCCCATCTTATTAGCAAAATCTGCCTCTAAAGCTTTCTTTAGTTCATTTTTTGTTCACGTGTGTAATTTAATAAGAAAGTTAGGAGCCCACACATTCATATGTAACACTCCCACTAAACAGCTGTGGGATGGCAGGCATATGCGGAAATTCCTAGACTTCAAGTTTGTCCTTTTTAAACACAAGTTTATCTTGATACTTCTTGGATTCTGTCCATCTCTAAAGGTCAGTGATTCTAGCTCCTGTAAGAGAGCCACCGACATAATCTTGAAGATAAAATCATCTTTACTTGAGGTTAGAAGAAGTTTATGAGGACTCTGGAAGGCTAAGGATGATATCATTAAAGATTTATTTTAATCGTTAAAAGTAAAAAATTAAAGTATAAAAGACACTCAGTTCCTCCACCCACATCCTCTCCACCAACCCAGAGACTGCCTGAATCTTTCGTTGACACTTTCTGTCCATGCTTAGGGCTTCCTACCTCAAGCACTTCGGTCTCCCTGACCAAGGACTTGCTCTAGACATTGAAGCATGCCAGCCAGAGGTAATGGAGAGTTCATACTTTCAGACACACGGAGATGGAGCATGAATACCCAAACATCTTCACTCATTGGTCAGACAACTCGGAAATGTGTTCCATACAGTCACTTAGACAGTTCCCAGGGAGTTTAAGCATTCCTGTCTCACAAGAGTACACTGCTCGATAATACCTCCTTCATTGGTTTTTCTCCTTTGCTTTTCTCTTCCCCTACTCCCTCTCTGCATTTCCTGGAATCACACCATAAATGAAGGCTTTCCACCAGATCTTCATCTCAGAATGTGCTCTGGGAACAACCCCATCTAAGATACATGGTCTGAAGGGCAGGCCTAAATTCCTTAGAGGTTGTACAATGTTGAAAACAGTGATGCTTTAGATTCAAGGCAAGAATCATCAATGGCTCCTAAAACTAGGGTGTGAAAGATTGATGAGTAACAAAATATTTGCATAGTCTCAAAATATCTCCCCCAATACAATTAACAAATCCAGAGGGGAAAGGGTAACTTTACAGTGAGGAAACAGGGCAAACACCACCTTAACAATAGTAGGCACAATAATGCCCCATCACCAAGAATGAGCATGTTCTAATCTCCAGAACCCGTATCTGTTCCTTACATGACAAAAGGGATTTAAAGATGTGACTAAGATTAAGGAATTAGAAATTGGAGATTATCTTGGATTATCCAGACACACCCAATATAACCATAGGAATCATTCAAAGTGGAGAATCTTCCCCAGCTGTGGTCAAAGGGAAATGCTGACCACAGATAAAGGGTCAGAGAGATGCAATGTTGCTGGCTTTGAAGATGGAAGAAGAGACCACAATCCAAGGAATGTTTGCCAGCCTCTAGAAGCTAGAAAAGGCAAGGAAATGAATTCTTCCCTAGACTGTCCTGAAGGAACACAGCCCCACCAACACTGATTTTTGTCAGACGTGTGTCTGACTTCTGACATACAGAGCTGTGCTATAATAAATTTGAGCTGTTTTAAGCCCCTGAGTTTGTGATAATTTGTTAAAGCAGCAAGAGGAAACTAATGCAATAACCAAGTGACCGAAGTTAACAAAAGTAATAATGGAGAAAATCAGTATCATGTGAACCCTAATGTGATAGTATCACATCTATTGTGTTCCCGCCACAAAATGCATAACCTGAATCTCATCACAAAAACACGTGAGACAAACTCAAACTGAGAGACTTGCCATAAAAGAGCTGACATGTATTCATCAAAAAAAAAAAAAAAAATTAAGGTTCTAAGAGACAACAAAAGACTGAAAATCCAGACTAAAAGAGATTAAAAAAAAAAAAAAACCTTGTAACATTGTACAACACATGATCCAGGGGTTTATTTTCCAATAAAGGACATTATAGAAACAGCTGGTGAAATCTGAATAAGGTCTTCAGATGAGCTAATATTATTATATAAATGGCAATTCCCTTTTTGATAATTACATTATGGTTATGAGTACCCTTAACATCTAAACATATATATATATATATATATATATATATATATATATATATATATATATATAACATGAATCTAAACATACATATATATATATATATATATATATATATATATATATATAAATAACATGAATGCAGAGAGTACGTGCCAATATTTGGAGAATTTGATTGAAGAGTATACAAGAATTCTTTGCACTATCCTTGCAACTTGTTCATATGTCTGAATCTACGTCAAAATACTTTTAAGGTAAAGTTTTAGATATATTAGCTGATTACAAAAATACATAGGATAAGATAACATGGAAATTTAGGGATAATCAAGATATATTCTATTCTAGCCCTAAAAGATAGTGGTTATTTTTAAATTAAGTTTTCCAACAAATATGTATTTGGTACATACTGTGTGCCACATCTACTTCTGTGTTAGAAATTTAACTGTGGAAAAAAATTAAAAATTCCAGCCTTTCTAAAACTTACATGTTATGAGAGCTTAGATCTTATGATGTCAGTGAACTGGGCAAGCCATTTGTCTGAGTGAATCATTTTTCATTACATTTTTAATTACGTTTTCAGTAGTTGGAAATATTCTTCCAATGAAAATAACTCAAACAATTGCTTTGGCCTAAATATCATCCCTCAACCCAATTTCCACAGTTATGACCTATATATGAATCATTTGAAAGATTTCTGGAAACCTAAATTTTGATCATTTTTTTTTCAAGTTGATTAATGTGAGAATATATGCTTTATTGGGGTATTTTCTTCCTTGCCTCAGATTGCTAACCCCAAAATGCATTTGCTTTTAATTCTACAAAGTGTTTCACATATCCAGAATTTTAAAAATTATTAATGTTATTATTAGTTAAGTATCATTATTACTTTCATTATTATTGCTACCTTTGAAAAAATTATCTTACCCATCACATATAGTTTAAACGTTATCTACTTGGGCAAGAAAAAAATCTAACTTAATGCAAATGTAATTTTAAAAAAGCGTTTAGAGGAAAAAGTCATTGTTAGGTATAAGAGAAGAATCCCCAACAGAGAACAGTGGTAAAGACTGCTCAGAAAAGAAAATGTAAAACTATCTAAGGAAATGATAAAATGGATTTTTTAAAGGCCAAGCAAACCGCATATGAGTCACCTGGGTGAAGCACAAGGAGATAATGGATAGAAGAAAGGAACATGGGCTCCAAAGGAAACAAGAAATGCTAATGCCATTCCGGCCTGGTTACTACTTAGAGCTTCAGTGCCTACTGTGGACAAGAGAGGGAGAAGCTGCAACTTTTGTACTTAAATCCCAGACACCAAGCATCTAACATCCCTAACAGAGTACTAGGATAGGAATGTGTATTTAGGGGTCACTGGGGTAGGGTACTAATTAAGCTGCAGAAATAAATATGCAACCTTTCAGTTGGATACCATTTCTCTGTTTGCAGCTATGTCTCCCACAGGACAGAAATATATCTAAATCTTCCGAGTGACAAAGGAATTGTCATCACCATAACCATCATCATCATCATCGCTAAACTTTTCGGCAGACCCAAGTGACACCAAGTTTTAAGTACTTTACGTGTATATCTATTGTCAAGCTGAAAAGAACAGCATATTCGGTTTTAAAAAGAGAAATCTGAATTGCAGAGAAGTAACTTACCCAGGGTCACACACCTACGGAGGGTCAGAGTCGGGAGCCAAACATAGGCACCAAAGAGGTATTACAGAGAGGAACTTCTTCTCATACACTCACTCCAGTATCAGTGTGCTCTGACAGTATTATAAGAAACAAGCCAAGAGAATCTCTGAGCCACTGATGTGGAGCCCTGGCATAGCAAGCCTTTAGTCTGCCCCTACCTAGGAGCTTCACGTTATGGGAGATCATAAATTTGCTTATTGTCTGCCTTTATTTGCATTTGACGCAAGGTTTTTATCACTTGCAGCTGAAGAAAATTACTCTTCCTTGATTTCCTTGGTCATCCTTCCTTGCCTTCCCTCATCATCATCTTTGCAGAGCTGAAAATAGATGTGTGGTTCCAATATTTAGTCAGGGTTACTGAGAAGAAGAATTTTGGTTCTTTCTTTTCATGCCTCACTTTCATGGTGTATTAATAGTCTGTATGAATATTTTATGGCATGGCAGAGGGTCCGTCACTTACTACGGACACCACACAGCCTACTTCCATCCTGTTTTCAGTCTGTGCACCACTCTCTAGAATGCCACGTGCACATTTCGCTTTCTCTGTTATCATTTTTCCTCTAATTTTATTCTTTGCAACACTGTAAGATTTTACAATGTTTTATCATTCTACCAGCAAATCTTGAAAAATGAGAAACTCCTCTAAGATCATATAAAGTTTTAATGCCTTTAAAATTTTTATTTTATTTTGATTTCTTGGCTGACATTATCTCACTAGGTTTTGTTACAGATTTTAGTCTTATTCAGTGATACACATTTTGGTGTAGAGACTCTTCATTGCAAAATCCTAGTTAGCAATAGAAACTCACCACACGCTTAATTAAAGGATTATAAAAATTTACATACTTTTTATGGGTCACTAACTTCTTCAGGTTTCCTCATAAACATATGAGACATTGACAGACATATTTTTCAAAGAAGGATTTTGGTTGGGGGGAATTTTTTTTCTTAAATTTTTGCAGCATCTTATAAACATATAATTTTCTACCTTTGGCAAAGTAGAAATATGTGGTTTATTACGCAAATAGCAGTGTCATGCCAGCTAATTGCCTAACTTTTAAAGCAAAATCACACCACCTACTTACTACTAACACCTTAGAAGTAAATAAAATACTTTTTCATACTAAGCATTCAAAAAACACTGAAAACTTGTATCAAGTTATTTCTGAAGAAAAGTACTCATCGGTAACTTACACCCTGAGTATTTAGATGGCAGTTCTGAAAAAAAGCGACCTTCAAACTATTTTCTGTTTTTGAAACTTTGACAAAGATACTACTTGGCCTAATTCTTCTAAACTGAAATCTGGTAACACAATTTTTCTTAAAGATTTATTTATTCGACAGATAGAGAGACAGCCAGCGAGAGAGGGAACACAAGCAGGGGGAGTGGGAGAGGAAGAAGCAGGCTCATAGCGGAGGAGCCTGATGTGGGGCTCGATCCCATATCGCCGGGATCACGCCCTGAGCCGAAGGCAGACGCTTAACCGCTGTGCCACCCAGGTGCCCCTGGTAACACAATTATTATAAAGTACAGTTGTATCAGCTATTTGAAATGCTAAGCTCAATATCCAAATACGATTTTAAAGAATTATCTTATAGTGTGTGCCTAGACCAAAGCGTAGGTACAACTCCTTGCCTTATTTTGAAGGACTGTAGCCATTCTGATCTCCCTGTGAGAGCGGAAAGCATTTATAAGAATGACAGATGTAAAGTCAGGCTTCCTCAGTTCTTCCCAGCACAGTATGATCTAAGCCAGGGGTTTTCAAAGTGTGGTCCCCAGACAGCATCATCAGCGTTTCCTGGAAACTTGTTAGAAATGGAAATTCTCTGACCCCCATCTCAAACTAACTGAATTTGAAACTCTGAGGGATGGAACCCGGCAACTTGTATTTTAACAAGCCCTCCAGGGGATTCTGATGTGCCTCTGATATTAGACAACCGAATTAGTCGTGGTCTGTTGTCTTGACTTGCAAATATATTTAACTCTGAAAAGCTGTTACAAATTTGCAATCTGCATTCCACTTGAGGTTTTGCTGACTAGTTAGATTTCGTCTATAGTTTATTTTGTTTCAGAGTTTTCTTAGTAGATACTAACTGTATCCTTAATTGTTAGTGTTATTTAGTTGTTTTTTCTACCTGCAAGAATCAGTCTCAAATTTTCCTTCTAGAACCTTTATATTATCCATATGTTAGACATTCACTTATGTGTCTAAATAAACAGCGTATGCACACAATGGATCAATCGTTTTTCCTCCCTATTTTCTACTAATTAAAGGCAAGTTCATTTGCCATTTTTTTTCTATGAGAAATAGCTCAGAACTGCACTGCATTGCAAAGGTTACTTTTATGTTACTTCTTGCCATATTCCTAATAGCCCAGCAGTAGGTCTGAAGTGATGTTACCACTTTCTGAAGCTCTGCCAGGCTGCCCACCTCAGCTCCAAGCAGTAAATTCTTTTTATCAGGTTTTGCTTCTTGATTTCAGTCTACCATGTGCTGCATCCTGAAAATCCCACATATTTTCATTGAATTACCAGCTATAACATTGTACAGGCATTGATCTTACTTTTCCCGGAATGATTTGATCATAGTAGCAATTTATGAGTGTGAAATTGAGGACAAATAGCCTCTTGAAGCAGCAAATTAATAGAGTCTTACCTATTCAATTTAGGCATGTTTATTTTTTAAGAGAGCTCAAAATCAAGTATGTATAGATTCACTAGGTTAATGCACTTTACTTCCTGTTGCAGACTTCCACTTCCAAGAATGATTACATACTAGTAAGGGGTGCCATGTGTTTTAAAATAAGATTCTCTATATTTTTTTCATCTTCATATCCTCAATAAAAGAGCATTCAAAAGAGTACTGGACATGGTATCCAAATATCTAATTGTTTCTCCCACGTAACACAACACACACACACACACACACACACACACACACACACACACACACACCCTGGTGGCCACTGCTGTCACCATTCTGCAAATGAGGAAAACAAAGTCTCAGAGAGACTAAGTGATAGCCCAAGGTCACAACTAATACTGGATCTCAAAATGTGGTAATTTTTCTCAAAATTACCTCTTTTTTAAAAGATTTTATTTATTTGACAGAGAGAGAGAGAGAGAGAACAAGCAGGGGGAGCGGCAGGCAGAGGGAGAGGGAGAAGCAGTCTCCCTGCGGAGCAAGGAGCCCGACTCAGGACTCGATCCCAGGACCTGGGATTATGATCTTAGCCAAAAGCAGATGCTTAACTGACTGAGCTACCCAGGGGCCCTCAAAATTACCTCTTAAAGATATGGGATAGTCTTATGCTCTAGATCAGGAATTAGAATTTTGTTTTCCATAAAGGACTAGACAGTAAATATTTTAAGCTTTGCGGTCCATATTACCTCTGCCACAACTGTTTACCTGTACAGTTGTAGTGCGAAAGCAGCCATACACAACATGTAAATTAATGGACATGGCTGTGTACCAATAAAACTTTATTTACAAAAATAGATAGTGGACCAAATATGACATGTAGGCCAGTAGTTTGCCTACTTCTGTTTCAGACGTATTGCTTCTCAATTTTTAATATGTATACTAATCCCCTTCGGGATACTGTTACAATGCATATTCTGATTCGATAGATCTGGATTAAATTCTAAATTCTGGTCCCAGCTCATGCTGGGCACTGCTAGTCTGCAAGACTGTTATTTGATTAGTAAAGCTCGACTTTAGAAAGCCTTTTGTATTTTGGGGCACTGTCTCAATAACTTTCTTTTATACAACATAGTCATGATGGGAGAAGACAACCTGAAACTACCTTGGTCACAACTCCTTCTGGACGTTTAAAATTTTAAACAGATTTAGGAATTATTACGGTATAACCTCACAAGGGCAGTTGTTGGGCATCTTTGTAAATAAACATTTTATAACTCACTTTTCAAAGCCCTACAAAAGTGCTTGTGTTGTGAAGATCACAAGGGTAGACTTACAGAATAAATAAATTGAAACTCTGTTACTGTTGTGGGGATAGATACTTAGGCCCAGGAATAAAAATTCTTTTTTTTTTTTTTTTAGGAATAAAAATTCTGGTGACAATATAAGTCATTCAAAATCTTAGAAGTAAGCCAAGATGGTATGAAATGGAAAATGGATGATTGAAAAAATGGTTGCAGTAAAGTTGTAGATAACATTTCGGTTACCTACTGAAAAACAAACCATCTCTAAATTTAGTTAGGTTGAAACACAACTTTCCCCGCCCCCCCCAGGATTCTGCAGTTTGCACCATTTTGTTGGGGACGGTTTGTCTCTGCTCCTTGTGGCATTTCTTGGAGTTGCCAAGCATCTGGAAGCTTGGCTGGGGCTCTTATGTCTAAGATAATCTCTCAACTTTATCATTCAATAGTCTGATGCAAGCATTACTGCAGCATGGCATCTGGCTTCAAAGACTGAGCAGTCCAATAGGATAAGCCTAAATATTCAAGTGTTCATCCAGCCTTCACTTGCATCACACTTGCTAAAGCTCCTTTAGCCAAAGCAAGTCACAAGACCAAGCCGAGAGGAAAATGATACTACGCAAGAGCAGGTGGCATGGTATATCAGGGGTCGCAAATACAACAGTTTCCACTGCTAATGACATCTAAGATTTACGTGAGGAGTTGAAACAGACTTCTCTCATAAAATAGGAAGAAGGAAAAACCCCCAGTATATCTAAATCAATATTTATATAACACATATTTAAATATATGATTGAATATTTTAAATATGGCAAGTAATAGAGACAATTTCAAATATAAATTAGTATATTCATTTTCCAAATTGAAAACATATTCACAATGGAAAAAATGGGGGATTGATTTACATTCAGGATTTCTTTATAGAGTGAGTTTGTTATCTAAGACAAGCCACTGAGCTTTTGTTACCTCATTTTTAAAACAGGGATTATATTGCATTTGTGATGGTGGTGGGGATTAGGAGAAAGCAGGTATAGGAACTAATTTAGGAATAAGATGAAGATACAGAGAAGCAGGTTTCATAGTAGAGCAAAGCACTGATTTTTTTTACTTTGTGTTTCCACGTCACCATGCCACAATAGTAGATTGTAGGTAAATTCACTGAGTCTGTGTGATTGAAATAATAAATAGGATAGTATTTGTAAATGTTATTTATTACTGCAAAGGGCTATGGAAGAGTAAAGCATAATTATGTAACTTCGGGAAAATGCTTAGAACACCTTTGCTTTAGCCTTGAACATAATCCTACTATGCCCTTTTAGGGCAGGGATGGTCATATTCATCTCCCCCTTAACAAAACATCTGCCAGAGCATGCAGTCAATATTCATTTATTTATTTTCTAGATTGAAAGTAGATGCCATAAAATTTACAAAACTTTAAGTTTGTTTTCCTATTCCTAGAAAGTGCTCATGATTTTTGTGTTCTCATTGAAGCATAATTTAGAATTACACAAAGAAAATTTTGAAAAATATTTCTACATTAGAATTTCCTTTTAAATGCCCCGTCACTTATATTAACTCATTGCTTATAAAGTAAGTTAATTAACCAAATAATGAACATTAGTACTGACCAGAGAATCATGAGGACACTGATATCTGTAAGGATTTTTTTAAAAGATTTATCTGCAAGGTTCTCATGCATTTCTTAATCAAATAAGGTGGAGGGATGCTGTCAAATAAACTTGTTAGGAATCATCCCATTAACTTACACTTAACTCAATTATACCCACATTATTGCTGAATACTGAAATGACCTCTGTTACTGTTGGTAATAAAAGAGGATAAGTTTTCAATTTGAAATATAATGGAGTTGATTTTTCAAGAATAGGTAAATACGGAGGGGGAATGAACCATGGGGAATGAACCACGAGAGACTATGGACTCTGGGGAAACAAACTGAGGGTTTTAGAGGGGAGGGGGTAAGGGGATGGGCTAGGCCAGTGATGGGTATTAAGGAGGGCACATATTGCATGGAGCACTGGGTGTTATACTCAAACAATGAATCATGGGACACTACATCAAAAACTAAGGATGTGCTGTATGGTCACTAACATATCATAATAAATTTTACAAAAGAATAGGTAAATACGAAACTTATTTATGTATTAAATTTTGTGAAGTGATAATGCACACACGAATAACACACATTCCATATCAAATACCTCACATTTAGGAGTAAAGAATTCTTTTATCTTGTTTTCAGCTTGCTTTCCAGCACTTCTTATATTCCCCAAACATATTCATTACTCACCTATCAACTTACCACTTATTTAAATCTCTCATACAACGTTTATTGTTATTTTGCCCCTTCTATTCAACATTTCTTACTGATCCTTAAAACTTGCATATGAATTCCATGTGTATTTTTTTTTTAAGATTTTATTTATTCATTTGACAGAGAGAGAGACAGCCAGCAAGAGAGGGAAAACAAGCAGGAGGAGTGGGAGAGAAAGAAGCAGGCTCCCAGCAGAAGAGCCTGACATGGGGCTCGATCCCAGAACTCCAGGATCACGCCCTGAGCCGAAGGCAGACACTTAACGACTGAGCCACCCAGGCGCCCCCCATGTGTAATTTTAACTAGTCACCACTACTTTAAAAAGGGGAAAAATTATTACAACAGTGAAAACAGTTAAAAACAACAGCTTAGTAATATCCTAATTGTACTATGTCTTTTCTATTTTTATTTTTAAGTAAATTTATTCATTTACTTTTAGGAAAAGCAAATTGAATACAAAAGAAAATCTGTTTTACATCAAAGAAATGATTCTTCTAAGAGTTATCATACCCTAAAAGGAGTCCTCTAAACTTAATATATTGTTGAAAATAGTAAGAGGCTAAAATCATTACTTATTTTTTAATCATGCTTCAGTTAAGATATTGATCTTAACTCCCTGCTTTGAAAGATGAGACAACTAGCGCTCACTTTTTTCCACACGTTCTGTGATTATGTTAATATCATCTGACCAAGATTTGTAAATTTTACATTCCATTCTATAACCCTAACAACTGTTTGGTATTAGTTCTATTATAAAGGGATTTAATCATTTTTATGTATTTTATTCATTTCTTTCAGGGATTTTCATTTTAAGTTTTTCAATTGTCTAGATTTCAATGATGTCGCGAAATGCAAATTAATTTTCCCCTAAACACAAAACCAAACACAAAGCTTTATGAGTATTCTCCCTCAGTTCTTTTATAATTAAAACGGTTGCTTGATACTACAACAGTCCCATGTCCGGCAATACATTCTTCAGTGAAATTTTCCTTCAGAAATATCTGGCCATTGGTCTGGATTTTTCTTCTTCAAAGTGATTTAATTTTTCTATCTGGATGACTAAAGAATATTTTTTCATGCTTCCACTTCAATAATTGAACCATGATATGTCTCAGTGTCTCTTGGAATATTATTTTTTTTACTTTGAATCATAGTTATGCACATTCTATATCTAATAGTTTTTTTCTAATGGCTTTAATGCCTTTGTAGTTTGATGTGCACTGACCATGATTGTATCCGCCATCTTTCCAGGTTAGTAATTCCATTTCCCATCACTTTTATTCTGTTCCCTTAAGATTATTTATTCTTATTTGTTCTGAATGGTATTTGTTTTGTCCTCAACACATTATTTCTTATGATCTGTAATCCTCATTTTAACCTCATATTAATCATCTCGTCTTTGAGCTCTAGTCTTATTGAGTACATACGTTGTATTATAGTGCAAAGGACATGGGGGGAATTCTCTTCTCTTCCTTGGGTTATGCTTCATTCTAGGCTGAGTAATTTATGTTTTGCCTTACCTGCCCCACCTTCCTGCCTTTCTCCCTTTCTTTTCTGTCCTTTCTTTTTTCAGTAGTTACCATGCTGTTTCTTCTCATCTTGTTGGTGCTTTCGGACCCTCTAGATCTGTTTTTTCAGGTATGCCCTAGGTGACTGTTTAAGTCCATTCTCACCACACCAGAGACGTGTTGTGTCACTCTGAGCTGCGCTTTGAAGACAGACGATATACTGCCTTTCCACTCCACGTGACCCCTCACCACCTCCTTCTCTCATAACTTGAGATCACAGAAGAGGAGGAAAAGTTCAGCTTAGACAGTGACTTGTCTTTGTAAAAATTTCTTAGACTCAGTTCACTGCTTTGTTAGGGTTCACTGTTCTAGTTGGAGAGTAGTATACACCACTGACGTGGAGCAATCAGCCTGTCAAAGATGAACAAGGCCAGACATTTGTTAAAGCACCAAAAACCCATTTAGTAACTACTGACAGTAAGGCAGAGAGCTGGGCTCAGTTCTAATTTTCACAGAGGTTATTGGGTGTTTTAAAGGGAAAGGGAGGGAGGAGAAGGGGAGCAAATGGGATTGGAGTGTGACGGGTCACTCAAGTAGAATCAGGGAAATAAAAAATTACAAAGGGTTGGTCAGTGTCAACGTGATTAGGCCAGCTGTGTCTGCAAGCTGACGATTGTCAAAGTTAGGATTCTATCCACTCCCAGAGACTGGGAGGCAGAGGCCCTATCCTCGCTGATGGTTACATTTCAAAGAAATGGCTTTCAGATCCTAGAGAAAAACACTTCTGAGTTATAGGAGACACATACACCTTATAAAAAAAAAAAAGAGGAAGCATTGTGGTCCAAGATATCAGTGCAGGAAGACCCTGGGTTCACCTCCTCCCTGGAATACAACAAATCACACCTCTTTATAGAGCGCTTCCTCTTGGAGAAGAACTGGGGGTGACTGAATAGCTTCTGCACAACAAAAGAGAGAAGAACAAAAGAGAACAGAAAGAGAGACAGAGACATGGTAACGAAGGGAAACTTCACCCCAAGCTGTGAACTGCCCTGGGGAGGGATAGTACTGAGGGCCTGGGGGCAGATTCCTCCGTCCTTGGGCATAAAACAGAGTCGTGATTTAAATGAGCAGCTACTATACAAAAGAACCAGCCCTAGAACTCCAGCAATGGTGGAGGATGTGCCAGGGAAATCTCTCTGGGTCAGAGGGACTGGAGAGTGACATGGTGTATGCTCCCCCTTCACCTCAAAAATTCAGACAAGAGCAAGATCCAGATGTCACAGCCAGCTTGCTCCTTCAGTGAGCCCCAAGGGCTCTAGTCCACACCAGCCTCAGACACAATGGGGCATAGAAAAAAAAAGGCTTGGCTTAAAAAGGCCAACCAGCATATGAAAGAACCAGCTCTAGAACTCCACCAAACTACAGTGCAGGGCAGAGAGCTGACAGAACATTCTCCAGTGGGAGGGGCTAGTGGATACCATCTGCCTCCTTCTACACCTTAATAACATGAATGGGAGCAGAACCCACATGCCCTAACCCTCTTGCTGCCTCGGCTAGACCCAGGTCCCCTAGAACCAAGTCCCCTAGCCCACATCAACCCCACATGCCCTAGGGCACAGAAAAACAGGCTCAGTTTAAAAGAACAACAAGCATATAAAAGAGCCACCCTGGAACTCTGCCAAACAAGGAGGGAGCTGGTAGAACTCCCCCCATGTGGGAGGAGCTGATGGACAAGGTCAACACTCCTCCCTTCACCTTGAAGGCCCAGACAAATGGTCTGAACACCCCTGACAGGCCTGACACTTCAGTGAGCCCAAGGCGCCTAGCCCACACCAGCCCCAGGCACCCCACCGAGGCAGCCACAGGGCAGTGAGTATGGGGACAACACTGGGAAGTGCTCGCTACACCTCTAGCTTTCTTGCCAAGGCCACACAGAAGCACAGCCCACCAGAACACTCAGGCCCACACCACTTTGGCTTCGGATGGCCTGCTAGAGCGACCCAGGTGCAGAGCACCCCAGGACCTCCCAGCCGATGTCTGCTTCCGATCCAGCCACCCCGCAAGGGTGCCGCCTGCACAGAGTACCCCAGGAATCTCTGGCTCATGCCTGCCTTTGTTCAAGCCACTCGGCCAGGACACCCCCTGTGCAAAAGTCCCCGAACAGCCCCGCCCATGCTAGCTTCAGTGCCAGTTGTCCAGCCAGGGCACCGAGCCCTCAGGACACCACAGCTGGTACCTTATTTCAGCTGTAGCTGAACGTCTGCCAGGGCACACGTTGCATGAAGAATCCAAGGCCCACACTGGACTGACACCACTTTAGCTTTAGTTGTCCTGCCAGAGTGCCCCCTGTGCTGAGCACCGCAGGACCCCCTAGCCTGTAACCCACCTTGGCTCCATCTGCCCCTCCAGGGCACCCTCGGCCAAGAGAGCCCAGGACCCCCCAGACTGCAACCACTTCAGCTTCAGCTGTCCTACCAGGGTGCCGTCCGCACATAGAACCCCAACCGGCACCCAATTCAGTTTCAGCTGTCTTGCCAGGGTGCCTGCTGCACGAAAAGCCCTGACCTCCTGGCCCATCCCTCACCTCAGCTCCAGACACAATGCTAGGCACTCTCTGTGCAGAAAGCCCCAGTATAGCCCAGAAACATCCTCTTGAGCTTCAGCTGTGCTGCTGAGGTACACTCTGCATGTAGGGCCCAGGGACCAAACAGACCTGCCCCCACTTCAGATTTAGCTGTCTTGCCAGAACACATGCTGCACGGAGAGCCCTGGGGCCCCCAGCTCACACCAGCCACAGCCACAACCAGCCAGCAAAAATTATCAAGCACACACCGTGTACACAGGGGATGACCATACACAAAACCATTACTTCAAATTTGGCAGAAATAGCTGTTCTGCTGAATGCATAGAAACAAACACAGAAAGTCATGCAAAACTGGGGAAACAGAAGAATATGCTCCAAGAGAAAGAACAAAAAATAGAACAGAAAGAAAAGTTTGTCAAATTCATTCTATGAGGCCAGCATTATCCTGGTACCAAAACCAGATAAACACACTACCGAAAAATAAAACTACAGGCTAGTATCTCTGATGAATATAGATGCAAAAATCCCCAACAAAATATTAGCAAACCAAATGTAACAATACATTAAAAAATCATTCACTATGATCAAGTGGGATTTATTCCTGGGATACAAGGACAGGTCAGTATTTACCAATCAATCAATGTGAGACATCACATTAATAACAGAAAAGGTAAAAACTATATTATCTTAATAGAGGTAGAAAAAGCATTTGACAAAGTACAACATCTTTTCATGATAAAAACTCTCAACAAAGTAGGTTTAGAGGGAACATACCTCAACATAATAAAGTCCATATATGAAAAACCCACAGGTAACATCACACTTAATGGTGAAACACCAAGAACTTTTCCTCTAAGATCATTAATGAGGATGTCCACTCACACCACTTTTATTAAACACAGAACTGGAAGCACTAGCCCCAGCAATCAGACAAGACAAAGAAATAAGAGACGTCCATATTGGAAAGGAAGAAGTAAAATTTTGACTATTCACAGATAACACAATGCGATGTATAGAAAACCTTGAAGACTCCACCCAAAAACTGCTAGAAGTGATAAATGAATTCAGTAAAGCTTCAGGATACAAAACTACCATACAGAAATCTGTTCCATTTCTTGGGGCGCCTGGGTGGCACAGTGGTTAAGCGTCTGCCTTCGGCTCAGGGCGTGATCCCGGCGTTATGGGATCGAGCCCCACGTCAGGCTCTTCCACTATGAGCCTGCTTCTTCCTCTCCCACTCCCCCTGCTTGTGTTCCCTCTCTCGCTGGCTGTTTCTATCTCTGTCGAATAAATAATAAATAAAATCTTTAAAAAAAAAAGAAATCTGTTCCATTTCTATACAAAATAATGAAATAGCAGCAAGAGAGATTAAGAAAACAATCCCATATACCCTCAAACAAATAAAATATTTAAAAATAAACTTAACCAAGGAGGTGAAAGAGCAGTACTCTGAAAGCTAAAACACATTGCTGAAAGATACTGAAGATGACACAAACAAATGGGAAGATATTCCATGCTCATGGATTGGAAGAACAAATATTATTAAAATGTCTATACTATACAAAGCAATACACAAATTTCATGTCATCCCTATCAAAATACAAACATTTTTCACAGAACTGCAACAAATAATCCTAAAATTTGTATGGAACTAAAAAGAACTAGAAGAGCTAAAACAATCTTGAAAAACAAGAGCAAAAATGGAATAGAATAGAAAACCCAGAAATGAACCCACAATTGTATGGTCAATTAGTTTCTGACAAATAAAGAAAGAATATACAATGGGGAAAAGACAGTCTCTTTAACAAATGGCAATGGAAAACTGGACACTTTCTTGCACCAGATAAAAAATTAATTCAAAATGGATGAAAGACCTGTGAAAAATGCTGGTGGCATCTTGATAGGGATTGCATTAAGTGTGTAGATTGTTTTGAGTAGTATAGACATTTTAAGTGTTTGCTCTTCCAATCCATGAGCATAGAATGCTTTTCCATTTCTTTGTGTGCTCTTTGATTTCTTTCATAAGTATTCTGTACTTTCTGGAGTACAGATCTTTTATCTCTTTGGTTAGGTTTATTCCTCAGTATCTTACGGCTTTTGGTACAGTTGTAAATGGGATTGATTCCTTGATTTCTCTTTCTGCTGTTTCATTACTGATGTACAGAAATGCAACAAGGACACCTGGGTGGCTCAGTCAGTTAAGTGTCTGACTCTTGATTTTTGGATCAGGTCATGAGCCAAAAAAAAATGTTTCAAAAAATACAACAGATTTATGTACATTGATTTTGTATCCTGTAGCTTTACTGTATTTGTTGATCAGTTCTAGCACTTCTTGGTGGTCTTTCAGATTTCCTACATAGCATATCATGTTGCCTGCGAATAAAGTTTGACTTCTTCCTTGCTGATTTGGATGGCTTTTATTTCTTTTTTGTTGTCTGATAGCAGAGGCCAGGACTTCTAGTACTATGTTAAATAACAGTGGTAAGAGTGGACATCCCTGACTTGCTCCTGACTGTAGAGGAAAAGCTCTCAGTTTTTCCCCATTTGAGTATGATATTAGCTGCAGGTTTTTTCATATACGGCCTGTATGGTGTACAGAGCTAGAACAAACAATCCTAAAATTGGTATGGAGCCAAAGCTACACACACACACACACACACACACACACACACACAGAGTGGAATATTACTCAGCCATAAAAAAGAATGAAATCTTGCCATTTGCAACAATGTGGATGGAGCTGGAGAATATATGCTAAGCGAAAGCAGTCAGGCAAAGAAAGACAAATACTATATGATCTCATTCATATGTGGAATTTAAGAAACAAAATAAATGAACATTTGTTGAGGGGGAAGAGAGGGAAACCACAAAACAGACTCTTAACTATAGAGAACAAACTGAGGGTGGCTGGAGGGGCAGTAGGCTGGGGATTGGGTTAAATGGGAGATGGGTATTAAGTAGGGCTCTTGTGATGAGCACTGTGCATTGTATGTAAGAATCATTAACTTCTACTCCTGAAACTAATACTACATTGTATGTCAACTAACTGGAATTTAAATAAAAACTTGAAAAGGAAAAAAAAAAAAACCAAAATGGATGAAAGATCTAAATGTGAGGCCTGAAACCATAAAAATTCTCAAAAAAGAACAGAAGCAGTTACTTCTTTGACATCAGCCATAGTAAATTCTTCCTAGATAAGTCTCAAGGCAAGGGAAACAAAAGCAAAAATAAACTATGGGGACTACATCAAAATGAAAAGTTTCTGCATGGTGAAAGAAATAATCAATAAAACTAAAACACAACCTACTAAGAGAAGATACTTGCACATGACATATCAAATAAACAGTAGCATCCACAATATATAAAGAACATAAATGACACAACATCAAAAAACCAAATATTTCAATTTAAAAACGGGCCAAAGACAGGAGCAAACTTTTCTACAAAGAAGATATACAGATGGTCAACAGACACAGAAAAAGATGCTCCACATCATGAATCAGAAGGGAAATGCCAATCAAACCACGATGAGCTGTCATTTCACACCTGTCAGGATGGCTAAAAGGAAAAACACAAACAAGTGTTGGTGAAGATGTGGAGAAAAAGGTACACTTGTGCAATGTTAGTGGGGACGCAAACTGGTGCAGCCACTGTGGAAAACAGTATGGAGCTTCCTCAAAAAATTAAAAATAGAAATACCAGAGGATCCAGTAATTCCATTCCTGGGTATTTACCCAAAGAAAACAATATATACACATATGCATATATGGAATACTACTCAGCCATAAAAAGGAAGAGATCATGCCATTTGCAACAACATGGACCTAGAGCGTATACCACCAAGTGAAATAAGTCAGAAAAAGGCAAATACTATATGGTTTCGCTCATGAGTGAATAAGAAATAAAACAAAGTTAAAAGGAGACACAAAAAACCAGACTTTTAAATTCAGATAACAAACTGGTGGTTGCCAGAAGGGAGGGAGGTGGGGGGATGGGTGAAATAAAGGGGATTAAGGGTATACTTATCTTGATAAACACTGAGAAACCTATTGAATTGTGGAATGATTTGTACACCTGAAACTAATATAACACTATATTAAGTATACTTGAATAAAGAGAAAAAAAAATACATCCTTACATGTTCTGGAAGAAAAAAAAAAGAATCATTTTAGAAATTGGCAAGCTGGTGCTATAATTAATTTGAAAATGTGAGTCACCCTCGGTAGCCACAGCAATATTAAAAAAGAAGAACAAAGTTGGACTCAAGCTTCTCTTTCCTCCATTTCACAACTACGAAGTTGCCGTGATCAAGACTGTGTGGTATTGGCATAAAAGTGTAGTTATGTCGACCTCTGGAATATAACTGAAAGTCCAGAAGTAAACCCTTACATTTATGGCCAACTGAATTTCAATGAGTGTATCAAGTCAATTCACTGGGGAAAGAGTAATAATTCGAACAAGTGGGGCTGATGGAATTGAATACCCACATGCATAAAATGAACTGAGACTCTTACTTCACACCATGCATAAAAATTCATTCAAGGTGAAACATAGATCTAAATTTCAGAGCTAAATTATTAAACTTTTAGAAGAAAACATAAGAGAAAAATGTTGTGACTTTCAGTTAGGCTAAGTTCTTAGTTATGATACCAAAATCATGATCCATACAAGAAAAAATTTCATAAATTGGACTTAATAATACTCTAAATTTTACGCTTCAAAAAAGTCCACTGAGAAAATGAAAAGACAAGTTACAGGCTGGGAAAAACATTTTCAGATTCTGGATATTATAAAGGACTTAAATCCAGATATCTAGTCTTGCAACTCAGTAATTAGACCAATAACCCACTTTAAAATGAGCAAAAAAAAATTGTATTATATAGACATTTCACCAGAGATATAGGAGTAGCTAATAGACAAATGTAAAGATGCTTATCATCATTACTTATTAGAGAAATAAAAAATTAAAACCACAATGAAATACCACTTCACACCTTCTAGAATGCCAAAGGGCCAAAGACATATTCATTGCCAGGGTTTATGAAAATTGGAACCCTTGAGCATTGATGGTTTCTACTTTTTGGGAAGCAATGGAGTTTCTTTAAAAAAAATTACACATGAACATACTATACACCCCAGCAATTGCACTCCTAAGAATCTACCCAAGAAGAATGAAAACGTATGTCTATAAGAAGACATGTAAATAGGTGTTCATAGCAGCATTATTCACAATAGCAAAATCTGGAAATAACCCAACTATGCATCAACTCTTGAGAGGAAAAAGAAAATGTAGCGTATTCATGTAATGAAATATTACACAGCAATCAAAAGTAAACTACTGCCACATGCTACAACATCACAGTAAGTGAACGAAGACAGATGCAAAAGACTACATATAGTATGATTCCATTTGAAGAAAATGCTTAGAAAAGAAAATTTATAGAGACAGACAAGAGATTAATGGTAACCTAGGACTGGGCTTGGGGGTAAAAATTAAGCGCAAGTGGGAATGAGGGAAACTTTTGCAGTGGTGGAAATTTCTGTTTGTTCAATGGTTTCTATTTGTTGGATGGTTATACATCACTGTTAATTTACTAAAATCATTGAATCATATCAGTTGAGTGGGTGAATTTTGTAGTATGTAAACACACCTCCTTTAAGCTATTAAAATATAGTGGAAAACATTTTTGGAAGCAGTATTTTAAGTGGCCATGGATTTTTCTCTTGCCCTAAGTTCATTAGTTTGCATAGTTTTAACAAAGGCCAAAGCACTTGAGGATTTCCTAAGAGTAGTTTGAAGGTTTTAGTTAGTTCATATTTGTATAGAATTTATATTCCTGAATAGCAAGTCCTATTAAACAATGATAATCATAGCCCGTATTATAACCTCAGTCACTTTGGGATATAAAATCTTTTATCCATTTAATGTTCTTTCTGTAAGCCCTTGTCTGGACAGTTCTCACAACTTTTGTGAGAATTGGAGCTAATGAACAGAGTTACATCTCATTCTTCCTCCTTTAAGAGATAATATCTTCTCTGAGGAAGAGCAAATTGCATTACAAATGTCCTCATTAATTCTTACAACAGGCTTGTTCAGAGAAAAATAAAGTATGTCCTTAAAAACAGACACATAGTCATTTCAAAATGTTGCCTGCTTCTTCGATTTCAGGAGTTAGTACCGATATCAACATAGAAATGACAAGGTGTTAGTCAACAATTTTAACTTGGCAAGTGTTATATTTGTACATCTTTTTAAATGACATATTTACTATTCATAAAATATGTAAAATTAACCAAGAAGTGGAGAAAGACTCCAAATATGCAGGTAAAAAGTACTCTACTTCAAGAAAAACTGTAATTAGAAATGCATAATGCTTGGGGCGCCTGGGTGGCTCGATCGGTTAAGCGGCCAACTCTTGATTTTGGTGCAGATCATGATCTCAGGGTCGTGAGATCGAGCCCCACTTCAGGCTCCACACTCAGCATGGAGTCTGCTTCAGATTCTCCCTCTCCCTTTGCCCTCCCCCCTGCTCAGTCACTCTCTCTCTCTCTAAAATAAATAAATCTTTTATTAAAAAAGAAATGCATTATGCTTAGTATGAGTGACCAGTCTTTCTTGAAGAAAAACAAATAAGTCGCCTACTTTTTCTTCTCTTCAAATTTTTTTCATTCACTATGACTTTTTCTAGATTTATAAAAAGATGATCTTAAAATACCAATTTCAGAAGGGAAAAATGAATATGTTGAACAGAGAAAGCCAGACTGAATAGAATCCTCTATCACATTCTTGGCTATCTGGATACTCTCCTACAAACACAGATTTTCCTGTCATTTTATAAAAGTTTTATATGGTTAAAATTAGATTTTGGCTTTAAGCTTTAAATCATCATTAAGGATAGATCCTCACTACATATCATTTTTAGTTTTTAGAGTTTTACTTTTAATTGGACTTATGGGGTAAGGAAATACTACTCTAATTTAAATGTACAATCATGTCAATATTTTTTGACTCACACAAGATTTGTTACAGATAAAGAGACAGATGGTAAGTACAAAAGATGTAGTCATGCAGTCATGCAACAAACATTCATTTAGGGCCTACGGTGTATTAGATAAAAAAGGGTAAAGGAGAAAGGGATTTTTAAAAATTATTTTTTGGATATAGTTGACAAACAATGTTACATTAGTTTCAAGAGTACAACATAGTGATTTGATAAGTTCATACATAATGCTGTCCTCACAAGTGTGGCTACCATCTGTCACCATGCGATGCTGTCACAATATCATCGACTATATTCCGTATGCTGTACCTTTTATTCCAGTGATTTATTCATTCCGGAACTGGAAGCCTGTGTCTCCCACTTCCCTTATCCCTTTTGTCTATCCCTCCACCCTCTTCCCCTCTGGCAACCATCAGTTTGTTCTTTGTACTGTAGGTCTATTTTTGATTTTTGTTTATTGATTTGTTTTTTAGATTCCACATGTGAGTAAAATCATGTGGTATCTGTCTTTCTCTGAGTGACTTATTTCACTTAGCACAATAATCTCTATGTTTACCCATATTGTCACAAATGGCAAGAGCTCATTCTTTTATATGGCTGCATAATACTCCACTCTGCATGTATACCATGTTTTCTTTATCCATTCATCTATCAGTGGACACATAAGTTGCTTCCATAGCTTGGCTATTGTAAATAATGTTACAGTAGACAAACGGGAGCCTCTATCTTTTTGAATTAATGTTTTCGTTTTCTTTGGGTAGATACCCAGTAGAGGAATTACTGCATCCTATGGTATTTCTATTTTAATGTTAAGGTGTTTTTTTTTTTAATTTAATTAATCTCTACACCCAATATGGGGCTTGAACTCACAACCCAAAGACAAAGGGTCACACACTCTACCTACTGAGCCAGCCAGGGGCCCCACTACTTAAAATTTGGAGGGAGACTTTTGTACTGTTTTCCACAATGGTTGTACCAATTTATATTACATTCCTTTTTAATGAGAAAGGGATTTCATTGGTGGGAAAATGTCACTATTTTAAATATTGTGGAAGAAATGATCTTTCTAAAGTAGTAATGTTTGAGCATAGGAATTGGAGGGCATTTATGTAGTTATTTAGAGCAAGAGCATTCCAGCACTGGGAACAGCAAGTGCAAAGTCTCTGATGGGGAGGAGGGTAGATGAATGTAAATCATACATTTTTTCCCCAAGACATGAGGGGAAAAAACTTCTTTGGTTATATACATTTGCTTTTACATGAATCCCATAATCCTGGGAAGACAGCAATGTTTATAAAGAGTCCCCCAGTCTTTTGTATGATGGAAAATGGCTTACTGCAAAGAAACATTCCTCCCCCTATGTCTTAGATAAAAACTCACACATGTCCTGCCCTGTTTACATATGACACAGAGCCCCTAGAATTCTCATTCTTTACCTCAGAAATCATTCATTGAACTCTTGTTTCCCATGACCATTTGGAACTTTTGAGTTCCTGTCTCAAGAAACTCAGGGCTGTCAAAAGAATTTACTGGTCATTCTAGCCAACACCTAAGGATAGGCCATTGACCTACTTCTCTTAAAATATTTACTAAAAATGGCTTGTAATTGCAAATCCTTCCTTTATCACCTTTTTTTTTAATTTTTAAGGAATAGTTGACAACAATCTTACCTTCATTTCAGGTGTAAAATACAGTGATTCAACTTCTCTACATGTTATACTGTGTTCATTGGAAGTGTAGCTACCTCTGCCTATTTTGTATCAGATGTTTTATCAAGTTATATAAGTAATTTATATATTTTGGATATTAACTCCTTATCAGACATATCATTTGCAAATATCTCCTCCCATTAAGTAGGCTGTCTTTTTGTTTTATTGATGGTTTCCTTCCTTATACAAAAGCTTTTTATTTTGATATAGTCCCAATAGTTTATTTTTGTTTTTGTTTCTCTTGCCTTAAGAAACATACCAAGAAAAATGTTGCTACAGCCAATGACAGAAATTAGTGCCTATGTTCTCTTCAGGGATTTCAATGACTTCAGGTCTCACATTTAGGTCTTCAATCTATTTGGAGTTTATTTTTGTGTATGGTGTGAGAAAGTGTTCCTGTTTCATTCTTTTGTATGTTTACCCATATTGTCAGGGTACTGTCCAGTTTTCCCAGTACCATTTAACAGTCTATCTTTTTCCCATTATGTATTCTTGCCTCCTTTGTCATAGATTAATCATATTAGTGTGGTTTATTTCTGGATTTTCTATCTGTTCCATTGACCTATATGTCTATTTTGGTGCCAGTACCATACTGGTTTGATCACTACAGCTTTGTAGTATATCTTGAAATCTGGAATTGTGATACTTCCAGAGATTCATTCTTCCTGGAGATTGCTTTGTCTGTTTGAGGTTGTTCCATACAAATTTTTGTGTTTTTTTTTTTTTAATTTTGTAAAAATTGCCATTGGTATTTTGATAGGTGTTGCATTGAATCTGTAGATTGCTCTGGGTACTATGAACATTTTAACAATACTACTTAAAATCCATGAGCATGGAATATCTCTCCATTTGTATGTCTTTATTTTTTTTGGTCAATATTTTACAGTTTTCAGAGAATAGGTATTTAACCCCCTTGGTTAAATTTATTCCTAGGTATTTTATTATTTTTGGTGCAATTGTAGATGGAATTGGTTTCTTAATCTTTCTTTTACTTCATTACTAGCATATAGAAATGCTACCAATTTCTGGGTATAAATTTTGTATCCTGCACCTTTACTGAATTCATTTATTAGTTGTAATAGTTTTTTGGTGGAGTACTTACAGTTTTCTATGTATAGTATCATGTCATCTGCATACAGTGACAGTTTAACTTCTTTTTTACAATATGGATATCTCTTATTTCTTTTTTGTTTGTCTGATTGCTGTGGCTAGGACTTCCAGTACTGTGTTGAAACAAAGTGGTGAGAGTGGACATCCCTGTCTTGTTCCTGATCATAGTTATAGGGCAAAAAGCTCTGAGTTTTCCATGGTTGAATATGATGTTAGCTGGGAGTTTTTCATTTATTGCCTTTTATTATGTTGAGTTATGGTCCCTCTAAATCTGCCTTGTTGAGAGTTTTATCATAAACAGATGTTGAATTTTGTCAAATGCTTTTTCTGCATCTACTAAGAGGATAATACTAATTTTATTGTTTTGTTGATGCAGTGTATTTCATTCATTGATTTGTGAATATTGAACTATCCTTGCACACCCAGAATAAATCCTGCTTGACTGTGGTGAATGATCCTCTTCATGTATTGTTAAAAGTGGTTTGCTAATATTTTTGTTGAGTATCTTTGTATCTATGTTCATCAGGGATATTGGCCTGTGGGGTGTGTGTGTGTGTGTGTGTGTGTGTGTGTGTGTGGTTGTCCGGTTTTAGTATAGGGTAATGCTGGCCTCATAAAATGTACATGGAAGCTTTCCTTCCTCTTCTATTTTTTAAAATACTTTGAGGAGAATAAGCATTAATTCTTCTTAAAATGTTTGATAGAATTCATTTGTGAATCCATTTGGTCATGGACTTTAAAAAAAGTTTTGATACCTTTTTGATTATTGATTTGGTTTCATTATTAGTAATTGGTTTGCTCAAATTTTCTGATTTATCCTGATTCAGTTTTTGAAGATTGTAGTTTTCTAGGAATTTATCTATTTCTTCTAAATTGTATATTTTGTTGGCATATCATTTTTCATAGCACTGTCTTAAAATCCTTTGTATTTCTGTGGTGTCTCTTGTTACTTGTCTTTTGTTTCTGATTTTAATATTTCAATCCTTTCTCTTTTTTTCTTGATGAGTCTGGCTAAAGGTTTATCAATTTTGTTTTATCTCTTCCAAAAACTAACTCTTGGGTTCATTTTTCCTATTGTTTTTTCAGTCTCTGTGTCACTTATTTCTCTTCTGTTCTTTATTATTTCCTTCCTTCTACTCACCTTGGACTTTGTTCCTCTTTTTCTAGTTCCGTTAAGTGTAAGGTTAGATTGAGTTTTTTGTTTCTTGAGGTTTCTACATATTTCCCTCTTAAAACTGGTTTTACTGAATCCCCCAAATTTTGGACTGTTGTGTTTTCAATAACTTTGTCTCCATGCATTTTTTTCATTTCCTCCTTGATTTCTTTGTTGACCTGTTCGTCCTTCAGTGGCATGTTATTTAGTCTCTATGTATTTGTGTTCTTTCCAGATTTCTCTCAGGATTAATTTCTAGTACCATACCATTGTGGTCATAAAAGATGATATAACTTCATTCTTTACTGAATTTATTGAGACTCGTTTTGTGGCCTAACATGGAATCCAATCTGGAGAATGTGCCATGTCCAGTTGAAAGGAATGTGTAATCCACTGTTTGTTGATGGAATGTTCTGAGTTTATCTGTTAGGTTCATCAGGTCTAATGTGTCATTCAAGAGCCACTGTTTCCTTGCTGATTTCCTGTTTTAATGATCTATGCATTGATGTAAGTGCTGTGCTAAGTTCCCCCACTATTATTCTATTACTGTTAATTTCTCCCTCTGTATTTGTTAATTGTGTTTAGGTGCTCCCATGTTTGGTGCATATAAATTTACAATTGTTATATCATCTTGTTGGACTGATCCTCTTATTATTATGTAATGCCCTTGTTTGTCTCTTGTTATAGGTTTTGCTTAACTGTCTTTTTTGACTCAGTATTGCTACCCTGGGTTTTTCTTCTTCTTTGTTTTTGCTACGCTTTGCATGGTAAATATTTTACTATTCCTTCACTTTCATTTTGTATGTGTCTTTGGATGGGAGATGAGTCTCTTGTAGGCATTATATAGATGGCTCTTTTTTTTTAATGATTTCACTACTTAACGTCTTTTGAAAGGATCATCTAGATTATTCACATTTAAAGTAAATATTGATAGATATGTACTTATTGTCATTTCATTAATTGTTTTCCAGGTTTTTTGTAGTTCTGTTACTTCTCTTATTCTCTTTCTTTCTGATAAGTTTCTGTAGTGTTATGCTTGAGTTCCTTTCTCTATAGTTTTTGTGTATCTATTATACATTTCAGGTTTGTGGATTAACAAGACTTTCATATATAACACCCTAAGTATATAGCAGTCCCTAAGAAGTTGATGGTCACTTAAATTCCAACATATTTTTTAAAAACGTCTTTTTTATTCCTTTCTCCATGTTTTATGTATATACTATCATCTTCCACATCTTTTTATTCATAATGTTTTGATGTCTAATTATGGCCATTTTTTTTCACTTAAATGTTATGTCTCTATAACATTTCTTTTAAGAACTGGTTTAGTGGTGATAAATTCTTTAACTTGTGTTTATCTGGGAAACTCTGTATGTTTCCTTCAATTCTGAAAACTAATCTTTTTTTTTCTTTCCTGATTCTTTTTTTAAATTTTTTTCAAGTTCTTATTTAAATTTCAGTTAGATAACATACGGTATAGTATTAGTTTCAGGTGTACAATACAACGATTCAACGCTTCCCTAAATGATCTGGTGCACATCACAAAAGTGTACTCCTTAATTCCCGTCACCTATTTAACCCATCCCCGAACCCACCTCCCTTCTTGCAATCATCACTTTGTTCTCTCTAGTTAAGAGTCTGTTTCGTGGTTTGCCTCTCTTGTTTTTTTCTCTTTTCTCATTTGTTTTGTATCTTAAATTACACGTGAGTGAAATCATATGGTATTTCTCTTTCCCTGACTGACATATTTCACAATACTCTCTAGCTCCATCCATGTTGCAAATGGCAAGAATTCATTCTTTTTCTATGGATGAGCATTATGCCATTGTATATGTACCACTTCTTCTATTCATCAGTCTTTATTCGTCAGTAAATGAACACTTGGATTGTTTCCATAATTTGGCAATTATAGATAATGCTGCTATAAATATCCAAGTGCATGTATCCCTTTGAATTTGTATTTTTCTATTCTTTGGATAAATACCCAGTAGTGCTATTGCTGGATTGCAGAGTAGTTTTATTTTAAATTTTTGAAGAAACTCCATACTGTTTTTAACCATGACTGTACCAGTCTGCATTCTCACCAATAATGCAAGAGGGTTCTCTTTATCCTCATCCTCACCAACACCTGTTATTTCTTGTGTTGTTGATGTTAGCCATTTCGACAGGTGTGAGGTGGTATCTCACTATAGTTTTTCCATTCCTTGATGACCACTGATGTTGAGCACCTTTGATGTGTCTGTTGTGCATCTGTATGTCTTCTGTAGAAAAATGTCTATTCATGTCTTCTGCTCATTTTTAAATTGTATTGTTTTTTGGGGTGCTGACTAGTACAAGTTCTTTATGTATTTTGGATACTAACCCTTTATTAGACATGTAATTTGCAAATATCTTCTCCTATTCTGCAGTTTGCTTTTTTGTTTTGTTGATTTTTTCCCTTCACTGTGCAGAAACTTTTTATTTGATGTAGTCCTAATAGTTTATTTTTGCTTTTGTTTCTCTTGCCTGAAGAGACCTATCAGGAAAAAGGTTGTCATGGCTGATGTCAGAGAAATTAATGTCTGTGCTTACTTCAAGGACTTTTATGGTTTTGGGTCACACGTTTAGGTCTTTAATTGAGTTTATTTTTGTGTATGGTGAGAGAATGGTACCCTTTCGTTCTTTTGCATGTTGCTGTCTAGATTTCCCAACAACATTTGTTGAAGAGACAGTATTTTTCCCATTGGATAGTCTTTCCTGCTTTATTGAAGCTTAATTGACCATATAATTATGAGTTTATTTCTGGGGTTTCTATTTTGTTCTATTGACCTATGAGTCTATTTTTGTGGCAGTACCATACTGCTTTGATTACAACAGGTTTTGTAATATAACTGGAAGTCTGGAATTGTGATGCCTCCAGCTTTGCTCTCTTTTACAAGACAACTTTAACCATTAGGGGTCTTTCGTGGTTCCATACAAATTTTAGGATTGGTTATTCTGTGAAAAATGCTGGTGGTATTTTGGTGGGGATTGCATTAAATGTGTAGATTGCTTTGGGTATATAGATATTTTAACAATATTTTTTTCCACCCCATGAGCATGGAATGTCTTTTCTTTGTGTCATCTTCAATTTCTTTCATCAGTGTTTTATAATTTTCAGATTATAGGTTTTTCACCTCTTTGGTTAGGTTTATTCCTAAGTATCTTATTATTTTTGGTGCAATTGTAAATGAGATTGTTTTCTTAATTTCTGTTTCTGCTGCTTCATTATTGCTGTACAAAAATGCAACAGATTTCTGTGTGTCTATTTTGTATCCTGTGACTTTACTGAATTTGTGTATCAGTTTTAGTGGTTTTTGGGTGGAGTCTTTTGGGTTTTCTATACACCGTATCATGTCATCTGAAAATAGTGAACATTTGATTTCTTCCTTGCCAATTTGGACGCCTTTTATTTCTTTTTGTTGTCTGATTGTTGTGGCTAGGACTTCCAGTACTATGTTGAATAACAATAGTGAGAGTGGACATCTCTGTCTTGTTCCTGACCATTGAGGAAAAGCTCTCAGTTTTTCCCCCATTAGGATGATATTAACTGTGGGACTTTCATAAATGGACATCATTATGTTGAGGTATGTTCCCTCCACCCCTACCTTGCTGAGGGTTTTTATCATGAATGGATGTTGTACTTTGTCAAATGTTTTTTTCTGCATTTTTGGAAGATCATATGGTTATTAATGTGAATTATCATTTGAATTTGCAAATATTGAGCCACTGTTGAAGCCCAGGAATAAATCCCACTTGATCGTGGTGAATGATTTTTTTCTGATGTATTATTGGACTCAGTTTGCTACTGTTTTGTGGAGGATTTTTCATCCGTGTTCATCAGAAATATTAGTCTGTAGTTCTCTTTTTAAAAGGCGTGCTTAGAAGGGGGAATGAACCATGAGAGACTACGGACTCTGGGAAACAAACTGAGGGCTTCAGAGGGGAGGAAGTGGGGGATTGGGATAGGCCGGTGATGGGTATTAAGGAGGGCACGTATTGCATGGAGCACTGGGTGTTATACACAAACGATGAATCATGGAACATTACATCAAAAACTAATGATGGTGACTAACATAACAATAAAAAATTTTTTTAAAAAGGCATGTTTATCTAGTTTTGGTATCAGGGTAATACTGTCCTCATAGAATGAGTTTGGAAGTTTTCCTTCCTCCTATGGGGGTTACACGCACCCTACTGCTGTGGCTGAGCTGCATTTGCCTTCAGCCTTGTCGGCTGTAATGGCCCACTTTGCCTGCTGTGCACTGGGTTTAGTGCCAGTGCTGTTAAGAGGACATTCTGGGGCCACCATGGGGTTGTAGTTGGGCAGAATCAGCATGCAGACAAAATGGCCGCCTTTAGCCTATTTGCTGGGACTGTAGTCACACCAAACTGTAAGTTCCTGTCCCTCCCTTGTCCCCTGAGAGGCTTTTGTCGGTGGGTGGGGCTGGCAGTCAGATCAGATATGTGCCCCCAGTGTCCCTCTGGGAGAGCAAATGCACTGATCGGCAGGGCGCTCTCTCTGCATCGCCAGTTATAAGGTTTGGCTGCCGGGTCTGCAGTTGAACTAGTGTGTGTGGTTGTCTTCCTTTTTCTCCAGGGCAGGAGTCTCTTTGCAGTGGCAGCTAGTCCCTACCAGGGCTGCCTGAAGATTGTGTCATGTTAGGAGCTGCTTTGGAGGGACTTCTGAGTGGGCCAGGTTGGACTGAATGGATCCATTGAAGGAAATAGCAGGGCTCTTGGTGTTAGCCAAGTAGGTGGAGGGTGTTCTTGCTGCGTCCCACCAGCGTGGGGGGGTATCTAGGCTGGGGTTGGGAGAGAGAAATTGCTGCCCTCCAGTTCTTTTGTTCTTTGAGAGGTCTCCTAAATATCCTTGCCCCTCCAGCATGCATTCTGAAATTAGTAAATAAATCCATTTTATGTATACCCCAAGTGCTTTTCAAACTGGTACTTCTATGCTTTGGCTTGGTGTGGTTGTTTATTATGCTGGCTCTTTAAAGGCAGGGACTATTTCCTGTTGCTCTCTGGCTCTCCCAGAGCTAAACTTGTTGATATTTAAAGTACCCAGAGGTAAGCCCCACTGATAGTAAAAACTAGCAAGTAAGTTAAGCCCCACTGGTTTTCGAAACCAAATGTTATGGGGATTCATCTTCCCAGGGCATGTCTCCTATTCTCCCATGTCTGGGGTGCCTAGTGTGGGTTCTGTTCTCCCTTCTCCATTCTTGTGGTATCTCTCCTATTTGTGGTTAGTCTTACCACGAGCTTGGTCCCTAACTGTGTTTCCACCCCTCTTACCTTTCTTTGCGTGGCCTCCTCTCTACGATTAACTGTGGAAAGTCTGTTTTGCCAGTCTTCAGGTTGTTTTCTGGGTTGATTGTAGTGGATGTGGCTAAAATCTGGGTGTGTCTGTGGGACAAGGTGAGCTTAGGCTCCTTCTACTCTGCCATCTTCCAGAAGTCATATCTGCACAGTGATTCTTGCTGGGGCAGTGATAAGGATTCCATTGAATTTATAAATCATTTTGTAGAGAATTGCCATCTTTACAACAGTGAGTATTCTTAAAATTGAAACTGAATAATCTCTCAGTTTATTCAGCTATTCTTTAATTTTCTCAGTAATGTTTTGTAGTTTTCAGTGTACAAGACTTGCACTTACTTTCTTAAAGTTTATTTCTATATATTTTATTCATTTTGGTATTATGAATGGAATAATTTTCTTCCTTTCATTTTGACTGTTTTTTGTTAGTATATAGAAATCCAAGTGCTCCTTTTATTTAATCTTCCAGTGTGCTATCTATGATGCTATTCTTATTTCTTATTTCTACAAGTTTTTTTGTTGATTCCTTTGGATTTCTAGATAGAAAATACTTTCTACATCGACAATTATGTTCTCTGTTAACACAGCTCTACTTCCTTTCCAATCTGGATTTTTTTTTATTTCATTTTACCTTATTACACTAGCTAGAACCTCCAGTGCAATGTTAAATAGCAGTGATGAGAGTCAACATCCTTATCTTGTATCTGATCTTAGGGAAAGGACATTTCGTCATTAATGATTAAGTATGATGTTAACTATGGGGTTCTCATAGATGTTCTTTCTCTCCATTATTATTTGAAGCTGCCATAACACATAAAATACATATTCTTGTCCAGATTCACTTTTCTCTTTTGTCCTTAAAATCATCTGTCAATGCCAGCTTAGGCAGCCATTATACATTTTTTTTTTTAAACGGGTAGAAATTTGAAGAGGGAAAAAGGAGACTGCTATAAGGTCAATGGAAAGATATTACCAAAACTTAGGTACTTTTTATATATTTGGGTATAGATCACCATAATAACTTGCTATATGGCAAAACTTGAGAGCCTCTGTAAAGAACTAAGAACTTTTTAGAACACTACCTGTACTGCTGGGTTTAGTCATATGCCCCACCTAACTCTAACTGAGTGTTACAAAGTTAGACTTAGTCTTTTCAAAACACATAGTTATAAATATTATTTGTTATATACAGTAAAATTTGTTATTTTTTAAAGCTGAAAATAAGTCAGATATGTACAAAATCAAATAGGACTTAATTTTCTTTTATGAAACTAGAATCTTAATACACAGATATATATACACATATAGACTATTTACAGTAATTTTTCATGTTTTTATGTCTATGCTTAAAATGTATGATTTTGAAATGATGGATGCACTTTTTAAAAAATGAAACATTATGTAAGAACATACCATAAAAATAAGTAGATAATGCTAGTTGTTTATATAATATTCACTCTCATGCTTTTCTTATGAAGACCAACTCTTTTATTCAGAAAATGTGTGTGTGTGTGTGTGTGTGTGTGTGTGTGTGTGTGTGTATCCTTTAGGAATGCATACTTCTCCAGACTCTTTGTAGCTAAATGTGGTCTTGTGTCTTAACTTTCACAAATAAGACCAAAGCAGCATTTGTAGGCAGGTTTCCATGACGTTACTTTCCTGATAAAAGGGAAGAGTCTCCAGTAGCAGGCAAATTTGTCCTACAACTTTACTCATTTTCTTGCTGCCTGGAATGTAAACTGAATTCTTGGAGGTAGAGTAGCCATTGTTGTAATAACAAAGACTAAACCTGCACATGAAGACATGCAAAATAGGGGGGAAAAGAAACTCAGTTTCTTGAGCCCGTGCACTGGTTTTGTTTTTTGTTTTTTTTTTTTTAAAGATTTTTTTTTTATTTATACGACAGAGATAGAGACAGCCAGCGAGGAGGGAACACAAGCAGGGGGAGTGGGAGAGGAAGAAGCAGGCTCATAGCAGAGGAGCCTGACGTGGGGCTCGATCCCATAACGCCGGGATCACGCCCTGAGCCGAAGGCAGACGCTTAACCGCTGTGCCACCCAGGCGCCCCCGTGCACTGGTTCTTGCCTGCCTATTCGTTGATCCCTTGTTTTGTGAAACCAAGGAAACATACTTCAGATTTGGCTAAGGTACCATAGTCAGCTGCTGCTATGTACTGTTGAATGCTCACCTTAAATGGGATACTTTCCACAACCGGCCTTCAGTGAGTGCCTCAGTCTCTCCTTCCAGAGGTAACTGCAGCTTCCTGTTATTTCAGTATTCCAAAGAAGTTTTATGCATTTGATTCCAGTTGAAAGAGTGGATAAGAATTTTATTTACTTCTTCAAATTCATGATACAGTTGCAGGATACTAGATAACCTCCCCAAAATTTTAATATAACTTAAGTCTTATTTTCTTTCCATATATAATTTAAAATGGAGAATATAACAAGTACATCTGGATTTGGAATATGATCAATGAGATTTCCATTATTATTTTTTAATCTAAAAAGAAGACCTAATGAACAACTGAGAAAATAGTTGGCAACTCAGAAAACTTTTTTCAAGATCACAATCTTTGGGAGGATAAATCTAGTACTCAGTAAGGACTTGAGAAAATAAATTAATTGTATAATATGTAGAACTTTAGAACATTCTAATAACAAAGATTTCTGCTACTGGCTATGAAAAAAAAACCCAGCCTTTATCAAACCAACCGTCCTACAAATACAAATTATACAGTCTAAGTAAAATATAGGAAACAACTTTATCAAAGCATCAAAGAGCAATCAAGACACACAGAGTAAAAAGAACCAAGATCCAGGAAAGAAGGGACATGATATGACAGTGAACATATATCAGCTAACATTTTTCCTCTAGAGGCATTTGCCTATCTTCATTGGATGTAGAGGCCTAACCAGATGCAGTGGCCTAGTGCTTACAGGAGTCTCACAAGGATAGAGAGGGAAACGTTAGAGTTCAGAGCTACAAAGACAGTCAACGCTTCAAGCGCCAAGACCCCAGAACTTGAGAATATCAAAGACGCTCATCTGCAGAGTTGTTGATCAGCATTCAATTTTTCTTAGAGAAATGAATGGAGTGAGAGGCCAAGAAACTATGAAAAATAAGCAATTGCTAAGAGGCTATACTGCCAGGAAGTTATTTGGACAGTCTTAGAGTGCTGGTGAGACAAATATTAGAGTCCAGGGCCTCTGAAGTTCCCTGCCCTCTGAATAAAAATAAAAATAAAAATAAAATTTTCCAAAGCTTACAACACAGCTCTATGAGGGCAGTCCAAAATGGCAGCACAGGGAGATCCTGAACTGACCTCCTCCCATGCAGACACCAAATCTGTGGGCATATACAGGACAATTCCCCCTGAAAACTAGCTGAACAGCTCCTCCACAGCAAAGGATAAAAGGGCCATGTCAAGATGGGTAGGAGAGGCAGAGATGCAATCCAGCCAAAAACCTGACCGCCAGCACGGGAACCCTGAATATGGAGGGATCTCACAAAGCAGGAGCTTCCCCCTGAGGCGTGAGAGGTTTATGTGCCACAGCAGACCCCAACCCGTGGGACCTATAACAGAAAGGTGAGCCCCCAAAACATCTGGCTTTGCGAAAACCATGGGCTTTACATAAGGAAACCCAAAGGCCGTAGGGAACTGAGATACCAATCCTAAAAGGCTCACAAGAGACCCACTTGCAAAAAGGGCCAGGGCAAAAGCAGAAGTTTTAAGCAGTGCCTAAGCTGTTTCTGAAGGAGATCCATTTGCTAATCTTAAACCATCTGGCGAAAAGGGAGGAGCTTCTTGAAACTCAGTCTGAGACAGAGGAACTAGCCCGTGCCATTACTGCCCTCTCCCTCTGACTTCCAGGAGCCAACAGCTCCACCCAGTTCGTGAGATCTGGGGCTGCTTGGCTCAAGCCGGCAGACGTGCAGTGCCTGCCACCCTCCCTCCCCTGCTCCAGCCGGCAGCCGCCCTGCTCCTGTGCTCCCCAGCTGCCCTACTAAGCCCAGCAGGCATGCACAGTTCCTGCACTCCTCCACCGCCCTGCTAAAGCGGGGGGCCCGCCCTGACCCTGCCTTCTCCAGCTGCCCACTGAAGTCAGAGGACATGCAGAGACCACACAGGAGTCTCTCCTTGATAGCCTGGCTCTGGTGCACTCCTGAGTCACACAGAACCGTAACAACCAGTGAGACAGTTCTTGGCAGGCTACCGCCCCCAGGGCACTGACAGGCAACTGACTGAAATACACCTCCAGTCTCCCGTGAAAGGCCTATTTACTTGTTCTGGAGCTTCATCCTGAGGGGCAGGCTTCGGGTATGCTACATTTCTAGAGACTACGGAGGTGCTTTCAGGGAACAGAGGCTGGAGAACACCATTTTTGTTCTCTCTCCAGGCCTCACTACAGCTTCCTTGTACCTCCAATAAAGGTCTGAAACAACGATTTCTCCAACTGTTGCCCAAGGGACACTTCCAGATCCCCTTGTCCAAACACCAATAGAATTTGCAATTGCAGTTCTACAGAAATGTGTGGCTTTGACAATCAGCTGGGTTTAACTCTAGGAAAGCTGCAGGGTTACAGGAAACGGAGACTCCACTCTTCAAGGGCCAGTGCGCTTTACCACTCACTCCAAGAACTTGCCTGGATGCAGCAGTTTGAAAAGAAACTATTATATACATGAAGGAGAGATTGCTTAATTTTAGTGTGTGTGCCAGAGGTGCGAGGATCTATAGGAACGTTCTCTGGGAATAGAAGTGCTCGTAGCTGCCATTTTTTTTTTTTTTTTTGGCCCTCTTTCAGTCTAGCTGGCCCAATGCCCATGGGAACCTGTTCTGACATTTCCCATTTAATGGCTAGCACTTCTCAACTCACCCCAGTAGTCCCCTGCAGCCCCACCTCATCCAAACTGCCAGCCCTGGCAGGCACCCCTTCAAAGTGACTCCCACTCCACCGTGCTTGGTAGGCATGTTTGGTCAGGATCAGCACCCTCCCAAAGTGACTGTTGCCCCAGAACACGTGGTGGGCAACCCAACCAGGACCAGCACCTCACCAACATAACTCCTGCCTCAGGGAGGGAGGGGTGGCAGCTCCATCCACCATCACACACACAGCAGCCACAGCCAGGCCTCTCAGCCAACTGCACCAGGAGCTAATCCCACCAGCGTGTTTGCTACAGCTAGGACTTTCAGTCACATGTGTCAGGGCCGACGTTGCCCCCAGTGCACCCACAATAGTCACAGCCAGTCATTGGTGGTCATCCCTTTCAAAAGCAATCATACCTCAGTGAAAAAATGAGAGTATATGCAGCCCATACAGGAGTGCCTAGTTCTGGTGACCAGGGGGATTGTGCTAGGCCCCACAGAACACCTACACAAGACCACTATTTTCAACACCAAGAGATAAAGCTGACCTACCAAAAACAAACACAGAGAGTAAGACAAAATGAGACAGAGGAATATATTCCAAATGAAAGGACAAGGCAGCACCTCAGAAAAAAAACTGAATGAAATGGAGATAAGCATTCTACCTGATTAAGAGTTCAAAGTAATAGTCATAAAGCTGCTCCTGAGTTCAGGAAAAGAATGAACACAGTCACAAAGAGATACAAGTATTTCTTAAAATACCAAACACAGATGAAGAATACAACTGAATGAAAAATACACTAGAGGGAATCAACAGCAGATCAGAGCACACAGAACAGATCACTGATCTGGAATACAGGGAGTGGAAATCATTCATACAAGGTGAATGACAAAAAGATAAAAGAATTTAAACAATGAGGATAGGTTAAGGGACCTCTGGGACAACATCAATCACACTAACATTCACGTTACAGGGTTCCCAAGAAAAGACAAACAGAAAGGTGCAGAAAACATATTTGAGGAAATAACAACTGAAAACTTCCCTAACCTGGGAAAGAAAACAAAAATCCAGGTCTAGGAAGCAAAGAGAGGCTCAAGTAAGATGAACCCTAGAAGGTCCATACCAAAACATATTAAAATTAAAATATCAAATATTAATTATAAAGAAAGAATCTTAAAAGCAGCAAGGAAGAATCAACTAGTTACATACAAGGGAAACCCCATAAAGCCATCAGCTCATTTTTCAGCAGAAAATTTATAGGCCAAAAGGGAGTGGCATGATATATTTGAGATGCTGAGAGGAAAAAACCTACAACCAGGCTTACTCCATCTGGCAAGGTTATCATTCAGAATTAAAGGAAAAGAGTTTCCAGACAAACAAATGTCAAAGGAGGTCATCACCACTAAACCAGTCACTCAAGAAACATTAAAGGAACTTCTTTGAGCAGAAAGGAAAGGCCATAATTAGAAAAAAAAAATTTGAAATGAAAAAAATTCACAAATTAAAGCAAGCATCCAGTAAAGAGAAGAGATCAATGCATTACAAAGCTAGTATAAGGATTAAAAGACAAAAGTAGTAAAATATATTATATCAAAAAATTAAAGGGACTCACAAAATAAAAATATGTAAAATATAAGAACATACATAAAACGTGGGGAGGAGGTAAAAATGAAGGTCTTCTAGAATGTGTTCAAACTTAAGTAACCATCAACTTAATATACATGGCTATATATTTAGGATGTTATATACGAACTTCTTTGTAACCACAAACCAAAAAACTGCAATAGACACACAAAAAATAAAGAGAAAAAAATCTAAGCATACCATTAAATAAAGTGATCAATCACGAGCAAAGAGAGGAAAATTAGGAAGAGAGAACTACAAAACAACCAGAAAACAATTAACAAAATGGCAGTAAGTTCATGAATGTCAATAATTATTTTAAATGTAAATTGTCTAAACGCTCCACTCGAAAAACCTAAGGTGAGTGAATAGTTAAAAAAAAAATAAATTAAAAAAAGGCTAATCTATATGCTGCCTACAAGAAACTCACTTCAAACTTAAAAACACAGACTAAAAGTGAAAAGGTAGAAAAAGATATTATATGCAAATGGAAGCAAAAAATAAAGTTAGGGTAGCAATAGACTTCAAAATAGACTTCAAAAGACTATAATAGACTTTATTACAAAGACTGTAATAAGAGAGACAAAGAAGAGCGTTATATAACAATAAAGGCATCAAGCCAACCTGAGGATTTAACCTCATAATACCTATGAACCCAATATAGGAGCATGTAAATATATAAGGCAAGTATTAACAGCCTAAAGGGAGAAATTGACAGTAATGCAATGATAGTAGGGAATTTTAACTCCCCACTTTTATCAGTGACTACGTCATCCACACAAAAGTCAGCAAGGAACCAGTGGCTTTGACTGACACATTAGGTCAGATGGACTTAATAGAGATATAACTGAAGATAACAAAAAAATTGCTTCTATAACTTATAAATGATATCCAAATATGGTAGGGTTTATTGTGACTTTTCTTCAAATGAGGTCGAGTACCTTGTATATTTGACACTCCGCGCACTCAGTCATTAAAGTAGATTACATTAAAAGAAAAAAAAAGATATATACAGAACATTCCATCCAAAGACAGTAGAAAACATAGTCTTTTCAAGTACACATGGAACGTTATCCAGGATAGATCACATGTTAGGTCACAAAACAAGACTCAATAAATTGAAAAAGATTAAAAAATTATATCAAGCATCATTTCCAGCCACAAAGGTATGAAACTAAAAACCATTTACAAGAAAAAAATAACTGGAAAAAAACCCACAAATACATGCAGCATAAACAACCAATGAGTCAACACAGAAAGGAATGAAGAAAAAAATATCTGGAGACAAATGAAAATGGAAACACTATTATTCAAAATCTTTGGGACACAGCAAAAGCTGTTCTAAGAGTGAAGTTTATAGTGACAGGCCTACTTCAAGAAACAATAAAAATCTCAAACAACCTCACTTCATGCCTAAATAAACCAGAAAAAGAACAACAAAAGAGAGTTCATAGAAGGAAGAAAATAAAGATCAGAGTAGAAATAAATGAAAAAGAGACAAGAAAACAGAAAAAAATGAAACTAAAAGCTGTTTCTTTGATAAGATAAACAAAATTAATAAATCTTTTGATAGACTCATCAGAAAAAAAGAGGACTCAAAATCAGAAATAAAAGAGAGGAATTACATCTCACACCACAGAAACACAAAGGATTATAAAAGGGATGCCTACGTGGCTCAGTCAGTTAAGCATCTGTCTTTGGCTCAGGTCATGATTCCGGGGTCCTGGGATCAAGTCCCACATCAGGCTCCTCGCTCCACGGGGAGCCTGCTTCCCCCTCTGCCTGCTGCTCCCCCTGCTTGTGCCCTCTCTCCCTCTCCTTCTCTGACAAATAAATATTTAAAAACAACAACAGCAAAGGATTATAAAAGCCTACTAAGAAAAATCATATGCCAACAAATTGGACAACCTAGAAAAAATGGATAAATTCCTAGAAACTACAATCTTCCAAGACTGAATCAGGAAGAATTAGAAATTCTAAACAGACTGATTAATTAGGAATGAAATTGAGTCAGTAATCAAAGCACTGTTACAACAAAGAAGTCAAGGACCAAAGGGATTCACATGTGATTTCTACCAAGCATTTAAAGGAGAGTTAATACCTATCCTTCTCAACTATTCCAAACAATTGAAGAGGAATATGATGTTTCCAAATCCATTCTATGAGGCCAGCATTACCGTGATATCAACATTAGACAAAAACACTACAAAACAAGAAAATTAAAGAGCAACATCCCCAATTAACATAGATGTAAAAATATTCCACAAAATGTTAAAATCCAAACTCAACAATACATTAAAAGTGGAACCAAGTGGGATTTATTCCAGGAATGCAAGGAAGCTTCGATATCCACAAGTCAATGTAATACACCACATTAACCAAATGAAGTACAAAAATCATATAGTTATCTCAATAGATGCTGAAAAAGCCTTTGACAAAATTCAACATCCATTTATAATAAAAACTCTCAACAAATTGGAGAGAGAGAGCAAGAATGAGAGAGAACATACCACAACATAACAAAGCCTTTATATGACAAATACAGAGCTAACATCATATGGAATGGTGAAAAGCTGAAAACTTTTCCTCTAAGATCAGGAACAAGAGAAGAAGGCCCATTCCTACTCCTTTTATTCAACATGCTACTGGAAGTTCTAGCCACAGTAATCAAACAAACCATAAAAGGCATCCAAGTTGGAAAGGAAAAAGTAAAACTATCACTATTTGCAGATAAACTGACACCAAATACAGACTTAACCAAAAATCTATTAGAATAAATGAATTCAACAAAGTTGTAGGACACAAAATTAATATGTGTAAATCTGTTTTATTTCTATACACTAATAATGAAGTAGCAAAAAGAGACATTAAGGAAACAATGCATTGTATGATTGCATTGAAAAGAATAAAATACCTAGGAATAAATTTACCTGAGGTGAAAGACCTGTAATTTGAAAACTATAAGATATAGACAAAAGAAATTCAAGATGATACAAATAAATAAAATGATATACCATTCTTATGGATTATGAGAATTAATATCATTATAATGTCCATATAACCCAAAGCAATCTACAAATTCAATGCAATCTCTATCAAAATATGAACAATATTTGTTAAAGTTCTGTGAAAAATTATCTTAATATGTGTATGGAACCACAAAGGACTCATGAATAGCTAAAGTAAACTTGAAAAAGACAATCCCCGATTCCAAATTATACTACAAAGCTACAGTAATAAAAACCCTATGGTATTGGCACAGAAATGAACACAGAGATCAACGGAACAGAAAAGAAAGCCCAGAAATAAAACCATTCTTAAATGGTCAATTAATCTATGACAAAGGAAGCAACAATATACAATGGGGAAAAAGACAGTCTCTTCAATAAATGCTGTTGGGAAAAGTAGACAGCTATAGGCAAAGGAATGATACTGGACCACTTTCATATATCATATACAAAAATAAGCTTAAAATGGATGAAAGACCTAAATTTAAGACCAGAAACCATAAAACTCCTAGAAGAAAACATAGGCAGTAAGCTGTTTGACATTGTTATAGCAATATTTGGGGGGGGGGATCTGTCTTTTCAAGGAACAGCAATAAAAGCAAAAATACACAAATGGGACTACGGACTACACTGAAGTAAAAAGCTTTTCCTAGCCAAGGAAGCTATTGACAAAATAAAAGGCAACCTACTGAATGGGAAAAGGTATTTGCAAATGACGTATCTGATGTGAGTTAACAGCTAAAATAAATAAAAAACACATACAACTCAACACCAAAAAACAAATAGTCCGATTAAAAAATGGACAGCAAACATGAACATTTTCCAAAGAAGATATACAGATGGCTAGTATACACGTGAAGAGATGCTCAACATCACTAATCATCAGGGAAATGCAAATCAAAACCACAGTGAGGGGCACCTGCATGGCCCAGTCAGTTAAGCATCTACCTTTGGCTCAGGTCATGATCCCATGATCCTGAGATTAAGCCCTGCATCAGGCTTCCTGGTCAGCAGAGAGTCTGCTTCTCCTTCTCCCTCTGCCCTTCCACCTGTTCATGCTCTCTTTTTCTCTCTAAAATAAATAGAATCTTAAAAAACAAAGCCACAATGAGATATTATCTCACACTAGTCAGAGTGACTACTATCAAAAAGACAAGATACAACAGGTGTCTGTGTGAAGAAATAAGAAAGCTGATGCCCTGTTAACATGAATGAAAACTGGTACAGCCATTGTGGAAAACAGTATGAAGACTCCTCAAAATATAAAAAATAGAAATACCGTATGATCCACTAATTCCATTGCTGGGTATTTACCCAAAGAAAATGAAAACACTAATTTGTAAAGATAGATGCACTCTGATGTTTTTTGCAGTATTATTTCAAATAGCTAAGATATGAAAGCAATCTAGGTGTCCACTGATTTATAAATGGATAAAGAAGATGAGATGAAATATTATAGCTAATGAAATATTAGCCATAACAAAGAATGAAATCTTACCATCATGACAACATGCATGGACCTAGAGGGTACAATGCTAAATGAAATAAGTCAAATAAGAGAAAGACAAATACCAATAATCTCATATGTGGAATCTGAAAAACAAAACAAAAATACAAAACAGAAACAGACTCATAAATACAGAGAACTGGTGGTTGTCAGCAAGGAGTGTTGTGGGGGATGGGTGAAATGGGTTGAAGGGGATTAAGAGGTACAAACTTTCAGTTATTAAATAAACAAGCCACAGGGATTAAAAGTACAGCATAGGGAATATAGTCAATAACATTGTAGTAAGTTTGCTTGGTGACTACTATGCAAAGATGTCAACTACACTTATATGGTGAGAATTTTGCTATATCTATATCTATATCTATATCTATATCTATAT
>NW_024423319.1:101351798-101366426 GCF_017311325.1 Ursus maritimus | reverse complement strand
CTATATCTATATCTATATCTATATCTATATCTATATATATATATATATATTTTGATTCACTATGTTGTACACCAAAAACTGATATAACACTGCATGTCTACTATACATCAACTAAAAATTTTTTGAAGATGAAGATGTGTACAAGTACAATGGAATACTACTCGACTATAAAAAAATGAAATCTTTCCATTTGGAACAACACAAATGGACCTTGAGGGAACTAAGTGAAATAACTCAGAGAAAAACAAATACCATATGATTTCACTGGTATGTGGAATCTAAACAAACCAAGTGGACAAACAAAACAAAACACAGAGAGAGAAGGGAATGAGGTTTGCTAGAGGGGAGGGTAGTTGGTGGGTAGGTAAAATGGGTGAAGGAGGTCAAGATGTTTGAACTTCAATTATAAAGTAAGTCATGGGGAAGTAATGTACAGCGTGGTGACTCTACTGAAAAACATCGTAGTTCATACTTGAAAGTTACAAGGAGAGTAAATCCTAAAAGTTCTCATCCTAAGAAAAAAAATTTAACTTTGTATGGTAATGATTGGTAACTAGACACTGTGACCATTTCACACTGTATACAAATATCAAATCATTAAATCACTTGAAACTTACAACGCTATATGTCAATTATAGCTCAATAAAAAAAAATCCATAGCCTCGAGTTATTCCCATATATGAAGAAATCACAGTGATCTGCTTTGAACTAATTATATGTTGGAAGAAAATTCAATTCATTTAGTGGCAGGCATTTCAAGGAAAATTATAACTCATTTCAGGAAATAAGACAAAAATGACCAAATGCAAAGAAAAAAGTTATATACAAATGGAAAAGATAAAACCCATACTGGTTTTAGCAAACACAGATTTTAAGGTAACTAGGATTAATAAATTCAATAAAACAAAGGAAAACTAGACAGTTTTTCTAAAGAGCTGAAATATATATAAAGTGAATCAAATAGGAATTCCAGAACAGAAATATACCATAACTAAAATTAAGAAATTAACAGGTGGGTTTAACCATGGAATAAACGGTCTCGTAGAAAACATGGGTGAACAGGAAGATAAATCATATTTCAGATGGAAGCACAGTGAAGAATATTATGTAAAGACGGAAAAGAACATGAGACAAGGGACACGATTTTTAAAAATCTTATGTTTATACAAGAAAAAAGAGAATGGGGTACAATTATTATAGACAAGGTGATTTTATTACCTTGTTTCATAAACTAACAGATAAGTCTCAAAGAGGTCTATTTTTCCGACGTTACATGAGATTAGCATTTCAAACAATATAGTTTCAAAAATAGGTCTTATTTCAAAGCCTATGCTCTTTTCTGTAAGTCATAATACTGTAATACATTTGAAAGTGATGTTTGCAGTTTTGCACGCTACCAGACTTTCCTGATGTGTCATACTTCTAATTTGTACATGAAAAGATGCTCTAGGGTAAAAAGCACACACACAGAAAGCATACCCCCCACTTGCCAGAATGTTCTTTGGCCTCTTAGAAACATCCTACCCCTCTCTTGGTGCTTCCCTATGTAATTAGCCCTGGCAAACCCTGTTATCATGGAATCTCTTCAATCTGCTTTAATCTAGAGTCTTCAAGCTTGTTTGACCTCAGATTCGACCCCTCCTACCCCACCGCACACACCTTTATTGGGGGGCATGAATCCAATATGTAAATAATATATGATGAGATTATAGGTTTATTTCTTACCTCAATCTATCTGGAGACCTTCCTTAATAACAACATTTTCCCCAGTATAATTGTGTTGCTTTACTTCAGATAAAGAATTTGTAAATTTTTCCAGTAAGAAATTATTTTTCCAAGTATTATTTTATTTTGGGGTGTAACAGAATGGTAGATGGGGACAATGGGAAGAAAAATACAGACTATAAAAATTACTTAGGCAGGGGCCTGTGGTTTTATGACTGTTTCCACTGACTGAAAGTCTGAACGGTTGGCAAGGAAAAATAAAGGAGATTTTTTTAAAAGTCCAGCACCAAATTAGACAAGTGGATTGCAATTAATTTGATGGTCATGTTTCTCTCAGTCTTCCAACAGCCCATTGTAAGTAACCCTACTGCATTTGTCTCTGTCCCACCCTTAATCTTCCACTGTAATTTTGCACAATCTTTACCTCTTCAGAAAAATTCACTTGAATAATAGAGGATATCTGAAGGTGTTTCTGTATTCCTACCTGTCTGTATTTACACACCCAGGCATTGGATCCCTTTTAACTGATCAGTTTCACAGAGGAAGAAATTATTTTAAAATCTTGATAACATGTCATAATTTTTTACATTTAAACATTTAAAAATATCTTAAAATAAAGTTGTTCTTTACAAGAAGCTTACATTTTTAAATTCAATTATCACAAAACAATCCAAAACTTCGAAGTAGTCATGAGAGAGAAAATATGGTTTTGCCAAGTTTACAATAGATAGAAATGCAGACTTAAAAGATCTGAATGAAAACCTTTCCAGACAAGAAAAAAGTTCATATCCAAAGTCAGAAAAGGCAGTCTTCCCTCAAACACATTTTAAAAAATTTATCAGTCAGAAAAAAGCCAAATACGGAAAAATAGTTTCAAATGCATTGTAATCCACAGGAAAATCATGAGCAGAATCACTCAAATTGACTCCTACCTTTCAACTCATAAGACAAAATAATTATTAGTGATGAATAGTCTGAGTCACCTGTTCTAAATTAAACACAATGGCCTACTTAAGGTATATGCATATACACACATGCATGTACAGGTGCGCGCACGCACGCACACACACACGCACTAGTAGGTAGCTTTGAAATTTTGATCCATCATTGATAGCAGGAGTGAGGAGTATAATTTATGATTGACTGTTTTGAAAATTCAACGAACCATGTCATGATTTTTGATAACAGAACCCTCTACGACTCATTCTTCCACTTTCATTTATGTGCACTTCTTCAGTAAATGCGCTAGTTCATACAAGTCTAGGAAACAAGCTTTTCTCAATCAACTTATAAGGATTCTATACTCAACTCTCTTTGTATCTCTATTAACGCAAACATATCTAATAATATTTAGAAACAGACATCTTTCAAGTCCCACGCTATCTACCGGGGGATACAAAGAAAAAGAAGGTATGGGCGCTGCCAACAAGGAGTCACGATCCCCTGAAATCTAGTGAGTTCATCTTAGTCGGAATTGAGGTCACACGGCACTAGAAAATGGTTCAAGAAGATTTTAAAGCATAAAAGGAAACTTTCACTTTTGGAAACCTTTTGGGTTTCATGAACATGGTGTCACACTTTGGTTTTTATACAAGATATTCACAGGCTTTCAAAGTATGAGTTAGTGGAAGTATTTAGTATATTTTGTAATCTGAATTGCAGGGAAATACTTGATTCTTACTTTTTTCTCCAATCCATCATGGTAAAAGGCATTTGAAGGTGAATAACTTTCATCATGAATAAACTCAATTGTTCAGCAGACACCTCTTTAATTATAAATCTTTAAATGTTTGGGAGGACTGCATTTTGCTGAGTTCCTTTCACACAATGACAAATTTTGAAATACAACTTTTGTATTCTATAATTAAGAGAAGATATTGCTAAAGAAGGCCAAATGGCAAATTCTTTCTTTTCAAGTGTACATAATGGTACATGTTTACATGTGGTCTTTTCCTTAACATTTAAAATCATATTTATGCAGTGAAGATGGCAAAGTGTCTATTAAAAATATATTTTCTGCAGTACAGAATACTTTAACAAAGTAATGCTGGATATGTTTCAAGTCAGTAACTCTAATGGTATTCTTCAATTTCTCATATTACCAAGCCCTCAGAACAAAAGTGCCACTATCAATAGGGTGCAGATTTTCTCACTAACTCATTTTGATTTCCATTGAAACCTTTTCTTCATACTTACATGGACTCTCTAAAAAGTCTTCAAGCTTTTTAAATATTGGATGTGAAGACTAAAGCCAGAAGCTATTTATTTGGGAAATGAATTATCCTAATCTCTTGCAGCCATTTTCACACTATAAAAATATAGAAAAGAAATGAAGAATAACAATGGGAGGGACAAACGAAGCCCAGTTTGAAGGAGATAGTTTTAGACATCCGAATGAGGATTTAATGATAAAATTCAAGAGTGTTCAAAACTAGGTATCTAGGGTGTAGCTGTTAAAATGTAAGGCTCTTGCCTTGTAAAATTGCCTTAGGAATGCATAATATCAAAGTCTTAAAAATTCAAACCTATATGGGAAATACATGTATTTCTAGTCAAAGTATCAAATGCATTACTCTAATTCCTCAATACACCCTAATATACTAATGTTAGGTCAGTAGTTCTCAAACTTCTGGTTGCATCAAAATCCCCTAGAAGGTTTATTACAACGCAGTCTCCTTAGCTTCACCTCCAGAGCTTCTGGTCTGGGATGGAGCCCAAGAGTCTGAATTTCTAACAAGTTCTCAGTTGTATTAGTCTGCTGGGCTGCCATAACAAAGTACCAGTGACTGGGTGGCTTAAACAGCAGAAATTTATTTCTCACAGTTCTGAAGACTGGGAAGTCCAAATCAAAGTACCAGCAAGATAGGTTTCATTGTGAGGCCTTTTCTCTTGGCTTGTAGGCATCTGGCATCTTGCTGTGCGCTTACATGACTACTTCTCCACGTGTATTTGGAGTGAGAGAGCTCCCATATCTGTTCCTCATCTTGTAAGGTCACCAGTTCCATCAGATCAGGATCCCACCCTTATGACCTTTCTAACCTTAGTTATCACTCTAAATGCCCAATCTCCAAATACAGTCACATTGGGGGCTAGGCCTTCAAGATATGAATTTTGGGGAAACATGGTTCAGCCCATAACATCAGGTGATGTTGTTGCCATGGTTTAAAAACTACACTTTGAGAACTAGTATGTTCAAGATTGTGATGGATATAAAAGTATATTTGCAAAGGTTACTGCCCTCAATAAGTTTCCACTATGATGAGGGACAGGTCTAATACACAAAATATTTAGAAACTAGAGACTCTGGACTCTGAGAAACAAACTGAGGGTTACAGAGGGGAAAGGGATGGGGGAGGGGGTAACCGGGTGACAGGTATTAAAGAGGGCATGTGCTGTGATGAGCACTGGGTGTTATACACAACTAATGAATCATTGAACACTACATCAAAAACTAATGATGTACTATATGCTGGCTAACTGAACATAATAAAAAATAATTTTATGTATGGGTCAAAGTATAACATATATATGGAAAAATCAGGTTATTAAGCTCTGTTGAGAACACATCACAAAGTTAGTAAAATATTAGATAGTGCTACCACAATCATTAAGATTTTGAGAAATGAATATGGAAAATTATGTTCTAGATATAAGGAATTTGGAAAGAAAGAAAGTTTGGAATAAGTAGATTATATCCGGTCAAGGGAGAAAGGAGTCTGTGTCTGAAGAAATTTGTGTGAAATGTGGTGTGAGATAAGGATGGCAAATTGAATCAGACTACGAAAAGTAAGAATTACAGTCTCTGAAAGTTCCAAAGAAAAATAAAACAAATTTAAATCAGAATAAATGGTGAAAACTGAGTAAGAATAATATCTTGATTGCTCAGAGGAGTATCTAAATCGTATCTCTACTTATACTTTGATGTATTTAAGGATTTTTTTAGACTTTAATTTTATAGAGCAGTTTTAGTATCTCAGCAAAATTGAAGGGGGAGTTAGAAATTTCTTTTATACACCCTGCCTTGAGCCATATATGGCCTCCCCTATTATCAACATTCCCGAACAGATTAAAAATTCGTTGTAACTGATGAATCTGCATTGACACATCATTATCACCTATAGTCTATAAGTTACCTTAGAGTTCACTCTGGGTATTTGACATTGTATGGGTTTGGACAGATGTATATTAACATATCCATCATTGTATCATACAGAGTATTTTCCCTGCCCCCCAAATCCAGTGTGTTTTATTCATCTCTCTACTGCACCATCCCGGGCAACTATGCATCTTTTTTTGTTTCCAGAGTTTTGCTTTTTCCAAAATGTCACAGTTGGAAACATATGTCAGTTGGAAACCTTGTCAGATTGGCTTCTTTCACTTTGTAATATGTGCTTAAGGTTCTTTCATGTCTCTGCCTGGCTTGATAGCTCATCTCTTTTCAGTACTGAACAATATTCCACTGTCTGGAAGTATAACACACATTCACCTACTGAAGTATATCTTGATTGCTTCCAAGTTGTAGCAATTATGAATAATGCTGCTATAAACATCCACAGGCATGTTTTTTTATAATAATTTTTATTATGTTATGTTAGTAACCATACAGTATAACCTTAGTTTTTGATATAATGTTCCATGATTCATTGTTTGTGTATAACACCCAGTGCACCATGCAATATGTGCCCTCCTTAATACCCATCACCAGCCTATCCCAATCAGTATTCCAGATTTGGGGCATTCTAACAGGTGTGCAATAGTATCTTCTTTTAAGTTGCATTGCCCTGATGACAGGTGATGTGCAGCATACTTTCATATGCTTATTTACCATCTGTATGTCATCTTTTGGTGAGGGGTCTGTTAAGGTCTACAGCACATTTTTAATCAGACTGTTTTCTTCATGTTCAGTTTTTAAAGTTCTTTGTAGAATTTGAGTAACAGTCCTTTATCATATTTATCTTTTGCAAATATTTTCTCCCAGTGTGTAGCTTGTCTTTTTATTATTTTGACATGGTCTTTCATAGAACAGAAATTTTTAGTTTTACAGCAGTCTAGCATATTAATTCTTTCTTTCATGGATCAAGTCTTTAGTGTTGTATCTAAAAAATCATTATCATGTCCAAGGTCATTTGGGTTTTCTCTTATGCTCAATCTAGGTGTTTCATAGTTTTCCATTTTCCATTTAGATAGGTCTGTGATTCAACTTAATTTTTGTGAAAGATATAAGATCTGTGCCTAGATTCATTTTTTGTCCCATGTAGATGTCCATTTGTTGCTGCACCATTCTTTGAAAAGATGATCCTTTTTCCATTTTATTGCCTTTACTCCTTTGTCAAAGATCAGTTGACTGTATTTTTTAAAGATTTATTTATTTGAGCGGAGGGGAGGGGCAGAGGGAAAAGGAGGGGGAGAGGTAGAGAATCTCCTGCAGACTCCCCACTGAGCACAGAGCCTGATGTGGGGCTTGATCCCAAGACTCTAAGATCATACCTGAGCCAAAAATCAAGAGTGGGACACTTAACTGAGCCACCTAGGCACCCCCAGTTGACTATATTTATGGGGATCTATTTCTGAGCTATCTATTCTGTACCACTGACATATTTTTCTATTCTCTTACCAATACCACGCTGTCATGATTACTACATTATAGTAAATCCTTAAGTCAAATATGTCAGTCCTCCAATTTTGTTCTTCTCTTTCAATATTGTAACTACCTTCAGTCTTTTATCTCTCCATACAAACTTTAGAAACAGGTTACTGATATGCATAAAATAACTTTTTGGAATTTTGATTGGAATTGCTATTGGATTGGAATTTTCATTGGAATCTATAGATCAAATTGGGAAGAACTGAGTCTTGAAAATAATGAGACTTCCTATCTATGAATATGGAGTATACTCTCTTTCTGTAGTTCTTTATTTTTTCATCAGCCTTGTAGTTTCCTCATATAAATATAACACAATATGCACAAGATCTGTATCTAAATATTTCAATTTTGGGGGTGGCAATGTAAATGGGTATTGTGATTCCACTTGTTCATTGCTGTTTGAGGGGATTTAAAAAATTTATTATTTAAATTCAATTAATTAACATATAATGTATTGGTTTCAGAGGTAGAGGTCAGTGATTCATCATTTTTGGGATTTTTAAAACTGTAAAATATTGGTGACCAATGACACTGATTACTTCTTAGAACCATAATGCATGAAAATCTTTAACTTCTGGCTTACCAAAAAGAATTTACAATCTTACTTCATATTAGAAGTTAGATAATGCCAAACAGCAAATTTCTAACTAATTACTGACAGAATTTTATCATTTTTTATGTATTCTGTATGTTTATTCAACATCATCAAAAAATCACTTGCCAGAAATTAGCAGACACTTTAGTAATATATACAGCTTAATTCACATAAGTTTAATTTTAAATAATTTTAGTGTACATAAAGTATTATAAGACTGTATTTATTTCTTTTTTGTCCATCCCTATTATATTTTTAATTGAATGAATGATATTTATGTTTTTATAGTTAGGGCATATATATTTGGAATTTTTTAGGTAAACCTGGAGAATAATAAATATACTAATAGTTTTTAAGGATTGTATCAATTTTATTTTGCTCTTTGTTCATTTGGATTAATTAAAAGTAGATATATCTCAACTATCCCACTTTACAATTAAAACATAAAAATCTAGTTCCCAAATGAAACTCAAGGCTTTTATGGAGACAAGGAGAATATAACGTCACTGTTAATGCACATTGTTAATCTGTGTGCTCAGGAAAAAAACAAAAAAACAAAAAAAAACCACAACTCCATTCCAAGGAGACAATTTCACAATGCATGAAGAAAGCCTGTGTTTCTTGGCATTCCTTGTGTAATCTATTTCCTGGGGCAGTTAACTTCTATAAATACAAATTTCTAGTGAAGATGTTGTCATAAACATAATGTTTGTAAAGGGAGCCACGATGGTATGAAAATGTATAGATGTTTGTTCAATGCGGGAATACAACTGACAAGTTATTGGCAGGAAAAAGCATAGGGACTATTTGCCCTACAACGGCTTTTTATATTTACAAACTCCTTTTTACACGTAGTTATGTTTTTTCTCACTCATAATCTCACATGCTACATCTTTAGTCCTTTATTCTAGGTCAGCATTGGCTGAGTTTTATGTAATTCATTGTTATTCTCAAGTTCTAAGTTCTATTGTTTAAGTGTATCATTTCATCTTCTGTTTATAAAATTTTACTATTCTTAGTAATGTATATTTTATTCTATTTTTAACATTTTTGGAATTAATAAATTTTTACGTGGGTCAAAAATTTAAGATTTATATATAGAACAAGTTGTACAGTGAAAAAGCTCCCTCCTTCCCATCTGGGTAACAACCCACTTCCTCCTCTCTGAGTAGTGACTATTAATAATTCTTGTGTATCCTTCCAAAGATTTAAAAGCAAATGTTAGCAAATATGAAGATATATTAACCTCTCCCTATTCTAATAAAATTACTTCAGTACACTGTGTTTTTTGTTCCCTTTTACTTAATATTTCTTGGAGAGCTTTCTCTAACAATTTATAAGAGCTTCTGTATTCTTTTAGCCAGCTATATTTTACTTACGGATTTACCATGATAAAATTAACCAGTATTTTATTGATGGATATTGATGGTTTTCATTTTTGGTTTTAGCATTTTTTATAAACAATGGATGAATAAATTCTTTTCACATAGTGAATATATCTACGGAATAAATTCCAGAAAGTGAAATTGCTGGACCGGAGGGTATAATTCTGATAGACATTGCCAAATTCACTCCAGATAGTTGTAGAAATTATAATTCCAACCAGAACCATATAAGTGCATATTTCCCTGTAGACTTGCCAGCACTGTGTGTATTGGCAATAAAAAAAATTTTAAAATTGATAGGTAAAAAAAAACCTCAGAGTTTTAATTTACATCTCTTTTTAGCAGTAAAAAAGAATGCCTCTACATATTTAGGATTCATTTGTATTTCCTCTTCTGTAAATCATCTGTTTATGTCCATTAACCATTTTTGGGGGGTGGTTAGATATTGAGATATTAGGGGTAATATCCTTTTACTTGTGATATGAATTACAAATATTTTTTCATAGTCTGCTGTCTTTTGACTTTGCTTATGGTATTTTTTGCTAGGCAGATTTTTAAATGATATGTATTTAATTATCAGTCTTTCATATGAGGCTTCTAAACTTTGCCTAAAGTAGGAAGATTTCCCCCCAATTCCTGATTGTACAGGAACTCTCCCAAGTGTTCATCAAATTAGTTTTTTCTTCTATTTTGTACATTTAAGTCTTTTTTTCTTCTGAAAATTGGTGTGTAGTATGACACAGAGAGTTATTTCTCCCCCTACAGAATTACCCAGTTATCAAAACATTTTTTCTTCTTTTATTTTATAACAAATTCCTTCTGTCATTTGTGCCATCCTTCCCAATTTCTAGGTGGTGTCTGGCTCCTTTAGTAATAACGTGAGGAGGGAGCAAGAGGAATTAGGGGTTCAGAAAGGCTTCACTTGACTGGTATCCACGTGTCATGGGCTTCCTATGGCTGAGTCAAGTACTGAAGTCTAGAGTCTATTTAGAAGGTATTTTTTTGTAGTTGTCCTCTAAGGAAATTACTTAGTAACAATCCCCTTGAAGCTGGCGAAGTCTTGTCCACAGTTGTCAACTCAATATCCTTCCCATTGTCCTACACCATATTTCTGCTGAGGTTTTCTTTCTTGTCCATAAGGCTTTGTAAAGTAAATTCTGAAATTCTCTTCCTTTTATGTTGCCCATATCTGTTCCTCTGATAATGTACGTCAGTTAAAAAGCATAACAGTGACCTCTTTTTTAAAAAAAAAAATCCTCTCTAGTACTCAATATTTTTTTGCTTAGAACATGTGCATCAGAAATTTAAAATAATGAGTTACATTACGTATAAGTTTCTTGTTTCTAAACCCTATATGGTCATTTTGTGACTTACCCTGAGCAAACTGGCACAGAGCTTAAACAGTACAATTTAATATCCTGTTATGTAAACTACTTATCACACTATTTCCTGTATTTCCTTATTACTTGTTCTTTCAAAACTTATTGCTGCGTTTTAAATATTCTGCCATGACTGTGGTTTTCTTCATTTTATCTTCTATTTCTCTATTAGTTTCCCATTGCTGCTCTAACAAATGACCACAAATTTAGTGGCTGAAAACAATACAGTTCCATTATCTCAAGTAAGGACTAAATACACTGTGGCTATTATAACTTATTTTTTCCTATTCTCAAGCCCCTTCCACGTGAACTTCAATTCGTTCTTATGTTTGTGGAACTTTTGGTCACGTTTTTGCTTACCTTTGGTTCTCTTTGTTCTCTCTTTATGGGATTCTTATTATATATATTGAATTTCCTGGATCTGTCCTCCAGCTCTCTTATCTTTTTACCCATCAGCTTGATTTCATTAACTTTTTCCTCTGACTTCTGAGAAAATGTCTCAGGTCAGTCTTTTAAATTAATTATATGGACTTTTGCAGTATGGAGTTTGTTGTTTACTGTCTGTTGCATTTTTAAATTTGATCAGCATGTCTACTGATCTGTAAGGGCTGAAAGAGACATGTTAAAATCTCACTGTGACTGCAGTTTTGTCAATTACTTTGAAAATAATAATTTTGGATTTCTGATTGATTCCTTTAAACAGTTAAAATAACATGGTTCATTTTAAGGATAAAAATTACAGATTTTGAAAAAGTTTCTACTGTTTTTTTATAGAAGAATATTCACTTGAAGTCATCAACCTTGTAGAATATTTGTACTTTTTTGTCCTTGCTCCATTCTCCTTAACCTTTTTCATCCTTCAAATTAAAGATATATTTTACAAGAAAGCTTGTTCGTATATTCAAATATTGTAGTACTAGACAAAGGAGAAAGAATAAAGTTCATATTTTGTTTTTATTTTGCTAAAGCGTGATTTTGAAAGCAATCTAACATAGATTATTACTTTGTTGTACAGTTAATTTTCAGCATTTCATATGTACAAACCATTGGGTACAATTCCCTAAACCTTCTTGGGATCAAGATTCCCTTCTTGCCAACTCTTTCAAGTAAAACGTCGTCTCTTACCTTGTCAAGTCTGAGCTTGGGAGCCCTATATTTGGCCAGAGCACTAATGACCTTTAGAAATGTGCAGGTAACTACCACACAGGGGCAGTATCTTTTACTTCTTCCTATGCATCCATGTCTGGTTGAGTGGGTGGCTGAGCATGAAGCTGAGTGGGAGTTACGATTCTTGTAGAAGCCTGGCACTGACATTGCCAGGGTTGCTACAAGTGCTTTTCCGAGTGAGGTGAGCACCATCTATGAATGACACATTGGACCACAAGGACTTAACAGATAGATACAGAATAATCTATCCCCAAACAGTGGAATCCACATCTATTCAAGTGCACATTGAACATTCTCCAGGATAGATCACACGTTAGACCACAAAACAAGTCTCAATAAATTTAAGAAGAATAAAATTATATCAAGCATCTTTTCTGATCACAACGGTATGAAACTAGAAATCAATTATGAGAAAACTGGAAAAAACAAAAACACGTGGAAACTAAACAACATGCTACTTAACAATCAGTCAATGATGAAATTAAAGAGGAAATCAAAAAGTATGTTAGACAAATGAAAATGGAAATGTAATGGTAGAACCGTTTGGGGACAAAGCAAAGGCACTTCTAGAGGGAAGTTCACAGCAGTATAGGCCTATCTTAAGAAACAAGAAAAACATCAAAACAATCTACTTTACATCTAAGCAAATGAGAAAATAAAGAACAAACAAAGTCCAATGTTAGTAGAAGGAAGGAAACATAAAGATCAGAGCAGAAATAAATGAAATAGAGACTAAAAAGAAATAAAAAAAGATCAATGGAAATAAGAGTTGATTTGCTGGTTCTTTGAAAAGATAACTAAAACAGACAAACCTTTCCAGACTCACCAAGAAAGAGAGAGAAAGAGTCCCAATAAATAAAATCAGATATCAAAGAGGAAAAATTACAATCAATAACTCAAAAATACAAATGTTCATAAGTTAATAATATAAACAATTATATGCCAACAAATTAGACAATCTAGAATAAATTCCTAGAAGCAAGACAATCTTCTAAGACTAAGTCATGAAGAAATAGAATATCTGAACAGACTGATTACTGGTAATGAAATGGAATCAGTAACGAAAAACTCACAAACAAAAGTTCAGTTTCAGATGGTTTCAAAGGTGAATTCTACCAAAAATTTAAAGAAGAGTTAAAACCTGTCCTTCTGTTAAAAAAAAATGCAAGAAAAAATGCTTCCAAATTCATTCTATGACACCAGCATTACCCTGATACTATAACCAAAGACACTACACACACACACACACACAAACTTTTTTTTTAATGTTGTTTTTTATTATATTATGTTAGTCACCATACAGTACATCCCTGGTTTCTGACGTAAGGTTCGATGATTCATTAGTTGCGTATAACACCCAGTGCACCATGCAATACGTGCCCTCCTTACTACCCATCACCAGCCTATCCCATTCCCCCACCCCCCTCCCCTCTGAAGCCCTCAGTTTGTTTCTCAGAGTCCATAGTCTCTCATGCTTCATTCCCCCTTCTGATTACCCTCCCTTTCTTTATCCCTTTCTTCCCCTACTGATCTTCCTAGTTCTTATGTTCCATAGATGAGAGAAATCATATGATAATTGTCTTTCTCTGCTTGACTTATTTCACTCAGCATTATCTCCTCCAGTGCCATCCATGTTGCAGCAAATGTTGAGAACTCATTCTTTCTGAGAGCTGAGTAATATTCCATTGTATATATGGACCACAACTTCTTACTCCAGTCATCTGTTGAAGGGCATCTCGGTTCCGTCCACGATTTAGCTATTGTGGACAATGCTGCTATGAACATTGGGGTACATATGGCCCTTCTCTTCACTACGTCTGTATCTTTGGGGTAAATACCCAGTAGTGCAATGGCCAGGTCATAGGGTAGCTCAATTTTTAACTTTTTAAGGGACCTCCACGCTGTTTTCCAGAGTGGCTGTACCAACTTGCATTCCCACCAACAATGTAGGAGGGATCCCCTTTCTCCACATCCTCTCCAACAAATGTTGATTCTTGCCTTGTCAATTTTTGCCATTCTAACTGGCGTAAGGTGGTATCTCAGTGTGGTTTTGATTTGAATTTCCCTGATGGCTAATGATTTTGAACATTTTTTCATGTGTCTCTCAGCCATTTGTATGTCTTCATCGGAAAAGTGTCTGTCATATCTTCTGACCATTTTATGATTTGTTTATTTGTTTCTTGTGTATTGAGTTTGAGAAGTTCTTTGTAGATCTTGGATACCAGTCTTTTATCTGTAGTGTCATTTGCAAATATCTTCTCCCATTCAGTGGGCTGCCTCTTAGTTTTTTTGACTGTTTCCTTGGCTGTGCAGAAGATTTTTATCTTGAGGAAGTCCCACGAGTTCATTTTATCTTTTGTTTCTCTTGCCTTTGGAGATGCGTCATGAAAAAGGTTGCTGTGGCCAATGTCATAGAGGTTGCTGCCTATGCTCTTCTCTAGGATTTTGATGGATTACTGTCTCATACCGAGGTCTTTCATCCATTTAGAGTTTATCTTTGTGTATGGTGTGAGAGTGGTCAAGTTTTATTCTTTTGCATGTAGCTGTCCAATTTTCCCAGCACCATTTATTGAAGAGACTGTCATTTTTCCACTGGATGTTCTTTCCTGCTTTATCAAAGATTAGTTGCCCAAAGAGCTGAGGGCTCATTTCTGGGTTCTCTATTCTGTTCCATTGGTCTATGTGTCTGTTTTTGTGCCAGTACCATGCTGTCTTTGTGATCACAGCTTTGTA
>NW_024423319.1:101317060-101347674 GCF_017311325.1 Ursus maritimus | reverse complement strand
TTCTTCTGCCTCATTCACCCTGGCCGTCAGAGCCTCTAGTTTTGACTGCATTTGGCTCATAGAATTTTTAATTTCTGCCAGATTCGCTCTCATTTCCGCCCTTAGAGATTCTATATTCTCATTAACATTTTCATTAATACTTTTTTCAAGTCTACACATCATCTTGACCATTATTACTCTGAATTCCATTTCTGATAATTTGGTTATATCCATATCCATTAGTTCTGTGGCAGAGGCCACAGACTCATTGTCTTTTCTTTGTTGCAGGGGACTTCTCCTTCTCGTCACTCTGATGAGGAGAGGGTGCGGGGTTGTCCAGAGCCCAAATTATTGACCGGGACCCAGGCTGTGTGCCCTTGTTTTATAGGGATCTTAGGGATGTGGGCTTCTTGATTTTTCAGCCTGCCTTCTGGGGGAGGGGCCTGCCGCGCCGATACTCAGGCAACCCTGTTTGGGTAGAGTCTCCGTGTCCCCTGCGAGGGGGGATGGGGATGGGTACACTGTGAGCCAGTTTTTCCAGGATTTTGTTCTCTGGCGGCTTTCCCTGGCGGTTTGCTATGCCTCTTCTGAGAGTCAGAGCAGCAGTGGCCGAATCTCAGCCTCTGTCTCAGAACAGAGGGACCGCGGACTGTTCTCCACTGATGTTCTGGCCACTTTAATTCTGATTCTGTTGGTGCTGCTCAACCCTGCAGTGTCCTGGGATGTGCCTCCACACCCCGTGTCCCAACCCTCCCTTCCAGGGCCAGTGTGTCTCTGTCCTTTGTTTCTAACACCGCCAGCCGCCAGCCGCCCCACGTGCTCTTGGAGCTCCCAGTCTCAGTCTGGTTCCAGTGAGCACACCGGAGCTCCGGTTTTCAGTCTGGTTGCGTGCGTTCCCCGGCTCATGGTCTCAGTCTGCTCTCTCATGGGTGCCGGTCCCCGAGTCCGCCCTCTCCCCCGTGCAGGTGGCTACCGCTTCCTGGCGCCCAAACGCAGCAGCTCCCTCCCCCTTCCATTTATCTTCGGATATCTGTGAGTGGTTTCACGGCTCCCCTCTTCGTACCTCAATACTCAGCACTGGAGATGTTCATTTGTAGAGATCCAGATGTATCTTCCTGCATCTCAGGCTGATTCCGTGGATGTTCAGGCTGGTCTGGTACCTATCCAACTCGACTCAGGGGACTGGCTGAAAAAGGGGTCCCCTACTCCTCTGCCATCTTAACTCCCCTCCACACACACAAACTTAAACCAATATCCCCGATGAACACAGATGCAAAAATTCTCGACAAAATATTAGCAAACTAAATTCAACAATACCTTAAAAGTATCACACATGAAAACCAAGTGGGATTCGTTCCAGGGATGCAAGGATGGCTAACATCCACAAATCAATAAATGAGATACACCACATTAACAAAATATAGGACAAAAATCATATGATCATCTCAACAAATACAGAAAAACCATTTGACAAAATTCAACATCCACCTGTGATAAAAACTCTCCTTCAAAGGGGGGACAGAGAGAATATATCTCATCATAATAAAGGCCATATATGACAAATCTACAGCTAGCATCATACTCAATGGTGAAAAACTGAGAGCTTTTCCTCTAATATCAGAAACAAGACAAAGGTGCCCACTCTCACCACTTTTATTCAACATAGTATTGGAAGTCCTAGCCACAGTAATCAGGTAAGAAAAAGAACTAAAAGGCATCCAAATTGATAAGTATCTCTCACTATTTGCAGATGACATGATACACAGAAAACCCTAAAGACTTCACCAAAAACCTATTAGAAGTAATAAATAAATTCAGTAATGCTGCAGGATACAAAATTAATATACAGAAATCTGTTGCAATTATATACACTAAAACAAAGTAGCAGAAAGAGAAATTAAGAAAATAATCCAATTGACAATTGCATCAAAAAGAATAAAGTATCTAAGGATAAATTTAACCATGGGGTAAAAGACCTATACTTTGAAAACTATAAAACACTGATAGAAGAAATTTAAGATGAAAGAAATAAATAGAAAGATATGTAGTGCTCATGGTTTAGAAGAATTAATATCATTAAAATGTCTGCACTACACAAAGCAATCTACAGATTCAATGCAATCCCTATCAAAACACCAATGGTATTTTTCACAGAATTTCAACAAATGATCCTAAGATATGTATATAACCACAAAAGACCCCATATACCCAAAGCAATCTTGAGAAAGAACAAAGCTAGAGGTATCATGCTTTCTGACTTCCAACTATACTAAAGTCATGGTAATCAAATAGTATGGTACTAGCATAAAAACAGACACATAGATCAATGGAAGAGAACAGAGAACCCAGAAATAAACCCATGCTTATAGGGTCAATTAATCTACCATAAAAGAGGTAAGGTAAGTGCACACACTGGGGATAAGACAGTCTTTTTAATAAACAGTGTTGAGAAAACTGGGCAGTACATGTAAAAGGATGAACTGGACCACTTTCTTATACTATATATAAAAATAAACTGGATTAAAAACATAAGCATAAGACCTGAAACTACAAAACTACTAGAGGAAAACATAGGCAGTAAGCTGTTTGACATTTTCTTAGCAGTTTTTTTTCTTTTGATCCATGTCCTCAGGAAAGCATAACAAAAGCAAAAACAAACAGGACTATATCAAACTAAAAAGCTTTTGCACAGAGAAGGAAACCATCAACAAAGTGAAATGACAACCTACTGAATAGAAGTTACTTGCAAAGGACAGATTCTTTAAGGGGTTGAAATCTAAAACATAAGAAGAACTCCTATAACTCAATATATACAACAATAACAACAAAAACAACCCAATTAAAAAATGGACAGAGGACCCGAATAGATATTTTTCCAAAGAAGACCTACAGATGGCCAACAGTTCATGAAAAGATGTGTAACACCACTGATAATCAGGGAAATACAAATCAAAACTACAAAGAGATATCATCTCACACATGTCAGAATGGCTAAAATAAGAAAAATTAAAAAACAGCAACAACAACAACAACAACAAAAAAAAAAAACAAAGAAATAACAAGTTGGCAAGGATGCAGAGAAATGGAAGCTCTCGTACCCTGTTGGAGGAAACATAGATTGGTGGAGTTCCTACAGAAAACAATATGGAGGTTCCTCAAAAAATGAAAACTAGAACTACATAATCAAGTAATTTCACTTCTGGGTATTTATCAACCCCCCAAAAAAACACTAATTCAAAAACATATATGTACCCATATGTCATTGCAACATTATTTATAACAGCCAAGATATGGAAACAATGCAAGTGCCATCAATAGATGAATGGACAAAGAAGATGTGGTGTGTGTGCATACAGTGGAGTATTAGTTGTAAGAAACAATGAAATCTTGCTATTTATGACAATTATGGGTAGACCTAGAGGATATTATGTTAAGTGAAATAAGTCAGACAGAGAAAGACAAATACCGTATGATTTCACTTACACGTGGAACCTAAAAAACAAATGAACAAACATACAGAATCAGAAACAGACTTATGGACAGAGAGAACAAACTGGTAGTTTCCAGATAGGAGGGAGGTGGGGGGGGCAGGGGGAAACAGGCTAAATCGGTGGAAGGGATTCAGAAGTACAAACTTCCAGTTATAAAATCTGGAAGTCAAGGGATCTGATGTACAACACAGGGAACGTTGTCAATAGTCGTGTAATAAGTTTGTATAGCAACAGATGGTAACTAGACCTATTAACGTGAACATCAACAGTATATAAAAATATCTAATCAATATTACATAATCTGAAATTATAACATTGTATGTCAATTATAATTCAATAAAAATTTGTATGTAAAAGAATATGGCTAAAGGTTGATCATTATTCTTATCAATTTCTAAGAAGGTAAGAAGGACTTGGATAATTATATACAATGTATCACCCCTCCACAACAGTGTCAACAAAATAAAAAGTGATCCACTGCAATTGGTTTCCTTCCACAACCTATTTCATATTCTTCCTAAGCAACTGTATCATTGACTAAAGCTGTAAGAAAGAATAAAAGTTGTATTGGCTCTTATTTTTTTAATGCTGTTCAGATAAATACTAAACCATCATCATTAACAGCGAGAAACATTTATTGCCCCAACCATCGTGGATGGACCACTAAGGTCAATAGAATGAATTTGGATGAATCAGCTTACCAGAAATATATTTATTGAGAGCATAAGGCATTAGTCCAAACTTTCTATGACAGCTTAAAAAGAAGATACATGCCAAGTAAATCATCTCTCCAAAGCTTCCTGAGTTTTAAAATAGTATAGCAATAGAGGTATTTGGAATAAACAATGCACACTGGGATTACAGCAGTGTGACTATTTGGAAAGAGTAGGTTTCAGGCTAAATACAATGGTAGGACTGAGGAAAATGACCCGCGTGCAGATACTGGCTCAGTATTAAGAGTGGAGATTGTGTCGATGTTATCAAGGGGCAAGTACAAAAGAGCTTAGAAAACTGTTGTGTATCTAGATACGTATACTTTATCAGTCACTAGGCCCTATGTTTAAAATAAAAAAAAAAAAAGACAAGGACAACGGCAAAGATTATGAGGGAGGGAGGGAAAGGAAAGGAATGAAGGAGGCAGAGCACAATTATGCCCCTTTTCACATTAAAAAGCATATTTTACTATTCCAAACGATTAGTTATATTTGAAATGAGTTTCTGATATTATTGACCAATTATGTTTTTTATTCAACTTCAAACAATAAACAGCCGCCAATCAGAATAGAGCTTGTGTTGAGGAATTTGAAATAGGTATCTCTTGGGGTAGTTGCCGGGTCCAGGTTCCAATGACTTCCCATTCTCTGAAAACTGCCTGGCTTCTGGGAAGTTCACTTGTATTTTGTGGCCCCAGATCTTTAGTTATACCTGAGTGAACTTGGGGTGGAATCAGGACCAAAACTAGGTCAGTCAATACTGGTAATTTCGAGAAAGAAAGAAGGTCAGAGTTAGTTGAGTTATGCTAAATGAATTGCTCATACTGATTAGGTCCTTGATCTCTTTCTGCAGTGGTCCACTGGCCTCCCTGGTTTTGCTCTAAGCTCTTCCCGCATCCTGCTCATGAATTTTCTCTTACCGGTGTTGCTAGCCAGAGCTACTCTCAACCGAGAGAGTCAGAATTCAATTCACTCCGTATCACTGATGCTAAGAACATTTGGTGGCCAAACTGTGGACGGTGTAATTTCGAATTATAACATGACAAAGATACCAAATGGTGCAATTTGGTTCAAGGAAATGTGTAAACTCCAGCACATGTCACTAAAATGCAAGCATTTCCAAGAATATCAAACGTTTTGCTTGGGTTCTCTTTGGGGGTTTGACATATCTACTTCTAAGAGTAGTATATCATTCTGCTGAGCCGACCAGAATTCATTTCAAGTAATTTATAATTGGATTCTTTGGAAGAAAAAGCCATCGACTTTGTATTATTAGGACATCAGAATACATTTTTACATTACTTTGTATTTTCAAAACCCTTAACCAAAACTTATAAGTTAATCCTGACCATACTGGTTAATATAGTCTCAAATAAGTAACTTCATACAAGGAAACTCAAGCACAGAGAAGTGTCCTTAACTCAGGTTTTTAATCGAGACTGTTGCTGAACCAAGAGAACTCCCCAGCATGCAATTTCTGGGCCTGTGAAATTGAATCTAAATTATAACAGCTTCCTTAAAACTTGATAAATACCCTCAGATAAAATTCAAGGGCATGTAATATCACGGGAGTTACTTGTCCATATGCATTTTAACATGACCCAACATGCATGTTGCTCTGTGGAGAACATGAGGGTTGTGAGTCAAGAGCAGATACAATTGTGTAAGAATTATGGCACTGCTGTGTCTCCAGCACTGACTTATTTTCACATCCAGAAAGATACAGATTCCATCTACTAAATCCACCATTATATTGGGGAAGTTACCATAGAGATCTCTAAAGATTTTGTTTTCTCTGTGACTTGGTTTTATGAGCTTTGAAACTAGACGAATGATAGGTTTATCAAGATATCTAGGTATTAAATACTTGAACAAAACCACAGGAACAGGACATAACACAGCCATTGTCCTATCTTTTACCACCCATAACTACTTCTACTTTTCTCAGCTTGTGAAGAAATATCACTTAGGCAACAAGTCCAAATTCTAACTCTAACCATCTTATGCAATTATTGGTTCAACTGAAAGAATTCCAGGATCGTCCTTAGACTGACACCCCTTACTCTCCTTGTATCCTGTAAAAGCTTCTGTTATAGTTCTATGTAAGATTCAACTCCAAAGTCTCAGTGGTTCACAAAAAGCATTTCCCGACCACGGATCCATGGATCAGCTACAATGACCCAGTCTCAGGTAGAAGTTCAAGTCCCTTCTCATTCTGGGACCCAGGGTGAAGGAGCACTCCTATTTATAATGGAGTGTTGCCATGGAGAGGTGGAAATTTAACAGGGCTTACAGAAACTTATAGTACCTCTTCCAGCTTCTTTTCGAGATTTCTCCAATTTAAAGCTGGCACGTTGTCACTCTCCCCCACAGTCCACTGGTCAAAGTAAATGACATAGTATGCCCATCATCAATGGGGTGGGGAAGCATTCTCTTCTTACGGTGGGGTGAGGGAGAGGAATGAAGATTTTTCTCAACAATACTGAAATCTATTATGTATTTTCTGCCCAAGACACTCCAGAAACTTCATATCCTGCTGAGTTTTCAGGCAAAGACTGGGAACCACAGGCAACTGGCAGATTTGAAAGGATACTTTTCAACGAAGAAAAATGAAAAGGTTTGAGAAGCTCCATGAGCTTTGGTGGGAATATGAAATGTTAAAAGTCAAAGTGATCAACATATGTGGAAATCACTAAAATCTAGTCTCCTTTTGGTATCTTGATCTATTATCACCACTCAATTTAGTATTTATTTTCTTTGGCACCTATCAGTAGTACCTAATAAATCCTAAGGAATAACCCGAATATATCTGTATACTTGACTTTTAACTAAAAATGGCATGTGCTTGGCGCCCGCTCACGCCGCCTCTCGTCCCAGGCATCTTGCTCGGAAGTATGTCAGTTGACAGGACCTGAACACAGAGCTGAAGTTCAGCATGTTGTTTATTGCCTTTTTTTTTTTCCTGCTTTAATTAAAGCTTTCATTGATGGTGAAATTATTGGTCCTGGAATGATCCTTGACAATGTCTTGAAAAAAAAAAAAAAACCAACCACTTAAACTCATTGTTATAGGGTGCTTTTGAACTAGCTTAGCACGAGAAGAATAGCTATTACATCGCACAAGACAACTAAATTTTTATTTGATAATTGCCTCAAGGAGTTTAACTCATAAGATACTAAAATATCTGTGGAGCCTACTTTCCTGATAATTTTTTAAAAAGATTTTATTTATTCGACAGAGATAGAGACAGCCAGCGAGAGAGGGAACACAAGCAGGGGGAGTGGGAGAGGAAGAAGCAGGCTCATAGTGGAAGAGCCTGATGTGGGGCTTGATCCCATAACGCCGGGATCACACCCTGAGCCGAAGGCAGACGCTTAACCGCTGTGCCACCCAGGTGCCCCTTATCTTTTGTTTTTTAATGCAGACCACTACGACTATCACTTCATTAGAATTTTTACATCTGTGGAAAAGAAACAATACTGTGCATGATTTCTATTTTGTTGGAATTTTAAAAGTTTTTTTACTTAAACAAGATGATGTTGCTAAATTTAACTTTTTGTCATCGTGCAACATTTAGCTTTCAGTAACTGCAGTTTTCATTTATTAGTTTGGTGGGGTTTGGGAGGGGTTGTTCTTCTGTTGTGTTTTGTGGAGGTTGTTCGTTTTTTTTTTTTTTTCCCCTCCAAGTTTTTTGTCTGATGTCCTTGCAGCCACTCCACGTTAGGGTGTCACTTTTTCCTTTTGTGAGCTTGAAAGAGATGTCCTGGCTCAAATTTAAATTCAAAAATCCCATCCATCTCCTACTTCCAAGTATATATTATTAAATATTTCAGTCAATTTCTCTGAACTCTGTATATCATCTCTTGAGAATGAAATATGCGAAGTGAAGGTAGAGTCTGCTATTGGATTTGTAGGAAAGCAAAGGAGAATAACTATGGTTTTAAAAGATACATGGAATGCCACCAAATTCAAAGTGCGAGGCTGCCAACCTCCTGTTTCCTTTTCAGAAACATGTGCAACAGGATTCGATAAGCTACCATCACCTGAATGGTATCTTCTAATTGAGGCAGAAGCCCCACAAGGCCACAAATGGCCATTTCTGTTAGGAAAAAAGGAACAGAAACGCTCTGTCATGTCTTCAGAATATGGACTTGGTGTTTCACTAAATTTATTTGGAAGCTTGGCATGACCAGATAGCTTGCCTGACAAACCTACCCCTTTCTCAGACTGCCTCGGCTGATTTTCCTAACATATTTTTAGTCAAAGAGAAAGGCAAGAAAGTAAAGTATAAAGAAAGGGGTTTGGGCTGAGATCCTGACATTTCCACTCTACATATCCCTTTTTAGCAAACAAGTTGGGGCATGGCTCACAGCTGCAGAATCCAAATGTCTGTTTCGAACGGCTGTTTAATGTATAGGGTAGAGAAAACAGATTCTAAGTTTGACTCTTAACTCTGCCAGTGTGTGATCTTTGTCATATTACTTATCTGTGCCTCAGAGTCCCGGTTAATAAAAGCAACATCTTCATAGTAGTCACTTTATAGAGCTATGATGAGGATTCAATGAAAGGCTATATAGAGAAAGCATTTCACATAGCATTCAAGTCAAAGTAAGCAGTCAGTAAGTGATAATTTAGAAAGACTGTTCAGTGAAACTACAAGTCATCCAGGAAGGAAATCAAAACACACTAAGCAACAAAAATATGTGTATCTTGTCATAGATTTTACTTCATGAGAATCAAGTTGGTCAGGTTAAAGGGCACAAGCAAATTATATTCTTGGTTGACCACTCCTTCCCCTTTCAAATATGCTGTATGAGTGAACTATTTGGAAGGAATTGCAGCTTTTAGGTGCTTCCATTCTGAGAAATAGGGAAAGGACTAGAGCCGTGCTGTTCAACAGAACTTTCGTGTGAGCCACATAGGCTCACTATATTTGAAATACTTTAGCAGTCACAGTAATAAAGTAAAAACAGGTGAAGTTTATTTTAATATATTTTATTCAATCTGATTTATCTCAAATGTTGTAAGTCATCTCACTCATAAAGATTGTTGAGATATTTTACATTTTGTCCCTCTCCAAAATGTGATACGTATTTTCTACTACGGCAATATCTCAATTCTGACCAGCCAGCCACATTGCAAAGTGCTCAAGAGCTGTATATGGTTAATGGCTACCATGCTGGACAGGGAAAGTGTGAAGCATGGGGAAGATGAGGAAGAAGAATCGGGAGGGGAAACAGGTTACGAGGCTGTCCGGTGGCATTCGTGTAAATTTTGTGACCTAATACTTTGTTTACAAGCTGAATGAGATCAGAGAATCATTTTCAAGGTTGCAATAAGCCACATTATCCAATGATGTTTGTATGTGTACTAAGATAACTTTACCATCTTAATAAGACATCAATCAGTTATAAGAGTTGAGAATATCTTTTGTTGCCTGCTTAATAAATTTTAAGAGCTATAACACCTTGAAACTGCTCACTTTTACCATGAAGGGTCTAATAAAAAGGGAAGACAGTTCTTCAAAATGGTTTATTAAAATTCTGTTGCTCCTAGCCTTATCTTGGCATTCTTCTCAAGATACACCACGGAGGATTGCTCTATAGCTGAGCCGATGTACAGGGTTCTGCATATAGGAATATTGATCAGTTTTATCTTGGTCTCTTAAGAATTGCACATTTTATTGTACTAATGCTTCTTACAGTAACTATCGCATTAAATCAGAAGTTTAACATTATGATTCATAAATATCATGAAACTTGGTACCCATAAATCACAGCACTAAATTGGAAGTTTAAAGTTAAGATTTATAAACTAACATACTAAATCACAACTTTAAAATTTAGGAGTCATTAATAAGAACTTTTATATGCATGATATATACATCAAAGCACTGCACCTGATTCTTGGAAGTTAATGCATGTAAATCAGAATTCTGAAAGTTAATATTAATAAATCAAGGAAATGCATTTTACTTGGTAAATTTCTTTTTTAATAGAATAGTTCCTACATTACATAATGGGCACTATCTTCTGAAAAATATGCATCTCAAAATTTCCTTTGATAGCCATTTCCAGAACATCTTTTTTTTTTTTTTTTCCTGAGAGAGAGAAAGAGAGAGAGAGAGAATGACAAAGAGCAAGAGCGAGCATGAGCAAGAGACGGGGTAAAGGGAGAGAGAGAACCTTAAGCAGGCTCCACGCCCAGCACAGAGCCCCATACAGGGCTCGACCTCATGACCCTGAAATCAGGACCTGAGCAGAAATCAATAGCTGGACGCTTAACTGGCTGAGCCGCCCAGGTTCCCCTCCAGAACATCTTACTTAAGTCCACTGCTCTTATTTGAGCATAGAAATACCTGACATGCACCTTGTTCTTACAAACGCTCTTATTTTTGAAAACTGTAATTAAGTCACACTACAGGTTTTCCATTTCTAGGCAAAAAAAAAATACCCACGAAACGTAGCCTTCCTCCATAGGAGCCATATTCTGCACATTTGATCATTTTTAACAGTGACTACAAGTCCTTTTGAAGGTGATGTGAACAAACCTGTACAAAATGTTCTTACGTGGGTCCCATTAACACACAGTGCGGTGGATGAATTACCTCCAGACCCTAATATGTCATGCCTGTTTGTAGCAGCCCATTTATATCTCAGAGGCAAAATATCAGAAACAGCTTGAGTTTCCCATAGTAATGTGTTATTGTGAGCTCAGAGGTTGAACTGCTTCACTCCCTTCATGCTTTAGATTCCCTGGGCTTCTGAGTAGCCCAAAGCTTTTCCACTCCATTAAAATGGCTCTTTTTAAAGTTACTAAAGACCCACATGCTGTCAAAGACCAAAATCCAAGTTGAATTGCTGTCATAAATGAATATTCATCAACAGTTGTCCCTGTTGTTTCCCACATCACCAGTACCTGATCTGTGATCCTTCCTTTCTCCTACGTCTCCAGCAGCATCTTCTAGTCTTCTTTATGGCACCTCCTATCCTAAGACCTCCCACCTTCAATGTTAGTGCTCCACACAGTTCTCCCCTGAAGCATCTTTTTCCCTCCTCACTATACAACTGCCCATCTTTTCCTACAAGGATCTACTACCACTTAAATGTTGAGTATTTACGGGGCTCTTTTCTAAGATCTAGAAATATTTACCAGGTATTTTTTCCTTATTGCCTACTACCCTCTCTAAATTTACATTCTCAAAATGAGATTCCTCATTTCTTTGGCCAAAGCAACCTTTTTCAATCCCCAATGCCAACTCCCAATTCTAAACGGCTAAGACTCCTCTCAAATTTCAACCAATCTTTCCATTCCTACAGCCACTTAAGTTTTAATTTAGGCCCTCATTAATTCTTTCTTGGACTGTTCCATAGTTTCCTAACTGCTACTCAGCATTCCATAATGACCCATCTGCTTCTACCTTCTCAACTCTATCTCTCTCTCCCATCATATTCTACACTGGAGATGAGTGGTTCTCAATTCGGGGAATTTTGGTCACCAGGGAACATTCAGAAGTGTCTGAAGACATTTTGGGTTGTCATGATTAGGGTGGCAGTGCTACTGGCATATTGTGGATCGAGGCCACGGATGTTGTGAAACATCCTCCAATTGACGGGACAGGACAGGCCCCCACAACAAATAATTATCCAGTCCCAAATGTCAATAGTGCAGAGGTTCAGAAACCCTACTTTAGATGAACTAAATATGCCTATTTCACCAAGAGAATGAAACTGTTGTGTGGATCTTTGAATATACCATACAGATGCTATGTTCTTCACCAGAAGTGGCCCTTCCTCATTCACACTCAGGCCCATGAATCTTTAGCAGGTAAACCCCAGTTCAGTGTGGGTTTGAACTGTGAAGAGTTTCCTACCCTGTATAGAATTTGGCTCTGCATTTAAGCATCAGTGACCTACCAACATGGTTTTGGGGAAACAACATGCATGGGATTCAGAGGCAGAATGATCTTGTTTGAAATAGCACTCCACCTTACTAGTGGTATGTACTTGGGCGAATTAACCTCTTTCAATCCTAGTTCCCTTTTAGGATTATGAAAATGTCAAACCAACAAGTTGATCATTAGCACTTAATCAGACACTGATGCAAGGGAAATCCACCTCCACATTTGTCACCCCACTGACTACTAAAATTAGTGTGGCTGGTTTACAGGTTATCACCTACACAGTAACTGGAAAGGAAGGATCATCTCACATGAAGGATGTACATTCTTCAATGAAGGGAATACGAGTAACTTGGCTCCCCAAACATCCTAAGATGTTTCAAAGTCTATTTGCAGATGAATATAAAACAAGAAATCTAATACTAAAATGTGTCCTATCTGTCAGGAGGTACACTTGCCTAATTGGGTTGTTCCAGCAAGGATACTGTATGGCACCTGATTCATCTACTTTTGGAAAGATGCTAGTTTATGTGGATTATATAATGAAACATACGAATTTGTAGTTTAGTTGGGAAACACAGGACTGGAATTTTAAAGTGAGGAGAAAATAGAATGATATAGCTTATCGTCACCTAGTAAAATGATGGCACAGAAAAGTACTATACACTTTTCTTTACAATTTAGGTAGTGAAAAGGTAGTACTTGCAACTAACGTATGAAACTGAAGCTAGCATAGCCATCACTGTGTGTGTGTGTGTGTGTGTGTGTGTGTACACACACGCATGTGTTTCCACTCTTTTCTTTCTTCTCCAAAAGATTTTTCCAGCTAATTTTGTCGAATGGAAGATACAATATGCATACTCTAGAGCGCTCCTATTTACAAACATAAATTGATCAGAGTGATGTAGAACTCTAAGGAAAACGTATACAAATGTATTTGAAATAATTCTCAAAAATGTGGTGATTGATTCTTCTGCTGAAGCTCCCACAACAAATGTTTACTTGAGAATTTTTTGAAGCTGTGTTTTTTTTGTAAAGCTTCAGATGAATTCAACATTACAGTAAGCAGAGCCATCCTGTCTGCAGTAATGCTCTTGCACCATCTAAGCTATTCCCAGAGGAAATAATGGGTGAAAGGAAAACCAAGTGAAAAATAACTTATCAGATCTACTGTAAAAGGCTTTTCTGACATCAAGGGCATATGCAGATTTGCTTGATAGCCTGATTCCATGTGATTTAGTTTAGTAATTTTCTTACTTCCCATCACTTACTTTATCTAAGTAACTTGCCTTCTGAATATATACTTTTATGCATAAAATTACACACATTATGAGGATATACAAGATTCATACCATTTTGAAAATATCACAATGCATGCCTCTTGAGACTTTAGTAACGTATTTGTGATTCTGAATTATTTGATTTAAAATTCAAAAAGGATTAGTTCTCATATTTAGTTACTATTTATTGTCAATTAACTAATTAAACTCTGAAAGATGTATAGTATTATGTGAAACTGTCTGAAGTCGTCTGATTCATATCATTAAATAGCATTTATTACCAAATGAGAATAAATTAAAACATCCCCCCCCCTCAAGATTTAGTTCACATGATAGTATCCTATAGTCAAGGAAGAATCTCAAAATATAAAGGGACATGCTTCAATGCTAATTTATAAAAAGCCTATATGCCATGAACATTATTTTTAAATGAAAGGTGAATTATAGTCTAAAAGAAAAATTAAACATTAGGAGAAGGCATTACTAGTTTAATACATAAATGTTCTCAACAACAAAATTGGGTAAATTACATTTGTAGAAACATTGTAAGGGGATAGGAGTAGCTAATTGAAAAAACACAAAATACAGATGGTCAATAATGTAAAAATAGCATTAGGTTCACCAGTTATTAAATAAGTTACAATTGAGGCAATCACATCATTTACCTTCCGCATGGTTCATCTTTTAATGCACTGTTACTAGCCATTGTTGACGGGCATGTGAATAAGAAGGAATGATAGTTTTATATACTTCTGGTAAGTATATAAATCCGTATAAGTTTCTAGGGAGAAATGGGTCTCTAGACCTTGAAGTAGAAGTGGATTTATTAAATAAAGAATGAACAAAATATAAAAAAAAAATAATAAAATGGTATCTTTTGATATAAAAGGTTTCTAGGAATTTATCCTGAGAAAATACCTACAGCCACAATCCTGGCACATTATTTAGTATCCAAAATCAGAAATACCCTAAATATCCAAGGAAAGGGGATGATTTGAATAAATTATGGTATACCCATAAGAAGGATTTACTATGTAGCCATGAAAAAGATATCCTGGAAATATATTTACTGATGAAAAAACATATTCGTAACTCATGGTTGTGTGTGTGGGGGGGGAAGCTTCCAAAAAAAAAAAATGCAAACCATTTTTCAAAAATGCAAACCATGATCCTGTGTTAGAATATTTTAGCCATAAAGATTGCTTAATTTTATACAGGTAATAAAATTTTATTATAACATGTGTCATAGAAAAGCCTGCTCAACAGCTTCCTGTTCAGGATTCATGAATAACCAAGTCAATAGTCCGTCACAACTCAAGACAGGAAAGCTGCTCTGAGGATCAGTTATTGCAACATCCCTCATTAGTAGGTACCTATTGTTGTCTTCTCCAAGGAGTCTCCTTTCCTTGCCTTCCCTCTCCCTTTTTATTTCTATTTCTCGTTTCTTATTCATTTCTTTTTCTATGTACTCTACTTCTGTTGTTGTTACTGCTTTGGTTTCTTTGTGTGCCACAAACAAAACTCCCTGAGTGAGAAGATCCTATTGAGTCTGGTATTTAGCACCCCGGAAGGTGTGCCATGCCCACACTGGGTAGAGTTCTTATGGTAGGCTACCTCTTGAGCTCCTGGTCCAGTCTTTAGTTGATTATCTTTGCTTTTGCAATTGATTCATGACCCAAGCAGTTTTGTCTGGGACAGTGGAGTCACAGGACACAAACCATGGTGACTTATGCAGAAGAAGCTACTCCTTCCTGCTTACTTCAAAAGGGAGTTGTAGACCTGGAGGACACTTAGGGTTGCCTTTCTGTGATGAAATTAAAGACTCTGTAACATAGAATCTTTAACAGAGATCGTTTTATTTGGTTCTTATTAATGATTCACTTTTCCATATTAAACATTTCCATTATCTGCCTATAAGAAAAAATGAAAATAAGTTTTTATAGTTTAAATCACTTGATCCAGTCTCCTACCTAAAGGCTATTATAATCCTACCAGCAATTATTTGTAAACATAGGCTTCTTCAAAAACATCCATTCTATCTCATTTATCATTCCATCAACTATTCTTGCTCCTGTTTCAATTCTGATTCCTACAAGAACCTTGTTAATAATGCTTACGAAGGTCAGTGACTCTAAATACTGAAATACTCCCATTATCCACTTTGTTTCATTTCACCTTTCTCTGAAAAAAAGTATGTGGATATTGCAGTTAAGTGATTACTTGTATTTTATGCAGAATCTTGTAGAACTCAGTTTTGAGGCTGTATGAGCCAAGAGTACATTGCCTTTTCAAAATTTGGTGGTGCTTTTCTATCTTAACAATTTCTTCATTTTCAAATCCTTGGTCTTTCCAACTTGATTCTATCCTAGTTTCAGAAATAATTCTCTAAAAATTCCCGTGTCTGTAGAGATATTATTTAATATCTTACTTAATGTCACCCTAGTCTACCTATTTTTCATTTCTTAAGCCTGCTGTTATGGTTCATTTTCTCCCTGCTCTAACACACAGTGAGTAGTGTTTTTTTTTTTAATTTGGCCTTTTTATTCTATCATCAATTTGATCCCATTCTTTATAGACTTGCCATAATTTAAATCGTGTATATTATTATCACTCTACACAAAACTTTGTGCTAGAAATTCTGAGTCATAAAGGTCCCCTGCTTATTAGTGGAGGGAAGAAATGTGTATAGTTATAATATGGGGAAAGGGGACAAAGAAGAGAACAGAGAGCTAAAGACTCGACTAAAGAGGCAGCACAGAGAAAATCTGAGGAGTACAGATGTCATTGATAAGGGGTACTTTTTTCCTTGTATCTCATGCATATAATGAGATCAGTATTAAATAAATCATTTCAAATAGAAATCTACTGATTCAGAACAATGTAATATCAGGGTGTCAGTATGGGGAGGTGATGTAGAAACTTGCTCAGGATAGAATGAGTCATGGTCAAATGCAGTAAAATGAAGACTAAGTAAGGAAAACTCTTAAGAGAAGCCATTAAGAAGAAACTTCAGGAATGCGCATTCAGTAGGATGCAGCTATTCAAACACCATTTTGCAAAGAGAATGTTGGAAGGATTATTACCCAAGCAACTGAGCATTTTGGTAGCGAAAAGAGAGAAGAAACCATAGAGGAGGAAATAGATAAATGGCATGGGAATGCCCAAGGAATAAAAAGGATTAATAGCAGGGTGACCAGCACCTCTAAGAACATCACTGGCCAGCTCAAAGTATAAACTGAGATTGTTTTTTTAAAAAAGTTCTGTCAGAAAAAAAAAGAAAAATACCGTCAACACCAAAATCTTTAAGCAATATTCAAATGTTTACACAAACAAAATATTAAGAAAGAAAGAAAAGGCTTTTTCAAGAACTTTTACATTTGTTGTTAAATAAAACAACAACAACAACAACAATTATGGGGAAAGGAAGAGCTTCTAAACACATGTTATTGGAAAAAAACGGATATCCATATCCAAAAGAATGAAGCTGGACCTTACTTCACATACAAAAATTAACTCAAAATGGACCAAAGACTTAAATGTAAGGGCTAAAACTATAAAACTCTTGGGAGGAAACAGGGAAAAAGCTTCTTGACAGTGAGTTTAGCAATGATTTGAATATGACACGAAAGCAAAGACAATAAAAAATAAATATTACAATTTAAAACTTTTGTCTTTCAAAGGACCAGTCAATAGTGTGAAAAGGCAAGCAGGGGAATAGAAAAAATATTTGTAAATCATTTATCTGATAAGGAATATCCAGGATGTATAAACAACTTCTATATCTCAAAACCAAAAACAAAAAAAAAAAAGGACAAATGACTTGAATAGACATTTCTTCAGACATACGAATAGCCAATAAGCACATGAAATGAAGCTCAACATTAATAATCATTAAGGAAATGTAAAACAAACTACAATGAAAACCATCTCACATCCATTAAAATGGCTAGTATCAAAAACAAACAACACGTGTGTGGGTGAGGTTGTGGAGAAATTGGAACCCTTATGCACAGCAGGTGGGAACATAAAATGGCACAGGTATTATGGCAAGCAGTAGGAGGTTTCCTCAAAAAATTAAAACCAGAATTACCATCTGGTCTAGCAATTCCACTTCTGCATATACACCCAAAATAACTGAAAGCAGGCTCTCCAAGAGGTATTTCTATATCCGTGTTCGTAGCAGCATTATTCACAATAGCCAAGAGGTGAAAGCAACTCAAGTGTCCATTCACTGGTGGATGAGTAAGCAAAATGTAATACATGCATACAACTAAATATTACTCAGCCTCAAAAAGGAAAGAAATTTTAACACATCTCACAACATAGATGAACCTTAAGAGCCTTATTATGCTAAGTGAAATAAGCTAGTCACCAAAAGACGAATACCGCATGATCCCACTTACACGAGGTGTGGAGGGTAGTGCAGTTCGTAGGGACACACCGCAAGAACATCGAGGAGCTCACTGCCCACTCTTGAGATCACAATGGGGCAAATCTGGGGAGAAATCCACTTGCATAGTGAAAAGTCCTTCTAGCTAATAAGAAAAATAAAACAAAAAACGAAACTAAAGAAGTAAAATGGTGGTTGCGAGGGGAGAGGGAAATGGGGAGTTGTTTTTAAATGGGTATAAATTTTCATTTGAGGAAGATGGAAGATGAAAACTTCTGGAGACCGTGCACAAATGCGTATTTCACACTACTAAACGGTACACTTAAAAGTGGCTAAGATGGTATTTTGTGTGTATTTTACAACTAAAAATACAAACGTATGAATATATATATAAATGATTAAGATGGTAAATTTCAGGTCATGTGTATTTTATCACAATTAACCAAACAAACAGAGCTCATCATGTCCTGGAAAGCCTTTCCGCCCTCCCTTAGCCACATACCCTTCTACAATCTCAGGAAGGTTCCAGGATCTTTGTCATCTCCAGCCTTTGCTCTTGTTCTCTTGACCTGCAAACTTCCTCCCCCCACTCCCAGCTCCCATCCTTTCCTTCTCCTTCCCTGGCTATCTGCAAAGGTTTCATATCATGTTACTCTTTTAGGAAAAAAAAAACACTTTTCTTGACCATCCAAATCAAAATTATACTCCCGAGTTTTGATGCTTTAGCTTACCTCCTACTTCTTCCTACGAAAAGTGTTAAGTATACATTTTGGGACAATCATTTCTTACAGCCTATCTTCTCTTGAGGACAGGGACTGCCGTCTGTGTCCTCAACACATAGCTGCATCCCCCAACAGCTGGGAACTTGCCCGCCACAGACTTAGTTTTCAGTCAATAGGTCTGGTGGGTAAGGGAAGCTGCTTGCTAGTAAAAGCTGTTCAGTATTTAGGTTAAATATAGCGAAATAATTTATTGTCAAAGCTGACAGAACTCTAAAAAGGTGTTAGTAACATTTTAGGAATAGAAGTGAAATCAATACAGTTGACTGATAGCTGTCATTTATTCGCATTCCCTTCTATTTGCCCTCATATACCACAATGCAGAAAGCTGAAATTTCATTCTCATCTTCTCTTCAAATTAGGTCTCTAAATGCTAACAAGTTTCCACCAGTGAGACCCACTCCGAGGATCAAATGGCACAGAAACCATCTTTTTTCCATGCCTGCTGTCAATACTTGCAAAACATTCATAAAGTTATGTCTGTTTGTGGCCTGACACAGAGTCACAGGGGCAAGTCAGTAACTCACAGGTGTGAGAGGCAGATGTCACACAGCACGTATAGTGCCAGTAGCGTCTTCCTCCTCTTTGGAGCTCAGCTATGGTGAGTCCAGTGGCAGGCTGTTGACCACTCCTCCTCCATTTTTAAACACCTAAATCTCTGTATTAAATCCCTTTCTGCTGAAAATACATAGAACGGTCAGTATGCTGCCCTGAACCTAGAAAGATACACATAAAGCTTTAAAAAGATCAGAACTGGAAAAATGTTAAGTTTTCCTATTATTGACTTACAGCTCTAACCTCACGCCATGGCAAAATTCCAGCACGACAACTAGATCAACACGAGGTGCTCATTTTAAAATGGAACAAAAGGGAGCGTGCAAAGCTAGCAATAAATTACTGAACGAGTGTCATCGTTTCTTGACAGAGCCTTTACACTAGAAGGTCAGTTCAATACCACACTCATAGTGCGCTTGCCGTCTCGGCAAACATTTAACAAAAATCCCTCCTGAAACTTCCTGAGAATCCTGTCCTGACCACTCAAGTGTTCCTGGGATCTTCTATGCTCCTATGTCATTGTGTTTATTCTTCTATGAGAATTACCATCATATTGGGTCACAGTTACATTTTAACGTGTCTGTCCCTCATCCCACTGCCTTTGGAGATCAGATTGTCAATAAATACCTTTTCCATAGAACCCTAAGACCTAGAACAACGTTTGTCATGCTGTAGGTGTGTTCAATACAACTGAATTTTTGATATTGTGTTATGACACAGCTAGGTAAACTTAACTGACTGAATAATATTAACCACAAATGCACTGATTAATAGGTCTATACAAACTGAAGATCGTTCTCAATTAGAATCACCCAGGCCTTTTCATTCTGAGTCACGTTTTTGATCCTAGAAAGTAGTGTTGCCTTGTCTTGTGCCACTGGGTCAGAAGGTATTAGAATGGTACAGTGGGATTTTCATTTTTTCACAACTGAGCTCATCATTTTGTGTGGGTGGTGCTCAACCGCATCAGCTGGATTCATAGATTTGCAAAAAGTTCCGGCTTTGTCTGCCTCTTTCCCTCCGCCGGCTCCACTACCTTCAGAGCGACGCCCGCAGTGGGTGAGCTGTGGGACCTTTTTGCACGACCATATTCTTGTGACTGGCTCCCTCCCTCTTAGCTGATAGCTCTGCTGGCCTCTAAACCTCTCTGGCAGCTTTTCTTTCAATTTGAGAATTAGTAGGGGATCAACAGAAGCTATTGTATACTGCCTCTCATTTCATCCTTTAGAATAAACGGACTCTTTTGGACAACACCCATGTACTTAAGACGCCCACATATTTGGAGTAAATCACTGTAAATAGGCGATCAGGAGAAAACAACAGCCTGTAGAACACATTACCAAGGAGCAGCAAGCAGCCAAGTTTTTCTTAACTGGGCTACTAGCCACCAATTTAAAGCGTTCATCTGAACACACTTTCACCACACAGAAGTCTGTTTTTCTGCACAACATAAATGGAAGGGGACAAAACACTGCTGCTCTAAGTTATATTAAATTGATATTGTTAAACACAATTCTGGCTTTCAGTCGGTAAACATGCTTTCGAAAGTGCATCTTCAAAAAATGAAGGATGCTAAAAATAATCGAATGTATGTAAATACACACGAAGAGGGGTCCTTCTTGTAAATTACTCCCACCCTCACCACAGCCTTCTATTTCTTCAGTTGAACTTGAAACTAACCGGTTGGGGGAGGTATTGGAGCCGGTCCTTACATAATGCCACTGAATGTTTTCTCTGTCATTTAGTGTCTAACAACACTAGCTGCCAAAAGGAAGGCAAACAACCACATTCTACTTCATTTGAATGCTGAAGAGCCTTTTTAAATTTTTGATATTTCAGTTCCAAACCGAAAATAAGCATTTTCCAAGAAAAAAACTATTTTGGAGGTGAGTTATTGAGAGTGTTCTATTCTAATGATATTCTACCACAGAGCAATGAATGTGAGCTTATAATCATAAACATACTTGATGATGCCTTTTTATCCAAATACCCCAGAGCATTAAAGGAAATTAAAATTCCATCCATTTGCATACTACTTCTGATAGAGAATAAAATAAACAGGCAGAAAATTGTTTAAGGAGTTTATGTGCAATTCAAAGTATCAAAATCATCGCCAAGAATATTTCTGATTCCCTGCCGCCAAGACTAACGAAACAGACCATTTTCCACGGAAAACTTATATGCGACCTAAAACCTATATTCCGGTTTTAATCGTCAGCCCACTCCGTAAAAACCTCTTCAAAGATACCGTTTCCTTCGTATCCCTTTTTCCATCCCCGTACTTCCAGAATTTCAAAACCTTGTCCTGAGATGCACCTTCACGGGGCTTTACATGGAAAACCTTTGGGGATTTCAAAAAAGCAGTTAACCGATTCGCTAGTCTCCCTGTGTGCAAATAAAATCTTTTCAAATTAATGGAAAGATCTACTTTGTTGGAGAGAAGAAAAAGCAACAGCACAAATGGCAACTTAGCAGCCCAAAGGAAGGTCAGCCCTGTGGTCTGGGAGCCAGGCAGCCGGCCCCAATCCTGCCCCAGGAAACCTGCTTTTGGTTTTGTTTCCAAACCCTCAAACCACAGAAAATAGAAAACCTCCTTCGCTCAGACAGGATGCATTCTTTTTCTTTTTTACTTTTTTTAAGCTTTTACTGAAATTCCAGTTAGCAAACAGTGTAATAATAGTTTCAGGTGTGCAGTATAAGACAGTATGTGTTCTTGTAGTTCTCCTTACCTGTGACGACTGGAGCTGGAGAACTTGCAAAACACCAAAGCCTGAAAAAACCACCAAGAGTACCTCTTACCTTGAGAAGAGCTTAGAAGATTCAAGAGCTAATCATGAAGCTCTTTCAGTCTCCTCATTGAGACCAGCCGTTCCGTTCAGCTCTTCTCTCGGCCCTTGCTACTTAAAATGTTGTTGGGCAGCATTGGCCTCACCTGCGAGCTTTTTCAAAATGGCCCAACCTCCGATCTCCAAACCAGAAACTACGTTTTTTAACGAAATTCCCAGGCAGTTCAAATTCGCAATACAGTTGGACAGCACTGGTCTCAAAGTGTGTCCAGCTTCTGACGATATGATTTGGCAAAATGGTCCTTAGACCAGAAGATATTTAAAGAAATTTTTACGGGGGCCTGAGTGCCTCAGTCGGTTAAGGGTCTGACTCCTGATCCCAGCTCAGTTCTTGGTCTCAGAGTTGTGAGGCCAAGCCCCACATTGGGTTCCACACGGGACATGGAACCTACTTAATAAAAAAGAAAGAAAGAACTTTTTAGCTCTCAGAGACGTTGGCTGTATACATTTCAGGCCTTAGATGGTGGCAACACTCTGCAATGCTCTACAAAGTCTTTGGCCAATGAGGCTGAAGCATGAGGGCCAACTGGGCTTGTTAAGTCTCCCTGGCCTTTCTCACTGCTCACTGCTCTCCAGTTCAGAATTTTGGACAATAGTTTTCAAAAAATTTCAGAGCTGATGCACCAGGAAACACAGCCTCACATGAGGGAAGGAAAGAAGACACAACGCCCAGGGCTTCCTGGCATCTCATCAATTACCTCAATCACTTTTAAACACATGGAGTAAACGTGTGATCTTCAACCAGTGGGGAGAAATGTGTCTGGGACATAAGGCCAGAAGTGTTACCCAGGGAAAAGCCCTTCCAAGTGAACTTCCTGATGTCTTTTAGGATATCTTCTTCATTTAAAAAAATCATTTATCAATCTGTATATTCGAATGTATAAAAATTCAATTTCTACTAGAAATTATGGATTTTTAAATCATTTTTACATAGAAATATGTTAGGAACACATACATGTATACATTTCACGGAGTTCAAGACATCTCTATGGAGGACAAAATACATATTTTTGTACTAAGTAGGTAACTAGTAAGTTCTTGAACTATGTTAGTAAAACAGAAATTTAAAGGCGTTAGTATATCCTCGTTCAGAGGTTTAAATTTCATTACAGATTGTCTGGGAAAGTCGCAAGACTGGAGCTCAGTTACTAAGGACGATTACGATTTCTAAACATTTAAGTTGGGCCTTGTGAATCAAAAGAATGATGTACTAGAAATACAGACACCTCAATTCCTGTTCTACCTTTGCTGCTCACTGACTGCCTGACCTCGTCAGGTTTGCTGTTTTCCCATCTGTGGCTGAAGAAGGTAGACTAACTTAGGAGACATTTCCTGTCCCAGCCTGCTGTAAAATTGTTTCCAATGGCTTCAAGGCTTAAATATTATTAGACATATTATACATAAAAGAATGAGCACTAGTAATTTTCTTTGCTTGCTTTGTTCATTTCTTTTTAATTTTGGACAACTAGCAACTGCCCCTAAGTTAGCATTATGGAAAGGGACATGTAGATAATGACTTCATCTTATTAAAAATTCCATCAAAATTCTAAAGCCACATTTCCCAAGAAGTTTTCCATAAAACTGTAGTAAGTGCTGTGCTTAAAAAATTGATCCTACTGTCAAATAAGTTGGGAAATACTGGGTTAAACAAGAGAAAAAGAGCTATGCACCAGTATTTAGAGCTTTAACATGTTCATGAGAGCTGAGCATCTACAAGAACTGAAGTATGGTACAGGTGCAAAATTCCCCACGTTTATTTGGCCAATGGAATACTTCTGGGGTGAAATATCCCAAGGGACTGGTATTCTAAGGGAAGTGGAAGCGGAAGCTGGGCCCTTATATTTACAATGCTTTTCAAGTGGGGCACCTAAGAAAACAAGGAGGAAAAAAAGCTATCATAATTTAAATCTACTTTATGCCTGGAGAAGGCTTCTTGCCCATGTCAGAAAAACTGACCTTTCCCGCAATGAAGAAAAGGATCACCATGGGGAATTTCTTGTCTACATAAAGGGACACACTGCGGAGGATTTATCCTCAGTGGCTAAGCCAAGACCATTCTAATACATAAGAAGAAGGATGACCTGCAGATTTGGGACCTTAACAGTGGAGATATTTTTAGATATAATTCAATACTTGAATTAAACGCAAAACATAGCTGACTATATAGAAGTGTTGAAAGCTCAGCATTTATACTCAAGTAAGCAAATTGCAGCATTCTGCACCAGCATCAAATTCTGAACGCTTTTCACCTAGACATCCTTCTGCAATTCAGCTTAAATGGTAGAAAATTACATATTCCCAAATAAGGGTGGACACATAAGAAGCCAAGAATGCCAAAGAGTTGATCAGAAAACCGTGATGACCAATAGGTTACATTATATCAAAATTGTTCTTTCTCAATAAGGCATAATTTTAGATAAACAAATATTTATGACATGTTAAACATTTATGCACTCCTTTAGAAAGTGAGGAGTTTGTTTACAAGGAAACCTACTGAAATGGAATCATATGTTTTGATCTTTGCAGGGTAAAAAAATTTAAAAAATTAAAATGTTGCCTTAAGGCCCCAAAGACAGCCATATGCTTTTGCATACGTTTTCACAACTCAGCAGCTGCTCACTGAACCTCTTCCATTTCAAGTTTTCCTGTTGACCACTCTCTTCTGCAAGGCTTCTGTGACTGCCGGATGGAAATATTTATGAAAACACTGGGGCAGCCAGGATCGTCCAAGTGTTTTCAAAATGTTTGCTTGGCAAAGAGTTGCTGGCAGGCAAAATGTGCTCCTACAAGGGTTTCAGTAAGTGTTTATGCCTCCTCAGTGTATTCCATTTGTAAATGTGGGCAGAGACCTAAACTGTGATCTCTAGAAGCTTTAAATGAAGAAGCTGAAATTCACTTTGCCTTAAAAGGCTTCGCACCTGCCAATCCTACCCTTTCCAAATCATGTTAATGGATTCATAAGCAGTCTCCATTTTTAACCACCTCTGTAATCACAGGCACAAACTGAGAAATTTGAGGCTCCCCATCATCCCCATGAAAGAAATCAGTGAATTTGTTTCAGGAGAGTTGTTTCTTGAATGCTTGACATATAACTTTAAGTGCAAAGAAAGAGAATGACATAGATGGGGAGATGGGGGGGTTCACATAAGGGGAAAAAGACATAGAAGAACTAGAAAGGATGACGCATTCAAGGAACTATAACAATATGCGATGACTATTAGAACGTTGGTCATCAGATGGGTGAGGCAGAAGATTAATCTGGAGAAGTAGGCAAGACCCACATCATAAAGAACATTCTAAATCATATGCAAGAAATACCACCAGCATCTCTCACAGAGCTAGAACAAATAATCCTAAAATTTGTATAGAACTACAAAAGACCCCGAATAGCCAAAATAATCCTGAAAAAGAAAAGCAAAGCTGGAGGCATCACAATTCCAGACTTCGAACTATATTACAAAGCTGTAGTCATCAAGGTAGTATGATACTCACACAAACCAGAACGACTGGATGAAAAAATTGCCAGAACTAATACATGAACTCAGCAAAGTTTCAGGATATAAAATCAATGTACAGAAATCTGTTGCATTTCTATATACTAATAACAAAGCAGCAGAAACAAAAATCAAGGAACTGATCCCATTTACAATTGCCCTAAAAATAAAAAGATACCTAGTAATAAATCTAACCATAGAGGTAAAAGAACTGTAATCTGAAAACTTGAGAACACTTAACAAAAAAAAAAAAAATTGAAAAGGACACAAAGAAATGGAATAACATTCCATGCTTATGGGTTGGATGAACAAATATCATTAAAATGCCTATGCTACCCAAAGCAATCCACACATCTAAAATTTGTATAGAACCAAAAAAGACCCTGAATAGTAAAAGCAATCCTGAAAAAGAAAGGCAAAGCCAGAGGCATCACGATTCTGGACTTCAAGCTATATTACAAAGCTGTAGTCATCAAGACAGTATGGTACTGACACATAGATCAATGGAACAGAATAGAAAACCTAGAAATGGACCCACAAGCATATGGTCAACTAATCTTTGACAAAGCAGAGAAGAATATCCAATGGAGAAAAGACAGTCTCTTCAAAAAATGGTGTTGGGAAAACTGGACAGCAACATGCAGAAGAATGAAACTGGACCACTTTCTTACACCACACACAAAAATAAATTCAAAATCAATGAAAGACCTAAACGCAAGACAGGAAACCATCAAAATCCTAGAGCAGAACAGAGGCAGCAACCTCCACGACCTTGGCCACAGCAACTTCTTACTAGCAACATCTCCTGAGGCAAGGGAAACAAAAGCAAAAATGAACTATTAGAACTTCATCAAGATAAAAAGCTTCTGCACAGTGAAGGAAACAATCAACAAAACCCAAAGGCAGCCTACAGAATGGGAGAAGATATTTGCAAATGACAGATCTGATAAAGGGATAGCATCCAAAATGTAAAAAGAATTTATCAAACTCAACACCCAAAAAACCAAATAATCCAGTTAAGAAATGGCAGAAGACATGAATAGACACTTTTCCAAAGAAGACATCCAGATAGCTAACAGACACATGAAAAGATACATTATAATGGAATATTATAACATATGGATTTTAATGGAAAATTATAATATATATAATATATATAGTTATAATACATATATAATGGAATATTACTCAAAAAGAATGAAATCTTGCCATTTGCAACGATGTAGATGGAGCTAGGGTGTATTATGCTAAGTGAAGTAAGTCAGAGAAAGACAAAAACCATATGATTTCCCTCATATGTGAAATTTAAGAAAGAAAACAGATGAACAGAGGGAAAGGAAGAAAAAAAAGAGAGGGAGGCACACCAGAAGACACTATTAACTATAAAGAACAAACTGAGGGTTGCTGGAGGGGAGGTAGCTGGGGGATGGGCTAAATGGGTGATGAGTATAAAGGAGGGCACTTGTTGGGATGAGCACTGGCCGTTATATGTAAGTGATGAATCACTAAATTCTACTCCCGAAACGGTTATTACACTATATGTTAACTAACTGGAATTTAAATAAAAACTTGAAACAAGGAAATCATATGCAAGAACCTGTAGAATCATTTAAATGGTTTAAGCAATTCTCTGGTATGATTTTATTTTTAAAAGACCATTTGCTTCAGATGGACCTGAAGCTATATTGGAAACTGGAGCACATTGGACTTGAACCAGATAGGAAAGGATTGGAAGGTCCAGTGAAGCATGATGATGTTATATATATGGCATCGCACAATGTGCAAGCTTTTGAGAATATGCTCCTTTACTCAGAATAATGATTATAAGATTCATCCAAGTTGTTGATTGTATCAATAGTTCCTTCCTTCACAGAGTAGTATTTCATTACATGGATATACCACAATTTGTTCATCCATTTAACCATCTAAGGGCATTTGGGTTGCTTCCAGTTTTTGGAGATTATGAATAGAGCTACTTTCAACACTCATGCACAGATGGAACTGTTTTGTTTTCTGATTACTGTGGTGGGTACACAAGTCTATACATGGGTTAAAATTCGTAGAACTATATACCATAATGTTAATTTTACTGTATGTTAATTTAAAAATAAAATTTTTAAAATTGATAATGAGCTGAACTAAGTGGCAATGAGACTAAAGAAGATTTTATGTATCTATTCATTTATTTATTTTAAAATTTTGATTTAAATTCCAGTTAGGTAACATATACTGTAGTATTAGTTTCAGGTGTACAAGGTAGTAATTCAGCACTTCCTCACCACCCTGTGCTCATCACAACCACAAGAGCACTCCTTAATCCCCAACAGTTATTTCACCCTTGCCTCCCACCCTCCGACCTCTCCTCTGGTAACCATCAGTTTGTTCTCTAGAGTTAACACTCTGTTTGTTGGTTTGCCTCTCTTTTTTCCCCCTTGCTTGAAAGATTTTAAACAATTCCAAGGTTGAGTCAACAGATTCAGTTTTACTGGACCACAGAAACTTCAAGGAAGTAGATTTCAGCAACTGCAAGGACAATACTGAGCTTCATCCATTTACTCATCATTTGGTTGAGCATTTGATGAGATCTTAAAAACAACAATACAAATAAATAAATAAAAACTAACCCAGAAGCCTCTTAGGGAGTTGGTGTTTCTGTTGTCAAGGCTTCCTGGGAGAAACACCTTCACAGTTGATCAAGTCACAGCTGCCACACCAACCCATCTGGACTCTGGAACTTGTATGACACTGGCCCAATAACTTCTTTGATTCTAATACGCATCCGCATGTGTGCCTATACAATCATTGCTTTAAAATCAAGTAACACCTGGATAAAGAAACAGAAAGGAAAAATCTTATGTAGAAAAAGCAGCATGCAGCATATGGTCTTTTTGTTCTCAGCTAAGCTGTGTTAGAAAGAGTTCAGAAAACTTGAGATAACACCCCATTAGTAATTCTACATGGGTGAGGCTTGTTAAATCTGGAATCACATACTGAAAAAGCAATTTGGCAAAATTGTTAGACACTTTGCCATTAAAAAGTCAATATAGGTGAGGGTGGGAGGGGGGCAAATTTCACCAGGTAAACAGCTATGATTTCGAGTGAATTCATTAATCAGATCTTTTCTTTTTTAATCAGATCTTTTCAAAAACTAATAGCCAACAGTGGGTTGTCAGCAACTTGTCAGTATATGGGTATTACACGGAGAGAGGAAATTATGAGATGCTTTAGGGGTTGGCCAAATGCAGGAGCTGAGAAATCAGGTGAAACTCAAGATAGATGTTTTTCCAAGAGTGTGTGGTACACTGATTACAGAAATAACTCAAATTCCTCACCTCTTTATACCACACCCTTTACCATATGACAGCAGCTTCTCCCACTAAGAAGCGAAATCTGTTTCACTAACCACTAAAACCTGGGCTAGCCTCGTGACCTGCCTTGGCCAATAGAATGTGGTGTACGTGACACTGTGTCAATTCTGAGCTGAAGCCTCAAGAGGTCAAGCATCCTTCCTGTTCTCTCTCCGGGAAATTTGCCAACCAAGCTTTTGAAGAAGCTTAAGCTAGCTCTTCTGGAGAGCATGTGAAACAGAGATGAATCTCCCCTCCCCAGCTAAGGCCTCCCTAGACCAGGCAGCACACAGCATATCTGACAGTGTGACCTGAGATGCATGAGTAAGCCCGTCTGAGATCAGCCAATCCCAGGCCAGATCAGCAGAACCCTACAGCTTGTAATCCAAACACTTGCAAGCTAAATAAATGCTTGTTATTTTAAGTCACTGTGATTTAGAGTGGTTTATTACATAAGCTAGCTTACAGATACAGACCTCAGATGACTTCATCTCTACCTGCATTAGTTTCTTGTTGCCACTGTAAAAACTATCGCAAACTCAGGGGTTTTAAGAAATACAAATCCAGGGGTGCTGGGTGGTGCAGTCGGTTAAGCATCTGACTCTTGATTTTGGCTCTGGTTGTGATCTCAGGGACATAAGACTGAGCCCTGCATGGGGCTCCGTGTTCAGTGCAGAGTCTGCTTAAAATTTTCTCTCCCTCTGCCCCTCCCCCACCATCTCAAATAAATAAATCTTAAAAAAAAATACAAATTTATTCTCTGATAGTTCTGTAAGTCAGAAATCTGAGATCAGTTTCAATGAATTAAAGACAAGGTGTTGGCATGGGTGGTCCCTTCTGGAGCCTCTAAGGGAGAATCTATTTCTTTGTCTTTTCTAGCTTCTGGTGGCTGCCTATATTCATTGGCTTGTGGCCCCTTCCTCCATCTTCAAAGCACATCACTCCAATCTCTGCTTCTGTCATTACACCATCTTGTCCTCTGAATCTGATCCCTCCTGTGTCCTTCTGGTAAGTATTCATATGAGTACATCAGGCCCATCTGGATACTCTAGGATCATCTCCCAGCTCAAACTGCTTCATGTAAACAGATATGCAAAGTCCCTTTTGCCATATAAGGCAATATATTCAAACTCTAGAGATTGGGATATAGACATATTCTAAGACCATTATTCAGGTTTCACACTACCTTTTCCTTACAGCCACTACAGCCCCTTTTCCTCTTTTAAATTAGCAGTAAAAAGTTAACATATGGTAAGAGAAATGAACACCACATTCAGCTATAGCAAGATGAGGGAAAGAAAGAATCATAATTTCAGATTTAGTAGGGAGAAAAATCAACTTAATAATAACAATAACTACCACTTACTGACCTCCTACTATGAATTGGAAAGTGTGCTAGGCATTTTACATTGAATTTCCATAATTGTTAAGCAGTTCCTTACCTACCTGAAGCCGAGACTGGAAATTTAAATAGAACTTGTCTGCAGCTTCTGAGTGGCCGAGCTGGGATGTGATCCCAGATCTTTCTGCCTCCAAAGTATATTATCCACATTGCTTAATTAAAATCTCTCTTACTCCTTGATACTGGTTCCTCAATTTTCAAATCTAATGGTCCACAGGCAAGATTTATACAATAGAAATCTCTCAAGGCAAGAATGAGGAACATTCTCTGATTCCAGGGTAGTGAGGGTTCTACCATAGTTTAATAAAACTAGAAGTCGGATGCATCTTCAGTCACTTTTTAATGTTACTAGATTTTAGTCTAACTATCAGTAACCAGAAGTTCTTCTGATATTTTTTAAAAATTTCATTTATTTATTTATTTGAGAGAGTGCGCAAG
>NW_024423319.1:101305526-101317050 GCF_017311325.1 Ursus maritimus | reverse complement strand
GGGGGAGGGATAAGCAGACTCCTGGCTGAGTGCAGAGCCCAATCTCATGACCCTGAGATCCTGACCTGAGTCAGACGTTTCACCGACTGAGCCACCCAGGCGCCCCTCTTCTTCTGATATTTTAAAACAAACTTTCAAATTTTGACCCATGGCATAAATTATTTTAATTATCCTACGAATCATATTTAGTATTATTATAAAATTGCACTCAGCTTAATGTATTTTCACTTTGGCCTAATTTTTGTTCAGGCAACAAACTTCTAAGTTTGGGTTACTTTACAATGTCTCTGAAATTTTTACTTTGAGAAGTAAATATGAAGAGTCTTTCTGTTAATGAGGAAAAACTGCTGCTTTGCTGAAAAACATTTCATTTGTAACTGAAAAGTTAAGGCTTTTCTGACTGGGTATGTGTCAGTGGCAAGGAACACAAAGTGCAAATGCATGGTTAAATGAAAACAATTTAAATATGTGCATACTAAATGCACCCTTATTTGAAATATTTGTTAATAAAATATTCATGCACAATTGTTACCAAATACCTGACTTCAGTGTCTTTTTACAGACTTGAAGCTATTTTGGAGTTTATAAGATCCTTATAAAGGGAGAGAGTACCTTCTATTACATTGCAAACTAAAGCCCACTGATTTATTTTGTGGTAGGGTCAAGTTTCTTCACATCTCTTGGTGTATTAGTTTGGTAAGGCCCACCATAACAAAATAGCACAAACTGGATGGCTGAAACAAACAAACAAAAAATACGGTCTCACAGTTCTGGAAGCTAAAAGTCTAAAATCAAGGTATTGGCAGGGGAGATTCCTTCTGAGGTCTGTGAGAACGAATCTGTCCCCTTCCTCTTTGCTAGCTTCTAATGCTTGCCAGCAATCATTGGCATTCCTTGACAAATCTCCTCAATGTTTGCTTTTATGTTCATATAACATGTTCTCTGTGTGCATGTGTGCCCAAATTTCCCCTTCTTACAATGACACCAGTCATACTGGATTAGGAACGCACCCCACCCCAAAACCACCTATCTCAACTAATCACATCTGCAACTATCTTATAGCCACATAACGTCACATTTTGAAGTACTGGGACTTCAACATACAAATTTGAGTGGAAGAGGGATAAAATTCAATCCCTAATACTTGGTAATAAACAAGTTTCAGAGTTGAAGCTTGAGTGTAGCTTTTAAGAAGCAACTAGGAATAAACTAAGACCTACCATAATGATGAGAAAACCCCTGCTGCTGTTGCAAAGGGAAGGGACTTTTCAGAAACAAAAGGTTTTCATTTGGGCACAGAAGGAACCAAAGAAGTTTGAAATTGAAATTCCAAAACATTTGCATTATGTAATGGTGATGTAAATTTATAAATTTTATGGTCCAAGGTTTCATGCATGCTGGATAGTATAACCATCTAGACGAAGATGAGAATTACTAATAAAGAACAGCGCAGTGGCAGGGATAAAGTAATATTAGAATGATTGGCTCATCTACTTCTACTTTTTAGCCCTCAGCTTCTATTTCCTCAAAAATCTCTAGCTACCTGTCTATTTTAATCATTAACAAATCCCCCACCAATTCACAGTACTAAAGGCATTAATAGAAAAGCTTCAGGATGTGGGAGCTTCATCCTTGATTTGAAAGAAACATGAAAAGCTATCTAGTTCAAATTTCTTCCACTTGCTAAAATCCCCTTAGAGCACCTGTGCAGAGTCAGGTATACCACTGCTAGAGTTCCTCCAAAACCAATTCCTGCCAAAGATAAGCCATTTTACTTGTGACAGTTCTTATTCTACTTAGCAAAAATCTACAGCTTTATTACTGCACCTATTGGAACTCCTACTGCACTCTAACAAGTTAGAGCAAGTTTATTCGTGTTCCATACAGCAACTCATATAGAGGATTTGAGATGATGGGCATGTGCCTATAAGTTTTCTCTTCTGGAGTTAAGCATCTTCATTTCCCCTCTCATATAATGTTCCATTTGATAATGTTCCAGGAGCATCTCCCCAATGCAGCATATGGTGGGACCATCACTACCATTGATTGTTTACTCTCCATCAGTGCACGCCAAGATTGAAATAGCTGTTGTATATACTAGATCACATTCTTGGCTTAATCTAACATATATTAGAGAAAAGAAAAGTCAACTCAAAGAATGGTTATGACTTAAGCTGGAAGCCCTTCAAAGTCGGAAAATTGCAGTTAGATGTTCTGGCCTTTGGTTTGGAGGATTACCTTCATAAGGCTATTAGAGAAGATTCATTTGGAAGATAGGAAATAAACAAATTGCTCTGCATAACCAAGAAGCAGAAATTTGGAGCTAGTCCTTTGGCAGTTCTAGAGGGAGATCATTAAGTCCATTGTGAAAAGATAATAACTAAGATTAAGCAAAAACAATAGCAAAAACAAAATTCTAAAATCACCTGGGAGTCCTGGCTATAACAACAAAAAAGTTAATGCATAGCTAATCTCATAAGAAAGAGTAACTCATATGTGGAATTTAAGAAACAAAACTGATGAACATAGGAAAACGGAAGGAAAAATAAAATAAGATAAAAATAGGGAGGCGAACCATGAGACTCTTAACTCTAGAAAACAAACTGAGGGTTGCTGGGGGAGGTGGGTGGGGGGCTGGACATTAAGGAGGGCACTTGATGGAATGAGCGCTAGGTGTTGTATGCAACTGATGAATCACTAAATTCTACCTCTGAAACTAATAATACAGTATATATTAACTAACTTGAATTTAATTTTTTTTAAAAAAAAGTAATCTCGCATTCCAGTTGTCAGAAATAAAGAGAGAAATGAAAGTGCTAATTGGTTCAGTTGTTATTGCTACTGCTACTCTGTAAAAAGGTGATTGGATACAAAAACCAAGGTCTTTGTTTCTTACATCACATGGGAGATTACACGCAGGACCTGTACGAGAGAGGGAGTTGGAAGCAAGGTCCCAGGAAATATTCAGGACACCCAAACATCTGCATCCTTGGTTAAACTACTAGGGAAAAAAATCACTAACCAGCAGAGCAAACTTTGGCTGTCTACTGGGTGTTACAAAAATACCTCCTCTAGAAATTCAAAACCTGTTCCTTGGGTCAGTACAGATTTGGAAAAATAAAAACAAAACTTAAATTTAAAACTTTTTAATATCAAAACTATGATCAATGAAATAGACGTGTTTGCGTTCCAAAGCAAATTAGACCCGGCTGAGAAGTGGCGATCCGAGTAATAGGTGTGAAAAATAACTGCTCCAAATACCGCACAGAGAAACAGAGATGGAAAATAGAAAAGAATGTTTAGGAGCAATTGGGGATAAATTGCAAGTCCGATATATTTTTAGTATATGTTCCTGAAGGAAAAAGTAGTAGAGAGAATGGAATGCACAGTAGGCAATATTAGAAGGGAAATGGCTGAGGCTTTTCCAGTATTGACTGAAGATACTGATACTTAAAAAAGGAAAAGCATAAGTCCTGAGTGGAATAAACAAAAATTACCCCACAGTTATATGAATAATATGGAATTGTAGTCCGCCACTGAAAAATGTATGCATCGATACCGAGGAGGAAGCCAACAACACTTGGAAGGACATTTTAAAAATTAAACATACATATTAGAAAAGAAGAAATATCAAATAAACACAGCAACTAAGTCAAGAGTTCAAAAAAAGAACAAACAAACAGAAGGAAGTGAATAAAATAATCATTGATGAAAGAGAAAACCAGTAGACAAAAAATCAATTAAAAATGTCTATAAAAATAGACTAAAAATATAAAAAGCTTAAAAAGGTTGCTCTGTTTGGGAGAAGGGTGTAGTGTGTATGTTTGTGTGTGTGTGTGTGTGCATGAGAGAGAGAGAGAGATGGCACATACCCACTATTAAAAGAAAAGAGAACACATGACTGCAGTAGTTATGTGTTTTTAGCATATTAGAGTATACCGTGAACACAACCAACAGAGTGAAAAGGCAACCTATGGAATAGGTCCAAATATTTGCAAATCATATATCTGATAAGGCGCTAATATGCAGAATATACAAATAATATACTCTTATAATTCACCAACAAAAAACAGCCCAGTTTAAAAAATGGGCAAAGACTTGAATGGACATTTCTCCAAAGATGACATACAAATGGCCAGCAAATTCAGGAGAAGGTGCTCGGCATCACTCACCATTAGGGAAATCCGAACCAAAGCCACAGTGAGATACTGTCTTACTTCCTTTGAGATGGCAACAACCAGAAAACAAAAACAACAACAACAAAATAAAGCCGAGGGTTACTAAGCATGAGGACAAATTGGAATCTTTGTGTGCTGCTGGTAGGAATGTCAAATGATGAACCCTCTATGGAAAACTGTATGGCAGTTCCTCAAAAAACCACATTCAGGATTACCATATGATCCAGCAATTCCACTTCTGGGTATATGCAGCAGCCCCTGGCCAAGAGCTTCTGCTAACGATATAGTAGGAAAACATGTTTGTGACCCTGTGGGCTCCAGCGTGAACGTCAGAGCACAAGCGGCCAGGGAACGCCTGGTCTGCTAAGGGCTGAACGCCGTCCCAACCGAAATCTGATTGCTCTTGACAATAGCTCCTGGGGTCCATAGAAGCATGTTTAAGAATAGGCCTCACTTGCCGAGATGCCCTTCAACAGATGACTGGATTAAGAAGATGTGGTCCATATATACAATGGAATATTACTCAGCCATCAGAAAGAATGATTTCACAACATTTGCAGCAACATGGACAGGACTGGAGGAGACTATGCTAAGTGAAATAAGTCAAGCAGAGAAAGACAATTATCATATGGTTTCACTCATTTATGAAGCATAAGAAGTAGGAAGATCGGTAGGGGAAGAATGGGAAGAAGGAAGGGGGGTAAACAGAAGGGGGAATGAACCATGAGAGACTGTGGACTCTGGGAAACAATCTGAGGGCTTTAGAGGGGAGGGGGATGGGGAATTGGGATAGGCTGGTGATGGGTAGTAAGGAGGGCACATATTGCATGGTGCACTATACGCAACTAATGAATCATGGAACTTTACATCAAAAACCAGGGATGTACTGTATGGTGACTAACATAACATAATAAAAAATTATTATTAAAAAAAAGAATAGGCCTCACTTGCTGAATGTTACATCATCTAATCCCGTGACCTTCCCCGTGATGTACTACTATTCACTAGGACGTGCTACAGATCACAAGACTCCCCTTGATTGTCTCTGATTGTTTACCGCCAATAAATACGCGAGGTTGCAGCTGCTCGGGGTGATCGCACACTTTGCGGTCGTCCCCTGCACCTACGCTTTCTTTTGCAGCTAACCTGTCTGTGCCTTGTCCTTCTCCCGAATTGCACCGCGGCTCTGCGGGCGGTGTCACGGCAGGTATACATCCAAAAGATTAGGATGCAGGAACTTGAAATGATATTTGCACACCCAAGTTCACAGCAGCATTTTTCACAGTAACCAAAAAGTGGAAGCAACCCAAGTGTCCCTTGGCAGGTAAATGGATAAGCAAAATGTGGTATACATACACAATAGAATATTATTCAGGCTTAAAAAGGGAGTAAATTCTGATACATACTACAACACGAATGAAACTTAATTATTCTAAGTGAAACAAACCAGTTAGAAAAAACAAATATTGTATGATCCCCCTTAGTTGAGCTATTTTGAATAGTCAAATTCATAGAGACAGAAAGTACAATGGTGGTTGTCAGGGGCTAGGAGAGAGGGGGAATGGAGACTTAATGGCATTGTTTTAATTTTGAAAAATGAAAAAAAGTTCTGGGGACTGGCTGCATGACAGTATGAGTATACTTAACACTACTGAACTGTACACTTAAAAACAATTACAATGGTATGTTTTATGCTATATGTTTTTACAACAATAAAAATAATAATCAAAAAAGAGTCACCACATACATCTTCATGTCAATAAAGTCAAAATGTGATAAAGTGGACAATTTCCTGGAAAAAAATGTAATGCACTAAAATCCATTCAATAAGAAATTTTTACAAAGCTAAACCAGTCCAGAAGTTCTCACATGACAGTCTAACGAATTTTCAGGGACTGGTTCATTCTTATTTTAGGCGAACAGTTCCCAAGAATGGAAAATAGACAAATCACCTAAACCATCCTATCAAGTGAATATAATCCTCATACCTAAATCAGCTCTGGCAGTAGGAGAAAGAAAAAACACAGGGGTGCCTGGCAAGCAACTCTTGATCTCGGGGTTGTAAATTCAAGCCCCACATTGGGTGTAGAGATTACTTAAAAATGAAATCTTTAAAAAATACAGACAAATCTTGTTTATGAAAATAGACAAAAAATAGGAAAATCAAACTCAGCTCTATTTTAAAATAAACCAAAGTCTTTAACCGTTTTATATGAGAAATACAAGGATAGTTTATAATGGGGATTTTCACTATAATTCACATTCCTATCTCAAAAATATATTGTTGAGTTAAAAATTTGCAGATGAAAATAAATATGATAAAATTTCTAAATTATTAAATGCAGAACAGAAAAGAATATATTTTTATGGACACTTGCATTTGTAGAAGTACAAAAAGCTATTTGGAGAGAATATGTAATGACTTCAGGGTTGTGATCACTTTTGGACAGAAAGAGAACAAGAAAAGAGGGGTTTGGGACTTGAGTTGTATGTATTATAATTCATTTCTTTAGAAAGAAAGGAGATCTGAAATAATAAAGTAGAATGTCCTTATCTTTTTTACAGGTCATGGATCTCTACTATAGGAAAAACTACATCTCAGTGGAAAACGGTACATTGTCTATAGTACACTCTTCCGAGTTATCAGATTCTAGCTCTGTTCACCTTTTTGAGCTATTTTGCACTTCTTTATAATCTGCAGGTAACTGATAAGTACAAGGCACAAATAAAGTTCGATATTGTCACATTAAATTTCTGCAGTCTATTAAACTGGTAGAGATTTAATTGACTTCATCTCCCATTGACAAAAATAAAAACTACAGTTTTGTCTCCATTTATAACCAATCTCTACTCTGTATAAATGTGTGCTACTTTGACTTTTCCTTTTTAACCACTTTATTGAGGCATAATTGACATACAAAAAGCTGTACATATTTAATGTATAAAACATGATGAGTTTGGAGATAAGTATACACCCATGAAACCATCAACACAATCTATGGTATGCCATGAACTTATGCTTTGAACTGGTTATAACATCTGTCTGGTTCCCTCATAATATATGAATGCAATAAATTATTTCACATGTGTTCACTTCTATATTTGTATGAGAGTCATGATTTTAACTTTTCTGAAAATCATCTTTTTTTTTAAGATTTTATTTATTTATTTGACAGAGATAGAGACAGCCAGCGCGAGAGGGAACACAAGCAGGCGGAGTGGGAGAGGAAGAAGCAGGCTCCCAGTGGAGGAGCCCGATGTGGGGCTCGAACCCAGAACGCCGGGATCACGCCCTGAGCCGAAGGCAGATGCTTAACCGCTGCGCTACCCAGGCGCCCCTGAAAATCATCTTTTAACACTATTTTCTGTGTTTGTAACATTTCACAACTTTTAAAAATTAAGTGACAGAGGTTTGGAAAGACCCAGAAGAAGGAGGAATCAGAGTTATCCTAGTGGCAAGGAGCACCAGACAGAAAGAGAAGCAGAGCCAGTGAGGGGTTTCCCAGAGTGGGGGTCACAGAGAAACTTTGGGGCAATGATTTTATTACATATTTTAAATTTATTTCCTCTTCTATTTTCTGTTTTATTTTCTCTCCATTTTCCCCAAAACTTTAGCAATAGATTTTATTCATAAGAGCCTTGTGGAAATGCTTTAAGAATAAATAAAATTTAGGCAAAGCTAGTTAGAGAACACAGAAAATACTACACAAACACTCTTGTAGGCACATTGGTTATTTCCCCATAGCAAGTTTCAAATGTTCAGTTATTCGTGCCAATTATCACTTTCTTTTTGTCCATGGGGATGATTATATGACAGGTAAAGTATTTTAAACCAAAATTTTAAAATAACTTAACTCCTTTTTAGTGAATTATTTCACAATATTTATAGAGTGGATTATTATAGAGTCGCATTATTTTTTTTCTGGTGTCATGAACCATGATAGTAAAGGGTTTATTCTCTATTCAAGAGCCTTTGCTCTTGCCTACGAAATACAATGTGTTACTTTATTGGATCTTGACATCTGTGAAAGACAGAATACACTGGACAATCAAATAAGTGATTTTATTCAGACTATTACATATTATAACAGGGAGCATGTTCATTGATGAGAAACATCTCAAAGAAAAAAAAAGGAGGCCTGGGATTTTATAGAGACAGGTAAACAAGAGAATCATTAGTAAGTTTTATGAAAGTCATAGGAAGGTTGGAGCAGGATGACACTTAACTGAGTCAATGAGAAAGGGTGGAGGTGGTCTTATCTCAAAATGCGGGACAGCAGGGGCGTCTTTTATGGTTAGCTTATTCTCAGAACACAAAAGTGTGGGGGATTTTTCAATCTTCACTGCTTCCCGGGAGCATAGGGCTCAGATAAATGTCAACGTTGTTAGTTCTCTTTTTTGTTCTCGATGAATGAGTATCATTGCTGCTGAATAACTCAGAAGCGTTTATAAATCTGAGTGGGACAAATCAGAGTTTAAGACAATAGTTTCCCAAGGATTCTTGTTGGCATTGTTCCTGTAACACCAGTTGAATGATCTCTTGAGAGTTAGTGACAGAGGTCAGTGGTTTTAGGGTTCTGGGGAACAGGCATCTTAAAAGAAGACTGTCTAAATGAAAAAGGAAAAATATATAAATGGTTGCCTTTAAGTAAAGATGAGAAATTGAACTCTGAGAGTAACTTGTCTAGTGGATTCCAAGAGGCTGGTGGAAGAAAATTTTTCAGTTAGGTGGCACCATTCACTGAATTTCTTGAAACTCTCAACTAGGAGGTCAATACTCTTAGTGAGGTTGTCTACAGTCCTGGTTACCTCTCATAAAGGAGGTCATGCTCATGCATGACCAAATGTCTTGCTAGAATTCCTTAGTGCTCCAGATAGTGGTTTTCCCAGGGAGAATTCCAGCTCATGCATCGTCTAGTGTGGTGATGAGCTCTTCAAAGTTTACAGCAAGTCACTGAACGTCAGCTGGCAAGGCTTCTTTAGATCTTGGGGAAAGGGTCAGCTGCAAGGCAACCCAGAGTTCCAAAGATAGCCTGGGTGGTGAGATTTTAGTTCTTATTGACTTCAAGTCAGGTGGTGGGGAGAAAAGTCATAAATATTAGTTTGGAGAACTGTAACCAGATACTGAAGGAAACATGAGGAATTAAAAATTTGATAAGGTTTGATAATTTGGGCAAGATAACAGAATCCATTTCAATTTGCAGCTAGATACCAAAACTGGGTTTTGCCTACTAGGAGAAGTCAATACAATCTTCACCAGGCAAGAGAGCTGGGTATCTATCAGTTACCCACAATTTACAAAAAGGTGGAAAATAGCTCAAAGACAATGAATATTATTAACATCTGATAACCCAGAAGATTATACTAAAGATATTGCACAGTTTTCCATTGAAATACAAAATTCCTCTCTATAATCTCTACCTTTTTTGTCAAAAGTACTCTCAAGGAAAGATTATTCTTGATCACAGAATAAGACTGGTCTCATTAATCTCACTAATTATTTACACAGGTGAAGCAAGATTGTTAATTTACTCTATAGGTTTCTTATGTTTTTTCTTTTTCCTGGAAACTTTTATAAGGAAACACAGATTGGACTTTTAAAAGCCCTTGAGGCAGAAGAGCCAAGCCAAGAACTCACCATAAAATTCCATTTGTAGTAATATAGATTTGAGCAAATTCCTCTCTTCTTGAGGTCCCCCCAAATATCCTAAGTTTCCTGGGCCTGCCTGGAAGTGACCCTCCTTACACACCTGTAAGCCTGAGAACCTTATAAGCCAGGCACCAAAGCAGTTTTCTCAATAGGACTTTGTAAATACTGGCTCCATAAAGTGAACCTTAGTTCATCAAAAGCATCTGGTAAGATTTGTTTACATGAGTATCATTCTTAAATATGACAGTCCAGGCAAGGCCTTGACTATATAATCAATGTTTCCATATATGTCCTGTTGTTGTCTAATATCAAAGCAATACTGGGACTCCGATAAATAGAAACATATTATGGACAGGTAGGGCATTGACAATTCTCTAGAATTCTCTATATTAATAATGTTTCACCCATATATTAATATATTATTAATGTTTCACCCATATATATTAACTATTTAATATAATACTAATCAATATTTCAGTATCCATTTTACCTAGGAATGAACTAGATATACGATTGATATCCACTAGGTAACCCAATTTAGCATCAGTACAAGACTTTTTGTTGTTGTTGTATCAGAACAAGACTTCAAATTACCTAAAAAATCTTGGAAATTACGTTCAAGCTAACATGATACAAAACGTAATTTCTGTTGAAATAAAGCTTGTCAAAATAATGATATGACTCACTTAAATACAAGTTTACATTTTTCATAATCTTAAGCATTTAGTACAAGAAATGCTAGCCTATTCAATCAGTAAACCTGTATAATTTAGGAAGAATATACCCAAGTGGAAGAGTAGTCTAGCTGTACTTATACTATACTTAACATTCATAAATCAGAGAATATATTGTAATATATTCAGAGAGCAATCATATAGCTTCAATTCTGAATTTTTTAATTTATAATTATCATTAAATGTTACCCTGTCAGACTGGGAAGGTGCTCCCTTAATATCATGGCATGTACATGGTATAAACTTAATAAATACTATTTGCTTACCTATGGGCTAAACTTTAATTTCTTCTCATTTCTCCAGTCACAAATTCTGATCTACTTTGACCAATTTACAGATTACAATTCTATAAGTTGGATGGTTGTCTATTTTCTTGTTAATAAACAACAATATTTAAATTCATATATGTAGATATAATGCTAGAAATTTTGATTTTATGGCAAAGAAAAACCAAGGATATTTTCTCGTAATAGGGAGTTATTCTGAAGGAGCTAAAAATATAAGTTGACATGTCAGAGATGTATATGTAATTTCTTCCTCCTTGAATAATACTAATATTGTACTAAACTACTAGCAAATATCTTTTTAAAAAGTTTTTATTTAAATTCCAGTTAGTTAATATATAGTATCATATTAGTTTCAGGTGCAGAATCTAGTGATTCATCATTTACATACAACACCCAGTGCTCATCACATCCCCTCTCCCCCTCCCCTCTGGTAACCATCAGTTTGTTTTCTCTAGTTAAGAATCTGTTTCTTTTTTTTTTAGTAATATTTTTTTATTGTGTTATGTTAGTCACCATACAGTACATCCCTGGTTTTTGATGTAAAGTTCCATGATCCATTACTTGTGTATAACACCCAGTGCACCATGCAATACATGCCCTCCTTAATACCCATCACCAGCCTATCCCATTCCCCCACCCCAAAGCCCTCAGTTTGTTTCCCAAAGTCCATAGTCT
>NW_024423319.1:101302829-101305516 GCF_017311325.1 Ursus maritimus | reverse complement strand
AAATATTAGTTTGGAGAACTGTAACCAGATACTGAAGGAAACATGAGGAATTAAAAATTTGATAAGGTTTGATAATTTGGGCAAGATAACAGAATCCATTTCAATTTGCAGCTAGATACCAAAACTGGGTTTTGCCTACTAGGAGAAGTCAATACAATCTTCACCAGGCAAGAGAGCTGGGTATCTATCAGTTACCCACAATTTACAAAAAGGTGGAAAATAGCTCAAAGACAATGAATATTATTAACATCTGATAACCCAGAAGATTATACTAAAGATATTGCACAGTTTTCCATTGAAATACAAAATTCCTCTCTATAATCTCTACCTTTTTTGTCAAAAGTACTCTCAAGGAAAGATTATTCTTGATCACAGAATAAGACTGGTCTCATTAATCTCACTAATTATTTACACAGGTGAAGCAAGATTGTTAATTTACTCTATAGGTTTCTTATGTTTTTTCTTTTTCCTGGAAACTTTTATAAGGAAACACAGATTGGACTTTTAAAAGCCCTTGAGGCAGAAGAGCCAAGCCAAGAACTCACCATAAAATTCCATTTGTAGTAATATAGATTTGAGCAAATTCCTCTCTTCTTGAGGTCCCCCCAAATATCCTAAGTTTCCTGGGCCTGCCTGGAAGTGACCCTCCTTACACACCTGTAAGCCTGAGAACCTTATAAGCCAGGCACCAAAGCAGTTTTCTCAATAGGACTTTGTAAATACTGGCTCCATAAAGTGAACCTTAGTTCATCAAAAGCATCTGGTAAGATTTGTTTACATGAGTATCATTCTTAAATATGACAGTCCAGGCAAGGCCTTGACTATATAATCAATGTTTCCATATATGTCCTGTTGTTGTCTAATATCAAAGCAATACTGGGACTCCGATAAATAGAAACATATTATGGACAGGTAGGGCATTGACAATTCTCTAGAATTCTCTATATTAATAATGTTTCACCCATATATTAATATATTATTAATGTTTCACCCATATATATTAACTATTTAATATAATACTAATCAATATTTCAGTATCCATTTTACCTAGGAATGAACTAGATATACGATTGATATCCACTAGGTAACCCAATTTAGCATCAGTACAAGACTTTTTGTTGTTGTTGTATCAGAACAAGACTTCAAATTACCTAAAAAATCTTGGAAATTACGTTCAAGCTAACATGATACAAAACGTAATTTCTGTTGAAATAAAGCTTGTCAAAATAATGATATGACTCACTTAAATACAAGTTTACATTTTTCATAATCTTAAGCATTTAGTACAAGAAATGCTAGCCTATTCAATCAGTAAACCTGTATAATTTAGGAAGAATATACCCAAGTGGAAGAGTAGTCTAGCTGTACTTATACTATACTTAACATTCATAAATCAGAGAATATATTGTAATATATTCAGAGAGCAATCATATAGCTTCAATTCTGAATTTTTTAATTTATAATTATCATTAAATGTTACCCTGTCAGACTGGGAAGGTGCTCCCTTAATATCATGGCATGTACATGGTATAAACTTAATAAATACTATTTGCTTACCTATGGGCTAAACTTTAATTTCTTCTCATTTCTCCAGTCACAAATTCTGATCTACTTTGACCAATTTACAGATTACAATTCTATAAGTTGGATGGTTGTCTATTTTCTTGTTAATAAACAACAATATTTAAATTCATATATGTAGATATAATGCTAGAAATTTTGATTTTATGGCAAAGAAAAACCAAGGATATTTTCTCGTAATAGGGAGTTATTCTGAAGGAGCTAAAAATATAAGTTGACATGTCAGAGATGTATATGTAATTTCTTCCTCCTTGAATAATACTAATATTGTACTAAACTACTAGCAAATATCTTTTTAAAAAGTTTTTATTTAAATTCCAGTTAGTTAATATATAGTATCATATTAGTTTCAGGTGCAGAATCTAGTGATTCATCATTTACATACAACACCCAGTGCTCATCACATCCCCTCTCCCCCTCCCCTCTGGTAACCATCAGTTTGTTTTCTCTAGTTAAGAATCTGTTTCTTTTTTTTTTAGTAATATTTTTTTATTGTGTTATGTTAGTCACCATACAGTACATCCCTGGTTTTTGATGTAAAGTTCCATGATCCATTACTTGTGTATAACACCCAGTGCACCATGCAATACATGCCCTCCTTAATACCCATCACCAGCCTATCCCATTCCCCCACCCCAAAGCCCTCAGTTTGTTTCCCAAAGTCCATAGTCTCCCATGGTTCACGCCCCCTTCTGTTTACCCCCCCTCCTTCTTCCCTTTCTTCTCCTACCGATCTTCCTACTTCTTATGCTCCATAAATGAGTGAAATCATATGATAATTGTCTTTCTCTGCTTGACTTATTTCGCTAAGCAAAATAAGAAACTGTTTCTTGGTTTGCCTCTCTCTCTTTATTCTCTTTCCTCATTTGTTGTGTTTCTTAAATTCCACATATCAGTGTACTCATATGGTATTTGTCTTTCTCTGACTGACATTTTGCTTAGCATAATACTCGTCCAGCTCCATCCATGTCATTGCAAATGGCAAGATTTCATACTTCTTTATGGTTGAATAATAGTACACACACACACACACACACACACACACACACCCCACATATAGTGTATATCTATCTATCTATCTATCTATCTATCTATCTATCTATCTA
>NW_024423319.1:101300668-101302819 GCF_017311325.1 Ursus maritimus | reverse complement strand
AAGCCAAGAACTCACCATAAAATTCCATTTGTAGTAATATAGATTTGAGCAAATTCCTCTCTTCTTGAGGTCCCCCCAAATATCCTAAGTTTCCTGGGCCTGCCTGGAAGTGACCCTCCTTACACACCTGTAAGCCTGAGAACCTTATAAGCCAGGCACCAAAGCAGTTTTCTCAATAGGACTTTGTAAATACTGGCTCCATAAAGTGAACCTTAGTTCATCAAAAGCATCTGGTAAGATTTGTTTACATGAGTATCATTCTTAAATATGACAGTCCAGGCAAGGCCTTGACTATATAATCAATGTTTCCATATATGTCCTGTTGTTGTCTAATATCAAAGCAATACTGGGACTCCGATAAATAGAAACATATTATGGACAGGTAGGGCATTGACAATTCTCTAGAATTCTCTATATTAATAATGTTTCACCCATATATTAATATATTATTAATGTTTCACCCATATATATTAACTATTTAATATAATACTAATCAATATTTCAGTATCCATTTTACCTAGGAATGAACTAGATATACGATTGATATCCACTAGGTAACCCAATTTAGCATCAGTACAAGACTTTTTGTTGTTGTTGTATCAGAACAAGACTTCAAATTACCTAAAAAATCTTGGAAATTACGTTCAAGCTAACATGATACAAAACGTAATTTCTGTTGAAATAAAGCTTGTCAAAATAATGATATGACTCACTTAAATACAAGTTTACATTTTTCATAATCTTAAGCATTTAGTACAAGAAATGCTAGCCTATTCAATCAGTAAACCTGTATAATTTAGGAAGAATATACCCAAGTGGAAGAGTAGTCTAGCTGTACTTATACTATACTTAACATTCATAAATCAGAGAATATATTGTAATATATTCAGAGAGCAATCATATAGCTTCAATTCTGAATTTTTTAATTTATAATTATCATTAAATGTTACCCTGTCAGACTGGGAAGGTGCTCCCTTAATATCATGGCATGTACATGGTATAAACTTAATAAATACTATTTGCTTACCTATGGGCTAAACTTTAATTTCTTCTCATTTCTCCAGTCACAAATTCTGATCTACTTTGACCAATTTACAGATTACAATTCTATAAGTTGGATGGTTGTCTATTTTCTTGTTAATAAACAACAATATTTAAATTCATATATGTAGATATAATGCTAGAAATTTTGATTTTATGGCAAAGAAAAACCAAGGATATTTTCTCGTAATAGGGAGTTATTCTGAAGGAGCTAAAAATATAAGTTGACATGTCAGAGATGTATATGTAATTTCTTCCTCCTTGAATAATACTAATATTGTACTAAACTACTAGCAAATATCTTTTTAAAAAGTTTTTATTTAAATTCCAGTTAGTTAATATATAGTATCATATTAGTTTCAGGTGCAGAATCTAGTGATTCATCATTTACATACAACACCCAGTGCTCATCACATCCCCTCTCCCCCTCCCCTCTGGTAACCATCAGTTTGTTTTCTCTAGTTAAGAATCTGTTTCTTTTTTTTTTAGTAATATTTTTTTATTGTGTTATGTTAGTCACCATACAGTACATCCCTGGTTTTTGATGTAAAGTTCCATGATCCATTACTTGTGTATAACACCCAGTGCACCATGCAATACATGCCCTCCTTAATACCCATCACCAGCCTATCCCATTCCCCCACCCCAAAGCCCTCAGTTTGTTTCCCAAAGTCCATAGTCTCCCATGGTTCACTCCCCCTTCTGTTTACCCCCCCTCCTTCTTCCCTTTCTTCTCCTACCGATCTTCCTACTTCTTATGCTCCATAAATGAGTGAAATCATATGATAATTGTCTTTCTCTGCTTGACTTATTTCGCTAAGCAAAATAAGAAACTGTTTCTTGGTTTGCCTCTCTCTCTTTATTCTCTTTCCTCATTTGTTGTGTTTCTTAAATTCCACATATCAGTGTACTCATATGGTATTTGTCTTTCTCTGACTGACATTTTGCTTAGCATAATACTCGTCCAGCTCCATCCATGTCATTGCAAATGGCAAGATTTCATACTTCTTTATGGTTGAATAATAGTACACACACACACACACACACACACACCCCACATATAGTGTATATCTATCTATCTATCTATCTATCTATCTATCTATCTATCTA
>NW_024423319.1:101267705-101300658 GCF_017311325.1 Ursus maritimus | reverse complement strand
TATCTATCTATCTATCTATCTATCTATCTATCTATCTATCTACACCATATATATATACACCACATATAGTATATATGCCATATATATGTGCGTGTGTGTATGTGTGTGTATATATATACACCGTATCTTCATTATCCATTCATCAATCAATGGATACTTGGGTTGTTCCCATAATTTGGCTATTGTAGATAATGCTGCTAATCATCAGGGTGCATGCACACCTTTGAATTAGTATTTTTGTATCTTTTGGGGTAAATAGCTAGTAGTACAATTGCTAGATCTTAGGGTAGTTCTATTTTTAATTTTTGAGGAACCTTCACACTGTTTTCAACAGTGACTGCACCCACAGTGCAAGAGTGTTCCTCTTTCTCCACATACTCACCAATACCTGTTGTTTCTTGTGTTGTTGACTTGAGCCATTCTGACTGGTGTGAGGTGATAGCTCATTATAGTTTTAATTTGCATTTCCCTGATGATCAGTGATGTTGAGTATCTTTTCATATGTCTGTTGGCCATCTGTAAGACTTTTTGGAGAAATGTGAGTTCATGTCTTCTGCCTATCTATTTTTTATTTATTTATTTATTTATTTATTTATTTATTTATTTATTTATTTATGTTCAGGGCCAGATGTCTTCCCGGGGGAATTCTACCAAACATTTATTTTTTATTTTTATTTTTTGAAAATTCAATATTTTTTTGTTTTTTTTAATGTTCAATTAGCTAACATATAAAACATCATTTGTTTTTTATTTATGTAAAGTTCCATGATTCATTACTTGCGTATAACACCCAGTGCACCATGCAATATGTGCCCTCCTTAATACCCATCACCGGCCTATCCCATTCCCCCACCCCCCTCCCCTCTAAAGCCCTTAGTTTGTTTCCCAGAGTCCATAGTCTCTCATGCTTCATTCCCCCTTCTGCTTTCCCCCCTCCTTCTTCCCTTTCTTCTCCTACCAAACTTCCTACTTTTTATGTTCCATAAATGAGTGGAACCATATGATAATTGTCTTTCTCTGCTTGACTTATTTCACTTAGCATTATCTCCTCCAGCCCTGTCCAAGTTGCTGCAAATGTTGTGAAATCGTTCTTTCTGATGGCTGAGTAATATTCCATTGTATATATGGACCACATCTTCTTAATCCAGTCATCTGTTGAAGGGCATCTCGGCTCCTTCCACACTTTGGCTGTTGTGGACAATGCTGCTATGAACATTGGGGTGCATATGGCCCTTCTCTTCACTACGTCTGTATCTTTGGGGTAAATACCCAGTAGTGCAATTGCTGGATCATAGGGTAGCTTAATTTTTAACTTTTTAAGGGACCTCCACACTGTTTTCCAAAGTGGCTGTACCAACTTGCATTCCCACCAACAATGTAAGAGGGACCCCTTTCTCCACATCCTCTCCAACATTTGTTGTTTCCTGCCTTGTCAATTTTTGCCATTCTAACTGGCATAAGGTGGTATCGCAATGTGGTTTTGATTTGAATTTCCCTGATGGCTAATAATTTTGAACATTTTTTCCCATTTTTTAATTGGATTATTTGGTTTTGGGGTGCTGAGTTTTATAAATTCATTATATATTTAGGATACTAACCATTTATCAGATATGTCATTTGCAAATATCTTCTCCCATTCTGAAGGTTGCCTTTCAGTTTTGCTGATTGTTTCCTTTGCTGTGAAAAGCTCTTTATTTTTTTGATGCTTTTTTGTTTTGATGTTGTCCCAATAGTTCATTTTTGCTTTTGTTTCCCTTGCCTCAGGAGGCATAACTAAAAAGAAGTTGCTTTGTCAAAGAAGTTACTGACTGTGTTCTCTTCTAGGATTTTTACAGTTTCAGTCTCACATTTAGATCTTTCAACAATTTTGAATTTGTTTTTTGTATTTGGTGTAAGAGAGTGGTCCAGTTTCTTTCTTTTGCATGTTGCTGTCTGCTTTTCCCAACACCATTTGTTGAAGAGGCTGTCCTTTTCCCATTGGATAGACTTCTCGGCTTCGTTGAAGATATAGTGGTGGATTCATTTCTGGGATTTCTATTCTGTTCCATGGATCGATGTGTCCATTTTTGTGCCAGTACCATACTGATTTGATCACTACAGCTTTGTACTATAACTTGAAATCTGGAGTTGTGATGCCTCCAGCTTTGCTTTTCTTTTTCAAGATTGCTTTGGCTATTCGGGGTCTTTGGTGGTCTGATACAAATTTTACGATTGTTTGTTCAAGTTCTGTGAAAAATGGAGTTGGTATTTTGATAGGGATTGCATTAAATGTGTAGATTGCTTTGGGTAGTATAGACATTTGAACAATATTTGTTCTTCCAATCCATGAGCATGGAATGTCTTTCCATTTCTTTGTGTTGTCTTTGATTTCTTTCATCAGTGTATTATAGTTTTCAGAGTACAGGTCTTTAACCTCTTTGGTTAGGTTTATTCCTAGGTATCTTATGGTATTTGGTGAAATCGTAAATGAGATTGATTTCTTAATTTCTCTTTCTGCTGCTTCATTATTGGTGTATAGAAATGCAATAGATTTCTGTACATTGATTTTGTATCCTGTGACTTTACTGAATTCATTTACCAGTTCTCATGGTTCTTTGCTGGAGTGTTTCAGGTTTTCTATATATAGTATTATGTCATCTGCAAATAGTGAAAATTTGACTTCTTCCTTACTGATTTGGATGCCTTTTATTTCTTTGTGTTGTTTGATTGCTGTGGCTAGGACTTCCAGTACTCTGTTAAATAATAGTGGTGAGAGTGGACATCCCTGTCTTGTTTCTGGTTTCATTGATCCGTTCTATTGGTTTTTAGTTTCTATATCATTTATTTCTACTCTAATCTTTCTTATTCCCTTCCTTCCGCTGGCCTAGGCTTCATTTGTTGTTCATTTTCTAGCTCCTTTAGCTATAAGAATAGGTTGCTTATTTGACATTTTTCTTGCTTCTTGAAGTAGGCTTGTATTGCTATATACTTCTTTCATAGGACCACTTTCGCTGCATCCCAAATCTTTTGGACCGCTGTGTTTTCATTTTCATTTGTTTCCATGTACTATTTATTTCTTGTTTGATTTCCTGGTTGACTCATTCATTTTCTATTAGCATGTTGTTTAGCCTCTATATACTCGTGGTCTTTCCAGATTTTTTCTTGTGGTTGATTTCTAGTTTCACAGTGCTGTGGTCAGAAAAGGTGCATGGTATGTTCTCCATCTTTTTGTATTTGTTGACGACTGTTTCGTGACCTAATATGTGACCTATTCTGGCAAATGTCCCCTGTGCACTTGAAAAGAATGTGTATTCCTCTGCTTTAGGATGGAATGTTCTGAATATATATTAAGCCCATCTGGTCCAAAGTGTCCTTCAAAGCCATTGTATTCTTCATGATTTTCTGTTTAGATGATCTGTCCATTGATGTAAGTGGGGTGTTAAAGTCTTACTATTATTGTATTATTACCAATGAGTTCTATTATGTTGCTATTAATTGTTTTATTTATTTGGGTGTGTCCATGTTGGGTGCGTGAATATTTACAACTGTTACATCTTCTTGTTGGATTGCCCCTTTTGTTATCATATAGTGTCCTTCTTTGTCTCTTGTTATAGTCTTTGGTTTAAAGTCTAGTTTTTCTGATATAAGTATTGCTACTCCAGCTTTCTTTTGACCTTCATTTGCATTTAAATGTTTCTCCATCTCCCCACTTTCAATCTGCAGGTGTCCTTAGGTCTAGGAGTCTCTTGGAAGAAGCATAGAGATGAATCTTATTTTTTAATCCATTCTGACACCCTATGTCTTGTGATTGGAGCATTTAGTCCATTTACATTTGAAGTAATGATAGATACGTATTTATTGTCATTTTATTACTTGTTTTGTGGTTGTTTCTGGAGATTTTCTCTGTTCTTTTCTTATCTTTGTGACTTTTGGACTCTCCTTTCCACTCAAAGAGTTCCCTTTAATATTTCTTGCAGTGTGGTTTAGTGATCATGAACTCCTTTAGTTTTTGTTTTTCTGGGAAACTCTTTATATCCCCTTCTATTCTGAATGATAGCCTTGGTAGATTTTTCACATTCAGTATTTTTGATATATCATGCCACTCCCTTCTGGCTTGCCAAGATTCTGTTGAAAAATCTCCAGCCAGCCTTATGGATTTTCCCTTGTAAGTTAAGGACTTCTTTTCTCTTGATGCTTTAAAGATTTTATCTTTATTGCTATATTTTGCAAATTTAATTACAATATGTCTTGTTCTTGGCCTGCTTTTGTTTGATTTTTTTGGGAGTTCTCTGTGTCTCCTGGATCTGGATGTCTGTTTCCTTCCCCAGATTAGGAAAGTTTTGAGCTATTATATCTTCAAATAAGTTTTCTGCCCCCTTTTCTCTCTTCTTCACTGGGACTCCTATAATACAAATATTATTACATTTGATGGATTCACTGAGTTCCCTAAATCTGTTCTTGTGTTGCAAAATTCTTTCTCTCTTTTGTTCAGCTTCATTGCTTTCCATTACTTTGTCTTCTAGGTCATTAATTCGTTCCTCTGCTTCTTTCAAGCCTCCTATTCATTGCATCAAGCCTATTTCTAATCTCATTTATTTCACTCTTATCCCATGATCCATTCTTTTTTTTTTTAACTCTTTTATCTCTGTGGTGAGGGTCTTATTGATGTCTTCTATTCTTTTCTCAAACCCAGGGAGTATCCTTATCATTCTTGCTTTAAATTCTTCATCCAGTATGTTACTTGTATTTGTTTCACTTAGATCTCTGGCTGTGGCCTTATGTGTTCTTTCATTTGGGATAAATTCCTCCATCATTGTATTTGTCTAAGTCTCTGCCTTCTTCTGTGTATTAGAAAAGGCAGTTAAGTCTCTTTCTCCCTGGAGCTTCAGGGAGTCTCTGGTGTGTGCCGCTTGCACTCTGCTGTTGTGTTTTGGCTGTTCCATCCTTCAGGCCAGTTGTCTGCAGAAGTTCTCTTTGCCTACAGTGGGCAGGGTTTGGTCCTTAGCCAGAATGTGGTGAGTTTTAAATAGGTGTGCTCTGGTCTGTCTGTGTAATGAGACCTGATACTACTTCTAAAACTGAGGCCCTGCAGAACTCTCTGGTTGGGAAATGTGGTGTGGGCAGGAGTTTCTGCTGATCTTCTGGGGAAGGGGCCTGCAGCATGGGGACTAAGGCATACTTGACTAGGAAGGATAGGATAGGATAGTCCCACCAGAGCATAGGGGCATAGGACTTCGTGTAAGCAAGCAAGGCAACCAGTGTTGGTGTCCTAGCTGCCCTTGGCACGTGCATTTATTCTGAGAGGTGGGGGAAGTAAATGGCACTAGCCAGCAGCACTTTTGTCCCCAGAGAGGCATCTTCATGAATGCTACCTCTCAAGGATGTGTTGTAAGAAGAGGGAATCATCTTCCCCCTGTGTGCTCCAGGTGTTCCTCAGATCTCTGTTTCCACAACTGTCTTCCTCTGGAGTGTTTGCCTGCCTTGTCTCCAGGAGCAGGGCTGCACCCTCAGAGCTCTATCCCAGCCAAGCCCACTGACCTTTAGAACTCTAGACTTCAAGCCTCACTGGTTGCAATAACTCAGGGGATTCAGCCCTTCTCATTTTCCAAGCCAATGGCTTTGGGGAAATGTTCTCCTTTTCTGTTCCCCTCCCCTGACCACCCTTCTCCATGACCACAGCTCCCCCACCCTTTGCAGCACCCATGATTGGTTTCTCTCCCAAACCACATCTCCACACTTCCTACCTTCCTCCATGTGGCCTCTTCTCTCCTTCCAGTTGTGGAGTTTGTTCTGTCAGCCCTCAAGTTGATTTCTGAGGTATTCAGAATGATCTGATAGTTTTCTAGTTGTGTCTGAGGAATAAGACTAGCCTAGAGTCCTATTCTGCTGCCATCTTCTTCTCACAAATTTTTTTCAACCAAATTACATTATAATTTGTTTACTACCCAAGAAGAAGAGCATTTTTGCCCACTCCATGGACCTTATATATCACCTAAGATGAAATTCTACCCTAAGAGCCAAGGTTTCAGTTTTTTCAAAATTTGCGATTTATTCTGGGTCCTATTATGAGACACCATTCAGTCTAGGAAAAGAAAGATGCTGGCGGGACCACATGTTTTCTACCTATACGGAATTATTAAAATTAATTGAATTTATTTTAAAAATTATTTATTTGACAAATTTTCTTTATATGGGAGATAAAGGTAGGATGATGAAAACTAAGGAAGCAGAGGGTCAAAGAAATCCAAAACATAAATTGACAGTCTTTGAAGAAGTAAGTATATACAAAACCCAAGCTCTTAAATTATTTTACAACTCTTCAAATAGTAATTAGATTTATGAAAATCCTTTTTTTTTCAGTTACAACTCTTTCAACTGACTCTACATTACTTAATTAATTCAATTTGTGATTTGTTTGATTGTAGAAAGATCAGTTTAACAACAATTTATCATTTTCAAAGCTTACCAAGATGTCCTCTGGATAGATAAATTAGGAATTTACAATATGTATCATCTTTAATACAAATGCATTTTATAAGCCTCAGATGATTAAAAAGACTCATAGTAAACCTCCATTGTTTTTCCGTCAAAATTTTTTTCAATAGTTTCAATGATGAATAAAATATAAGACTCATATGTGGATTTTCTTTTTTTATGCGTGATACATATTTTGTATCCATATTAAAATTGTTCTTTTAGAAAGAAAATATACCATAGACTGGTATTCTATTTTTGTACTTCTATGAGAAATTTTTCTCTACAACTGTTCTCAGAGATTCTTGCCAGTATAAATGTATGGTTTCAGGACATAGTGGACGACTTAGAGTAAGTCACAAAACTTCCAGTACTTTTCTTTTTCAAGGCTCCTACTTGTGCCTTTGCATTAATAAACTTTGTCTTTGAAATTCCTGAGTGAATGATGAGTTTTACCCCTCCCAACCAGCTTAATGAGTTAATTTAAAATTTTCTCACCTCTTTGGCATAGTGGCCAGGATCCATAAATTTTGTGGTGATGTGATTTAATCCAATTAAAAGGTCCCTTCTTTCCTGCTGTGAGGTAAGCTGCACCTCTTTTTTGTTCCAATTTTCTGGTATCCTTCCCAAAGGGTGCCAGTCTGAGATTAATTAACAACTTTGTAAAGCCTTCCTTCACTGAAGTGACTTCAGGACAACATGCTGTCTTTCTAAGGTCAGCAGACCAAGAATTCCATTCTTTTTCTGTCATATTGGAGTTGTATATGTGTGTCTTTTTCTGTCATTGAATATCATACATAAAGATTATAAAAACATGTCATGCAACACCTTTCCTAATATGCCATTAAACCTATTCAATAATATTGTGAGGCTGTTCTGGCTTATGATGATGAAGGAGGACCTTACCAGGAAACTATAGAGCAGTATTTTATCTACATTACTTGGTTGAGCTGTAGCTTTGGTAAGAAAAATCTGTGAGCATTCAACAATTCACAGATGTGCTTGTTAACAGTGTTCCATTTATTCTATCTGAATGGAAGATACGGCTCTACAAAGCATGAGATTTGAATACCTGCTGAGTCTCTTTTCCTTAGAAATGTATGATTATCTGTGGAGTGGTAAGTACTTAGACAAGGATGAGGACTTTCTCAAACCTTATCAAAGGTGAGAGTGCTTTATAAAATTATCCTCTCCTCATAATATCAAAGTTAATGTTTTCTATTTGCTTGGTAATGTTAAAAGCTAATGTTCAGTAAAAGGTAGAATCATGACTCTCACACAGATATAAAAATGAACATGTGGTAAAGATTTCTCTCACTCATATGAGGAATCAGGCAGACGTTATAACTAGCTCAAAAGAAGCCAAAAAGCACAAATCTGTATGGTGTAATAGAATTTGCAAGAGGAGGCAAAGCAAGTTTTTCCAGCAGAAGGGTGTGTGTGTGTGTGTGTGTGTGTGTGTGTGTGTGTGTGGTGGGAAAGGGAAGTTAATTAAAACTCTATCAGAGATGACAAAATTTACACGTGCATCAATTATCTACAGCTTAAAAGGTTGTAAAATGTCTTAAAGGTAAGGAACAAGGCTAGCATCCAATAGCCTAGATGTATAGTTTTCCATGGAAACATAAATTTTTTTCTACAGCAACTTCCTAATCCTATTTGCTTTTGATAATTTCCTTGCTGGATTTATATATCGTGCTCCACTTATTGGAGTTAGAGTGAAAAGGAAGAATTATATATTCGATACTGGGTCCTAATCCCTTATGTTACTTATTAAACCTATCATAAAAAAAAGAGCTGCTTTCAAAGATTATGGAAATTCCTTGACAAATTTTTAAAAAAGGATTAATCTTATGAAAATAGTATTGGGAGAAAGCAGCATGACATAAAAGAATACATCGAACATGATTTTATTTTAATAGTTCTAAAAACAGCTAGAACTAAACTACTTTGTTTATAAATTTACATATATGAAACTTAATTATAAAGACAACTAAAGATATAAGTATCATAAAATCTACACTTAGGAGACTACATCAAAATAGAGTGGCATATGAACAGCACAAATACACCACTCCCCATTCCTGTACCCAAGTACCATGGTTTCTTTTAATGTTTTTGCACTATTTCAGATCCTGTGCATGTCGGAAGCACCAGCCCTTATGTGTACGGATAGAACAGAAGTTTTTTTTACCCAATCAGGAAGTGTTCTAATAGCTTCCCTTTCCTCACATATTATCTACTACTATTATAACAGAAATCACATAGACGCAGATGCACTGAAGCTTGGCCATAAAACATTCTACTGTTGAGTTTTCTTCCAGAAGGAGTAGAAACTTAGATCCAGGTATATAGGTAAGGGCCCTAGCATGCACATTAAGTGAAAGCCAGCTATATACTGGCTTTAAAATTCACTGAATTCTGGGGAGAATTGAGTCCAATATGTTAACAACCACTTGAGTTATTTAGAATTTCTCAGTGGGGGTGCTATTGGCATTTTGAGCAGGACAATTCTGTAATATGAATCATCTGTGCTCTAAATATTACATGATATTTAGCATCCTTGGCAGTTGGGCAGTAAATGCCAGTGCCACTCAAGTCATTGTGACATCCAAAAACTTCCTACATGTTACCAATTGCCCTTGGGAGGTGGGGGGTGGGATGTACTACATCTGGTAGAAAATATTACCATCTACGTAGTAGCATTATTCACAATAGCCAAAAGGTGGAAGCAACCCAAATGTCCATAGACAGATGAATGGGTAAACAAAACATGCTATATCCATGCAATGAAATATTATTCATCCTTAACAAGGAAGGAAATTCTTATATAGGCTACAACATGGATGAAACTTGAGGACATTATGCTAAGTGAAATAAGCCAGTCACAAAAAGACAAATACTATGATTCCATTTATATGAATTATCTAGAGTAGCCAAATCACAGGAACAAAAAGTAGAATAATGGTTGTCAGGAGCTAGGGAGGAGGGAGAAATGAAGGCTTGTTGCTTAATGTTTTGCTTTTCCAAGAGGGAAATGTTCTGGAGATTGGTTGCATGATAATATGGAATACACTTAACACTACTGAACTTTACACTTAAAAATGGTTAAGATGGTGGGGGCGCCTGGGTGGCACAGCGGTTAAGCGTCTGCCTTCAGCTCAGGGCGTGATCCCAGAGTTCTGGGATCGAGTCCCACATCGGGCTCCTCTGCTATGAGCCTGCTTCTTCCTCTCCCACTCCCCCTGCTTGTGTTCCCTCTCTCGCTGGCTGTCTCTATCTCTGTCAAATAAATAAATAAAATCTTTAAAAAAAAATGGTTAAGATGGTAAAATTTACGTTATGTGTATTTTATCACAATTTTTAAAAGTGCTACTAACAATTTGAACCTTTAAGCAAACATTATTTTAATGTATCTAATATTATATAGCATTATGTAATGAGGCACCCAAATAGTGACTTTTTATAAATGAATTATAACTTTAAATTTGCAAGGGAAGAAAATTAATCATACTTTTCAACATTCGAAGAAAGATTTCTTTTAAATATATCCTTTACAGTAACACCAGTTCTTTACTTCGTGGACTGGACTAGAGAAATATTCTATTTAAGTCCTATGGATTTTCAATACAAGTTATTTCACAGAACTTTTGCCAAATAAATGCATCCAGGCCTAGTTCTGGAGAGACATGCGAAGTTGTGTTAAATTAAAATCTATTAACACAACTTTCAGAACTTAAAAAATGACTATACAAGATTTTAGACTCTGAGGAATCTTGTGTAATTTTTGTTCACACTTCCAATCTTATCACAGTTATTGTAGGTACTTATAAGCTAGCTCTGCATGTATCATTGCTTGTATAGAAACATGCTAAGGAGTGATATTTCTTTAGGATGAAATGTATTCCTCAATTCACCAAACCGTGTCAAATCTTGAGTTTTCTACATGTCACATTAAGAGAGAAACAAAGAACACATTTAAAAGCCAATAAACTTGCATCAAGAGATTCAAATTTACTTAAAATTAGGTTATGTTTAAGTTTAGGCTAAAAGTAAGTTAAAGGCTAACATAAGATGTTAGTGTCTGAGTGAGATAGAGCCAAGATAGCTCCATAGTGTTCAATATTAAAATAAGAACTCGGTCATAACATAGTACTAAAATGTGTACTAGCATTTCTAAAAGAAAATTTTTATTTTATAATCTGGGTCCTGTCCTCCACTGATGCATAGAATATTCTTCTTCATGTCTACCCAGTTTATTTCCTTGATTATACTCTTGTCTTCACAGAATAGTGCAAAAACGTACATGTAGGGGAAGGAGAGGTGTGATCATAAATGTTATTTATAAGAAGTCACTGAATTAAGAACAGAAATTCAATGCGGTGTCGAATAGCAAACAACTAGGGATTTAGGTAAAGAGAGACTTTACTCAAAGAAAAAAATCTATTGCAATAGGAGGAGGGGAATTATTGCAATAGGAAGAACACTGGCCCCGTTGGTGGTAAGCATCTCAGAGGTCAGGCACGTGGCTTTTCTTTTACAGGGAGGAGTAAACAAGAAAGAACCAGCAGGGGGACTTGGGATAAGCAGGTGGAATGGTAGGGCGGTTAAGCAGGAAATATTTTTCTTTGAGCTCAGCTAATTCTCTGGGACGGACCACGAAGGAGAGTAGGGTTATGCATTCAATGCTTGCTTAAGCTCAAGGGTGGGCCACAGTTCAGTGGTCTGGGGGAAGGAGAGAAGCCTAACAAGTTCGCTCATGTCAAGTTAGCAGGCACCTGTCCGTCTGTGAGCAGTTACAAACAGTTCAGCTAATCATTTATGACATGAAGAATGGAAATTCAGAGGGTTGTGTCTGGTCCTGCCAGAGGCAAACGAGGGGGGCATCTGGGAGTCTTATCTTAATCTTATGCAGAAGGGTGGTTCTTTGCAGTAAGCTCTTTCCCAGAACACAGAAGAGTGACAGATATCTTAACTGTCGCTGTTTTCTAGGAGCGCAGGGCTCAGGGAAAGCTCAACACTGTCAGTAGGCACAGTGGAAAGCATACAGATACTCAAAGCATCAGGCTGAAGTCTGAGCTCTCCAACCTACAGGTAGAATTGTTAACAGTCTTGATCGGATCAGCTGCAGCAGATCTCATCTGTGCATTAAGCATAATACTTTATTCCTTTAAAATGTGCTTTATCCTCACTCAAGCTGCTTGCCGCCGTTCAATGTCTGGTCCATTCTACTCCTGTTACTCTTTACCATGGAGATGAAGTAGGCGAGGGTCTCTTTTGCATTCACAGTTGTGTTCCTGAAGTGTCAGCTGACTGCTTCTGCTTAACTGGGCCTCATGGAAGCCCAGGCTAGTCTGGAATTTACAGTGTCATTTAGGACGTCACAGAGTGTTCACCTGCAGCTGAAACAGATCGACCTCAGGAATGACAGTATTCTGCTCAGAATTTCTGTCATTGTCACTTGTCTTTCTCTTCCTCCTATTTAATGCACTCTGGATGGTTTGACTCTGCCCAATCCCCTTGACATCTCTGGACCTCAGTATCACTAAAGAGAACAGTACATGCTCAACGTGCTTGCACAATTGTTGCAAGGATCAAATGAGAAGAATAGGAAATGCATTTTAATGGTCTAAATATAGTTGCTACTATGAAGTCATCGAGACTCAGGCCATTTGAGGAACAACTGCTTCATGGTTATCATTGTCCCTGAAAACATCAATCCCTATTTGTTCAAGTTCTGTACTGCTGCCATGAAACCCAGTTCAGACTTCACTACTACAGACCCCCAGTGTTTTGGCTCATAATTCTCACTTGTTCACTGTGCAGTAAAACACTTATAGGGCCATAAACACTGATAGGACTGGCTTTTCATATTCATCCATTTATTCAATTATCACACTTTCTTTGGTTCTGGAGAGAAAGGCTCCTAGACACAATAGGAGAGAACTGAGCTCAGTGATTCCCTGGTTGGGAAAGAAAGAGCAGTGTTGCGCGTTTCACGGCGGAGCCTCCCCATGTTCTCACCCATGTGATACCGTTATATGAAAATTCTGCAAAGTGTTTAACAGAACAGAAATGGAAGCACTGTAAGGATTTTAGAGATTAAAATAGGATACCATGATATCATTCGGAATAAAATGGATATTTATCAAATTTTAAAATCGAAATTCATTTGTTTTCTCAGCAGAACTGCCAAAATCTCAATAATAAATATGCTCAAAACTCACTCCAGTGCTATAAAAGCTCATGTCTCAGTGTATCTTGGGTTATTTGGGGCTCTGTTTTCTTTCCTATAAGTAAGCATCAATAGGTCTCTTGAACTTCGTACTGGCAGGGGCTGCATTTTATGGAAGCTTGTCAGGGAAGGGCGGCAGAACACGCCACCGAAAATACACCACTTTGACAGATTGATTATTTTGAGCTAAAGACAACTGAGAAGAAGCACATTTAAGAAAATCTCTCTGCTTTCCTCCTATATGCCTAAAAGCAGGACATAAATGCATAAATATGTCCCTCCTCCTCTCTCTCTCAAGAAGGACAGAAGTTAATTATCAGAGATGACTCTAGACCTTGCTCAGCCCAGAGACAGCACCGGGGAACATGCATAACAACCTTGCTAAAACTAGCTATGACTTTTCTCATATATTTGCCTTCCTACAATTGGCCACTCTTAGAAGCTCCAAGTCATTTTCCTTTGTCTTGTCACTTCACTACAAAATTATCGGGCAAGTCCCATCCAAACATTGCCCTTTACCCAGCACGGTTTCTATAGTTCATATTACAGTCACTTCCTTAAAAAATATTCCCACTCCCTTGCACTCCCCCCACTCCCTTAATTACTCTCACTTGGCAAATCTCAAACATTCAACTATTTTCACCCAAGCAGCTAAATGTTTCTGGGAAAAAGAAAATCCACACAGCTTTGCCGAGCATTCCCACTTCAAATTCCTAAAAACAATCTGAGAAAGGCCACTGAAAGGAAGTGTATTTTCCCACTTTCCAAAATGGCCAGTTTATACCTCCTTCTCTCTTCAAACCCCCTACTCTCACGAGCCGCCACATTCCCAGCTGTTCAGGTTGCCGCCTACGTCATGAATAAAAGAGAAACAATCAGACAGTAGCTCTTTCATTCTCTGAGTTGACCAACACCTCAGTGTCTCCACTCTTTTTACAAGGTAGCAAGAACCCTGCTCTCATCAAAAGCCATAACTTCCATTTGAGCACTGCATGACATCTCTTCTGCCTTCTCAAGGTCAATGCCTCCAAGGGCAATCCCATCAACATGAACAACACTTACGTAATGCCCTACTTACAAAAAGAAAGAATTCCCTTTCTTACATCCTCCTCCAACCCCTTTTACTCTGTTCTTCTTCACATAAAAACTTTTATTTTTTTTACGATTTATTTATTTGAGAGAGAGAGAAGAGAGAGAGAGATCAAGCAGGGGAGGGGCAGAGGGAGAGGGAGAGAGAGCATCTCAAGCAGACTTCCTGCTGAGCAGGGAGCCCAATGCTGAACTTGATCCCAGGACCCCGAGATCATGATGTGAGCTGAAATCAAGAGTCGGATGCTTAACCGACTGAGCCACCCAGGCGCCCCATGCATAAAAACTTTTCAAATGCGTTGTGATTTTGGACACCTCCACTTGATCACCACCTATCTCACCAGGTCATCAAAACTACATCTGTCAAGGCTTCTAACAGCTTCTATATTGCTTCATCCAAAGGTTCTCATCTTACCCAACTTCTTTGTATTCGGAACTCTGTTGACCTTCTTGAAATAGGTCTATTCTCCTCAAAACATTTCCCTCTCTGGATTGCACAGTCTAGCTTTATCTTATTGTTTACTCCTCAGCCTCTTTTTCTGTTTTCACCTCTTCCACCTGATGGAATTGTCCAGAGATCACAGCCTTATCTATGTTCTCTTCCTAGACCAGTGGTTTTCAAGCCTGGCTGCTCTCTCCAATCACATACAAAGCTCTTTAAAATTATGGCACAGTGAACATCCCTTCAAAGATTTTAATTTAAGTGGCCTAGGGCAGAACATGGTATCTGTATTTATTAAAAGTTTCCTATGTGCAGCGCCTAGGTGGCTCAGTCGGTTAAGTAGCTGCCTTCCGCTCAGGTCATGATCCCAGGACCCTGGGACAGAGTCCTGCATAGGGCTCCTTGCTCAGTGGGGAGCCTTCTTCTCCCTCTGCCTGCCACTTCCCCTGCTTGTGCTCCCTCTCTGGCAAATAAATAAATAAAAATCATTGAAAGTTTCCTAGATGATTCCAAGGCAAAATCAGGATTGAGGAACACTGCCCTAGAAAATACTAAGGCCCATAGCTTTAAGTACCAACTGTATGCTGCTGATTCCAAACTGATATCACCAGCTCAGACCTCTTGCCCTGAGCTTTAGACTCCATGTACCTATGATATCTCCTTTCAGACGCCAAATATCTCAAAATAAATATATTCGAAATGGAATTTGATGTCCTACTTTCCTTCAATCCTACAAGGCCAATATAATCTGTCAAGTATTATTGACTTCCTATCCAAAATTTATCTTGAATGTATCCTTTTGTCTCCATTTTCACTACCACTTCCCTAATTCAAGCTGCCTTGATTTTATTCCTTGGCCACCACAAAGCCTTTCAACTGTTCTTACTTCCATACCCCACTCCCCTCCATTCTCCATATAGTTAAGCAGACTTTGTTAATGTCAATCACATCACCTATTTCCTTTGTTTTAATGTCTTATAACTGCTTTGCATTGCTCTTACAATAAAATACAAACCTCCTACCATGATTTATAAGGCCCTATATGATCTATTCCAAGGTACTTCTCAAAGCAGTTTTCATACAACATTTTCAATTACTCACTATAATCCAATCCAACTTTCTGTTCTGCAAACACATCATTATCCTTCTTGCTTTAAGGCCTTTGCACTTGCTGTTCCCTCTGTCTGTAATTTTCCCCTTCCCATACCCTATACCTCATCTGTCTGTGAGGCAACATGTAATTTCCTCAAAAATAGTACAGTGGCTAATAACACTGCCTCTGTGTCAAACTACATAGGTTCAAACCCTATCTCCATTTTTTCGTTTGTTTTGTTCTGTTTTGTATTTTTTTAATAAAGTTTGTAATCCAATGGGCACACAAAGCAAAACTGTGCTGAGGAAACCAGTTTCATAAATGAATAAGTGTTAGGAAGTTGGAGGGAGAGGGCAAGGTAACAGGAAGAGGGGAAGCCAGTCTTTTTGTGCAGTCTTTTTGTGTGTGTGACACTTCCAAATTGTGGGGGCAGGGCCCATGCTGTAATGACATGCACTTATACAAATGAGTGACAATACAAAGTCTGAGCATGAAAATAAAATTTTCTCTTGCCGTTTGCAATGATGTGGATGGAACTAAAGGGTATTATGCTAAGTGAAATAAGTCAGTCAGAGAAAGACAAATACCGTATGATTTCACTCATATGTGGAATTTAAGAAACAAAACAGGAAACATGGGGAGGAAAAATAAGATAAAAACAGAGAGGGAGGCAAACCATCAGAGACTCTTAACTATAGAAAACAAACCGAGGGTTGCTGGAGGGGAGGTGGGTGGGGGGTTGGGGTAACTGGGTGATGGGCATTAAGAAGGACACTTGATGTAATGAGCACTGGGAGTTATGTGCAACTGATGAATCACTAAACTCTACCCCTGAAACTAATAATACACTGTATGTTAACTAAATTGAATTTAAATTAAAATTTTTTTAAAAAAGAAAATAAGATTTTCTCTGAAAACACATTTTTTTGGCACAGATTTTTAAAAATGAATGTCAGGGGAATTTGATTTTTTTAAGTCAGCATTGTCTATATTTATATATTATATATTTATATATACACACAACCCAGGTTCTGCATATTCCATCAAGAAAGAAAATCCTTCTGTTGGTTCTTCTTCGATTATAAACTGTACATCCAGGTGAATCAAAGATGGTGGTGGCAGGCGAATTAAGAAAGGTGACACATCCAAGGGATAAAGAAAGGGGGTAATCAGAAGGGGGAATGAAGCATGAGAGACTATGGACTCTGAGAAACAAACTGAGGACTTCAGAGGGGAGGGGGGTGGGGGAATGGGATAGACCGGTGATGGGTAGTAAGGAGGGCACGTATTGCATGGTGCACTGGGTGTTATACACAACTAATGAATCATCGAACTTTACATCGGAAACCGGGGATGTACTGTACGGTGACTAACATAATATAATAAAAAAAAAAAAAGAAAGGTGACACATCCAAATGAGCAAGGGGAAGGGTGGGGTGTGGACAAAACAAGTCAGTGAAATGTTCCCTGACCCCAAGATTTCGGCAGAAAACTGAGGTCCTGTGTTGGAGTCCTCGATGTGTGTTCAGGCACTCCAATACATCCCAAGTGTCATGGCCGGTCTTCACGGTACAAAAGTCCAAGTCACTAATTTAGCCAGTGTTTCTTAATAGTGTAATCTTCAAAGACTGAGGTAAGCAATCTGTGTCTCAGTATCTGCCTATGTAAAATAAAGCTGGCAACAGTATCTACATTATAAAGTTGCTAAAATAGCCTAATCTATGTGAACAATCACCAGAGAAGGACTTGGTACATAATAAGTGTCCAATAAATGTTAACTATTATAATCCTCTGTTCTATAAAAAGTAGGGTGTCTAGTCTATCCCCGTTTTGTGCCTTTAAAACACTTATCTCTTTTTTCTTGATTAATTCATTAAGTAATTTTATGTTTATTAATTTTTATTTTATGTCTTCCCAAACCACACCCACCACCACAACCCAGGCCCTGCTAGAATTTAAATTCCATGAAGGCAGGGATCTTATTTGTCTTGGTCAGTACTGATTACAGAACATAGAAAAGAACCTGGCACAGAGTATGCAATCAGTAAATAATTGCCAACTTAATAGTGACTGGCATAAATAAAACGTATTTCAGGAAGTACAGACATTCTAAAGATCAAGAGCAATTCTGTTGGGTGTAAACCTGACTGTATACCTGTTTCAAAAACAAGACTTTCCATAACTCGGAAGTGGAATATGGCATATTATCTGCATGGAAAAAATGAGTTTTTCAAAAATTTGTAATGCATTTTCCACAATCATAATAAATAAAATCAATTACATTTTTAGAGGCACCATACCAAAATAAATTCAATCTCTGGTTGTCAAATTGAAGTATCATAATATAATACTTTCCTCTGAAAGTTACCAGATCAATTCTTTTTTGAATATAAATTAACTCTATGTTCTGGACGCCTGGGTGGCTCAGTTGGTTAAGCATCTGCCTCTAGCTCAGGTCATGATCCCAGGATCCCAGGACTGAGTCTGCAGCGGGCTCCTTGCTCAGCAGGGAGCCTGCTTCTCCCTCTGCCTGCCACTCCCCCTGCGTGTGCTCTTTCTCTCTCTGACAAATAAATAAATAAAATCTTTAAAAATTTTTTATGTTCAACAAATCCACAATTATTTCATTGGAAGAGAATACCTCACAGCTTTTCTTTTTTACAATATCAAGACAAATATAATATTTAAATTACTTTATAACTCATTTTTTAAAATGATGTAAATTTATCTTGATTACTATTTCTTCATCCACAGAAACCATATTTTATCAGCTTAGAAAAGGATATGAATAGCATAAGACAAATTCAAAGACCCAAATGAAAAGAGAAGCAGTCACACTGAAGGGGACTCACATTTTCACAAATGAGTTTTCAAAAGACACCATATTCTTCATCATATCCTCATCATTTAGTTCGAGTAGATTCTGAAAAATCAGATGGGAATTTCAGGAACAAATGTCTCTTTTATTACCTTGTAAAAAACCCTATAGGTTCCTTCCAAATCATCATTCTATATTTTTATTGAACTTGAAAAAGTGAAATGAAACAGAATAAAATTCTTTGTTGTGACACTAATCTTTCAAAACCTAGGCTTATAAATTGTCACCACACCTCATCCTTGAGACTAATGAATCTCTGCTCTCCTCAGTGCACTCTTGGTATAATAATGTTGAATGGCCCAGGAGTCTCAATTGCTCATTTATTTGAATCACAATGGCTGTCTAAGAAAACCCTAAGTAAAGGTAGGTTGATGCATGAATTTTCTATTCCCATATTGTTTTCTTGGAGTCCCAGTGCTCTGGAAATTTCTGCCAAGAGGCAAGTCCAAAAAGAATTTGATTCATACTGCAGATTTAATTTCATTTCAAGGACTTGTCATCTCACTAAAAACCATGCAGAACTACCTTAACATTAGTTCTATATTTTTAATGATCCATGAAAGGTGAATCATCCATCCTTGTACACATATGATGTGATTCTTTTATATCAAAATTGTTTTTAAGAATTTTTAAAGCACCAGACTCTAATGCACTACATTGATGACAATTGGCAAGAGACTGGTTCACACAGATTTGGGTATTAACTGTCCAATGGTAACAATTAAATGTTATTTTAGAAGAATTCATATAGTGGAATAACTTTATAAGTAGGTCAATTTTTAAACACTGTCTTGAGAAGAAAAATTAGCTCTTTAAAAATAATAATTTTATAATTAAGAGCCCAAATGTCCATCGACTAATTAATGGATAAAGAAGATGTGGTATATATACAATGGACTATTACTCAGCCATAAAAATGAATGAAAATTTGCCATTTGCAATGACATGGATGGAGCTAGAGAGTATTATGCTAAATAAAATAAGTCAGTCAGACAAAGACAAATACCATAAGATCTCGCTCATATGTGGAATTTAAGAAACAAAACAACTGATCATGGGGGAAAAAGAAACAGGCAAACCAAGAAACAGACTCTTAACTCTAGAGAACAAACTGAGAGTTACTGGGAGGGAGGTGCATCGGGGAATGGGTGAAATAGGTGATGGGATTAAGGGGTACACTTGTTTTGATGAGCACTGGGTGATGTATCGAAATATTGAATCACTGAATTGTACTCCTGAAACTAATATTGCATTGTATGTTAACTAACTAGAATTTAAATAAAAACTTTAACAAAATAAAAGCACTTGGAGCTTAAAAAAATTTTATAATTTATATTCAAAAAATTTACAGGGGAATGTATCATTCACCTGATTCTAAATAATAAGTTAACTATCAAGTTCCTCACCCATTTTGTCCACATACTATCTAGTAAATATATACTTAAATATCAATATTAAAATACCACAATGTCAATTCATAGGAGGCTTTACATGTTAGTAGCCTTGGTGAAAAGATGCCAAAAGACACATTCTGCCTCCAAAGATATCTCCCATTCACTTCATCTGAAGCACAATTTACTAGTCAATTAATTGAGCACCTTCTCCAGAAGAACTTGGTTTACATCCACATTTTGCCTCTTGGGATCAAGACACAACTTATCACTACTTTAACAAAGGTACATTTCTCAGAGTAGCTAATTTGAAATTCTAGGGAAGCAATCCAAAAGGTATGATACCAAAATAGAGAAGTTTCCATGTATTGTATGGATAGCATGTAGGAAGGTCCACTTGTTCCCAGTTCAAATATTAAGTTTAGATCCAGAAAAGAAACCAACAGGGAACATTCCAGGCCATGCTAGTATCTATTGGACAGGTTTACAAGAGCCACTTCTGTGACCTAAGTGGAGAAGTCAGTTACCAGATATGTAGTAGAAACAAAATGTTAAGTATAGGAAGGAGGAAACAAACAATACAGGGGAGAAAGCTTGTGTTGGGGAAGGGAACAAAAAGAAACTAAAAATCTGAAAGAGTCCAGAGAAAAGCTGTTTCAGTAGGAATCGCCATGACAGTGAATTTCAACCATGCTAGTTTTGAATACTTGGGCATGTGTCTCCTGCCAATAAGAATTCTTAGACAGACAAAGCTATTCAGAGAGTTTTGAAGGTTATGCTGAAATAGTAGTTTCCAACATTTAGACTATGGATTTCTGGGTGGCGTTATTTCTTTAATAATTGAATCCTAAAATCACAACTATATCAACTGGGGAGCCATGAACAACTTTGATATGAAGAACAAAAGCATGCACAATTAAAAAGTTCAGAAATAACTTCTACGCTGGACAGTCAATCGCTAGCAGGGATTCTGAGCTCCACAAACACGACTTTTTTTCCAACCCTGAAGTTCTATCCTCAAAATCCAGGCATGAATGTGGTACATATCAAACACACAATACTAGACCATTTTTCTCTCAGGAGCAAGGAGAGGATTTGGCAAAAACAAAGCCTAGGTTGATGTGCTTGTGGATGCATAGTGGGCTGGTGTTATTATAGATATTTGTCAAAGTTGAGTTAATGGCCCAAAGATGCAATAATATCTACAAGAAAATCAGTGTCTTTGCTTACAATGGCTTTAAAAAAAATGGAACTGCGCTTTTATCATGAGTTGAATTGTGTCTTCCTACAAAAAGACAGGTGGAAGTCCTAACTCCCAATTCCCCTGAATGTGACCATATTTGAAAATAGGGTCATTGAAGATATAATGAGTTAAGATGAGGTCACAGTGGAGTAGGGAAGGCCCCTAATCCAATATGACTGGTGTCCTTTAAAGAAGACAGCCATGTAGAAGCAACCCAAGTGTCCATTGATAGATGAACAGATAAAGATGTGGTGTATGTATCAACAATGGAAAATTACTCAGTCATAAAAAAGGAAGCAATCATGCCATTTGCAACCACACAGATGGATTTAGAGAATATAACCTAAGTGAAACAAGTCAGTCTGAGAAAGACAAATACCATATGATTTCACTCATATGTAGAATTTAAGAAACAAGACAAATGAACAAAGGAAAAAGAGGACAAACAGAAAACCAGACTCTTAAATATAGAGAACTGGTTGTTGCCAGAGAGGAGGCAGGCAGGGTGATGAGGGAACTAGGTGAAGGGGACTGAGCACCCTTACTGTGATGAGCACCGAGTAATGTACACAACTGTGGAATCACTGTATTGTACACCTGAAACTAATATAACCCTGTATGCTAATTTTATTGGAACAAAAATAAAATTTTAAAAAGACAGTTGTGTAAAGACAGATACACAGGGAGAATCCCATGTGACAACAAAGGCAGAGATTGGAATACTGCGAGCCAAGGAATGCCAAGGACTGCAAGCAACCACCAGAAGGTAGGAAGAGGCAAGCAAGGTTTCTCCTGTACAGGTGCAGAGGCAGCACGGCCCTGTCAACAACTCGATTTCAGACTTGCAGTCTCCAGAACTGTGGGAAAACAAATGTGTGGTATTCTAGGCTCATGTGTGGCACTCTGTTATGACAGCCCCGAGAAACTAATGCACTCTCCCGGGCTACAGGAGAAGAAGGCTCCCAGCACCATACCATGTCTCCCAGATCCCCCACACAATGCGAGGCTCCTAGAGAATGGAAAATTCGGGGAACTTATTTTCAAAAAATCATTATTTTCTAGGTAGTCTCATCTTGCCTAACTCTTCTGCTCTCTCCCGTTATGCTTTGAAAATTCCTCCTTACCTCTGGGTCCTGAACATGTGGTGTTCCTTCATACTTTTCACCTTTGTGATATTAATCCCTCTAAGTGAAATGCCCTCTGCTCTCACTGGGGTCTCCCCTCCCCAATCCTGCCCCAAATGAATCTTCCTGTAAGGCTCATCTCTTCATATTAGTTGTTGAATACAAAAATGAATAAATTCTATCAAAATACGTAAGACTTATATAGAATGCCTTATAGTATACATCATCACGTGACCTAATGAGAAATAAATCAGAAGGTAACTAAAACATTTACTTAGAATTTTTTAAAGGAAAGGAAAAACTGAAATTAAATAGCTATCTGAAAGGCAAAGAAAAGGAAAACAGTCCATATGTAAATAAATGGGAGACATCAAAAGTTGTACAGGAGATTAGATATACATACAGAATATATAGAGAACAACTGTTTATGTCTTTAAATTCTTTCATTATTACTGAAGAAAGAATTTTTGGAGGAACTATTAATACTCATGGAAAGAAATTTAAAAGCAAAAGGAAACACAAGAAATTAGAAAAAAGAAATTAATGTAGATAAAATGTAGCTAAGAGCTTAAATTAATTAAATATAAAATAAACAAAAGTTAAGGATAAAGAAATTCAAAAAAGCAGAATCTTTACAAAGACTCCAGACAAGGTGATTCTACAATTGGATTCTGAACTTCTGAAGAACAGATTATTTCAATGTTGTTAAAAATATTCTGATATTTGGGGGCGCCTGGGTAGCTTAGTCATTAAGCGTCTGCCTTTGGCTCAGGTCATGGTTCCAGGGTTCTGGGATGAAGCCCCACATCAGGCTCCCTGCTCAGCGGGGAGTCTGCTTTTCCCTCCGCCCCTCCCCCATGCTCGTGGGCACTCGTTCCCACTCTCTCGAAAAAATAAATAAAATCTTTTAAAAAATTATCCTTAAAAGCACAATAAAAACTGCAATGATATTTAGTGAGACTGTTACACTCATTTAGCTCATTTATAAAAAGTATCCTTTGCTATGAGAAGTAGAAAGACAAAATACTTCTCCTTCCACTTACCCTATGCTTCAAAACACCCACGTCTTTAAAAAATACTTAATTATAGGCTTATTCTTTAAATTCTTCTTTTATCATTCAGCTATAGCTATGATTACAGGTATAGCCTACATCATGTTTAATCGTTTATATTTGCTCAAATATCCCAGCACCTCATAATGGATTCCTTGTCATCTAATCATTTTATGTAACCGAAGACATGGTATATCACAACCGCTAATTTACATGTCTGCCTGGACTACATAACAAGGACACTAAATATCACTAACATGAAGGTGAAACAACGTGTCCAGACCAAGCCAGGAAATATAAAGATAAAATATGTATGTCTGCCACTATGGAAAGTTCTTCAAGCAATCCTTTGCACTGCAACTTTTAAATAATTAGAAATAAATAATTGATGTGACATAAAGAGTCGCCTTGAATCACATGAGATTTTAATACCTTTGTTGAGCCAACTGAAAAGAACATCAATCACAATGCTCAGGGTTTCTGTATTCAGAATATATTCAAGTACCTCAAATTTGTTTGTCTCTGTTCATTTCTACTCAAATGAAATCTTTATCATCAAATGTATTTTGTTTTTAAATTCAAGTCCTCTAATGCAAATCTGTGGTAACAACTTTAAAAAATGGTTAAGCTGACTTAACTTACCCTTTGTCTGAAGTCTGAATCAGCATTTGGATTTAGCCCTAAAAGAGCCTGTTCATCCATCCCTGCTGCTATTCTTGGAGTCTTAATTATGAGATATTTTTTTTAACCACTGTTAGATTCAAATGCCAATATTTTGTTTAGGATTTTTTCCAAATGTGTTCATAACTGAAATCAGTCAATAAGGTTTTTTTTTTTTTGTACTCTGTTTTTTTCTTTGAATTCGGCAGTGTTTTTTCTTTCTTTGTATTATGTGAAATAAGATTATGTACTTCTTGAAAGTTTGAGAGAATTCACTGCTAAATTCATCTAAATTGGAGGCTTTGGGGAAGAGGGATTATGAGTGAATGTAAGGGTAGAAGGAGATAAATATTTTCATTTCCTTATGGACTTTTGCTCCATGCATATTTTCTACGTTTCAGCAGATTTTCAAATATATTTGAGTATGTTTGTTTATAACATTTTTAAATGATTTCAGTATCTATTGTAGCTGCAGCTATTTGCCATTTTTATTCTACCTTTGCTTATTTACATATTTGCTTACTTTTATTCATATTATTTAAGACTTGTCTGTCTTATTATTTTCAGAGAGTCAGGCTTTCGGTTTTTGTTTTCATTTTCAGTGGTTTTTGTTCCTGAAATACATTCACTTCTGCCTTTAATTTTATTTTCTATTTTATTTCTATGTTTTAATTTTATTTTCTAGCTTCTTTAGTTAAATGTTTAGCTAATTCATTGAAATTCTTTTGTTTTCTGATACAAATCTTTAAATAAAGATATCTGTATCTATATATAGATAGATATCGATATCTATATCTATATATATCTATATATACATAACTACAGGGTTATGTAGTTTCTCCAAAAGATGACAAATTTATAGGCTGTAAATTCTATGTACATACATTTCAGTTCAAGCTGAATAATGGTATTAGTCAATTAGCCTTTTGTTGCTTAGTTATTTATTGTCTGCTTAATCTATCCATGTCTAATAGAAAATGCAGTAAAATATATAATTACAATAGTTGATTTCTTTGCTTAGTTTCATCGACTGTAGTTCTATATATTTTGACACTATTGTCAATGTAAAGATGTTCAAGACTGTTATATCTTTTTGAGTTATGTTTCTTTTTACAAGCATATAGAGTGCTCAGCTTATAGTCTCTAATTGTCTGAAATTAAAATTGCCTCCCCAGCTTGCCTTTCTTTATGTTAATCTGCTACATCTTTTTCCTTCTATTTTAGTTCAATAAATAGCTAGATCTTACCTCACATGCTGCTTTGCTCACTTTTTAATCCAATTTGAGTCTTCTGTACACAAATTTAACATATTTATATTTGTATAATTTGTCATTATATTAGGATTCATTTTTACACCTTATTTCATGTTTTTAATTTAAAACTCATTTTTAATATATAGCATCCTCCTTTTTTAAAAATCTTTCATTAGATCCATCAAATTATTTTCTGGATTGAAGTTTGAATATATATACATTTTTAAAGATTTAATTATTTATTTGACAGAGAGAGAGACAGCCAGTGAGAGAGGGAACACAGGCAGGGGGAGCGGGAGAGGAAGAAGCAGGCTCCCAGCAGAGGAGCCTGATGTGGGGCTCGATCCCAGGACTCCGGTATCACGCCCTGAGCTGAAGGCAGACGCTTAACGACTGAGCCACCCAGGAGCCCCTGAAGTTTGAATATATTTTTGCTCATCAGATCATTATACTAACTTATTAAGATTAATATTTATGTTGATTTTTACCAATCCATTTCTAAATTTGCTTCATATCTAGGGTTTCCTTCCTCTAAACAATTATGTAGCTAAGCACACTGTCTCCTCTCTCTGCTCTCCTCCTACCTTAGCACCCTTCCTCACAACATTCAGAGCAGCGGTTTTCAAAGTGTGGTTCTTCTGGGGTTTCCCAATACATTTTTTTTTTCATGACATTGACTTTTTCTTATTATGTTATGTTAGTCACCATCCAGCACATCATTAGTTTTTGATACACTCTGAAAACATCTGCAAAGTTAAAATTATCTTCACAACAACACTAAATATTCATTTGCCTTTTTCACTCTGCTGCTTTCATGAGTATACAGTGGATTTTTACAGACGCCACATCACATTGTATCAAAACAGACTAAATGCAGAAGCACAGATGAGAATCTAGTTGTTTCCTAAAATTGTACACGTTAAAGAGATTTGCAAAAACATAAAGCAATGCCAATCCCAAATTAGTTTCGTTTTAGAATTTTTTTCATAAAAGATATGTCATTTATGTTAATATCCAATAAATTTATTATTGTTATTCTTAATAAATAATTTTAAATTTTCTGTTTCAATTTGTTTAAAGATTTATTTATTTATTTTTTAGGGGGAGAGAGAGAGAGCAGGGGAGGGGGAGGGGCAGAGGGAGAGAATCTTCAAGAAGACTCCTTGCTGAGTGTGCAGCCCCAACACAGGGCTTGATCTCAGGACCCTGATATCAGGACCTGAGCTGAAACCAAGAGTTGGACGCTTAACCAACTGAGCCACCTAGGTGCCCCTCTATTTCAATTTTTAATATGTTAAATATTGATGGACACAACCCACATAACCAAAAGATCTTTGGCACTCTTAACAATTTCTAAGAATAGAAAGGAATCCTGTGGTCAAACTGTTTGAGAACTGCTGGGTTAGAATTTTGTTTCCAGGTGTTTGAGAAATACAGTTTTAAAATTATTCTTTGCAGACAGCAATAAGCCATACTAAGTTATTCACTTCTAATTATATTGGTCATTTCTTTTTTCACAGAAATGCTTCCTTCAACAGTGCTTTGAAATACTGTGCCTGAGTGAATAAGTGTTATAAGCATTTTATTTCCAAGAAATTTTTTTACATTTTCATATGTATATGATATTTTAGTAGAGGTAAAATNNNNAAGCTCAACTTTTTTCTTGAACTCTTTTATTATCTCCTTTCACCTATCATTTATCTTAAGAAGTTTGACATAAATTCTTGATCTTTTAAAAATTTACATTGTACAAATAAGAACTAAAAAAAGATCTTAAAAATACAAAATACTTATGTATGCATAAAAGATGGAAAGGATACACAAAATTACTATAAGTTCTTATCTCTAGTTGGTACAAGTGTATGAATTTTAATATTTTCTTAAGCTTTTCTGTATTCCAAAGATTATGCAACGATTTCTTTTATAATCAGTAAAAGAAAGTTTCTCTACAACCTTCCTGAACAAGAGCAGGAAAAGGTAAAAGGGAAAAACAATTGAGTAGGTATCCAATGTTATGTGCTCTGTATGTACTAGATCCTTTTAAATTCTACATCCTGGGCACCTGGGTGGCCCAGTTGGTTAAACAACCGACTCTTGATTTTGGCTCCGGTCATGATCTCAGACGGTCCCATGATCAATACCCACAATGGGCTCCACACTCAGGGGAGAGTCTGCTTGAGATTCTCTCTCTCTTTGCCTCTGCCTCTGCCCCTCCCCTGCCCCTATCTCTCTTTCTAAAATAAATAAATAAATCTTTAAAGAAATAAATTCTATATCCTTTGATCATCACATGAACATTGTGAAACACTTACTGTTAAGCAACATTGTTGTTATTTCCTGTACTTGAGATTTTATAGGCTTTGGGCCCAAGGTATGTACTTACCCTTTTACCCACAAAATAAAAATGGCCTAATTTTAGATAATTTTTCAGAACAGTTTTTTTAGAAACAGTTATTCTGATAGTGATACCTTTACAGTTTTTGTTTCCTATTTGGCATTTTTCTTAATGGAACACTACTGTTTCCAATGAGTCATGATAATGTATATTCATGCCCCTTAAAACAGAAGTTTTAAAATACTTTGAAAATGACAAGGATATAACTGTTAAACATCATTTTGTGTTCTTAAACCTATAATTGTCATTTGTAACCAAATGGGAAAGGAACTGGAAAACAAGATCAATAACCCCACAAATGTAAATAGAACTTTACAGAATTATTCTTAAAAACAGGAATGAATGACAAAATGGGGGGATGTAAAGCCCTGAATCTGCACTTATGGCCCATATTTATTTTCATTTATATATAGGATCATAAGATTGACAAAGAAAAGTGATTACAGCAGCAAAAATGCAGAGAAAACTTCTCACGTGTCAAAGCAAACTTAGGGAATTAGCAGCTGTAAGACAAGTGAAGGTTGGTAGAATCTTGAAGAGCGATCTTTACATGATAATTAGGCAGTGAAATACGTACAGAAGAAGAATAAAATCAAAAAATAAATTCTCTCAAGTGTCAATGTGTATTGCACATTACTAAAGAAAGTACTGCTAAAAGAATAATTTCTTGGAGTAAAATTGAACAGCCTTAAACCCAGAGTTCCTGTTCTATTCCTGCTAGGAACCTGAGTCATTGTTTTATCCCAGGCAAGTAAGTCATTTTGCTTCTTTTTGCTTCAAATTACTCATCTATAAAAAGCTATACTTCCAGCATTCTTATAGACCATCCCATCACGCCTCTTCTTTATCCACTGAGTGCCGGATATCAACCCAGGAAGCAAATTTAGGAATTAATTCAGAAATATAAGCTCCAACTCCAAAACATAAAAATAAAGATGGAACATAATGAACAAGCTAACTCTGAAAGTCTTTAGTTGTATATTTCATTTTATTTCTTGGATATGATTGACATAACCTTTAAAAAAGTATTATTTGCTGTGGTTCAGATTTAATATAACCTATGTTGAAGCTAGAATATAGATACAGAGAGAGCCCACATTATCATCATCCTACTCTGGGGAAATTTATATATTGAGTACTAATAAATTTCATGATTTTGTTTTTGCTGTTATTATTTTATAAACAGTAACAAATACCATTCTTGTGCAAGTCACCTTGAGTTTTTTTTTTCAATTTGAGCTTTTGATAAATGGGGGGAAATATTTTAATGTAATGAAAATAACCGTTCATTTAGGAGAAAAATGTAAATCAAAACCACATAGGGATATCATTTCACCTCTGTTAGTACTACGATTATTAAAAAAAAAAAGTGTTGCTGGAGGATGTGGAGAAAGGGGAACATCTGTACACTGTTGGTGGGAATGTAAAGTGGTGCAGCCTTTATGGAAAACAGTATGGAGATTCATTAAAAAATCAGAGATGGATAATCATTTCACAATATATGTAAGTCAAGTCATTATGCTGCAGACCTTAAACTTATATACAGTGCTGTATGTCAATTACATCTCAATAAAACTAAAAGGGGAAAAAGGAAATTTCAAATTCTGTTTCAGAAAATAAAGTACATGGGGAAAAGAGAGAAGGGCGAATAACCTAGAAATAGTAACTAATCACAATGTGTACACTTTTTTTTTGGATTCTGCCCCAAACAAAATGCAAAAGAAAGTCATTTACAGCATTTGTGTTAGATTGATTGCAAAAATAAATTCAAAGAATGGCTTTCCTGACTTCAAAAAATTAAAAATAGAAATGCCATATGATCCAGCAGTCCTACTTCTGGGTATATGCCCCAAACAAATGAATATATATGTAGTGGAATATTGCCTAGCCTTAAAAAAAAGAAAAAAGAAAAAGAAAATCCTGCCATAAGAGAAAACATGGATGAACTAGGAAGACATTGTGCTAAGTAAGTGAAATAAACCAGAAAGACAAATGTTGCACGAGTCCACATATATGACATATCTAAAAAGTTAAAGTCATAGAAACAGAGAGTAGAATGTTGGTAGCCAGGGGCTATGGGAGAAGATAAAGGGGAGTTGCTGTTCAATAGGTATAAAATTTCAGTTATACAAGATGAGTAAGTTCCAGAGATCTGCTCTACAACATCGTGCCTACAGTTAACAATACTGTATTGTACACCTAAAAATTTATGAAGAAGATAGATCTCATATTAAGTATTCTTGCCACAATAAAAAAAATGCTGTAAGGAATTATTGCATGGAATTGTTAAATATCGAAAGAATAAATAATGGAAAAATTAATAAAAATGAAACTTCTTCTGGACTTACTCTCTCCAGTGTCACTATCAGGAAGATGGCAATGACCAGAATGTACTTGGATACAACATACTAAGGATGACAGAACCTCCCAAATAGCCCTAGATAGCTTACTTCCAAAGGATTCTCTGTGAAGAAATCAATGTCTGGTCTCTGTGTGAAAAAAAAAGTTCATAGGAAAATAACTACATCAAAGAGGCAATGCTGAATAGTGAAAGGATAATCGAAGAGTCATAAAGTTTGATTTCATCATAGATCTGGTAGTGAATAGTTATGAGACAAATCTACTCACATCTCTAGACTTCTGGTTCCTTATCTGTACAATGAAAGCACTGGACAAAGTTGGTTTTTCATAGTTTGTGTTCAAGGAATATTTAGGGAGGGGTGCCTGGGGGGCTCAGTTGGTTAAGCGTCTGCCTTCAGCTCAGGTCATGATCTCATGGTCCTGGGATCAAGCCTTGCATCGGGCTCCCTGCTCAGCGGGGAGTCTGCTTCTCCCTCTACCCTCCCCCCTCGTGATCTCTCTCTCTCTCTCACTCTCTCTCTCTCTCTCTCAAATAAATAAATAAAATCTTTAAAAAAAAACAAAGAATATTTCAGGTAACAAAGAATTTCCCTAAGACATCAAAGGGAGAGAGCATAGGAATTCTAAACTTCAGGTAGACCAGCTTTCACTTGTCCACAATATTAGATTGGTCCTCAATTAAACTACTTTTAAAATAATGTAAGGTATTACTGCTAAAAGGCAATTACTTCCAAGATACTAAAATTCATCATTATGAATTTCTTAGAAAATTAAGACTAATAGTATAATATACTATTATACTCCAATAATGGTAAACAATGCATATAAGAGTCATTTCTGAACACTGTATTCTCATGCATATCTCTGCACCAGTTAGGATATTTTACCTGTAATTAACAGTATAGAATTTATTTATTCAATTAGCTGGAAGTCCAGAGTTGGTAAGGAAGAAGGTAAGACTTTCAGTAGTGTAGCTATGAAAGCCGGATTTATTGAGAAGCTAATAAAGCTTAAGCTTTAGAGGCAATCACTTGCATGGGCCCCTTTTAAAACCCTTCAACTAATTTTATATGCAGATTTTTAAACTAATTTTCCTAATGAGACTCCATCCCCCCAATACTTTAGGCCCCAGAAAACCTGGATCAATTCTTAGTTCTGATATACTTTCCCAGTAAGTCTCAAAGCAGTGCATTCCTGATGGGGCCAGCTTTGCTCACTGGGTAGCCTGACTCCGATTTTCAAAATGGCTTCCAATAGCTAACCTGGTAATATGCCCTCTTATTCACTTCAAGGCATTCACTTTCAGGCATTGTGTACTTCATGAAAAGTAGGGAACAGGTCCTTCCTCTTATAATGATGAACTATGTCCCTAGTTTCTAGGATGATGTCACACGCTCACTGACTTAAGCCAGGATTTCAGAACCAACTGACTGGCAGAGAAATGGATGTTTCCCAATAGTCTCAGACAAATATAAACCCACCTCTAGAAATAGGATTGGAATTAGCTCACCTAATGAGACATGGGTTATGTAAGAGGAAGAGATGAAGCTGGAGTTAGCTTACCCAGTAGGACATTGGCTGCATAGGAGGGGGCTGATACCTGAACAAAATACAGATGTGGGCTGACCTCAGCAAGTATGGGCCAATGACATTTGAGAAAAACCTTGCTCAGATGTTCCTGGAAAGAAAATTTCTCAGTCAATCTCTGTCTCTGCCTCTCTCTCTCTCACACTCATCTGTAGGTATGAACACAGAACTATCTTACTTTAGTGACTGTCGGCAGCCATTCTGCCATCATGAAGGAAGCTACACCAAGCACAAACTCACATAAACTAAAAGGTACAACTTAAAATCACAGAGAGAGAGAAACAGATTTAGAGTTCTGCTGTTCTCTGTACTAAATCCACTCAACTTCTATACTTTCAGTTATGTGGACCAATAAAACTTCTTATTTTTATGCAAATCAAAATCACAATAAGATCTCACCTCACACCTGTCAGAATGGCTATTATAAAAAAGACAAGAAATAATAAGTGTTGGTGAGGATGTGGAGAAAAGGAAAGCCTTATGTACTGTTACGGGAAAGTAAATTGGTGCATCCACTATGGAAACGTATGGAGTTTCCTCAAAAAAATTAAAAATAGTACTATCATGTGATTCAGCAATTCTACTTCTGGGTATTTATCCAAAGAAAATTAAAACACTAACTTGAAAAATAGATCAGCAACCCCATGTTCAATGCTGTATTTATAATAGCCACGATACAGAAATGACCCGTGTTTATTGATGGATGAATGGATAAAGAAATTTTCACATACAAACGCACACACACACACTCACACACACCCTCCCCCCGACACAATGGAATATTATTCAGCCATAAAGAAGTATGAAATCCTGCCACTGCAACAACGTGGGTGGACCTTGAGGGTATTATACTAAGCAAAATAAGTCAGACAGAAAAAGATAAATACAGTATGATCTCATTTATATGTGGGATCAAAAAAAAAAGCAAGCTCATAGATACAAAGAACAGATTGATGGTTGCCAGAAGCAAGGGGTAGGGTGGGTGAAATGGGTAAATGTGGTCAAAAGGTACAAACTTCCACTTATAAAAGAAGTCATAGGGATGTAATGTGTAGCATGTCGACTACAGTTAATAATACTGGAATGCACAGTTGAAAGTTGCTAAGAGAGTAAATCCTAAAAGTTCCCATCACAAGAAAAAAAAAATTTCTAACTACGTATGGTGCCCAGTGTTAACTAGACTTATTGTGCTGATCATTTCACAATATATACAAACATCGGCTCATTTACATTGTACATCTGAAACTAGTATAATGTATGTCAACCATGTTTCAACTTAAAAAAGATTATAGCTTTTATATTCACATTTTTATTGTGTCATGAATTTCATCATGATGCCTTTTAGATATGCAAACGAAGTTTCCAGAAAAACTGCTGGATAGAGGAGAGCAAAGTTTAGAAAGTGCTCTGGGAAGATATATAAATTTAGGAATCATCTGTATATAGATGGCTTTTAAAGCCACGAGTCCAGATGAGATGACCTAATATGTGAGGGCAGACAAAAATTAAAAGAGGCCCACAGACTGCATCTTCCAGAGTAAAATGAGGCAATCTGGAAACCCCAACACAGAAAGTGACATCAGCATTAGCTGAATTTAGTTAACCACTAGGTCCTCCCCATAATGGATACGTTCTCAAATTTACTTTTTAAAAAAATATTTATTTATTTATTTATTTATTTATTTATTTATTTATTT
>NW_024423319.1:101172451-101267695 GCF_017311325.1 Ursus maritimus | reverse complement strand
TATTTATTTATTTATTTATTTATTTATTTATTTATTTATTTGAGAGAAAGTGAGAGCGAGAGAGAGAGTGGGGGGGCACAGAGAGAGGGGGAGAGAGAGAGAATCAGACCTCCCCTTGAGTGCAGAACCAGATGGGGAGCTCGATCCCAGGATGCTGAAATCATGACCTGAGCCGAAGTCAGAGGCTTAACCAGCCGAGCCACCCAGGTACCCCTCAAATTTACTTTTAATGTAATCAGGACATAATCCTCTTTCCCTGACTGCTAATCACAGTGGTGAAATTACTGAACAGATATTAATTTAGTCCTTACTATGTGCCAAGTCTTTGTGAAGATCATAGGACATCTGACAGCTAGCACCAGTGCTAGTAACAGATAAATAAAAAGAACCCTATACTAAAGAGTATTGATGTTTCCTTGGGGCGCCTGGGTGGCTCAGTCGTTAAGCGTCTGCCTTCGGCTCAGGGCGTGACCGGGATCGAGCCCCACATCAGGCTCCTCTGCTATGAGCCTGCTTCTTCCTCTTCCACTCCCCCTGCTTGTGTTCCCTCTCTCGCTGGCTGTCTCTATCTCTGTCAAATAAATAAATAAAATCTTTAAAAAAAAAAAAAGAGTATTGATGTTTCCAAAGGAACAAGGCTAGAGAAGAGGAGAGACAAAAAGCAGTATGGGGGGACAGATAAATGCACTAATCAGCTGAGCAACCATTAATTATCCCTCTTTCCGGGGGTGCCCAGGGCCTAGTAATGAGGAATTAATTAATGATGTTTTAAAAAATTCTTGAGAGTAAATGTTTTTCTGTATTTATAATAAAATATATAAAACAGGACTTTTTAAAGTCTGCTTTATCATGTGAGAAATTTGAAATAGGATTTAAAAAATAACATTCTCTTAGGTGGTATTTAAATCTCCTGTTGCTGCCTACCTTTGTAGAGAAGCAAAATGGTATTTCAAACAGGCAACCAAATCTAGTAAGCAAAGATCACAAAATAGGTTAGCAACAGCTAGAGTTCATGATTATTTTTCTAAAAATAGCTACTTGTATTTTAGAAATATACAAAGGGTAATTTAAGAGGCTTTTTAAAAATAATAAAATATATGTCAAGCCCACATTGCAAACCAGATTTAAACTCAGTGAAGTGATCTTTCATACATTATACAGTGGCAATTACCATGTAAATAGATTTTAAATAAAGTGATGTATTATTTAAAACCTCAGTGTTATATAAAGCAAGCATGGGGAAATGCTTGATGTCTATTTTATTTTCAAATCAGCAACCCCTTTACACATAGAAAAAGGACAATGATTGCACTAGATAATTTTAATTATATTTCTCATAATAAAGTGCTGTAGCCCCTATGATTATACATTTTCCCAACATTTGTGGGAAACATTATAATATCCCCTATATAATCGTAAGTCTGACATTTTTCCCATTTAAAGGCATTCTCCTTTCAGAAATTTTCAAATGAGAACTCCTAGAGAATACATTTAACTCAGACTGTTATAAATGACCTAAAATAATAAAAATCATGATGAATGAGAGTCAGAATTTCCTCCTAGATTAGGGACATTTTTTAAGGTGTCCTTGCAGGAGAAGGCAAAAGAAAAGAGAAAGGTAAGAGAAAGGACTTAAGGAGGGTTCCATGGGCCCTACAGAGGAGATTGTATCTGACAGACCAAGGCCAGAGCCACAGTCGGCTGACCACTAGGCCTCTTGTCAAGGTACCATTTGTACCACCATCTAAAAGTCACATGGGAGTTGAGTAAGTGACCATCAGTGAAGCCAGTAAACCTTCAGGCTCACCTGGTCTCTACTTGAGTGGGAACTGTGGGGATTTCCTTCCTTTCCTGTGGCTCTTCTTCTGTGTTCCTGACTCTGGGCTCGTTGCCCATCCACCTTACCCATTTAGGCCCCGCCCATAAAAGGGGGGAGGGGAAAGTGGGAAGGAATGCATTCCTGAACATCCACTGAGTTGACAGTGATGTGGAACTGAGGATTCCCGCACTTTGCCTGAGGATATTCAGCTTGAGATTGACCTCCTCCACCTACTTCCACTCACTAAAGAATCAGAAACAAGGGCAAACACATTCCAGAACATACATTGCCCAACTCCATGATCTCGTCCCTTCAACGTAAAAAAATAAATAAATAAAATAAAAAATAAAAAAGACACTCTACTTACTATTTGGAAATCGCAAACATAACTCTAAGAAGTACTCAGTTATTATTTATTATCTAATAACCTCTGCATTCTCCCGGTCTCTTCCTTCTCCTATTCATCATCTCAGTTTTCATCTGGATTCCATTTGTCTTGCTTCCCAATAGTACCTTCCGATCCACTTCCTATCAGATTACTTTAATAGCCCACTATCTGTTTTCCTGACATCAAACATCCTTTCACTCAACAAACATTTCTCAGCTCCTGCTCTGGAGATTTGGCCGCTAAGAACGTGCAGTAGGACCCTGTTCCCATAGTTTGTTCGGTTTGCATCCCTGCACAGATGACCAAAGTTTTCATTCAGCTTCTTCACGTCACTTTTCCACTTGGTTTAACTCTATATTGCTTGTTAAAGCAAACAGAAACACCTCACCCTTAACAACCAACAGTCATGTGCTTATTCATTCTTATCTCCAAACACTGAACTCCAGACCATTCACTGAGCAAACTGTAGTTCAGTTAAAAGAATGTCAGACATTGGTATGAATTCTCATTCTTGCTCTGGACACAAGACTTAGCTGCTCTGAGATACAGTTTCTCAATTTCTAAACTGGAGGTAACAGTTCTTTTCTCACAAAATTTTTGAAAGATTGCAATACCACAATGTCAGTAAAATTATTTTGTGCACTGTGAAAAGCCATATCCAGATAAGTTATTATGTTAAATTGCTTTTCACCTTTGATGTTCCTTACCAACACCAGGCTTGAACTATTTTGGAAGCAGGATTGCCTGTCCTTTTCTTTCCACCAAATCTAATGTAATCCAGTATAAGTCTAACAACAATTTCAAAATTAATTTCAAGCACTATTCCCTCAACATTCACAATAACAATAATAGATAACCCCAACTGAAAGCTTTACTATGTGCCATAAATAAAGCTTTCTAACACACTATCTTATTTCAACTTTTAAACAACCTTAAGAGGTCATAAATGCTATTAGAATCCTCAGTGTTCATGAAGAGACTAAGCATTAACAAACCTGAGGACCTAGACCTCAGTAGCACAACTAACATACAATAGACTCAGGAGCCAAGTATGGAGAGGTCTCCCTGGTTGGAGTCCATGATCATACTAGTACATTATACATCACTTCTAAGATCTTCTGTGAAATCTCTTTCTCACCTTCTGTTTCACGTTATACTTTTCCACTTCTGGATTTTGGTAGCAATGAATTTTTATTCAATTCTTCACTTTACTAAGCCTCTACATAGTAAGCTTGATTTCCCCATAATGTTTATCAACTCCTAAAGGAAAGAGGACGTGGATTCTCTTTCACTGATGTTTTGTTCCACAAGTCCTGTACTTCCCTGCATGGAAAGCAAAAAATTAATAAATAGACCTTGCCTTAATTGACATTATAAGGAGACAAGATAAAAGGGAGAAGTAATGTATGCAATAAAGAACACTGAAATAGCAAAACCTAATAATGAAATAATTCAAGAATTAGAATCCAAGGATCTTTCATTTTATTCTCCTTTAATCACCCAAATCTCCACAAAAATATATGTCTTTTCCCGCATCTAGAATGTGTGAGCAGTATATCTCGAGTTAGTCAGTTGTGGCCCACTTAATGCTAAAATTCTTTTTAGTGACCAGTTAAAGAGACTTGGTGAGAAATTGTGTTTCGTGTGTTAGTGAACTTAAAAACTGTCATGTTCTTTAAATGCCTGATTTTGTAGGGTGTGTTAATGTGTGTGTGATAACAAACTGTGTGGTGATGTTTAAATTGAGCTAGTTATCATTGAAGAAAGGGTAACTTGTGCCCTCAAGGAAAAGCAGAGAGATAGTTTTTCGATTTTTCATTAGGCCTGGGAGACTTAAGAAGAAACATCTGTTTGTTTGAATTGAACATTAAACTCGTAAAAGGGAAATTCTGTATAATACATCTATTTCCAAGTCTTCATGTACACACATTTGTTTAGACATAAACATACTCATAGCGATTGATTATCTTGTTAATTAAAAGATGTGTGCAATGTAACCAAGCTAATTAATTAAAGAAAACATCCAATTTCACATAGTTTAACCTCTCTGAGTATCAATTTTCTCAACTTTAAAAAGCGGTTGTTAAATCACACCTCACAAAACTATCACAAGAATTCCATGAGATAAGAAAACAGTGACCGGCATGTATTAGGCATTCAATAAATGCTGATTCCCTGGTTTCCCCAACACAAAAATGTTGTAAAATCTCTCATATTGAGACAAAAAATATTGGTGAAAATTGCAAAAAAACAATTATTCTTCCCTCAGAAAAGTGAAGAATAAGGAAACAAATTAATATACCTGTGCGTGACCTTTACCAGTTATTTTCCATGAAAACATGATTATCCTTAACAACCTAGAAGTCACTGATAATGCAGTAGATGAAACAATAGTATTTAGTGGAGTAGAACAAAGGGAACAACCTGTAAGATGCAATCCTTAGAGTTAGAAGACAGGTTCTCAGGTCCTTTGACTTGATTCCTTCTCCTTTGTTCCAGCATGGAATACGAGGAGTAAATACTGGGAGCTGAGCCTCAGAATTAAAATACATACCTAAAGATCAACATACTTAATTGTTACAAATGTCACTTTGTGATACCTTTTTAACTACCAAATTTTCTTACTTCCTAGGCTGTGATTGAGAAAGTGGGCATTAATTAATAATTAGCCAAAAGACCTTTTAGTGAATACTTGCCCTGCATCAATAACCACCCTAAGCACTGTGAGGTATAGAGAAGTATAAACCAGAATTAGATGCAGGGAATTAAATCCAACAAAATTTCCATTCAAATCAACACACATGCAGGGAGACAGCGATAAAATATTCCATAGGAGATCCAAAGACAAACCAAAACATTGTCTTTGCCTTCAAGAAGTATTTGACCCTATAATGAATTACATGAATGTTATTTGGCATAGGTTGTCAGTGCTATAGATTTTGAAAAGAGAAAGCTATCACTGAGCCCAAATGGGATTTTGTCATATTTCATTAAGTAAATGGGAATTTAGTTTTATCTTAAAAGATGGTAGCATTTGAGTAGATGAAGTAGACAGGACATGGTAAGTGAATGGAGAAGTGACTAAGAAAATAGGTCTCATGGCATCTTCCTAATTGCTGACAACTCGTTCTAGAAAGATTCAGTGGAAATGTTTAGCGATTTGATAAGAAGTGTGGACCGTGGGTTGTTTTTTGGTTTTGTTTTGTTTTGTTTTTGTCTTTTATTTTCTAGCAGTCAGATCCTACCAGCCAAAGAGTAGTATCTCTGTATCATTGACATGAGCACCTGCACTCAGACACATCTAAGTATCCATAGAAGAAAACTACCTATGTGAGCCAATACCTGACTCCAGAGATGACTCCTTATCAGAGAGCACTTATCACTTTTTTTTAAGATTTATTTATTTCTTTGAGAAAGAGAGAGAGTGGGGAGGGGGCAGAGGGAGAGAATCTTCAAGCAGACTCACCCCTAAGTGTGGAGCCCAATGTGGGGCTGGATCTCACCACCCATGAGATCATGACCCAAGCCAAAACCAAGAGTTGGACACTTAACCAATTAAGCCACCCAGGCACCTTGAGAGGATTTATCACTTTAATTGGTCATCTATGTTTCAGTATATACCAACTTATTTGTGTTAAGATGCACTATATGATTTTAGGACATGGCTAGTTTTCAAGGTTGCAGAAAAGAAAAGGTGCTTTTATGTTTGATTATATCCACATATTCTGACCTTCATCCTTGTACATCCATTAAGAGAGAAATATTTTGTCTTAATAGGAAAGCACAGTGTAGATTTTAAATGAGCAGAAATGTGGATTATCTTTCTATTTACTCTTAATTACATTTTTTAACAGGGCAAGTGCTTGGCAAACCTTTCATTAGTGAATACAATAAAAGGCTTCGATAAAAAGAACCTGACAATATAATTACGAACTCAAATTTCTTGCAGACATTTTCAATGCGGGTCATGTAAGAAGTCACTAGGAGATCTGTCAAAAAAAGATAGCCACGTGGAAATAAACAAAGACTACTCAGATGAAAACAAGCAAACATTACTTACTTTGAGTTTCCTATAGCAGAGACTCAGCCACCATCACTGGCATGTGGAAGTGACTCAAAGGCAGGCAGGGAAGTGTGAAAACTCATAGTGGGAAGAATGGAAGGCTTCAGATGTGCCCTGACTGGAGGATGTCAGCATGGGGAACCTGGAGATGGGCCAACTGTAAGTAGGGAACACCACATGATAGGCTAGAGAAGCATATTTGGCATTCTCTGCTCGGTCCTAAGTTGTAAGTAGGAACAGAAATTAGGGAAGCTGGCCGTTGGTGAGCAAGTCTTGATCATTTCGGGCCAACTGCTGCAGAGGTTATGGTTTGGTTTCCTGGACTGGTTTCTCCATAGGTTGTGGGTCAGAAATCCATTTTTTATACATGGTCTGGCCAGCGTTCCTGTGTATATTCAGTCTCTCAACAATGGGTTTCAATAATTTGGACGTAATATTATAAATAAGCCCTTACTTGGGTGAAAAAATACTGTGATACCTCCATCATCATATAATTTCTTCTTTCATCCAATATATTCAACAGTTATAAGCCCCTATTACATGAAAGGTAGAATCCAAACAATCACTAAATATTCCTCGTATCTAAAGCAATGAAATGTCAGCGGTATGGCAAATTACTTTACAATAGGCTTGTCGAAGCAAATAAAACCTGACAACAATAATTTGTCCATTTAATAAAAATTTATACATTTATGAAAAAAAGAACAATTCACCAATCTTGCTTTGACTATGCTTTAACACCTACAAAAAGTGACCCATCATCGTGTAACAATACATTGATGTAGTATTTTTATTTATTTTCTATTATAAAATAATTTCATTTCCTAAGGGGCAAAAAATAAATCCAAGACAAAGAGATAATATCTTACAACTTAAAAATTTTAATTCCCTATGTACAGTACTTCTCTGAGAAGTCATTACCATTTGAAAGTTGAAAAACTGAGGATCGGAGAATCGTACTAACTTGCCAAAGATCTACATAGCCAATGTTATAAATTAGATTTTATGAATTCTAGTTCCATGTTCTTTTCTCTACACTCTCCACCTTCTTCTCTTCTTTTTAGAGGGATGGGTGGGAGGGCAAAGGAAGAGAGAGAGAGAGCAAATCTTAAGCAGGCTCTATGCCCAGCGTGGAGCCTGATGTGGGGCTCGATCTCACAACTCTGAGATCACAACCGTGAGCTGAAATCAAGAGTCAGACACTTAACCGACTGAGCCACCCAGGCACCCCTACACTCTCCACCTTCTATTATAATTGCTGAAGTGGATGCAATTTTATTGGCCCTAGAATAATCTGAAACTTGAAGAAGAAAAAAGGAAAAAAAAACCCACCAATAACACACCTGACATTACAAGCAAATGAAATGTTAATGAAATTATACACAATAATGAATTTTGCTTTCTCTTTTCCCAAGACCTACGCCCAGTCTCCCAATTATAGAATGGAACTGAGTAGAGTGAATGAATGACTGTCAATCCATGCCTGAGGGTAAACACAGTAGTAATCTTGACGACAGAGAAGGGGAATGAGTGATTAACAAGCACAAGGCAGTGATTGAAGAAGGAAAGATAAACTTTAGATGGAATAAATTTATGTAACTGAAATACAATAAAAACTTTTTACAGAGGGCCCCTTGAAGAAATATCTTATTCCAAGGATGAGTCCAAGAAAAACACATCTAGAACACTTTTTTGGTCCAGAAAGTAAAGAAATTCTAAAAGAATTATAAGAGCAAGTCAAAAGGAAACAGTAGCTAGCTTGAATGAACTTCCACTGGCCAAATCTGATACTAATGATAATAAAGATGACAACAACAGCATTAATGGATTATAATCCATAAAATAAAATAAGAAGTTATGGGTCCTTAATGATAGCAAAAGAAGGGGGCAGATACAGTGCCTCCTCACTGTAAAATATTCACTAATAAATATCGAAAGAACGATAAAGTAAAAGTGAATGTTTTTCAGTAATAACAATTATAATTGATTCAAATAAAAATATCACTGGATGCTAAAACTAAATACATGAAAATTTAAGAGGGAACAAGATACTCAAACATCTTCAAAGCATCTTCATATTTCTTATTAACTACAACCGTACCATGGAGAAATGTGGTAGGCATCACCATACCCAAGTGCTCAAAATGAACATCACCAATAATTAGACAAACGAACATCATGTGCCTCCTGATATGATGGACTAATAGAAACACAACATCTGATATGTAGTATTCCTGCCAAAAATACATAACCTAAATCTAATCAGAAGGATATTTTAAACAATCCAAAATTGAAGGACATTCAACAAAATAACTGGTCTTAACTTTTCAAAATGTCAATGTCATGTAAGATAAAGAAAGCCTTAGGAACTCTGCAAATTAAAGGAGCCAAAGAAATATGACAACTGAATACAAAATCTGATCCTGGATTGCAGCCTGGACAGGAAAAAAAAAAGTTGCTATAAAAAAACATTACTGGAACAATCGAAGTAATTTGAATATAAATGCTGTTTAGATGATACTACAGTATCATTGTTAAGTATCCTGATTTTGATAATTATTCTGTGCTTATATAAGATGACATTTTTGTTCATAAAAACCACACAATAAAGTTTGAAATGTTTAGGGGAAATGAGGAAAGATGGCTATAAATTACAAGTAGTTCAGAGAAAATTTATGTGGATAAATAAGTATAGATGTAAAATTTCTCCCACTTTTCTCTCTCTCTCTCTCTCTCTACCTATGATATAATATCTATGTATCAATCTATCTATCCATCTATAGATACGAAGAGGGAAAGCATGAATGGCAAACTATTGAGTTAGTGAACCTGGGTGAAGATGAAGAATAGAAAAAAGATGAAGGATAGTTATAAATTATTTGTGCTACTTTACCACTTTTAAATAGTTTGAAATTATTTCAAAATTTAAAAATTAAAAGGTGGAGTAAAAATAAAAATTACAACATAAAAACTTTTTCACAGCAAAGCTAACCTTCTTCTGGCCAGTAGAGCTCCTGAACCTTATTAAGCTAAGTAAGTCTTTCCCCTTCTCTGACCTTAAGATCTTCTAATAATAGAGTCCTTCTCTCAAATCATTGCTATCCTGTGGATTCTAAAGAGGTTGGATAGATAACTAGAACCCAAAGTGACATATTGAACCATTCTCCTAAGTATCAATTTGTGAGCAGGCGAACAGGAAAGCTGTACTACTGCTTTCTTCCAGGAGGGGGAACACAACACTGGGGTTATTGTACTATGCCTACCACGGTAATTTACCTTAGTTGTAATTAACTTATTCTCATGGCTTTCCTTCCGCTCTAAAAGCTAGTCCTCACTTTCATATTTATTTCTTTCCTGTGTATCTAATCTTAATGATTGGACACTCATAATTTTCACCCGTTTCTCAGATGTAAAAAGTAGACCAACATCAATTTGGTCATTTAGCAAACACCAGGGTGCTCTCTTTAACTTTAGTAGCTATGTAGTACCCTCTCTACTACTTCCACGCCATGTGGTATAAAGTGAAAGCGAGTCTCAGAACAAATGTTGCTATATCTACAAGGTTTTTTCATAAGCAGCCATGGAGTTTGCTCTATAGCTATGAAAGGCATCACTCTCTAGTAACTCAAACAAATGGCATGAGAATGTCGCCCTTACTATAGTCTCATCTCTTCTCATAAAAGACTGTTGGCCTGTGTAACATTGCTAACTATGAGTCACCCGTCTGGAATTCTCTCTCTCTCTTTCTGTCTCTGTCTCTCCCTCTCTTACAAACACACACACACACACACACACACACACACACACAACATGCACACACATTTCTGGGGCTGGGGAAAGGGAGTGGTTCTTAGAAAACAAAACCCCCCAAAATGTAGGTTTAAACATTCGCTCATTCAACAATGATGTGGATTGCCTCCTACGTGCCCAGCCCAGCACTTTAAGACATTTTTCTCTTAGAATAGAGTGCGGCAAACTTTTCTGTAAAGGTCCAGAGAGTAAATATTTTAGGCTTTGTGGATCAAATGGTTTCTGTTCAAACAACTCCACTCTGCCCTTGCAGTGCAAAAGCAGCCAAAGACAATATGGAAACGAATGAGCATGGCCATGCTCCAACAAGATCGCATTTATACAACAGGTGGCTGGCCACAGTTTGCTGACCCACGGATTACGGTACTAACATACACTCATACACTGTGAACACTCCAGTGATGGGCTGAAATAGACTGGGCTTTCCTCAACATTTTCTCTCAAACTCCTCATCTTTTCCTAACTTATCCCACTGTGCTTTTGCCTCTTCTTGGTTCCCTCACTTATAAATGCTGCATCCCCTTTACAAAACCGTACCACAGCAGAACACTGTAGAATGCACAGGGAATGACAGCAAAGTAGGTGATCTACAGAAATTAATCCGCTTTCCTTACTCTAGACTGGTCACATAGTTTGTTCACTCCTATATACCGCATACTGACTAAATTCTCGCTTCCATTCTCAGAGTTAAATAGATTCTCTTTAAAGAATAGAAAATACCTTTATGTGTAAGTTATTTTTCATTGACGCCCCAGCTTTACTTTATTAATAATTATATATAGGGTTTCGTAGTTTCTGAAGTTTTTTTTTTTTCCATACACCTAACAACTCTGCGTGGTAGACAAGGCTGGTAGTGCTTTTTTAAAAAAGATCATAAAATTGAGGTCCTGAGACATTCAGAAACCTTCCCATGTCTAAAATTAGAAACTTATCCCGTCTTCAGCTCTTTCTACCATAATATAGAGCACTGCAAACTCACTCTAGGGACTAAAGATAAGCTCAACAGAATTTCAAAAGTTTAGGACGTTTCATCTTCCAGGACCATGATGAAATCAGAAGTCAGAAGAGAAAATGTCAAAGACCGTGCCCCAGGAAGAGCAGAAGACACAAAATCTAATTGTTTCTTCTTATTTGCAAAAACGCAACTTGCTTTCAGTTGTTTGTGGCAGTAGCTTTAGTTTTGCTCATGATAAGCTTTCCCCTTAGAAAAGAGAGGATACCGTGCAAAAAGAAGTCTCAGTCTATATTCTCCAAAGCAAAGAATTAATATAAAACAGAAATTGAGTTAAAACCGAAAAGGAAGCAAAGAGTTATTGCTATTGTAATGACAATATCCAAAATGTTACTGAAATGTTGAAAGATGGAATAAAGACAACACTGTATCTTTTTTTTTTAAAGCTTTTATTTATTTATTCGACAGCGTTAGAGACAGCCAGCAAGAGAGGCAACACAAGCAGGGGGAGCGGGAGAGGAAGAAGCAGGCTCACAGCGGAGGAGCCTGATGTGGGGCTTGATCCCACAACGCCAGGATCATGCCCTGAGCCTAAGGCAGACGCTTAACCACTGTGCCACCCAGGCGCCCCAACACTGTATCTTTTTTAACTAAGAAAAAAAAACTTTGGGGGAAAATATTTTAAAATTTGATTCAATAATGCAGTTATATTCTCCAAAGATTATAGGGGTTCAACTGTTTTCTTCTAAAAGATACTTATTATAAAGTAAGTAAATCAGGTAGGTATTCAAGAATATAGTTTCTATGTCTCCTATGGCCTAAAGAGATACAAGCAAATAAGTCACATATTTGCAACTGCTTAATAAAATCCCAAACTGTATTCATTACAGGTGTAGTGTTCATTAAGGGAAGTTGATCTTTATTGAAATGTTTTCCACTCAAATAATTGAATTTAAAATGCTATATAAAAGGTTATCCTTTTCTCATCCAGAAAAAAAGGTATTATCATTGGAGAGGACCTCATTTACTGACCATATCAAATATCTTCAGCCAACTATTTACTTTATTCATTATTCATATCAACCAAAGATTGGAAACTATTGATTAATGAATACTTTGACAATCAGAAGTATATATGCATTCTCTCAATAAATCAGATAATTCTTCTTATCTTTTTTTTTTTTTTTGGCTTTCTTAGCAAATTTTGTTAATGCATTGTGTATGTACTTGTGTTGTGTTCCTATTCTAATTACCTGGATTTAGTCTAGAACAAACATAGCTATTTGCCTTATTGGCAAGACACTATATTGCTCAACCTGATATCTTTTTAGAACTCAAATGCATGGATTCCAGCTGGGGATTTTTTTTTTTTTTTGGTACACTGGTTTTTTTCCCCCAACACAAACTTGCTTCGGATCAAGACTCCTAGAGGAAGAAATACCATAAAAGCTGTAATTAAGAGGTCAAAAATGCCACTTGTGCAATTTTAGATAGGTCGCTTGCTTTTTTACTGCAATAAAAGACCTTTTAAACAAAGGAAGGACAGAAAAGCGGATTTTCACAAAGACGTATTGTGAATTTTATCTGGTCAAAAATGGTGTCGAAAGTGATCTTTATGAGACACATTCACCTAAGAATTACAATATATTTTATTCAAATACTCCAGTGTCTCATGGGGTACCAATGCTTCCATACACATTTTCTCATCTGATTTGTGCAGCCCCCGCTGTATCATCATCAAATTCCTTTCCCAAATGAGAAACTGGGGCCCAGAATGGTAAGGGGAAAAAAGTCTATCTGACAGAGGTAACAATTAACAAGGTGTGCAACCGGAAATGGATGGTGGAGGATGCATTTCGCTTGAGTGGTGTGGATAAACTGCTCATAAAAAAGGCCAGGCATATTAAAGCTGCCTCAAAATCAAGGGCCGCACGTAGGTGAATTCTTAGGTGCCACCTCTGATGGAATCATAACGGCTCTCTAGACCAGAGGTCGTCACACCAGGGCCTAAAGACCAGCCACCTGGTTTTGTAAATAATATTTTATTGGAATACAGCCATGCCCACTTGTTCGTATAGTGTCCATGTCATACAAATGGTTCCGCAGGTGCTGCTCGTTGCAACAGACCCTGTGCTGCCCACGAGCATAAATACGTCCCGTCTGACCGTTTAACACAGTGTTCACTGCTCTAGACCGCTGTGTCTAGGAGGACTGTGAGGTTACATTTTAGTCTTCATGATGGATTATCACTGTCCTCCACGGATAAGGGAAGAGGGAAATCGTCTGTTACCCTTGCACTGCCAGAGACACAAATGTCACCTCGATTAGGCTGACTCTTTCATTTGCTGGATAGTCGCTCTCTGCTCTAGTGTTAGGTCACCTGGTTTGCATTTTCAGAAACTCAGTTTATTAGGTTCACTGAGCAATAATAACACCTAGTGAGTTCATTCAGGCTAACTCATCAAAACTACATTTTCACCTTGGTTAATTCTAGCAAGGCTGGCTGCAGATCGTTTCATATGTCCGTATCTACAGTTGATCACAGGTTCTATTTGGTGTTAAAAACCTCTTTATCTTTTTCTTCATTTGGAAGAAGAGAATCCTTCAATAAGTCCATAAGCTCTCCACAGTAAAAAACCATTTTTCACAAGTCTTTTATCAGCCAAGCATAGAACTAGGCATAGTATTCCTAGGCATTTAACAAAAACGCATTGGTATAAAGTATGGCTTCCGAGTTGAAAAGGCAATGAGTCGTTAAGTAAAAGAGATCCCAGGACTCACTTTAGCAATAGTCTTTCAATGAAGCAACCAGGAGGAAGTAATGTCTCAGTGGCAGTTTTAAGGAGCTATTTTTTGAGAATCAGGGTTTTACTTGCACTCCTATTCGCAAAACTACAGACTTTCTTGTGCGTCAAATCCACAGGAGGTGGTAGGAAGTGACCAATTTTTTATCCATGATCTAATAGCACAATAACACTACCTTGCATATTAATAACATCCTTCTATTGATGTACTCAAAGCTTTTTCAGAGATAATTATCTATTTTATCAGCAAAACACTTCTCAGAGAGAAGGAGGAGTAGGAAAAGGTACCGCTATCTATTGTTACAGGATGAGAGGCTGAGACATAAAATTTTTTCATAATTCATTTTGTTTCAAAGATTTTTACTGAAGTAAACCAGGTAACTCTGACTTGTAAATTTCACAGTATCTATGTTCTGGGCATAATACATATATTCCCTTCCCAACTGCTTGGACTGAGTTGCACTCATGTTTTTTGAACTACAAATGGAAAAAATAGGAAGTATATATAATTTATAAATATGTTATAAATTTAATTCATATATTTTATGTATTATACATATCATTATATATATACACACATACTCAAATGCCTTTTGTCTTTTGTTTTAGTTTTTCAAGTTAAGAAGTTATATCAAATATTCTTTCACACATTTTTTATATTAGTGCTTATTTTGATTTTCTCAGCTAAAATGAATATAACAAAACTAATTGGTTTGACCAAAAACTAAGGTTTTTCACTTTCATAAATCGCTAAGTTGTCTTTCTATAAGCTCTATAAATCTGTATTTCCAGATTTGGCAACTCAAAATTTACCTCCAAATTTACCTCTCCTTGAGAGAACAAGGTACCAATTATGGCAAGCAACTAACGTGCATGGCTTTTTTAAAAACACAAAGTTCCTGTTACCAGGACATGCAAACTATGTATAGCACATGTAGACAAAAGAGCATAGAATATTGAGCTAGACAAAAACTGGGAAATCACCAGATTCCCTCTGTTTAGAGATGAGTAGCCCGAGGCCCAAAGAAGTTATCAAGGTATGAGTGAAATAGGCTGGATCAAGTAATCACGCCATAGGGAACAAAGATATCTCTGACTCACCTAGGCATGGAGAGAAGGAAACTGAATAAAAAGAGCACCAGAAGGAAGTACATCCTTTGGAAAAATAATCTAAGAGGCAAGAGAATGGAATCTAGTCCCAATTTGTTCATCAGTACCTGGTAATCTCCACATCTCTCATGCAACTTTGCTTATGATATGGGGATTATTCTACTAGCATATTCAGCATCATGGGGGTACAGATGTCAGTATGGTGTAATGGAATGTGAGTGAGCTCTTGCTCTTGAGGAATCTGGGACCAATCCTCTTGAGATTCAGATCCTAACTACGTTGGTCTTTCTTGTGCCAGCTTTCTGCCATTTGCAGAACTGGTTTCTGGAGTTGATCTTTCCACTGCTGACTAAAACTCTGAGTATTCAAGGAAACTGAGTCATAGACTCTGAAGTCAAATGACTAATATATAATGGATGTTACTAACTAAGGTATCAGACACTTCCGTTTTCCCATGTCACATTCCTAGACCCACAACTAATTTCAGTCACAGCTGCTATGAACAAGCTGTCTCCTCTCTGTAGTGTATCATTTCCAGAACTTCTCTAACGCAGCAGGAATCCACTCATTCTAACAGCAAGTCCAGCCCACAGGTACAGGTTGCCCTAGAGGCAACACTCAAGCAGTAATGGATGGAAGCTCATGGATAAATATTCCCACCTGCCACCCTTGAGGTAAACAACCTGGGGCAACATTCTGTATGTTTCTTGGATCCTGGTAGAATGGAGTTCTGAACGTCCAAAACAGTGACCTTGATAAAACACACTTCTATTGGCTTTTCATCCTTCTCATCCTTTCCTGTTTTGCTTCTCCCTCCATCTAAGTAAGGCTGGCGATCACCTAACATATGCATGAGAGAACCTTGCCTCAGGCTGTGCTTTCAGAGAAACCTAGGCTAATGAAATTAAAAATGTTATTTTAGGCAATTTACTTAAATTTAATAAGCCTCAATTTCCTCACCTTTGAAATGGAGATGAAGAGATCTGTTATGTAAGATTCAGGAAACTTATACATCAAGTGCTTAGCATAATATTGCACTAAACTCCATGAGAGCTATGATGATGAAGACAACAATGATAATGAGAAATGTAAAACGCAAAAATTCAAAAATTGGATGTGCAACTACCTTGGAAATTACTTTGTTAATCTAATGTGATACTTCAATGCTATCACGCCCGCATGATATCTCAACACTAATCACCTGCATTGAGGTCACCAAACAAAAGTCTAGAATTATTCTGTAGTTTCAGAATACATCTATTATTACCTTTAGGCACTAACCGAAAATCTGAATACCACAGTTGACAGATATAGTATTAGAAAAACTATACCACAAAACTACTGCTAAAAATTGACTCATAATTATAAATAAAATTTTAACAGAGACTCCACCAACCTGAAAACATAATATAGCATAATAGTTTATTACAGAAAAGTAAGAATGATTCAAAGTCAGCAAATATATTAATTTTAGTCACCATATCCGTAGGCTGAAGAAGAAAAGCCACATGATCAGATCAGTAGATATGAAAAAGTTTTCTGATAAAATATCAATTTCTGATTTTTAAAAATACTTATTCAGTAGGAACAGAAGGATAGTTCCATTGCATGATAAAGCTATAGGCATAACTCAAAAACATTCCTAGTCTAAAAATATACTTTGTCATTAATATAAGGAATAAGACAATAAGGTCATCTATGTTACTTAAGCATTGTTTCAGAATTACTAGCCAAAGCAATTAAATAAAAGAATGAAGTAATGGTAAAATATTGATTACATATATATATATATATATATATAAATTTATGATTTTCAGATGCTATTATTGCCTAGTGGTAAAGCCCAAGAAGATCAACTAGAAAAAAGAAAAGAAAAAGAATTCAATATCTTTCTTTTATGTGAGCAATAGATAATAAAATAGGAAAAAATTATTCCATAAACAGCACCACAGTAAAGTAAAATATGTGAGAATAAATTTAGTAAGAAATGTGTAGGATTCATATGAAGAAAACTACAAAACTATACCAAGAACCTCAAGGAAGTTATAAATAAGTAGAGGGTTTTTTTGTGTGTGTGTGTGTGTGTGTGTGTGTAAGATTTTATTTTATTTATTTGACAGAGAGAGAGACAGCCAGCGAGAGAGGGAACACAAGCAGGGGGAGTGGGAGAGGAAGAAGCAGGCTCCCAGCGTAGGAGCCCGATGTGGAGCTCGATCCCAGGACTCTGGGATCACAACCTGAGCCGAAGGCAGATGCTTAATGACTGAGCCACCCAGGCGCCCCTGTTTTGTGTTTTTAAATAGAAATATCATTTTCACCCCATCAATATTCCCTAAGCTAATAAGCTAATCTGTACCTTCATTGTAATCCTAACCAAAGCCTCAATTTTATTTCTAAATGTGAGAGAAATTGCTATAAAATTTATCTCACAAAATAAAGATGCAAAAGTTGTTTTTAAAAGGAGAGTGATGAGATAAGAAACATATCAGTCATTAAAATACAAGATAAGAGTTGAGATGCTAGAACAATGAAAAAATGGACAGAGATCAGTGCAACACCATAGACAGAGCAGGGGTCAGAAAACTTTAGAACAGGGGCGCCTGGGTGGCTCAGTCGTTAAGCGTCTGCCTTCGAACAGACCGCGGGGCCTGATCCCAGGTCTCTGGGATCAAGCCCTGCATCAGGCTCCTCTGCTGGGAGCCCGCTTCTTCCTCTCCCACTCCCCCTGCTTGTGTTCCCTTTCTCACTGGCTGTCTCTCTCTCTCTCTCTCTCTGTCAAATAAATAAATAAATAAATAAATAAATAAATAAAATCTTTAAAAAAAGAAAAGCAAAGAAAAGAAAATTTTAGAACAAACCCACCCAACCACCTTGTAAATAAAGTTTTATTTGAACGCAGTCATGTTCATTGAGCTTATGTATTGTCTGTGGCTGTTTTTGTGCTTCAACAGCAGAGTTGAATAGCAACAATAGAGAATCTATGGCTGTAAAGCCTAAATTATGTACTATCTGGCCCTTTATAGCAAAAAAAAGTTGTCAACTTCTGGACTAGAGTATGGAGTACATATTTCAAATCATGGAAAAATATCAATGATGAAATAAATTATATAGAGACAACTGGCAACCTATGTGGAAACTAAAATAAGGCTGGATCCTAAAGAGTAAGATCCATTCCAAATCAATAAGAAACATTGTAATGCAAATATTTAAAAAGGAACAGTTGTAAAAGAAAACATAACATGCATTTCTGTTTCATTGGAATGTGACACATTATAAACTTGTTTGACAGGCTAACGATCACAAAAAGAAGGAAGGAAAAGAGGAGAAAAGGGGGAAAAAAAGAGAGAGAAAAGAAAGACATCCAAGTGACAAAGTGAGGAAAACAGCTCTCCCCATATGCTACAGGATTTGTAGCTTTAAAAATTCAAGTAGCTCCTACCAAGTAATAATTCAAAATGGACCAAAATTAAAATGAAGAAAGTATAAAAGTAATTTTCATGTGAAAATAACTAATACATGTTTGAGATACATTTTTTATTTTTTTATTATTTTATTTGTTATTTATTTTTGTAAGTGTTCCATTTAATGACTTTGGGGAAGTATATACAGTTGCATAACCAACATCACAATCAAAGAGCATTTGTATCACTGCAGGAAGTTTTTTGTAGTGAACCCCCTTGCTTCAGTCCCCGTCAGTCACTGATCTAATTTTGTCCAAGAACAGGAAAATTCTTAGTTACCAAATATTTGCAAACTACATAACACACTTTTAAATGGCCTATGGATCAAAGAAGAAATCCTAAGGGAACTGAGAAAATATTTTGAACAAAAAAAAAATGAAAGCATAACCTACCAAAATTTGTGGGATGCCACAAAAATAATTCTTAGGAGGACGCTTACTGCACTAAATGCCTTTGAAAAGTATTTGAAAAGAAGAAAGATTTAGAATCAGTGGCCTTAGTTTCCACCTTTCTTTATAATAATATTTTTTATTATTTACGTATAATGTATTATTTGTTTCAGAGGGACAGGTCTGTGATTCATCAGTCTTACACAACCCCCAGCGCTCACCACAACACATACCCTCCCCGATGTCCATCACATAGCCACCGCCTCCCCCACTCCCCTCCCCTCCAGCAAACTTCAGTTTGTTTCCTACGATTAAGAGTCTCATGGTTTGTCTCCCTCTCTGGTTTTGTCTTGTTTCATTTTTTTCCTCTCTTCCCCTATGATCCTCTGCCTTGTTTCTTAAATTCCACATGTAAGGCTCACTAAAAATGAGCCTTCCCCGACACCCCCAGACTAAGTGAATTCCCCATGTTTGATTTTCTCATGCTACCCTACACGTTTCCAGTACAGAAATCATTGCAATTTTAATTGTATAGGTTAAATGTTTATTTCTGTTATTTTATTAGTCCATTTTTAGTAGTGGACTTTAACCACTGGACCTACAAAGTCCTACAGTGCTCATTCAGCACAACATTTTTTTACTGTGATTAAATATACATAACATAAAATTTACCATTTAACCCTTTTTAAGTTCACAGTGCACTGGCATTAAGTACATTCACATTGTTGAGCAACCATTGCCACCATCCATCCCCCACTGAAACTCTATACCCATTAAACAATAACTTCCCAATCCCCCTACCCTCAGCCGCTGACTCATCATTCTGCTTTCTGTCTCTATGAATTTGACTACACTAGGTACTTCATGTTAGTAGAATCATACAATATTTGTTCTTTGTGAATAGCTTATTTCACTTAGCATAATGCCTTCAAGTTTCATCTATGTTGAACATGTGTCTGAATTTCTTTCCTTTTAAGGTTGAACAATAGTTCATGGTATGCATACACCACATTTTGCTTATCCATCCAGTGGTCAATGGACACTGGGGGTTGCTTCTACTGTGACTAAAGCTGATACGAATACAAGGGTACAAATATCTATTTGAGTTCCTGCTTTCAACTCTTATGGTTGTACACCCAGAAGCAGAGTTGCTGGGTCATATAGCTACTCTATGCTTAGTTTTTTAAAGAACTGCCATACCTTTTCCCTACCAGCAATGCACGAGCGTTCCAATTTCTGCACATCTTCACAAGCACTTGTTATTTTATTTTTATTTTATTTTTTAATAAAAGCCTTTCCAAAAGGTGTGAAGTGAGATGTAATTGTGGTTTTGGCTTGCATTTCCCTAATAATTCATGATGTTGAACAGCTTTTCATGTGCTTATTGGCCATTTGTATATCTTCTTTGGAGAAATGTCTATTCAAGTCCTTTGTACATCTCTTAATTGGATTTGTTGTTGTTGCCGTTTTTGTTGTTGTTGTGAGGTAGCAATTCCTTATATATACTGGATATTAATCTATTATTAGATATATGATTTTCAAATATTTTCTCCTTGTCTGTGGGCTGACTTTTCACTCTGTTGATAATGGCCTTTGAAACACAAAAGTTTATTTTTGATGTAGTGCAATTTACCTATTTTTTAATTTTGTTGTTTGATTTGGGTGTCTTTGTTTGACATTTTAGTCCCAGTGTCTAATTCATAGGAAGCATTTGATAAATATTTATTAAATCAGACATGAGAAGATAGAGTCATAGGTATAGATATAATCAATTCTCATTATTTTCAGTAGTTATAGTCTATAAAGTATCCACAAACATCAAATTAGCAAATCCTGACAGATTGCTCTTAAGGGAAATATAGGGTTAAGTTCTTGCAAACCTCTGGTCACAACATTTTCATCAACCAATCAATACACAACCCTGATTCATGTGTGTTTCCATCTAAAGACAACTTATTTGATATATTTTGGTGATTTATGAACATTGGAATTATGGTCAACATTATAATTTAGACCTAAATAATGTTTATCTAACCCACATATATTTTTTCATAAGGTACATCGAAACTTCCTGGCACTTCAGAACATTAGACAGTACTTCCATTTTTTTCTTGGGGGCCATTTCAAGGAGCAAAATCACCAACAAAAACCACAAAAAGACAAAAAAAGAAACCTGCCCAAAACATGGCACTAAAAAACCATGAAAAGGACACTTACTTACACTACAATGGCTGAAACAAGTAGGCACAACATCACTTTGTTGGACCCCAGCTGGGAACATATGTGTAGGGTGACTCAAAGTTTTCACCATTCTGTGCATGTCCATAAGTGACCACAAAACTGCCACAAGTATTGATTCGGGGGTTACAAATAAATTTAGCAAGTAAGCAAATTTGCACACACAGAATCCATGAACAATGAAGACTGACTGTATTTATGTAGATATATAGGTGTAGACATAGTCACAGACATATATACAGATTTAGCCATATTCATACACATAAACCTAGATACATGGATATAGCCATGGTTCTTCCACAAGCACAGACACTACCACATACAGACACAGACATCAATATGCATACATGTATACGTATTTACCAGAGTGACAAAGATTGATAATATATAATACTGGAGGAAGTGGTTCATTAACAAGCTCTTTCATACAATCTCACTGTGAATGCAAATTACCACCAACGTTAGGAAGGGTATGTGGAAAGGTCTATAAAAAATTTAAGAGTACATATACTTCATCAAGATATCCACATCCAGAAAACTATCCTATAATATAATTGCAGAAGTGAGCAATTTTACAAGCACAAAAATCTTCAATCTGGCATTATTTGTCATCATAAGAAATTTAAAATAATCAAAACTGCCCTTGAGAGGAACTGGTCAAATACATCATGGCCCACCCATACAATGAAATATTATGTGGTTGTGAAAAATGATGATCTACGTGTGGCAACATGGTACGATGCTCATAATATGTACGAAATAGGAAAAGGAAATTGCCTTATAGTAGGTAAATTGTGAAATAATCTTGTAGAATTCAAACATGTTTGAATATAATTCATTTAGTGTGAATATTTTATTTTATTCCACTTTATTTTATTTTATGCAAACAAGATATCCAAAATGATGTTTACATTGGTTATCTCTGAGTCATGTGCTGGCTTTTGGCTCTCAGATCCCTCCCCACCTGTCTCTGTCCTTTTCTGCATCACAAGAAACTACATTTCTCCGTGTTCCTTTCCCTCTGCCTTCAAGGTAAGTTTAAGAATTTGGGGGCAGGGGCGCCTGGGTGGCTCGGTTGGTTAAGCCACCGACTTTTGATCTCAGCCCAGGTCTTTGATCTCAGGATCCTGAGTTCGGCCTCCATGCTGGGCATGGAGCCTACTTAAAAAAAAAAAAAAAAAAAAAGGAACTTGAAGGCAGTGTTAGAAGGCTAAAGGGTGCGAGGAGGGGATAAGGGGAAAAGCCAGGGTCTCTCCTCCCCTTATTCTCTGCTTTGGGTTGTGTTTCCAGCAGTGGCAGCTCCTCTGCTCCCCTCTCTCTAGCAAGACTTCTTTGGGGCTCCGTGTCCCACCAGGCTGACCTAGTATAGTTCCAGGTTCCACCATAAGCTCCTCATCTTCGGTAATGCTGCCCCCTCCCTTTATCCCTTCAGCCTAGGTTGTGGCAGCACTTAAGCACTGCTTCCACTAACGTCTGGATTCCCTTATGCACCACTCCACCTCCCCGCCCCGCCCCACCCCCGCTTTGGATTCTGTTTGTCAATGACTTTCATAAATCCCTGTATATAATTTCCCCTGTTTAAAATATCTAGAGTGATTTCTCTTTTCTGACTAGAACCTGCCTGACAGCTAATTGGGTAGAGAAGAGGGAAAATACTTTCTATTGTTTGTTTGACAAAATAACTGGGGGGAAAGGGGAAAATTTTTCATTTTTCTTCCAAAAAAATGAAAGTCTGAGGAAACTCCACATTTTATGGGGCAATCAATCCCAGAGTAAGAAAAGGAATTCTCTTCCAACCATGAACATTATGCAACAAATTACTGTAGTCCATGATCCTTCCCTATCCTAAAATGAACTTTCTGTTAACATTACCATTTTTTAGTGTAGTTTCAATTCAGACTAGAAACAAATCACTCTTTGGATCTGTTTTGATCTGTGGTAACATATTTTCATATGGCATATTATTCTGTTTCCTGATTTGGTTACTTGCTGACTTTACAGGAAAGGCCTACGTAGCCATCCCTAGAGAGCCATACCAGATTAGCCAAGATTAAAAGGATTGATAATACCCACTGTGGGTGAAGGTACGGGAATATGTAGACTTACTCTAATTTGGAATATTGCCAGATTGTCCTTAGTTATCACTACACTATAAATTCTTGGAGGGCAAAGGATTATTTCTTGTTTTCTTTTGTAAACCTAGTTTACAGTAAAGTATCTTAGACTTAACTAGGTAATCAAAAAGATATTGTTTTGGTGTTCCTGTATTTCACTAAGTCACTATTCTATTGCTGACCAAGAAAAAGTTCACATTTCTTCTCTGCTACTTTAAGGGCTTACATAAACACCGTCAAAATTAAAATGGACTGGAATGGGGATACTCTATACTCAGTCTTAGACCCCATCCATCACATCTTGAAATATTGAAGTATCACTAAATTTTTAGACCCTGCTTATACTCTACCTGTTCCATGAAATATTGCTGATTATCTTGGCTGAAACTAATCTTTCTCTCTTCATTCTGAATTATTTTTATAGAATTTATCATAATCTCCTTTAAATAATTTATATACTTCTCTTCCTTACTGAATTATAAGATATTCCTACCACTTAATAGAGACAGGAATTGTTTCTAATATATTATGAGCCCTCCGAAGTGCAAGGACATTATTTGCAAACATAATTTATTTGCTAGTTGTAAGAATGAATGAATGAATGAATGACCAAGAGAGGAATAGATTAATCCAGACAAAATGAGTCCACATCCTGAAAGGTATATTTAATTTAAACCTATGCAACATTTTTTAATCAGTAAAATATTTAATCATTTTGGTAGCATGGTTTTTCATAATTGCATGAATTTTCACATCTTTATAATGCTGTTAACTTTTTGAAAATATTTTTAGTATCATTATGAAAATGTCACAAAGTGAAAATTGTTATTACCTCCCACACCTATAATTTCTAAACATGGTTAAAATTATAATAACAGGATTTTCACTGAATTTGGATTATAGTCTGTAACAATTAAAACATAATTTCTATCATAAAATGCATTTTATATATGGAGTTGAATATTTCATAAGCATTCCTCTATGATTTTATAGCAGTGGTGATAATTTTAATATATTTTCTGTCATTTAAAAACCCTTTATCTGATTAACCATAAATCAACATGGGTCATTAGCCTGGAAATATGGAGTACGTCATAGACATCACTTACCTAATCCTATCCTGGTATCGGATAATATTTTTCACGCTATTGTTAAGGCAAGATGAAGGAATGCAGGCTGGATAAAAATACTGTTAAGTTGGATTTATAGTGGTTGAACAACCAGACCCAGTGGATATTGATTCCTGGAATGGTCACCATGGAGAGAGCTCTCTGGTGGTCTGTCCAGTCAACTCTGTTATATCAAGAGGCTTGATAAATACATTAACAGAATGCATATTGGTTTGCAGATGACATAAAGTTCAATATATTTAAAGACAAAAGTAGGTTTTCAAATATTTTGTTAATACTTGAAATGACAAAATTTTAACTGTACATTGAAGGAAAATCCATCTTGATATTTGGGGCAAGAAATTGACAATGCTTCAATTTCAATGCAATGTAGTATGGAAGGGCCTCAGGCAGAAACATAGCCAAATATCTGCTTTTTCATATACCGCTGCCTTTGTGAACTTGCGAACTTGGGCAAGTGTTTAACTCTCTAAATTGTGTCTGTACCATGGGGAAAATGATTCCTGCTTTAAAGCGTTTTTAGTAAAATAGGATTCGTAGTGTGCATGGCTTGTAATAAGCATTTATTGATGGTACTATAATTATTGCTGTAATGCCAAAAATAAATCTAAACATAACCAAAAGTAGTTAGAGTCCAGTTCCAGGGAGGTGATATATGCTGGCCTAAACACATCCAAATTATGCCCTATTTTAGACACCACACTTCAGAAGGATTCCTGGAGAACATCCAGAGAAAATCTAGACAAATCCATTTACATAAAGAACTTTTGAGGAAACTAGATATTTTTGTCTTGAGAGGAAAGCCTAAAGAGACATGATAGCTGTCTCCAAATATTTTGAAGTACTATGTTGTGGAGGAAGTAGTATTTTTAGTCAGTGTTACTCCAGGAGGCAGAAGAAAGACCAATACTTGGAAGTTTTAGGAAAATAAATTCCGTTATGATCTGAAGACCCTTTCAACAGTGACATCTGTTCATCAATGGAGCAGTCTGCTTCAACAAACACCATGCTCCCCATCTTTTAAATATCAGGAAAATTATAAATAAAATTCACTGTACAGCATGTTAAGATGTGTTATATTATTTAAAACCTCTCATTAACCCTGTAAGTCATTTATTATCATTCTTTCCCCCATTTTTCAGATGACAGACTGTTTGACTTGCCTCAAATCACACTGACAATAAGAGTCAGGTCCATATTCTCAGAGTTCAAAATCTATGCTTAATTCTGAATATAAATTTGACTGAGGGATTCATAAACTGGGTGTGAGTTTGTGTAAGAAGACATCTTACAGTAAGTATCTTAAGAATCATGAATTAATAATGTATTTAAGTTTTCAGGCCACATCCAGTCTGATTCCATTCTAGTCGACAAGCAGTTCCCCCTTTATCTATACTGTGTCAGGCATGGAACATTTGTTATTTCCTTTGATTTGTACAGCAATCCTATGAGGCAAGAGGGCAGGTATTATTCCTGTTTTAAGTATAGAAAAACCAAAATTGTGAGAAACTAAATGATTTAACCAAGGTCACAGAGCTCAATAATGACAAAGAGAAAAAAAAAAAAAACAAGACTTCTGACTCCATACATACTGTGCTTTTTACTACACCAGTTACCATGAAGTTAATTAAAGATTTGACATTTCCATAATGGACTAGGATGCGTAAGCAGAGATGATTATTGCAAAAAAACTAATGAGCAACCAACGCCCTCACCTAAAATTATTTTTGTCAATAAATTCTTTATATGCAATATACTTGACAAAATTCCAAATTTATAGAACTGCAAGGTAATTTTTTAATTAAACAGAAAGATACATAAATACTCCCTTAAATTTTATTAGATGATACAGTGTATCTTAATAACATATTCAATATTTCACAACTCTTATAGTCAGGAAATGCTCCCTAATTTATGACCCAAATTCCTGCTGCTCCAGTTTCAACCACATTCCCTCATGGCCTGCCCTCTGTGGAAAAAGAAACAAACAAAAAAGCTTCTTGTACATTTCCTTTCATCTCTATAATCATCACTAAATTATTGAAAGAAGGCTTCGCTATGCTAAATCCTGCTTTCGTATTCTGACATTGTCACCTACTCTGCTTAGATCTCTCTTTATAAAAATATTGTCTTTATTTACTCCATTCTTATGTTACCTGAAAGACAAGGTCATTTGAACCAAATTTTTAATTAGTTATGTACTTTCTTCCCTCAAGAATGTCACAAAATAGTAATCATGTTGAAATAACTTTAGCCTTCCTATATGACTGAAAACATTTGAGTAATGAGTAAAGATTTTTAGAGTTTAGATCTAAGTAAGAACCTTTATTAAACTGAGAACTACAGAGTCAATCTTCACTTCTTGTAGTCTCAATTCCATATCCCCAAAAGAAACAAAATTATGACTGTGTAACGAATCAACCCAGAGCATAGTAGGGGAAAACAAACACTTATTATGCTCAAGAATTTACGGCCAGGAATTTAGATGGAGAACAAGAGGGAGAGTTTGTCTTTGCTCTATAATGTAGAGCTGGAAGACTCCAAATTGGTCTCATCTCCGATGGTATCATATAAAGTCTCCCTCACTCAAAGATCTGGTGTTTGATGCTGTTAGTTGGGAGACACGGTTCTTCTCCATTGGGGTTCTCCATGTGGTCTCTCCACATGGGCTAGTTTGGGCTTTCTCACAGTGTGGAGGCTGAGATCCAAGGACAAACATCCCCAAAGTGAGAGAGAGCCAGGATAAGCTATACTATGTTCTGACCCAGCTTTGGAAGTCACACAGTATTACTTCTACCATATCAGCTGGCTGGAGCAGTTATCAGACCCTGACCAGATTCATGGGAAAGGAATATTTTCCACCTCTCTGTGGGAAGAATGTCAGTCACATTGTAAGAAGAGCATATAGAAATACATGTATATGTAGGTGTAGCCATATATACGGAAAGCTTCATCTGCCACAGTGAACCCTCTGGCTGTTGTAATTTACATTCCTCTCAGGTGCAATAGACATTCGTATTTTGACCAAAAAGTTCCCCTTATGGTATCAGAGCCAAGCTCAATGTTCAGAATGTCATTATCTAGATTAGGTCCAGGCATGGATGAGACTCTTCAGGTGCAGTTCAAGTACAGATCCTCTAGTATTATTTCTCTCACTTTGAGGACCTATAAACTATAAACAATTTATCTGCTTTCCTACACACCCAAGGAGCAATGATTGGATAATCATAAAATAGTCACCATAGACCATTTAGTTTAAAAATGGCAGAGGGAGGGAATGGGGGAAATTGGAGACATGGAAGGGTCACAGATCCAAAGCAATTCTGAAATCCAGCCAGGCACATGCGGATAGTTTTTTGATAAGGACCCAGTCTTACTGCCTGGGAATGGTTCTTGGCTCTGCCATCTGGGTTCTTGGTTCCACCCCCAGAGCCATCCTTTTCTATTAAAAAAGTACCCTGTGGCTGCACCTTGATAGTTTTTGCACTTTGTTTCCTACTTACAGGTATTTGAAAATCAAATGGTCTCTTTTCATTTAGTACTTTCTCCACCCCTTTCAGTCCAAAGTGACATAATTCTTTTAAAACCATTGTACATTTCTTGTGAATCAAGTTATAATCTACCCAACAAAAGCCACACTTGTTAAGCTTTGCAAGATAAGTCCTCTCGACATTAGATAGAAATAGTGCCCTAAAAATTATTAGACTCTTCGTCCTGTTTAACAGAGAGACTGCATGGCCCTCAAAGACATCACCTTAGATCTTTCTGAGGTCTTACAGCATCTTATAGTCCCATCTTAGATATACTCTGCTCCAAAAACTTTCCTTAAGAATCTTGGAGAATCTTGAACTTAATTTAAGAATCTTAGAGAATCTGGAACTAAGAACCATTTTTTTTCAAATCTAGTAATTTCTGGCCCTTTTATAATAGTACTTCCTTCAGTTTAACTCTCTTCTCTTATATTTTACTATAAGCACTTTTTAAAAAGCTAAATGGCACCTTCAAATGTCTGTCTGGAAATCTCTTTAGCTAGATCACTCAGTTCTTTAGCGGCATTCTCAACTTGCCATGCATCAGAGGTAACAGTGCTCATTTTTTTTACCACTACATAACAAGGATCTTGGTTAGAAGAAAGGAACCTCTTTCCCCTAATTTCTAGCAATATTTTCCTCACTTTCCCTTCAGTCTCACTGAGTCTCCCTCACGGCCGTACAATCTCCTTAAGGCTCTCCCAAATTCTGTCTCCTTGTTCCAAATCCACTGTCATGTTTTAGGGTTTTGTGATAGCAGCACTCCACTTCCAGGTCCAAAGCCCTGTCCCAGTTATCTAACGGTAGAGCACAAGGCACTCCAAAACATAGTGGTGTAAAACAACCATTGAGTACGCTCAGATAAAGAACTTGTCCAGGGCTCTCATGGGTGTTTCTTTCATAGGGTTCCTCATGTATTTGCAGTTAGGTATTGACTAGGGCTGCAGTCACCTGAAGGCTCAACAGTACCTGATAGGTTCACTTCTAAGATGGCTCATTCACTCACATGGCTAGCAGTTTGAAAGGGGGCCCAGTTCCTCTCCACATGGGCCTCTCTGTGGGCCTGCTTGGGTGATATCACAGTATGGCATCTGGCTTTTCCCAGAGCAAGGGATCCAAGAGGCAAAATAAGAAACTGCAATGTTTTTTATTATGTAACCTTGAAACCGGCACCATTATTTCTACCACATTCTACCGGTCATACTTAATGTGCTCTGATTAAGTGAGAGAGGAGACTACACAAGGGCCTGAATACCAAGACTCATGGATCTTCTTGAAGGCTGGCGACCACAAATTAAAAGAGACAGATACATATTAAATGTGATCTTCTGCACCCTCTAACACACTCAGACATAGTATTTGCATCAGTTGATAGGCTGTCTCGGTCTCTCCCTCCTGACCCTAGTTCCCTTGGGCCCTCTTTATTGACTTGTACTTCCCCGACTTCTCAAGTGTACTCTAACATCTGATCTTACAACTAATAGTAATGTACAGCCCAAATTGAGAATCATTGTTCTAAACCAGTGCTTCTCAAATACAAATCACTCCATTATCTTGTTAAATTATAGATTCTGATTCAGTAGGTCTAGGACAGGCCAAAATTCTGCATTTCTAAAAAGCTCCCAGTTGATGTCAATGGTGCTTGTCACAGACCACATTTTGTGTTGCAAGGCTCTAGACTGTTGGTTCAAGGCTTCTAGACTGCATATTGGAATCACCGTAGGGGGTTTAAAAAATACTGATGTCCTAGAGTCCCATCTTCAGAGATCCTGATTTAATTGTTTTTGCAGTAAAGCCCAGGTATCAGGATTTCTAAATCTCCCCAGGTGATCATAGTATGGAAGCAAGTTTGAAAATCATTCCTCCAGTCTGAAATTAGATCAGAATTTGAGGAGAAGCAGAAGAATACTGGTTAATACTCCCCAGAAACTGGGAGCTGATTGTAGAGGCAAGTCCTAAAAGGGGGAAAACCTCTGCTCAGGAAGACTCAGGCTCCCTGAGATGAGATCTGTTCATGTTCCCAGGAAAATAGTAGAGTTGAGTCACTGGAATATACTAGCTGTTCCTCTAGTCAGCATCTATTGACAACTTTGCCTGGTAAGTATCCTGCGTTTTGCTAGAGGGCTTCGTGACTTCTTTCATTCTATGGCTTTGCCTGGTCCCTCTCCAATCACCCTGAAAGGAAAACCCCTCCCGTATCCCAAATAAGGTCTCAGAACATCTAAGACCAAGAGAAAGGGACAAGACCTAGAACACTTTCTGCAAGGTCAAACTTAACCAGTACAAGATTCCCTAAACTGGTCACTTGCCATGTACCTGCACCATGCTATGCTAATTGTTTTATCTGTGCTCTCTCACTTACTCCTCCCCCAAAACACTATAAGTTGAGGGTTATCCGATTTTACTGCTAAGGAAACTGAAATTCAAGGAAGTTAACTAACGGAACTAAATTTCCTGACTCAAAAGTAGTAAAATTCTTATTTCTATTTAATTTCAGAGTTTAGTTTCTTAACCTCTGTGCTACAATGTGTCTTCCATAATACTTAAGTAAATATTTGTTTGGCAACTCTAAATAGAGATAGACATATGTTATATTCAACATGAAAACTGTGCAAGCTTGACTGATAGTTTGTAAAGTTGATTCACAGAAAAGTGTCTAAGGTAATTCTCTAGGCTCTGTCTTCGGAATTGTGCAGATAGTGGTTTTTGTTAAATGAAGTAGGAGAAAAGGCTCAAGCTGAGAAGAAGATGGTTTTCATTTGTTGCACCTTGAGTCTGAGGTGCTGACTTGAAGATACCTACTTAGACGGAGATCTCGGAAGTAAAATGAATGGGAGGTTTTGGTTTATATGCTGTGGTTGAAAATAAGATATGAATGAATATCCTGGGAGAAAGTACCTGAACTGAAAAATTAAGTAGTCCTCAGACAGAATATCAACCAGACCTTCCAAGCTTAAAGACAAGAAAAAGGAATCTGCTAAACAACACCATCATTCCAAGAAAGGACAGGACGTGGTGACAAGGGAGCAGAAAGAGCACATATTTAAGAATGGAATGAACAACTGTGTCAATGCCTGCATGATGTCCAGGTAAGGGAAGGGATGAGAGGGTTTACCTTCTGAAAGGGAGGTTGCAGTGCAAATGTGGAGAACCCAAATATTAGAAGCACTCCAGAAAGTTACATCTGGTCTCCTTGTGATATATCATAGCTGGTCCCCCCAGGTATGAACTAGGGATTGTTCGTGCCTGTATCCCAGAGCAGGAGACATACACAGACATGGAGTGTTTGGCACACATTCACACATCTAGGACACAACAAAGTCTGAATATGAGCTCAGATCTGTCTGGTTCTAATGCATTTGCTCCTCTTCCATAGTTTTGTTTTTTACTGAGATAAAATTCACGTAACATAAAAATCACCATTTTAACTATTTTAAAGTTTCTATCTAGTGGCTTTTAGGATATTCACAACGTTGGACAACCATCACCACTCACTCCAGAAAATTTTCATCACTCCAGAAAGAAACCGCATAGTCACCACGTAGTCATTCCCACTACCCCCTCACCCTACCCCTGACAAGCACTAATCTATTTTTTGTCTTTATGGGTTTGCCTATGCTGGGTATTTCCTATAAAGGGTATTGTAGAATCCGTGGACTTTTACACATGGCTTCTTTCACTTACCATTATGTTTGCAGGGTTTATCCATGCTGTAGCATGTGTCAGTACTTCATTTCTTTTTATGGCTTAACAACATTCCATTGTATGGATACATCATGTTTTGTTTAGCCATTTCTCCATCGATGGACATTTAGGTTGTTTCTGCTTTCTAGCTATTGTGAATAAGCTGCTATAAACATTCATGCACACGTTTTTGTGTAAACATTCGTTTTCAATTCTTTTGGGTATGCACCTAGGATTTGCATTCCTGGGTCACATAGTAGCTCCATGTTTAACTTTTTGAGGAACTGTCAGAACGTTGCCCAAAGTGACTGCACCATTGCATGCCAGCAGCAATATATGAGAATTCAATTTCTCCACATCATCACCAACACTTATTTTCTATTGTTCAGACCCTAGTCATTCTAGTGGGTATGAAGTGGTACCTCATTATGTGTTTTATTTGCATTTTCCTAATGATTAATAACACTGAGCATCTTTTCTAGTGCTTATTAGCCATTGGTGTATCTGCTTTGCATAAACGTCTACTCAAATCCTACGTCCTTTTGAAATGTTCCAATTTTTTAAAGCCACATTCTTGTTTTCTAGCACAATGAAACATCCCAGTTTCATCTTATACTTTACTTGCCCCTTACTGAGAATCAGGAGTTTCTTCAAGGAGCTTTAGTTCTTTTTAGGGGGAAAGTTACTCAGAAACAACAAGGAGTGTTCAATATTACTGCAATGACATTATTTCTAAAACTTTTCAATGAGCAAAGTTAGGAAAGTTTTAAACCATTTTTCAGACTGATACCTTCTGTTCAAATATAATAACACTAGGTTTTCTTCACTTTCCTTTACTTCATATTTGTAGTATATTTCTTTGTCCCACAATGATAATCCTGGATACCAATAACTTCTATATATTTATTGATTTGTTTGTCCTAAAATAAACATAAAATAGTTGCAGATTTGCTACACCAATTCCACTATTCACAATAAACATAATAAGTCCAAGACTTTTTGCAGCTCTTCCTGTTGTTAAATATATAGCACTGAGTTTCTATAATCAGGGCTTAATCAAAACTTCCTTTAATTCTTTTTTTATTCCCAGGATGACTGTGTTAATAATTTCACGTAGTCATTCATATTTTTTAGTCCGGATTCAAATTTAGTGTTGCCTTTTTATAGTCTTTAAAATTTTTTTATTTAATTGCACTTTTTATAGAGTTTCTTTTTTTTAATTTCCAACTTTTTAATAAAAGATTTATTTATTTATTTGAGAGAGAGAGAGAGAGTGAGCGAGAGCACGGGGCGGGGGGGAGAGGCAGAGAAAGAGTCTGAAGCAGATTCTGTGCTGAGCATGGAGCCCTCGGGGGGCTTGATCTCACCACCCTGAGATCACGACCTGAGCCAAAACCAAGAGCTGGATGCTTAACTGGCTGCCCCACCCAGGGGCCCCTATAGAGTTTCTTTTACTTTAAAAATGTGTTTCTCCAAAAATATTGATAATAACCAAAACAGAGAATCTAAAATGATGAAAAATATCTCCTTAGTTTAGACTGAGTAACACAATAGGTGTCATGCATTATTCAGGAAATGTAAATGCATGTCCAGGGGGTGGGTTGGTATGTCTTACTTGGAATTAGAGAAACTTTAACCTGTAAACCTGCCAGTTGGTAAGATTTAAGGTTTAGATGTTATCACCTTTGCTGCTTATTGGAATCACCTTAGATGTTTTAAGAAATCCTGATGTCCTGGAGTCTTGTCTTCAAATATCCTAATTTAATTGTTCTGCAGTAAAACCCAGGCATCAAGATTCCTTAAATCTCCCCAGGTGATCATAGTATGGAAGCAAGGTTGAAAATCACCACTCTACTCTAAAATTAGATCAGGAATTTGAAAAGCAGAAGAATACTGGTTAATAAGAATCCCCAGAAACCACTGGCTGACTGTGGTGACATGTCCTAAAAGGGGGAAAGCCTCTGACCAGGAACACTCAGTCTCCCTGAGATCAGATCAGTTCACATTCCTAGGGAAAGAGTAGAGCTGAGTCATTGGAATAAACTAGCCGTTCCTCTAGTCAGCATCCAATGATGACTTCGCCTAGTCAGTAGCCTGCACCTTTGAATGCCACTTTCTGGTTACACAAAGATACAACCAAAGCATCAAAACGATCATATCTTTTTACACTGGTCAGGTGAATGTCTTAGGCCAAATATCACCTTTGCTAATTTCTACAAGCAGAAAGGAAACAAGATGAAACTTTAGTATCCTTCATTGCAGGACCAGAGTTGGTAAGAGGCTGTCAGTCACATACATAAGTGACATTAGGCAAACAGATCAGTATCATGTAAAATTCAGGAATATAAAGTGAAAACGTCTCATACCCAGAACAATTCTTATTAGCAAAAAGTATACGGAACACTTTCTGATTCAAGTGGAAATAGATGCCATATAACAGGAATAAATTAGGTCAATAAGCAATTTTTATGTTAATAATGAGGCGACTTACAAAGAGTGCTCTCTGGATGCAAGTAATTATTTTTAAATAATAAATCCATGATAACAATCTACATTAGGAACCTATATTTTAGCTACAGAATATATTTTGCTTTCACGAATTTACTTGTTTTAATGAAATTGCTATTATTTCTGACATTTTATCTTATGGAACTGAAAGCTGCTACTGAGAACATAAATGCAAATTCCTTTATATGTCTTCATTTCATTCAAGAAATTTTATCTATGCATACCACTTGAATCAAATAAGAAAGCTACCAAGGAAACTCAAAACCAAAGAAGACTTTCGGCATCTACAAATTAAAATACGATATTTAATGTCAATTTTAACTTTATAAATAATTCTCATATCAGCTTCTATATTCCATAGGCCAGTGCTTCACTAATAAACAAATGATAATGTTTTGAAAACTATATTCATATAGGTATGTCACTCTGTTAAGATCAAATACGGCTAAAGCAGGATACAAGATCAACATACAAAAATCTATACACTAACAACAAACTATGTGAAAGAGAAATTTGGAAAGCAATCCCATTTATAACATCAAAAAAATAAAGTACTTAGGAACAAATTTACCAAGGAGGTTAAAATACATACAGAGAAAACTATAAGACATCGATGACCAAAATTGAAGAAGACAAAAATAAATGGAAAAACCTCAAGTTCATGGATTTGAACAATTAATATTGTTACAACATTTATATGACCCAAAGTGATCTACAGATTCAATGAAATCCCTATCAAAATTACAATGACATTTTTGATAGCAATAGAAAAAAACAATCCTAAAATTCTTATGAAACCACAAAGACACCAAGTAACCAAAGCAATCTTGAGAAAGAAGAACTAAAACTGGAGGTATCACATTTCCTGATTTCAAACTATATTAAAAATCTAGAGTAATCAAAACAGAGTGGTACTGGAATAAGCACAGACACAAAGACCAGTGAAACAGGATAAAGAGCCCATAAACAAACTCATGTATATATGATCAACTAATCTTTGACAAGGGCACCAAGAACACATAATAGAAAAAGAATGGTCAATTAAATGTTTTGGGAAAACAGGTATCTACACGCAAAAGAATGAAATTGGACACCTACCTTACACTCTTTACAAAAATTAACTGAAAATGGATTAAAGACTAAAATATGAACCTGAAACCATAAAACTCCTAGAATAAAACATGGGGAAGAGTCTCCTTAATATTGGTCATGATAATGATCTTTTTTGGATATGACACTAAAAACTTAGGTAACAAAAGCTAAAACAAATAAGTGGGACTACATCAAACTAAAAGGTTTCTGCACAGCAAAGGAAAGGCAACAATGAACAAAGTGAAAAGGCAAACAATGGAATGGGAGATAATACTTGCAAACCATGTATCTAATAAGGGGTTGATATCTAAAAAAGATAGGGGCTCTTGGGTGGCTCAGTCAGTTAAGTGTCTAACTCTTAATCTCAGCTGAGGTCTTGATTTCAGGGTCATGAGTTTAAGACTTGTGTTGGCCTCCATGCTAGGCAAGGAGCCTACTTAAAAATTTTTTTAAAAATATCTAAAATATATAAGGAATAGGTACCCCTCAATAGCAAATAATAATAATAATAATCATTATTAATAATCTGATTTTAAAATGGGCAGAAGACTTGAATAGACATTTTTACAAAGAAGACATACAAATAACCAACAGGTTTATAAAAAGGTACTCAAGGGAGTAGTGGGACTTCATTGAGATACAAGCTTCTTCACGGCAAGGGAAACAGTCAACAGAACTAAAAGGCAGCCTATGGAACGGGAGAGGATATTTGCAAATGAGTATCAGATAAAGGGATGGTACCCAAGATCTATAAAGAACTTCTCAAACTCAACACCCAAAAAACAAACAATTCAGTCAGTAAATGGGCAGAAGACATGAACAGACACTTCTCCAAAGAAGACATATGAATGGCCAACAGACACATGAAAAAATACTCCATATCACTAGACATCAGGGAAATGCAAATCAAAACCACAATGAGCTACCACCTTATACCAGTTAGAACGGCTAAAATTAACAAGACAGGGAACAACAAATATTGGTGAGAATGTGGAGAAAGGGGAACCCTCTTACACTGTTGTTGGAATGAAAGCTGGTACAGCCACTCCGGAAAACAGTATGGAAGTTCCTCAGGAAGTTAAAAATAAAGCTACCCTATGACCCAGCAATTGCTCTACTGGGTATTTACCCCAAAGATAGAGACGTAGTGAAAAGAAGGGGCACCTGCACCCTAATGTTCATAGCAGCAGTGTCCACAACAGCCAAACTGGAGAAGGAGCTGAGATGTCCATCAACAAATGAATGGATAAAGATGTGGTTCATATATACAATGGAATATTACTCAGCCATCAGAAAAGACGAATACCTACCATTTACGTCAACTGGATGGAACTGGAGGGTATTATACTGAGTGAAATAAGTCAATCAGAGAAAGACAATTATCATATGGTTCATTCATATGTGAAATATAAGATGCAGAAGACCATACGAAAAGGGAGGAAAAACTGGGAAGAAATCAGAGAGGGAGACAAACCATGAGAGACTCTGGACTCCAGGAAACAAACTGAGGTTGTGAAAAGGGAGGTAGGTGGGGGGGATGGGGTAACTGGGTGATGGGTATTAAGGAGGGCACATGATGTGAGGAGCACTGGGTGTTATAGACAACTAATGAATCACTGAACACTACACCAAAAACTAATGATGTACTATTATATGTTGGCTAATTGAATTTTTTTTAACAAGGTACTCAAGGTACTCAAACTCATTCATCATCAGAGAAGTGCAAACTGAAACCACAATGAGATATCACCTCACAACTGTTAGTATGATATCACATAAGGAATTTTTTTAAAGGTGAATTCATGGGGTGGCTGGGTGATGGACATTGGGGAGGGTATGTGTTGTGGTGGGCACCATGAATTGTTTAAGACTGATGAATCGCAGACCTGTACCCCTGAAACAAATAATACATTATATGTTAATAAAAAATAAAAATTTTTTTGAAATAAAAAAATAAAATTAAAATAAGTAAGTAAAGGTGAATTCATAGAAACAGATTATAGAATGGTGGTTGCCAGGGGCTGGGGGCTGGAGAAATGTGGAAATGTTAGTTTAAGGATAAAAATCTTCAGTTATAAAAAGGAATTCTGTCACTTGGAACTAGGGGAAAGGGACTGATAAGTTAGTTTGGCCACAGAATGGAAAGAGAGCAAAAATAAACCTCGTAAAGGAAGTAATTGCACTCAAACATTACCACTTCTAACTGCCAAACAAGAAATGACTGGCGCGCTATTAAATGAACCGTGTGACTGTTAACATCACGCAGCCCCTAGGCGGAGCGCAGGTGCGTGCACCTGCTAGGGCAGCCCACACTTGAACTCTTAAAGAACACCTCACTTTCCCTTCCCTTCCCTTCCCCTAGGTTCATCTGTTTTCTTTCCTAAATTCCACATATTAGTGAAATCATATGGTATTTGTCTTTCTCTGACTTCTTTCGCAGAGCATAATACACTCTAGCTCCATCCGTGTTGCTGCAAATGGCAAGATTTCACTTGATGTAATGAGCACTGGCTGTTACACACAACTGATGAATCACTAAATTCTACCCCTGAAACTAATAATACACTATCTGTTAACTAAATTGAATTTAAATAAAAAATTTAAAAATTTTTAAATACATTTACATTAAAAAAGAAAAAAATTAAGAACACCTCACTTCAATGTATTGTGTGTTTCAGAAAAGAAAACTTTTATATATTTTTTAAAGATTTTATTTATTTACTTGACAGAGAGACAGCCAGCTAGAGAGGGAACACAAGCAGGGGGAGTGGGAGAGGAAGAAACAGGCTCCCAGCGGAGGAGCCTGATGTGGGACTCGATCCCAGAACGCCAGGATCATGCCCTGAGCGGAAGGCCGATGCTTAACGACTGCGCTACCTAGGCGCCCCGGAAACTTTTATATTTTTATATTTTATATTTTTTACATTTTTATATTTCTGTATGTTATGTCTAGTGGGGAATACTTATCTCCCTCTGTCCTTTCTGCAACCCTGACACTTGGGGATTTTATGTAAGAAACGTGTTACTGTACCCGTTGACCAGGATTACTCTGGAGGTGCTCATTCACAGCACAAGCCTAAATCAAGTTCTGAACTGTCATTCAAAGCTAAATGTCTGCACGATATCACATCTGTTGTACCCTTGGGGAAAATTTATATGTAAATGTACAGAAACACAAATGTTGCCCCATTAACAAATTTCCACTGGAATGTCTTCCCTACCTCATCTGATGGTATCCATTGAAGGTCATTTCATGACCATCGGCTACAAATAACAAAAACTCTGTCTATGAAAAATGAATGAAAAGGAACTCTGAGGCTCTAATAAACAACATAGTGACTATAGTTAATAATACTGTATTCTTGAGATTTACTGAGAGAATAGATCTTAAGCCTTCTCATCACACACACACAGAAAGGTAACTATGTGACATGATACACGTGTTCATTAACTTCATTGTGGTAAATATTTCACAATGTATACATATATCAAATCATCACACCATACACTTCAAATGTATACAATTTTATTTGTCAGTTACAGCTCAATAAAGCTGAAATTAAAAGATGGCTACAAATTCTTTGCTTTATCCCATTGAGAGGGGAGGTCTATACCCCCTTCCCCTGAATCTGAGTGAGTTCCTGACTTCTCTGAACAATACAACACTGCAGACATATTGCAGTAGCCTTGACATTAAAAGAAAAAAAAACAGGCAATATCCTCACCACAATCAAGTGGGATTTACTCCTGGATTGCAAGGGTTGTTCAATATTCACAAATCAATCAATGTGGTACATCACATCCATAAGAGAAAGGATAAGAACTGTACTATCATTTCAATAGACACAGAAGAAGCATTTGACAAAGCACAACATCCATTCATGATAAAAATCCTCCACAAAGCAGGTTTAGAGGGAGCATGCCTCAACATAATAAAGGCCACCTGTGAAAAACCAACACCTAACATCATCCTCAATAGGGAAAAATTGAGAGCTTGTCCCCTAAGGTCAGGAACAAGACAAGGATGTCCACTCTCACAACTTCTATTCAATATAGTACTGGAAGACCTAGCCACAGCAATCAGACAACAAAAAGAAATCCAAACCAGTAAGGAAGAAGTACAACTTTCACTATTTGCAGATGACATCATACTCTATATACAAAACCTGAGAGAGTCCACCAAAAATTGCTAGAACTGATACACAAATTCAGTAACATCACAGGAAACAAACTCAATGTGCAGAAATCTGTTGCATTTCTATACAGCAATAATGAAGCAGCAGGAAGAGAAATTAAGAAAACAATCCCACTTACAATTGCACCAAAGATAATAAGATACCTAGGAATAAACCTAACCAAAGAGGTGAAAGACCTGTAATCTGAAAACTATAAGACACTGATGAAAGAAATTGAAGATGACACAAAGGAATGGAAGGACATTCCATGTTCACGGATCAGAAAAAAAATATTGTTAAAATGTCCATACTACCCAAAGTAATCTACACATTTAATGCAATCCCTATCAAAATACCAACAGTATTTTTCACAGAACTGGAACAAACAATATTAAAATTTGTATGGAACCACAAAAGACCCTGAATAACCAAAGCAATCTTGAAAAAGAAAAGCAAAGCTGGAGGCATCACAGCTCTGGACTTCAAGTTATATTACAAAGTTGTAGTCATCATTGTAGTACTGGCACAAAAATAGACATATAGATCCATAGAACAGAATAGAAAACCCAGAAATGAACCCACAACTATATGGTCAATCTTTTGACAAAGCAGGAAAGAATATCCAATGGGAAAAGGACAGTCTCTCCTACAAATGGTGCTGGGACAAGTGGACAGCAACATGTAAAATAAAGAAACTGGACCACTTTCTTACATCATACACAAAAATAAATTCAAAATGGATAAAGACTGGGGTGCTCAGGTGGTGTGGTCAGTTATGGGTCCGATTCTTGGTTTCAGCTCAGGTTGTGATCCCAGGGTGGTGAGATTGAGCTCTGTGTCCGGTTCCACACTCAGTGGGGAATCTGCTACTGTCCCTCTGCCCCTCCCTCTGCGCTCTCGCTCTCTCTCTCTCACAAATAAATAAATAAATCTTTTTGAAAAATGGATGAAAGACCTAAATGTGAGACTTGAAACCAAAAAAGGCCATGGTGAATGAGATCCACGTGAAGACAGTGAGAGACAAGGAGCCCCAAGGCTCTAAGTTTGGATGACAAACCCATCCTGGTACAAACTCTCCCAAGGAAACCATATAACCATGTGGATCAGAGAAAACATATCAATTAAGCCCTTCCTGGATTCCTTAGCCACAAAAGAGTGACCAAATAAAATGGTTGTTTTAAGCCACAACATGTGGCTTATTAAATAGAAATAAATGGAACAAACTCAACCGCTCTCTGATTGTCTAGCAGTGAAGTACCTACAGGTAGTTTCCATGTCTTCGTAAGTATCTGTAAGACTGTACCTCAGAAAATAGAGTACAATTAGTGGGATTAGCTTTTTGATGTCTTTAACTTTCTTGGTGACCCATTCTATTTACTTGATCCCAAATGCCTTTAAAACCCCAGTTTCCAATATGATGTCTGTGGTCCACACTCATCCTCCCAGTGGTGGTACATCCCAATTATTTGTCTAACTTTCATACTGTGAGTGAAATCATGGTTAATACTAATAATTATGAACATTTGTAGAGTTCTTCTAAGTGCCAGGCAGCATGCTAAATACTTTACATGTATTATCTCATTCAGAACTCCCAAATACCCCATGCGATAAGTTCCACTTCTACTCCCACTACACAAAAGAGGAAACTAAGTCTCAAAGAGAGCTAGAGACTTGCCCAAGGTCAACGAGCTATTAAGTGGTGGATATGAACCCAGGTAGGCTGGCTCCAGGGCAGAGAACACTATGCTAATACCCAGTATCTTTGGATAGCTTTTATTCATTTATTAGTTTTGTGGCCTGCAAGAAATGGACCTCATTCACAAATCCCCTTCCAAAGTAGGATGGAAAGGTGTCAGAGGGAAAAGGTGGATAAATAGGCACTGCTAAACCTTTATCTAAATGTTAACAATGTTCTGAGTGCATTTCATTTTCTTCCACCTCAGACTACAGAAAGTGTAGTTTCAATTTTGTGATTTATCAAGAAATTATTAACTGCATTTGATAGGACAAATACCCCCTCTCAATGTGGACATCAGTAGCTTGCTGTGTGATTGTTAATTCCAATCAGTTTACATTAGGTTGAAGTGCCAAGTTAACCAGTAAAAGGTAATATATCTCCAAAATAAATGCTGCTTTAGGGAAGCTTATCTGTCAATCATTATATTCTTCACAGAATCTTAAATGAGCCAACACAACTCACGGAAAATTGGCCAGTCAGATACATCAAGCAGATCCCTCCACATTTGCAAGCTAGTCAATTAATTCAAAGCATTATTAGCCTAGTCAAGAGTTACAGCTAGAAATAGTGATTGTTTCCAAGTTAATACAGGAGTGTTGACCAGGTTGATTTCACAAACGATTGCCCAAAGGAAGAGTCATTAAGTATGAATAATAAGTATCTGATTGGATCAAGAAGAATGAAAGTTGACTTGAACCAAGCTCCAGTTTTGCTATTCCTTGCAAATGCTAGAGGGCTCAACATGAAAAAATATATATGGTTTCCCTGGGGTAAGTTTCCTAAATTTGTCATTAACTGCTATATTCTTATGTATTGGTGCTGTATCTGAATAAATGAAGCAAATTATGTAAAAATGACCATCTTAGATTATAAACATTTATATATGTCTCTTCCCCCAGTAAGTTTAAGCTCTCTGAAGTTAAGACATGCTTCTTTTTATTTCCATATACCTCAGGAGCACACCCAACACAGTGCCTGGCACAGTTGCTCAAAAAGACATGATTCAAGTGGAATTGAATTTGGATGTCTCTTGTTGTTTTAAATAACCATTTTATAAGTGCATAAAAGGCGTACAGGTATTCAAAACGGTCTAACCTAGTCTAATCTACTAATGTTACATTTACCTTCATTTCAGCAGCTTGAGGCATAATTTATGTACCATAAATCTCACCTATTTAAAGCACACAACCCAATGGCTTTTAGTATATTTAGAGTTGTACAACCGTCACCTCAATTTCAGAACATTTTCATCACTCCCAAAAGAAATCCTGTACCTATAAGCAGTTAGTTGTTCCCCCTTCTCCCTACCTACGGCCTCTGGAAACCACTAATCTTCTCGTCCCTATAGATTTGTCTATTCTGGACATTTCATACAAATTGGATGATAGAATTTGTGGCTGTTTTTATCTGGCTTCTTTAACTGGGCACAATGTTCTGGATTTTCAGCCATGTTGTCGCATGTATGAGCACACTAGTGGTTTTTAGGCGTGAATAATATTCCATTGTATGAATATACTCATTTTGTTTGTCCATTCATCTTTTGATGGATGTTTGTGTTGTTTTCAGGTTTGGGTCACTATGAATAATGCTTCTATAAACATTCTTTTACAAGTCTTTGTGTAAACATAAGTTTTCATTTCTCTTGGGCATATATCTAGGAGTGAAATTGCTGGGTCATATGGTAACTCTATGTTTTGATTGAGTAAATTCTGATAATCTGTCCCTAAATTAACTAATTCCATCCTCTGTAATCTCCACTCTACTAATGAGACCATCCATTGAGTTTTTTGTTTTGGTTATTGTATTTTTCAGTTTTATTATTTCAATTTGGTTCTTTTAATAAATTCGATTTCTTCATTGAGATTTTCTATTTTTCCTTGGTCTTAAAAGAATTTATAATTGCTTATTTACACATTTGTATGATGGTTGACTTAAAATCCTTGTCAGAATGAAATAAGTCAGACACAGAAAAACAAATACTTTATGATCTCACTTACACATGAAACCCAAAAAAGTTGAACTCACAGAACCAGAGAGTAGAACATGGTTGCAGGGGCTGGGGATTGGGGGAGAATGGAGAGATGTTGGTCAAAGGGTACAAACTTTCAGTTGTAAGATGAATAAGTTCTAGGGATTTAATGTACAACACAGTAACTACAGTTAATAATACTGTACTTTACACTTGAAATTTGCTTAGAGAGTAGATCTTAAGTGTTCTCATGCACACAAAATAAATAACTATAAAATCCTTGTCAGATAATGCCAAGATCTGATTCATCTTGGTGTTATCAGTTGGTTGCCTTTTTTTTTTCCCCCTAATCATGCTGTGATTTTTCTGGTTTTTCATGTGGTGAGTGATTTTCTGTTTTATCCTGGATATTTTTATGTATTCTATTGTGAGACTCTGGGCCCTCCTCTTTCTAGCCAGCAGTCCTCTGTTCAAGTTCATTGTGAGGGCAGTTAGCTGGGCATGTTTTACTTCTCACTGGGTCCCACCAACCATCCTGGCAAAAGAGGGGCAGCAACACACACTGTCTCACTACAGACAAGTGAGGCGTGGTTTAGCTCCTTCCTTGGCCCTGTTGATACTCTCCTGGTGAAAATGGGGCACCAACTCACACTGCCTCATAACCTACGAATGCGGGTGAAGGCTCGGCTTCCTGCTGGGCCCTGTAGACACCAGTAAGGGAAGAAAGTGACTTACACCACTCCGTTGCCAGAAGCTGGGGGCAGAAGCTTCGCTGTTGAATTGCTCTGACACCAGAAAAGTAGATGGCAGAAAGCCGAATGCCAACTGGCCCTAACTCTTACACTGAGTGGGGTGAAGATGTAGCCTGCAGCTGGATCCCACTGACACTTCTCCAGTTGGGGACACAGAGTGCCACCCACTACTGCCAGGCAGGGAATGGAAGAGCAGGTCCCTGCTCAGCCTCACTAAAGCTGTCTCTGCAGGGGAATCAGAGCACCCGCTCCTTGCTTCGGGTGGGGGATGGCAGATCAGCTGCCCTGAACAACCTCTAACATCACTCAGCAAGGGAATCAGCATGCTGCCACCTTACACCAGGCAGGAAACGGGAGATAAGCTCCCCGCTCTGAAGGTTAGGTCTCTGCCCAGCACCTGCTTCCACAGGGCAAGGCAGTCATATGGAAGATCAAATCCCCACTCGGCCCCGTTGAAATCCTAGAGGGGAGAGACATTTTCTCCACTGATGTTTGGTGGGAGTAGTGCAGGGATTGCCAAAAGGTGTTATTATTATTATTGTTAAGCTACTCTTTTCCTGGTCCTTTGGCTAAGGAAAAGAATTTTTTTTTTAATTTTCTTTGTCTGTGGCTATTGGAGTTTCTCTAATAGAGGTTTGTATAGGGCCCTACACAGGATACAGGAGGGGGTAATAAAAAAAAACCCAGAGAATTCACCAGCATGCCATTCCTGAAGTCCCAAGATCCTTAAGGAGTCCACCTTTTTCTTTCCACATTTCAAGACTCTTTCTGTGCTTGTGTTTTGTGTTATATCTAGGGATTTGGGGGAAATATGTATGATCTGAAATGCAAGTGATATGTCATCTTGCATTGTTTGAATTAATTTTTATTCTAGGTAACATTTTTAGGTCCTCTTAAAAATCAAAGTTGACAGTAAAGAGGCCATTTGTGTGGTAAAACTTGATACAAAAGGTCAGCATTGCTAACATTTTCCCTGGAAAATCCCCAAAGAATATAAAAACATTTCTTTTTCCCCCATATCTTCCAAACACCTTTAATGCTTGTAAGAACTGATGTGGTAAAATTTTTTTAAGTGTACAGTCATCTAAAAATAGCTCTGATTCCACAAACTAGGAGAGAGAAAATAAAGCTAACAATTCAAGCCATCATAGAGTCCATTTAAATAGTGAAATGGGTAAATTTTTGCTAAGAAAAAAAGAGAGAATGGGGCATCATCTAGCTGACTTCAAAACAGATATGAGATTTAAAACCTGTATTTCAAAAACTATCAAGATTTGCAAACTTAAAATGGTGCAAAAACGTCAGTTAAAAAACAAAGACAAAGAAAATCCCTACACATTACAGTTGGAAATTTCAAACTCATTCTCACAGAAAGTTAAAACATCTTGGAAATTGACAGAAATAACAAAGAATGAAACTAGTCATTGGATTCTCTGCTTGCTCTAATTCCCTTTATTGGCTTCAGGACCAAGAAAGTACCAGACTTATTGGTCCTAGTGCAGTTCTTAAACCAGGCACCCATCTGATGTTTCTTGTCTGCAGAAGGATATACCCAATAATATTTAATTTCCAGAGAAAAAGTTGTAAGTTACCTTCCCACCTTTCTCCTTGGTGTTTATTTTTGAAAAAGTAAACCAAGAAATACAATGAATGAATGAATGAATGAATGAATGAATGAATGAAATCTGACACAGAGTTGTTTTGGTTTCCAGTCTTCTGTATCAATTTTGTTGCCTTGTAAATTGGTCTCTGTACACAGAGGGCAAGAAGAAACTGAAGAGAGCAACAGGCCGTTCCAGACTGGTAGGCAGTGGTTTTACTAAGCAAGGGAATTTAGCTCTGAGGCTTGTCTTTGGTGCCGCCAGACAAACAGATCTCCGCACGCACCCACCAGAATCATAAAAGTTTATGGAGAGGCCTTAACTGGGTCCAGTCACATACACCATCCATGTGGGCTCAGCAACGCATTGGTCTCTCAAGGCTGTGTCCTTGAAAATGGTTCCACTGTGGGAAGTCCGGGCCAGGCTGAAGGTCCATCTCAGGGACAGGGAAGGGAGAGAGCCCCCTCGAATTGCCCGGGTCTAGCTCACAGGTCAACCAGGGGTCACGTGCTTTCAATGACCTCCTCTAACCATTTGCTGCCCAAGACCGTCCCAGAGGGAGCAGTTTCTCACAAGAGAATTTGTAGCTCTCTGGGGTTTTGCTACTTCTCAATTAATTCCATGCCGTATCTATAAAAATAGTGCTTCAGAATAATATTAATTAACTTTCAGCACAATTTCACGTATATATTTCTATTATGTACATATAATCTTCTGCATTTCTAAAATGTACAATGCATTTCTATAAGTAAGCTGCAGTATAGACAGAGTCAGACCTAATTCCAAACTTCTCATAAATCTCAGAGTATTAGTAGGAAACAATATAAAATATGGCGTCAAAGGAACACTCTTAATCTGGTAAGAGTACAATCACTAACCTTTAATTATTACCGTCCACTTCTTCATCCAAGATGTAAAAACTCTTCCATCTAGGTCTAGGGCAAATGTGTCATTTCCCAAAATCTATTTCTGTGCACATGACCCAGGTTAGGAAAGAGGAAGCAGAGAGCAGAGACTGCAAGATATAATTGCTCTGAAGAAACATCGCTTCTCTTGCTGGGTGAAATTTAACCAACGCCGTTTATTAGCAAGTTTGAGAAGTCTTGATAAACAATGGGATGAAACTTTTGAAGTAAAAGTAAAAAAACAAAAGTTTCTGCTGGCTTTAATAATTACTCACATAAAAAGGGCGAGCAGCATTTACAGCTTGTTACAGGAGGGCTTTATGGAAACTGTGATGCTAAAAGGGTGCCTCGGACTCAGTGGAATCATTCCAGGCACAGAGAGCAAAAGGAGGAGGGAAGCAAAAATCCGCCCAGGAAAGGTATTAAGAAAAGAAATCTGTTTAGTCATAGGGAGAGGAGGGAGGGAAGGAGCAGGGGCCCAGAGGAAACAAGGGAAGAAATAGAAATGGGACGAAGGGATTAGGGGTTGGGAGGTGAGGGCAGGTCTGGATTAGTTTGAAAGGCGCTGAGACCAGGTCAAGTGATTTAGGAAAGGTCCCCCACTGAGTCACTGGCAGCCCGGCTTCCATCCCTCCTATTTTGGGTTTCCTCTTTAGTTCCTTGTCTCTACACAGAAATAGACATCCTATGTGATTTTCTCTCATTGGAATCTTTTATACTTTAACTCAGAAAGCCATGTTTAGAGAACTGTGTAGGTGGTTGTTTTTAATGTTGAATTTTTTTCCCCTTCTTTGGGAAAACTGCTGGTATAGAAAGCTTCCTTGACTCAGTATTGAGACAAATAAAAGACAAATGTGTTATTCTACCGAGACTGTTGAAATGAGTTTGCTTTGAAGTAGGGTACTAGAATACATATGAGACAATGCTGTTCTTGTCATAAAAACTGTCAGCTGAGCTTTCTTCGCCATGTCAGAGAGAATGACAACCTAACGGGGCCAGAGTCAGGCTGAGGGAAGAGATTTTTTTTTCTTTAATCACTAACTCAACCGATGACCATAAAAGGATGATATTAGAGATAGAAAGTAAATTCAAAATCTAGAGACTATGGCCAATAATCACAAAATTAATGTAAATGGATTTCAAGAATTCAAATTGTTATTGTCTATGACAGGAACATTAAAGGTATTAGTGACTATTCCTAGGTATTTTTGAACAATTATTGACTTAGTCCTATAATTTTGACATAATAAATTTGATTTAACAGAAATTTTTCTATCTTTAGAATGCAACAGCTTAAATCCACCCATCTGGAGTCTGATGTTTGAAACAGTTATTTCTAGAAGTCTCTGATGATACAAATCAAAACAATTTATAATACAAAAACTTAAGTGACAACAAATACATTTTTTTGATTTTTCTCTCTGGAATTAATTTGCTTTTGATTTCGTACCTTACTGACTTGGATTTTTAACACCACATCTATTTTTTTTTAATGTGAATGAGCCTAATGCACAATGTTCAAAGAAAAGTATTAAATTTAAAACGAAGAGAAACCTGGATACTCTCTTAGTCAATAAATATTTCTATGACTATATTTCTCTTAGTCATTAATGTTAAATTTAAGTGAAAACTCTTCTTTTTAAAAATTTTTTGAAATAGTTTCATTAATTTAAACATTTCCCCAGCTTCACTGAGATATTATTGGCATATGTGTGTTTAAGGTTTACCACATGATGATCTGATACACATAGATTGCAAAACAATTACAATAAGGTGAACTAACACCTCTAATCCCCTCACAATTACCTTTTTTGTTGTTGTCATCATAACATTTAAGATTTATTCTCTTAACAGCCTTAAAGTATATAATACAGTACTGTTAATTATGGTCACCATGCTGTACATTAGAGTCCCAGAACTTACTCATCTCATAGCTGAAAGTTTGTACCCTTTGCCCAACATCTCCCTTTTCCCCCGACGCCTCCAGCCCCTAGAAACCAGCATTCTAATCTCTATTTCTACGAGTTGGGTTTCCTAGGTTCCACATATAAGTGAGAACATATAGTATTTCTCTGTCTGAATTATTTCACTTAGTGTAAGCCTTCAAGGTCCACCCACGTCGTTACAAAAGACAGGATTTCCTTCTTTTTTACGGCCAATATTGCATTGTATATATATTCCTTTATCCATTTATCCAACAATGGACATTTAGGTTGTGTTCAAATCTTAGCTACCGTGAATAATGCAGCAACAAACATGGGGGTGGAGATATCACTTCAAGATAATGATTGCATTTCCTTTGGACATATACCCAGATGTGGAATAGCCAGATCATATGGTAGACTTTCAATTTTCAATTTCTTAAGGAGCCTCCACACTATTCTCCACAGAGGCTGCACCAATTTACATTCCCACCAATAGTGCACAAGGGCTCCCTTTTTACATCCTCACCAGCACTTGTTGTCTCTTGACTTTTTGATAATAGCCGTTCTAACAGCTGTGAAATAATAGCTCCTTGTGGTTTGATTTGCACTTCCCCTAATGATTAATGACACAGAGCATCTTTTCATGTACCTATTGGTCATGTGTATGTCTTCTTTGGAAAAATGTCTATTCAGGTCCTCTGCTGATTTATTTAATCGTTTTTTTTTTTCTTTTTTACTACTGAGTCATATGAGTACCTTATATATTATGGATACTAACCCCTAATGAGATATATGATTTGCAAATATCCTCTCTCATTTCATAAATTGCCTTCTCATTCTATTGACTGTTACTTATGCTGTACAAAGTAGTCTTACTTATCTATTGTTGCTTTTCCTGCTGTGCTTTTGGAGTAATATCCAAAAAATTACTGAAGAAAATAATGTCAGAGAGCTTTCTTCTAGTAGTTTTATAGTTGCAGGTCTTACATTTAAGCCTTTAATCCATTTGAGGTAATTTTAGTGACATTGTAAGACAGGGCTCCAGTTTCATTCTTTTGCATGTGAATATCCAGTTTGCCCTCCTTTCCCCATTTAGTATACCTGGCTCCCTTGTTAATTACCAGTTGACTGTATATGTATGAGTTCAATTCTAATCCCTCAATTCAGTTCCACTGGTCTATATGTTTGTCTTTATGACAGTACTATACTGTTTTGATTATTATAGCTTTGTAGTATAGTTTGAAATCAGGATATATAATGCCTTCACCTTTTTCATCTTCAGGATTGTTTTGTCTATCCAGGGTCTTTTGTGACTCCACACAAATTGAAGGATTTTTCTTCTATTTCTGTAAAAAATGCCATTGGAATTTTGATAGAGATTGCATTGAATATATAGATGGCTTTTGGTAGTATGGACATTTTAATATCTTAAAATTCTTCTAATCTATAAACTTCCAATCCATGAACTTGAGATATCTTTCCAATTATTTGTGTTTTCTTCAATTGATTTCATTAGTGTCTAGTAATCATCAGTGTACAGAACTTTTACCTCCTAGGTTAAGTTTATTCCTAAGTATCTTATTGTTTCTGATGCTGTTATAAATGGGATTATCGTTTTTTTTTTTTCAGAAAGTTTATTGCAGACTGGTGATGGGTAGTAAGGAGGGCACATATTGCATGGCGCGCTGGGTGTTATATGCAACTAATGAATCATCGAACTTTGCATCAGAAACCAGGGATGTACTGTATGGTGACTAACATAATATAATAAAAAAAACATTAAAAAAAAAGAAAGTTTATTGTTAGTGTATAAACCACAACCGGCTTTTGTATGTTGAGTTTTGTATGTTGTAACTCCACTGAATTTGTTAATTAGTTCTAACACTTTTCTAGTGGAGTCTTTAGGATTTCTTATACATAAAATTATATCATCTGCAAACAAAGAAAATTTTACTTCTTCCTTGTTGATTTTTCTGCCTAATTGCTCTGGCTAGGACTTCCAATACTATAAGGATAGGAATGGTGAGTCAACACCCTTGTCCTGTTCCTGGTATTAATAAGAAAGTTTTCAAACCTTTCACTATGAAGTATGATGTTAGCTGTGGGTTTTGCATATATGGCCTTTATTATGTTAAGGTATGTTCCTTCTATACCCAATTTGTTGAGAGTTTTTTTAATCATGAAAGGATGTTGAATTTTGTCAAATTTTTTTTCTGCATCTAATGAGATGACCATATGATTTTTATCCTTCATTCTTTTAAAGCAATGTATTACATTTATTGATTTGCATATGCTGAATCATCTTTGCAACACAAGGATAAATTCCACTTGATAATGGTATAGGATCCTTTTAATGTGTTCTTGAATTCAGTTTGCTAGGTTTTTAAAAGATCTAATTTTTAAGTAATCTCTACATCCAAAGTAGGGCTCAAACTCACAACCCCAAGATCAAGAGTTCCACGCTCCACTGACTGAGCCAGCCAGGTAACCCAGTTTGCTAGTATTTTTGTTGAGAAATTTGTATCTATATTAATTAGGGATATTGGCCTTTAGTTTTCTTTTTAGATAGTGACTTTGTATGGCTTTGGTATTAGGGGAACATGGCTTCATAAAATAAGTTTGGGAGTGTTCATTCCTCTTTAAATTTTTGGTATAGTTTGAGAAGGATTGGTGTTGATTATTCTTTAAATATTTGGTAGAATTCACCAGTGAAGCCATCTATCTGGTCCTGGGATTTTCTTTGTTGGGAGGTTTTTGATTATCGATTCGATCTCCTTACTTTTTATGTGAATCTATCTTTTCTACCCTTCTCAATGCAACTTTTCTTATTTCTGTGCTATATCCAGGTGCTGTAATCCCTCAAATGGAATTATTTGATCTTATGAAGGTGGTTTTTAAGTGTGGATAGTTGTTCAAATTGATGTTTCTTGAGGGGGGGACAAGCACTAGGAATTCATACGCTACCATTTTGCTGACATTGCTCCCCCCAAAAAACTTTTCTTATTAATAAGTCATTAGAAGAAAGCTCATTGACTAAATATCCACTTTTTAAATTCTGGAAGGAAAAGCATTCTGGTCTCTGGTTGTCAAGCCAACTCACAACATTTGTCCTTCATGCCAGAGATACTGAAGTACAGAAAATAACAAAAGAATTGCTTCTGGTGGTCCCTTTTGCACATACATGCAGAATCAAAATATGTGTTTAACAGATTTTTTAAGTCAATACTTTAGACCATAAAATAGGAAATACTAAAGATAATCATTAGATGTTCATATTAAAAGTGCCCCATGAAGTTATCTCATATGATTCCCACAGACCTGAACCACATTAGACTTGGATTCCTAATGGCTGCATAAACCCTCCATTAGGACTGTCTTTGGTTGCCCCAAAGAGATTTCCATCAGCCCTTACAGGTCACGGCCTCAGTTTATTCCCTCCTCCCTACCTAGAGCTCTCAACATATATTTCAGCAGGGCCCGTATATTTTCCGAGAGAAAAAAACAATCCAAACAAGTGTTCTGTGTTACTGCTGTTGGTTGGTTATGCTCTACAATCCACAGCATCCAGACAATTCAGGGATTAATGATGCCTGAAGGCAGGAGTTAAAACGTCTTGGTTCTACTCCTGACCCCAGCATTAATTTAGCCCATATCTTTGGCATATCAGTTATGTTCTATTTCCTTATCTAGAATCAAGCATGTTCATATCTCTTTAGGGAATCAGAAAATGTAGTGGAGAAGGAAAAATGCAGTTATCTTGGATATTTAGAATTTCTCAGTAGAAAACTGATAGATAAGATTATCATTCTTACTATTTTCATTAACAATATATAAACACCTCCTCTAGAGAGTAGTGAGATATTGCCATACCCTGATGAGAGCTATGTAATTTTCTGGGCCCAGTGCACAATGAAGATGCGGAACCTCTTTTCAAAATTACTAAGAATTCACAGACATCCAAGTCCAGGAACTACAGGGAGCCCCAAACAAGATGAACCCAAGGATGTCCACACCAAGGCACATAATAATTAAAATAGCAAAAATAAGATAAAGAGAGAATCTTAAAAGCAGCAAAGGAAAAGCAAACACATACAAGGGAAATCCTATAATGCTATTAGCTGATTTTTTAGCAGAAACATTGCAAGCCAGAAGATAGTGACCTGATATATTCAAAGTGCTGAAAGGAAAAAACCTACAACTAAGAATACTCTACCTGAGAAGGCCATCACTCAGAACTGAAGGAGAAAAAGTTCCCCAGATAAACAAAAGTTAAAGGAGTTCATTACCACTAACCCAGCCTTATAAGAAATGTTGAAGGGAATCATTTAAGTGGAAAGTAAAGGTCATAACTAGAAGTAAGAACATAATGAAAGGAAAAAAATTTCACTGGTAAAGGCAAACATATAGTAAAGGTAACAGATTAATCACTTATAAATCCAGTATGGGGGTTAAAACACAAGAGTAATAAAGTCAATTATATATATATAAAACTTCATCCAGAGAGACACAAAATAAAATGATGTAAAATATGACATTATATACATACATCGGAGGGGGTAGTAAAAATGTAGTGCTTTTAGAATGTGTTTGAACTTAAGAGACCATCAACTTACTATAGACTGCCATACACACAGAGTGCCATACATGAACCCCATGGAAACCACAAACCCAAAACCTATAATAGATACACAAAAAAATAAGAGAAAGGAATATAAGCATAACACTAAATAAAGCCATCAAACCACAAGCGACGAAAGCAAGAGAAGAATAAAGGAACAGAGAAGATCTACAAAAACAACCAGAAAACAGTTAGCAAGATGTTAATAAGTAGATACTTATCAATAACTTAAATTTAAATGGACTAAATGCTCCAATCAAAACAACACCCTAAGAACTCAACCAAAAAAAACCTGTTAGAACTAATAAATGAATTCAGTTAAGTTGCAGTATACAAAATTAATATACAGAAATCAGTTGCATTTCTATACACTCATAACAAATCAGCAGAAAGAGAAATTAAGAAAACAATCTCATTCACGATTGAAGCAAAATGAATAAAATACCCAGGAATAAATTTAAACAGGGAGGAGAAAGACCTACACTCTAAATGTGTTTGAAGAGATAAACTTTCATATAACTCTGCTGTATTTCCCCAGCTCTCCTAAACCCACCAGCAAGCACAGTATTTAAAAAAAAAAAAAAATAGCAAGGATCCCACAACCAACTGCTTGTGGAGGTACGGAATTTTGAAGAAAAAGACAAAGTAGATCCCACGAATCAGAACTTTTCTAAGAAATTCACGTTTCTTTTGCAAATCCTTCACAAAGTTAGCTTACATTTGACAGAGAGTGGGTCTGCTTATTACCTTCATTATACAACCAGTACTGCAAGGCAATGCAAGCCTCTCAAACTGAGATAATCCTCATGGATGGATTATATTGCAAGATCTTATGCATCACAGCATATTTAACATAGGACAGAGGACAGGAAGAAAGCAAAAAGTATAAATATCTTGAAGGAAAATAACAAGACAGAAAGGCAAAATGAGAGACATCAACTTTTAAAAAGTGGAAATAATCTTGATAAAAAGAATTAAACATTAAAACAATACAGCATAAAATATAAATTAAAATACACACTATGATTTTCAGTTAGAAAATTCTATTTTGTGTACTATATAAGTTCTTTCTGTATTCAACCATATATGCAATGTAACCTTAATTAAGCTAACAACAGGATTTGTGGGGGTACTTTCACAATTCTTTTATTTACTTACCAAATATATATTGAATATTTACTTTATGCCAGGTATGTGCTACTCTTTAGAAAAACCCATGAAACTTATGATATCAGAAATTCAGTTTGTGCAAAAAGGATTAATTTTTCAGTAAATGGTATTAGAACAGCTAATCTTTTGAGAAAAAATGTTGCTGTACCCCTCACGCAACGCTTCAAAATAAATTTAAGATACGGCAAAATATTAAAAGTAAAAACCATACAAAATACTAGAAAAACATGAGTAGCTTTTATATTTCTATTATTCATGTACATGTACAAACAATTATAAAATACTGGACTGGGGAAAGTCTTTCCAATTAAGGTGCAAACCCTGGAAGCCATAAGGGTACAGACTGATAATTTACCAAATAAATATTTGCCAGATCTCCAAGACATAAAGAGGCATCAAAAAGCATAACAGAGGGGCGCGTGGATGCCGCGGAGTAAGCGTCGTTACTCTCCTGTCCCACCGCTGTCATGTCTAAGTCAGAGTCTCCCAAAGAGCCTGAAGAGCTGCGGAAGCTCTTCATTGGAGGTTTGAGCTTTGAAAGAACCGATGAGAGTCTGAGGAGCCATTTTGAGCCATGGGGAACGCTAACGGACTGTGTGGTAATGAGAGATCCAAACACCAAGTGTCCAGAGGCTTTGGGTTTGTCACATATGCCCCTGAGGAGGAGGTGGTTGCCGCCACAAAAGGTGGATGGAAGAGTTGTGGAACCAAAGAGGGCTGTCTCAAGAGAAGATTTTCTAAGACCTGGTGCCCACTCGACTGTGAAAAAGATTTTTGTTGGTGGCATTAAAGAAGACACTGAAGAACATCATCTAAGAGATTATTTTGAACAGTATGGAAAATTGAAGTGATTGAGATCATGACTGACCGAGGCAGTGGCAGAAAGAGAGGCTTTGCTTGTGTAACATTTGGTGATCATGACTCTGCAGACAAGATCGTCATTCAAAAATCCCATACTGTGTCCCTTTATCCCTTTCTTCCCCTACCGATCTTCCTAGTTCTTATGTTCCATAGATGAGAGATATCATATGATAATTGTCTTTCTCTGCTTGACTTATTTCACTTAGCATTATCTCCTCCGGTGCCGTATAAAGAAAGGGGGGGTAATCAGAAGGGGGAATGAAGCACGAGAGACTATGGACTATGAGAAACAAACTGCGGGCTTCAGAGGGGAGGGGGTGGGGGAATGGGATAGACCGGTGATGGGTAGTAAGGAGGGCACGTATTGCATGGTGCACTGGGTGTTATACACACTAATGAATCATCACACTTTACATCAGAAACCTGGGATGTACTGTATGGTGACTAACATAATATAATAAAAAAACATTAAAATAAAAAAAAAGAAATCATAAGGAAGAGGAAATACATTTAAAAAAAATCCCATACTGTGAATGGGCACAACTGTGAAGTAAGGAAAGTCCTATCTAAGCAAGAGATGGCTAGTGCTTCATCCAGCCAAAGAGGTCAAAGTGGTTCTGGAAACATTGGTGGTGGTCGTGAAGGTAGTTTTGGTGGGAATGACAACTTTGGTCATGGAGGGAAGTTCAGTGGGCGAGGTGGCTTTGGGGGCAGTCGATGTGGTAGTGAATGTGGTGGCACTGGGGATGGCTATAATGGATTTGGTAATGATGGGAGCAACTTTGGAGGTGGCGGAAGCTATAATGATTTTGTCAATGACAACAATCAATCCTCAAATTTTGAACACATGAAAGGAGGAAATTTTGGAGGCAGAAGCTCTGGTCCCTATGGTCGTGGAGGCAATACTTTGCCAAACCATGAAACCGAGGTGGCTACGGTGGTTCCAGCAGCAGCAGTAGCTACGGCAGAGGCAGAGTTTTTAATTATTGCCAGAAAACAAAGCTTAGCAGGAGGAGAGCCAGAGAAGTGACAGGGAAGCTCCAGGTTACAACAGATTTGTGAACTCAGCCAAACACAGGGGTGGCAGGACCTAGCTGCAACAAAGAAGACATGTTTTAGACAATAATCATGTGTAGGGGCAAAAAACTCGAGGACTGTATTTGTGACTAATTGTATAACAGGTTATTTTAGTTTCTGTTCTGTGGAAAGCGTAAAGCATTCCAACAAAGGGTTTTAATGCAGATTTTTTTTTTTTGTACCCATGCTGTGGATCACTAAATGTAATAGTCTGATCATTTAAAAAAAAAAAAGGATAACAGCGGGATCTTGGGAAGATGGTGGAGTAGGAGGACCCTGAGCTCAACAGCCCACATTTTCAACTAGATACCGTCCATATCCAAGCCAATAAACCAGAGAGTGATCCCAAGAGTGGCAGAACAAACTCCACAACTAAATATAGAGAAGAAGCTACAACTGAAAGTTTGGGAAGGTCAGAAAGGCGGAAGAAGGCTGTCTGCAGGATGGAGAGAGTTGCAGGTGTGGAGAGGGCAAAGAAAAGGGCCCTCACACCAAGGAGCTAACTTTAAAAACCAGAGGGACAGATGCCATGAGTTTGTAAAACCAGTGGGACGTGGAACCTGGGCTTTAAGAGTCAGCTGACTCGGCAGTGGGCCAGCCTGGAAGGCCAGGCATAGCTGGGTCGCCACCCTTAGAGACACAGCGGCCTGCAACAGACACATGGCAGTTCACGCAAACAGGAAACAGATCTGCTCATACTGAGTTTGAATGTGTTGGGGAACCTCTTTGAAAACGAGGCAGCTGGCAGGCACCATTTTTCTCTCCCACCCCAGCATAAACACAGAGCCACCTGCGGGAGGTGGGACTGCACAGACACTTGCTACCTAACCCTTTAGCAGCGTGCCACACCCACGAATTCTCCTGAGGACCCACCCATTTCAATCCTGCTGGCCTTGGCCCTGGGCTCAGCCAATTTTGTTAAAGCTGCACAGGTGCCCCATGCAGCCATGGGGTGCACAGCTGTCACAGTGCACCTCGCACATCCTCCACACTGCCCAGCTGTGCACCCCCAGCCACTAACATGCCCTGGGGCCAGCAACGCCCAGCCAGCCTCGTGGGCTGCACCCAGCCTTGGGCCCGGGCTGGAAATGCAGACAGCCCCCAGCCACCAAAGCGCTTCGGGGATCCAGCATTGGACAAGTGGGCCAGTGCAAATTTCCTAACAGTGACGCTACTGGCAGGCACACACCCTCAGAGCTCACCTGCCTGGGTCCCACTAACAACACAGAGAGTAAATGCAGCCCACAATGGGCAGAGAGTCAGTGCAGAAAACTGTACTGAGGGGCACCTGGGTGGTGCAGTCGTTAAGCGTCTGCCTTTGGCTCAGGGCGTGATCCCAGCGTTCTGGGATCGAGCCCCACATCAGGCTTCTCTGCTATGAGCCTGCTCCTTCCTCTCCCACTCCCCCTGCTTGTGTTCCCTCTCTCACTGGCTGTCTCTGTCAAATAAATAAATAAATAAATCTTTAAAAAAAAAAGAAAAGAAAACTGTACTGAAAGGAAAAGGGACTCAGACACAATAGCAGGGTGTAAAACCACACACAGGAAGCTCTCCTGGAGCGCCAGGTGCTGGTGAAGGGGGGGGTACTGCACTGCTGGGCACTCCAGGACCACTTCATAGTCACCAGCTTCAAAAGCAGAAGACACAGCTGACTTTCTTAACACATAGAAACAGACAGTGAGGCAGACAAAATGAGGAGACAGAGGAATTGGTCCCAAATGAAAGAACAGGACAAGGCCACCATCAGAGATGTAAATGGAACAATTATAAGTAACATGCATGATAGAGAATTTAAAGCAATGATTATAAGGAGAGTCACCACTGGACTTGAGAAAAGAGTGGAAGACATGAGTGAGACCCTTAACACAGAGATAAGGAATAAGATGGCAGAGATAAAGGGCTCAATAAACAAAATCAGAAATATGATTGCCGGAATGAACAGCAGGATGGAAGAAGTATGGGAATGAATTAGTGACCTAGAAGATGGCATAATGGAAAGCGATTAAACTGAACAAAACACAGAAAAGAATTATGCAAAACAAGAATAGACTTGGGGAACTCAGAGACTCCATCAAACGTATTAACATTTGTATTATAAGAGTTCCAGAAGAAGAGAGATAAAAGGGAATAGAAAATTGGTTTGAAAAATAATGGCTGAAAACTTCCCTAATCTAAGGAAAGATCCAGGAGGTATAGAGAACCCCCAACAAAATCAACAAAAGCAGACCCACATCGAAACTTGTGATTAAATTTACAAAATATAGTGATACAGAAAAAATCTAAAAGCAGCAAGACAAAAGAAGTCATTAATTTACAAGGGAAATCACCACAACGCTAAGCAGGAAATTTTGCAACAGAAACTTTGCAAGCCAGAAGGATGTGGCATGATATATTCAAAGTATTAAATGGGAAAAATCTGTAACCAAGAATATTCTATCCAGCAAGGCTATAATTCAGTATAGAAGGAGAAACAAAGAGTTTCTCAGACAAACAAAAACTAAAGGAGTTCATGACCACTAAACCAGCTCTGAAAGAAATATTAAAAGGGACTCTTTGAATGGAAAGGAGAGACCAAAAGTAATAGCAGCAAGGACACACAAAAGCAGTAAAAATGAATATTTCTGTAAAAAAACAATCAAGGAACTCTCAAAAAAGGGATATAAAATATAATAACTTGCACCTAAAATGTGGGGAGGAAAGAAAAATGGGTTCAAACTTAAAGAACCATCAACTTAATATAGACTGCTATATGGAGAAGAAGTTATATACAAATTTAATGGTAACCATATATAAAAAGCAACTAATAGATATGCAAAGAATAAAGAGAAAGAAATCCAAATATATCACTAAAGAAATTAGCTAACCATGAAAGAAAGCCAAGAAAGGATCAGAGAAAATCTTCAGAAACAACTACAAAAAAAGTAATAAAATGGCAGTAGATACATATCTGTCAGTAATTACTTTGAATGTAAATGTTCTAAGCACTCTGATTAAAGACATAGGGTAACAGAATGGATAAAAAGAAAAGACCCATCTATATGCTGCCTATAAGAGACTCATTTTAATCCTGAAGACACCTGCAGATTGATAGTAAGGGGATGGAGAAACATCTGTCATACACATGGATGTCAAAAGAAAGCTGGAGTAGCGATACTTATTTCGAACAAAATAGACTTTAAAAGAAAAACTGTAATAAGATACAAAGAAGGACACTATATAATAACGAAAGGGACAATCCAATAAGAAGATTGTAGTTGTAAATATTTATGCACCCAACATAGGAACACCCAAACACATAAAAAACTTAATAACAAACATAAAGGAACTAATTGATAATAATACAATAATAGTAGGGGACTTTAATACCCCACTTACATCAATGGACAGATCACCTAAACCGAAAATCAACAAGGAAACAATGGCTTTGAATGACACACTGGACCAGATGGACTTAACAGGTATATTCAGAACATTCCTCAAATGGCAGAATACACATTCTTTACAAGTACATATAGAATATTCTCTACAATACATCACACACTAGCCCACAAAACAAACCTCAACAAATTCAAGAAGACTGAAATCATACCATGCATATTTTCTTACCACAGATCTATGAGGCTAGATGACAACCACAAGAAAAAAACCTGAAAATAGCACAAATACATGGAGGTTAAACAACATGCTACTAAACAATGAATGGGTGTACAAGGAAATAAAAGAAAAATTAAAAAGTACATGGAAACAAATGAAAATAAAACACAATGGTCCAAAACCTCTGGAATGCAGCAAAAGCAGTTCTAAGAGGGAAGTTTATAGCAATACAGGCCTACCTCAAGAAGAAAGAAAAATCTCAAATAAACAACCTAATCTTGTACCTAAAGGAGCTAGAAGAAGAACAACAAACAAAACTTAAAACCAGCAGAAGGAAGGAAATAATAAGGACTAGAGCAGAAATGACCGATATATTAAAAAAAAGAAAGAAATGATTTACAAACAAACAACAATACAACAGAACAATGAAAGCAGGAGCTGGTTCTTTGAAAAATTCAATAAAATTGACGAACCTCTACCTGGATTTACCAAGGAAAAATGATAAAAAACTCAAATAAATAAAATCACAAATGAGGAGAATTAACAACCAATACCAGAGAAATACATCATAAGAGAATATTATGAAAAACTATATGCCAACAAATTGGACAACCTAGGAGAAATGGATAAGTTCCCAGAAACATATGAACTACCAAAACTGAAACAGGAAGAAACAAAGTTTGAACAGACTGATAACCAGTAAAGAAATTGAGTCAGCAATCAAAAAATCCCCAACAAACAATAGTCTAGGATGAGATGGCCTCATAGATGAATCCTACAAAACATTTAAAGAAGAGTTTACTTATCTTCTCAAGCTATTCCAAAAAAATAGAAAAGGAAGGAAAACTTACAAATTCATTCTATGAGGCCAGCAGCCCTGATACCAAAACCAGATAAAGGCAGCACTAAAAAGAAAGAACTACAGGCCAACATCTCTGATGAACACTGATGCAAAAATTCTCGATAAAATGCTAACAAACCAAATTCAACAATACATTAAAAACATAATTTACCATGATCACATGGGATTTTTCCTGGGTTGTAAGGAAATATTCATAAATCAATGTGATACATCACATCCATAAGAGAAAGGATAAGAACCATATGATCATTTCAATAGACACAGAAGAAGCATTTGACAAAGTATAATGTCCACTCATGATAAAAATCCTCCACAAAGCAGGTTTAGAGGGAGCATGCCTCAACATAATAAAGGCCACCTGTGAAAAACCAACACCTAACATCATCCTCAATAGGAAAAAACTGAGAGCTTGTCCCCTAAGGTCAGGAACAAGACAAGGATGTCCACTCTCACAACTTCTATTCAATATAGTACTGGAAGACCTAGCCACAGCAATCAGACAACAAAAAGAAATCCAAACCAGTAAGGAAGAAGTACAACTTTCACTATTTGCAGATGACATCATACTCTATATACAAAACCTGAGAGAGTCCACCAAAAATTTCTAGAACTGATACACAAATTCAGTAACATCACAGGATACAAACTCAATGTACAGAAGAAATCTGTTGCATTTCTATACAGCAATAATGAAGCAGCAGGAAGAGAAATTAAGAAAATGATCCACAACTAATGAATCATCAAGCCTTACATCGGAAACCGGGGATGTACTGTATGGTGACTAACATAATATAATAAAAAATCATTATAAAAAATAAAAAAAAAGAAAATGATCCCACTTACAATTGCACCAAAGATAATAAGATACCTAGGAATAAACCTAATCAAAGAGGTGAAAGACCTGTAATCTGAAAACTATAAGACACTGATGAAAGAAACTGAAGATGACACAAAGAAATGGAAGGACACTCCATGTTCATGGATCAGAAGAATAAATATTGTTAAAATGTCCATACTACCCAAAGTAATCTATACATTTAATGTAATCCCTACAAAATATGAACAACATTTTTCAGAGAACTAGAACGAACAATATAAAATTTGTATGGGACCACAAAAGACCCTGAATAACCAAAGCAATCTTGAAAAAGAAAAGCAAAGCTGGAGGCATCACAGCTCTGGACTTCAAGTTATATTACAAAGCTGTAGTGATCAACACAGTATGATACTGGCAGAAAAACAGACTCAGAGATCCATAACAGAAAAGAAAACTCAGAAATGAACCCACAACTCTATGGTCAATTCGTCTTCAACAAAGCAGGAAAGAATATCCAATGGGAAAGGGACAGTCTCTTCAACAAATGTGTCAGGCAAAGTGGACAGCAAGATGCAAAAATAAACTGGACCACTTTCTTACCTCATATACAAAAATAAATTCAAGATGGAAAAGACCTAAATGTGAGACCCGAAACCATAAAAATCCTAGAAGAGAACACGGAGTAACTTCTTTGACATTTGCCATAGGAATTTCTTTCCAGATCTGTCTCTGGAGGCAAGGGAAATGAAAGCAAAAATAAACTATGGGGACTACATCTAAATACAAAGCTTCTGCATAGCAAAGGAAACAATTAACACAACTAAATGGCAACCTATGGAATGAAAGAAGATACTTACAAACAACATATCTGATAAAGGTTAATATCCAAAATACATAAAGGAATTACAAAATGCAACACCCAAAAAAGAAATAATTAATAATTAAAAAAGTTTAAATATGGGCAAAAAGACATGAACTGATGTTTCTCCAAAGAAGGCATAGAGATGGCCAACAGACGCATGAAAAGAAGCTCATCATTACTCACCATCAGGGAAATGCAAATCAAAACTACAATAAGCTATCACCTCACACCTATCAGAATGGCTTGAGTCAATGACACCAAAAACAACAGGTGTTGGCAAGGATGTGGAGAAAAAGGAGCAGCTGCGCACTGTTGGTTGGAACGCAATATGGTGCAGCCACTGTGGAAAACAGTATGGAGATTATTCAAAAAGTTGAAAATAGAATAACCCTATGATCCAGCAATCACAATGCCAAGTATTTACCCAAAGAATCCAAAGAATCCAAAAACAGTGACTGCAAGGGATACCTGTACCCCTATGCTTACAGCAGCATTATTTACAATAGCCAAGCTATAGAAGAAGCCTAAGTGTCCATCAAGTGATGAATGGATAAAAAAGGGGTGTGTGTGTGTGTGTGCATTTGTGCGTGCATGTGTAATGGAATATTATTCAGCAATAAAAAAGAATGAAATCCAGCCATGTGCAATGACAAGGATGGCATTAGAGAGTATAACGCTAAGCAAAACAGTCAGAGAAAGACAAATACCATATGATTTCACTCATATGTGGAATTTAAGAAATAAACAAGCAAAGACAAAAAGAGAGAGAGGCAAAGCAAGAAAAAGACTCAACTACAGAGAACAAACTGATGGTTACCAGAGGGGTGGGAGGTGAGGGGACGGGTCAAATGGGTGAACTAGGTGATGCGGATTAAGGAGTACACTGTGGAGATGAGCACAGGTTGATGTATGGAAATGTTGGATCACTATATTATACAACTGAAACTAGTATTATACTGTATGTTAACTAACTGCAATTAAAAACTTAAAGAAATAAAAAAACAAAGGATAACTGAAACAAAAAAAACTAAAAATGCAGCAACATACATGACAAGCTAAGTATAAATTCCCTTAATATAATTTAAACCAATAAGAAAAGAAAAAGACAATAAAAAATGGAAAAAAGAAATTATCAGGTAATTCACAGGAAAAGAAAGACAAATGGTCTAGGAAAACATGAAGAGATGCTTAACTTTTCTCAGTTTTACAAATGCAAATCACAACAAGCAGCATTTAAAAATAATCAGATAAGAAATCACTTTTTACATGTGTTCAATTTTTATTAAGTTTTTAAGTTTAATTCCAGTGTAGTTAACATACAGTGTTATATCAGTTTTAGGTGTACATTATAACGATTCAAGAATTCTATGCATTACTCAGTGCTCAATCACGACAAATCTTTCAGAACTCTGATAATAACCAGGATTCATGAAGTTGTAGGGAGATCACAAATTTGGGAGAATTATAAATTTATGCTACCTTTTTGTATAATGATTGGTAACTATAACAAAGATAAATGTATATACCTTTTCATCCAAAAACACCCAGCTAAATATTTTATTCACGTCTCCTTATAATCACGTTACACGTGTCAGGATTCCTTTTAGATACTCATAACAAAAGACAAAGCAAAACAAAAACAGAAGTCTAAATAAGACAGAACCTTATTTCGCTGCCATGTAAAAGAAGTTTCAAGGTTGGCAGCCAAGAATTGTTATAATCATCATTGGTATGGTCATATCAGGTTCTTTATATTTTTCTACTTTATCCTAATTAATACATGGTTTTCATCTTCCATATCACTTCACGGACCAAAATTTTTGCTGTGATCCAGCCATCACATTTGCTCTTAATTATAAGAAGATAAAAGAACAAAATAACAACAACAACAGAAAAGATTGGATTATTCAACTAAGGGAGCTACCTTAAATCAAAGTCAGCTAGGATGCTTTCTGATATACTTAATTGAATATTACACTATATACTGCTTAGACAGTAGGTTTACTGTTCTTACACAGAAAGACCAGAGATAATTGATCTCAGTGTTTGTTCAATAGCTCAATAATTTCATTAACATCCCTTGGCTCATCCCAGACGCCATTTTTCATTGTGCCCTCCATGTTTTTCCAACACTATTGCAAAGATGGCTGCTGCAGCTCCAAACATCGTGTCCTCATAAGTCAGCATTCAGAGTAGGGAGGGAGGGAAGGAAGGGGAATTGTTCTTCCCATGTCACTCTCTTATATGTGAGATCATCTTTTGCAAAAGACCTGTTAACTTTTTCCTCCGCCTTTCCCTCTACTATGTAAGAGGCTGGGAAATGGGGGATTTGGGCAGCTTGAGTCTTATGATGGAGGAAAGGCACAACCAGCAAAAAAGAAAGAGGGAAGTCAAGATCATTGGTATGCAGCCAAGAGTGTCTGCCACATACGCTGAGAGAGGAAAGAATAGAGAGATTAAATATATATTAGAGAAAAAGTGATTGTAGATGAGTATCTCAGAAGAGAGAGGCTGAGATTCTACCTAGATTTTAGAGCATTGGTGAAGGAACAGCTCATCTTTTGAAAAAAGGAGGAGAGACACAAATGAAGATGTATGAATTAGTAGGAGTCAGTGTAGGAAGCTGAGGGTATTTTCACTTGAGATGACCAAGTAGGAATACAGAGATAGGAAAATTAATTCTCCTTTTGGAAAGTCCTGCATAGCAACACTTTGAATGCAGCCCAAACAAGTTCTATGTAATACAGATATTTCTTTAGAACTCAGTCCCTCTGAGCAAGTCTCTCTCTACCATAAGGGCAATTGCCTGGCATCCTTCCTTGTCCCACTTTCAAATGGGGCACCTCTGTAAGACATGTTCCTCCAGTAACTGAGTTACGATGTTGGACATTTCTATGACCCAAATATACTAGGAGAAGAACATAAATATATTACCACTCATTTCAGAAAACCTGCTGTCCATCAGCTATTTTTAAATGAGAAAGGAAGTAATATATAACTTTGATTTTTTTTATTTGAGTATAGTTGACAATGTTACGTTAGTTTCAAGTGTACAACATAGTGACTCAACTTCTCTATACCTTTTGTTATGCTCACCACAAGTGTAGCTATCATCTGTCACCATACAACACTATTACAATACCATTGACTATATTCCCTATTCTGTGTCTTTTATTCCCGTGATTTATTAATTCCATGATTGGAAGCCTGTTACATAAACTGGGATCTTTATAATAAAATATGAATTGTATGAGGTGAAAACAGTATTGGGGAGAGTCCAAGTAATGAACTCCGCTATTAATTAACAAGTAATTAACTCAGCTATTATCCTCTGAACTTTCCATTGCAAAATCCTGTATTAGATTTCTCTGCCACCCAGAAAGCTTCTCTGACATAATCTCAATTATGTATACCGCAATTATGATTAAAACTGCAAAAAAGTTCTATTGGAACATAATACAGCAAACTAGTCCTATATTTCAAATATTTGAGAAGAATAACATGTTTAATATTACCTTCTAGAAATAGAATTTATCAGCAGAAATGTTTTTCTTTATATTGAAATGTTGAATTATAAAAAAATTAACATAAAAAACAAATGCTTTGAAATAATTTCCTGGTATTTCACATTTTTGCATAACTATATCATAATCACATGCTGATCTGTTTATTATCCACAATATGCTTTCAGTGAGAGGGTTTACTCTTCCTTCAAATGATGGTTTTCTTCTTAAGACAAAAATGACGCTGCTAGAGGTTTAAAGTGAAGTAGCTGAGATTATTGCTTAAAAAGTAGCTGCCTGATGGAGGAAAAAAAGTCCAAGGGCCCATTTATTCTTGGATCCAGGATAATGGGCCTCTTACTCTTTTAGAGCTGATTTCGGGAATTAAACACAGTAATGTAGGAGTAAAGCTTCTTAGTTAATTCATAGTCTGACTAATTGTTTCATGGTATTATGAGTTCAGTGTTTTGATGAACAGGAATACAGCCAAATGCTTTTCAGAAACTACTTGCTACTTGCTTACAGCTTTTACAGCACTTATTGTAGAAGAGTCCTTGTGGACTAGTGAACAGAATAAGATTGTTGACATTCATCAGTTTGAAGATGGTCAGAGCAAATTGACCACATCAATCCTCATCCTATTAGTGGTAGTTGAAGCCTCATTTCTACTGAAAACTTTGCAGAGATATTAGTGACTTTATAAGGAGGATATGATAGGAGGATATTTAATATTTACAACTATATCATTGGGATAATATCCATTCCACTTTAAATTTAATTTGCATCCATTAATAGACAACTTTATTGTGTCTGTTTTGTAGAAAAATTAGAATAGAAGGAACTTGTGTATTATGAAAATAACTAGACAAACAGAATCCTCTAATTTTTAGGTATCATTTCATCATTTCAAAAGCTTATCATTCCCAGGGAGTAAAACCATTGAGCATTATGAACCTCGTGGTTGTATGAATGTACAACTAACACACTAATAAGAAAACCAATTACCGAGCTATATATTTACAGGTGTTTATTTTCCCCTTTTCCAATAGTGGTGATACATTTCCATGAAGTCATCTTTGGAGTCTCGATTTATTCAGATTAAAGTGCCATTTCTGGGGTTAGTGATATAGTCAGTTGCTAAAAAACGGAGTTTTCCCTCTATTTGAAGATAAATAGAGGCCTTGGGATTGACTTGGCACCAGTCGGACTTTTTCAGGTTGTTGCAAGAACAGAGAGATGCTCACGTATTTGTAAGAACGTGCAAGGAAGAATGGAAAAACAGATGCCATCTCAGAACCTGGTCGAAAGAGAACTGAAGGCCTCCTTAAAACTATCATTCAGAATTCAGGACGCATCCAGTGCCCGGGACACCTTGTGGTTGCTCCACAGCAGGCCTACAATGCTCCCTGGTCTAGTCCTCTGTGAAGTTGATCTAACTACTGCTCATACTACTTGTGTTCTTTCCACTCCCTACTCTGTTCTGTCATGGTATCTTCTGAGGGATTCTTACATTTGTCCCCACTGCCAACTCTGTGTCTCTGTGTCACACAATCAGGCCCTAAGAGCACTGATCTGATAAAGTATTCATACTGGACAGAGTACTTTTCCTGGCTTTGTTATTCTATTCACCCCAACATTCATTGAATAACCGATAGAGTAGATACATGACCACCTTTCTCAAAGAGTTTTGGTTAACCCAAATGCCCTTGGTTGATACAGTCCTCTCCAGAACTACATCATGGCAAGTCACCTGCAGTCTGGTTTTATATAACAACTGAGTTAGAATTCCAGGTTCACTGACATGATATAATCTCAAAACAAGGTCATTCATCTACCATCTTCTCTATGAGAAATCCACTCCTGTTTGAGGCTTTCACACTTCTTTAATACCTAAGTATTCCAGGATATTCCTCCGTATAAAGATCCAAACAAAATGCTGTTGAAACATTACTGCTTCAATTCAGGTATCCTGAAATTAGGTCAGCACAAAATGAAAAAAATATTTAAAATCAATTAAATCATCCATCAGAATCTCATCTTCTCCTAGACAAAAATAATTAGTCCTTCCCTGTATGCCAACACATTTTTCTTTTCACTTTAGTAAGTTTTCTTTCTAAAACCAACTGGTGCCTCAGTGGATTGCCAGATTAAATATGAAAGGAGGAATCTCAACCACAAATAACCATGCCAGCTGAACAACTCAAATATAATTGAAGCTGCCTTGTTCAATCTAATGCTATTTCTTGTTTTCTGGGCTTTTTTGGATTGGTTTTGAGGAGATAGAGGTTAACAAATTAATGTACTTTTTGAATGGGTAAAAGATGTACATTACATAACACTTAAAAGCACAAAAGGCTATACATAACAAGTCAGTCTACGGCTATACTAATTGGCTATGGCTACAATAATGCCACATGACAAACCACCACAGAGCTCAGTGGCTTACATCAGTCAGCATTGCTTTCTCTCGCTTACAGTCCTACAAACTGGCAGGGGAGCCTCTGCTTCAGACTGTGGGCTGTGTAGGCTTGGCTCTAGGCTTTGGGTCAAGTTTGGGAATAATCCACACATGTAGTTCAGGGCCAAAGGCTGAAGAGACAGTGGCTACCAGGGTTGTTACCCTCATGGCAATCACAGAAGCACGTGGCTAGGCTAGAACTGCTCAACACATGCTTGTGTCACATCTGCTGTAGTCTGTCACGAAAGCAAGTAATGTGGCCAAGACCTAGCCATCAGGGCAGGACATTTGAAAGGAGAGGGGGCATGGGAGTGAAATTTGCTGAAGAGTAATCTAATCCACCTTGTTCCCCAGTCACACAATTCCTCTCTGGATACAAGCTCTTGTCCATTTCTTATTCATCCAGGGAAATTCTAAGCAAATATAAAGATACAAATAAATATTTTAATACCAGTGATTTCAGCCTAACCACACTGTTTTAGACCTTGACCCCCTCCCCCACTTAAAGATGAATCACCAGAGGTAGTACACATCAGTCCTCATGGAGTCACTTCATTTCATTTAACACAACTGGGTATTGTTACATAAAATGGATGCACAATCATTTATTTAACAAATGCTCTGCTGGTGGACATTTAGTGGTTTCTGATGTTTATCATTTCAACCAGTGCTGCAATGACTATCACTGTATTATTTGTGCAGATATCTGTAGGATATATCCCTAGAAGGGATACTGTTAGTTCCAAAGGTTCTTGCATTTTCAGTTTTGTTAGCTCTTTCCAAATTTCCTGGAATAAAAATTAAGCAATTTAAACCATCATGAGCAAGGTAAAGGGGCACCCAATTACCTACACCCTTGCCAACACGACTCCAATCATTTTATCTTCGCCAAGCTGATAAATGAGAAAAAGATCTCTTGTAATCTGAACTTGTATTTCATTTCTTATGGGTGAAGCTGATACGTTTTAACATGATAAAGAGCCACATCTACTATATGTGGCAGACCTCCCTGGTCTATATGGTCCTCATCTGTAACCTCTCCTACTCCATCCCACAGACTCTGCTACACAGATTATATTAGATACTATATTTGTATTATATCATCCCCCCCTGGGCGGGCCCCAGATTCGAAGTGTAGGTTCCTGAGATAAAAACTTATGAGGGTATGCGAGTAAGAGTAAGCCTCTGGTCTGCATTTTATGCGCCTACATTAAATCATAAGACAATCAAGAACAGACATCTTGTAAGTCTTTGACAATTATTTCAAGTGTTCAGTACAATATCATACAGAGCTGAAAAATAATAATTCTTGTCTCTGTGAAGTGGCATTACATACCTCAGCTAATGGAGACAACAACCAAGCAACTCCTTCTGACCAAAAGTCCAGAGCAACCTACAAACGCTATGAACAGCCAATGACAAATCCCAGGACTCAGTCCTATCCACCGGGGTCACATGGTCAGAACCGTAACACCAAGGACAATGAGAGCAGCACAGCAGAATTCAGCCTCTAAAAACCTTGTGTCCCTGAGAGAAAGGTTCTTCATAAATAAAAGTACTAAAATTAACCATGTACCAACGAGGCATATTTAGTTAACTGTACTGTGACCCTCCCAGGTGATATTTTTTCATCAAGAAAACTTTATAGACACATTAACATTCTTATTCATAACAACTTGAAATTACCCATTGAAACACTAAATAAGAGCTGAGATCATGAATTTGAAAGACTCTGTTATAGCTAAAGTTATAGCAGGAGCTACTGTAGTGGGTAAGAAAGTTAGACTATAACCAATTACGTTTAACCTTTAATGCAACAATTGTAAAACTTACTATGACTCACTAGTGGCTGATTAAGTAGTTCGGGTGTCAGTGCCAGATAAGAAGTGTCTAACCTCTCCCAGTATTAGAGCTACAGTATTCTAACCACTTTACAAATAGCTCCTGCAATTCACTAGGCAGTCATTATTGAATTTACCGAAACCTTGCTAGAATATTCTCTTTGGGGGTAGCATTATGCCTCTTTACAGAGAACGGTCTTTAAATGGGAGTCTTTCATGACTGTGGCAATTCAACCAAACTGACATGGATAGGAGCCAAGAACGACCTGCTCGTCCTACATTATACTCTGTGAAAAATAACAGTACTATATAATTCCAATGTGTTCAGGGTGTTCCTTCTTCATTCCTATTCCAGGTATGTTTTTTTTTTAAGATTTTATTTATTTATTTGACCGAGAGAGACAGTGAGAGAGGGAACACAAGCAAGGGGAGTGGGAGGGGGAGAAGCAGGCTTCACTCCAAGCAGGGAGCCCGATGCGGGGCTCGATCCCAGGACCCTGGGATCATGACCTGAGCCAAAGGCAGACACTTAACAGCTGAGCCACCCAGGCACCCCAAGGTATGTTTTATATCATCAAAATTGTTAAATCTCTAACAGATACTTGGGGGCCTTGCTTCTGAAAGTCAAGGCCAACGCCTCTAATTGTCACTTCTTTCTTCAATGAGTAAAGACTTAGCAGACCCGATAGAACCTCCAGGGACTTTACTTATCCCTTTTTCTAAATAGTTAAAATGTAAAATACAATCTCCATATTCATGTCAGAAATATCTTTGATGTGTATACCAATGTAAATAAAAACAAAGAATATGAATCACTAGAAAATGCTCAGTATCTTTGTTGTGCTGTCTTTATGGTAAGTTGCTCCCTGTTTTAACTTAGAATTACACCAATTTTCCCCTCATATCTGACATTCATTAAAGACTCCTTTTGGGGCACCTGGGTGGCTCAGTGGGTTAAGTGTCTGACTCTTGATTTCGTCTGAGGTCATGATCCCAGGATTGTAAGATCGAGCCCCATGTCAGGCTCTGGGCTGGGCATGAAGCCTGCTTAAGATTCTTTCTCTTCCTCTCCCTCTGTCCCCCACCTCTCTGAAAAAAAAGACTCTTCTTGCCCCCATTGTTGTCATCATTGCTGGCCCAGCTCCTTGAGAGAAAAGCATCAGGGCATGGACCCAGCAAAGTGTCAAATGTCCAAATGAATTAGCAACATTCCCATGCTTTCTCTCCTTGAGACCATTCTTATTCAAGATATCAGGCACAGTTGCACCCAAATGAAAGTGACCTAAACTCTAAGGCAAGAAAATGTATTATTCTAAACTTCCTCTCTCACACCCTCACCATAATTCCAATTTCCATAACAAATAGGTTTAATCAAAATAGTAGGGACATGAAAATATAATATGTCATTCAATATCTCCTATCAATCCATGGGATAAACAAAGTTCCCTGAGTTATCCATCTCTATATGGTTTGCTCCTGCAAGATCCCTTTCCAAGGTCCAAGAACTGTAATGTAATCTACGGCTAGGAATTTTCCTCTTTACCTCAAAACTGGCTTTCAGAAACTGACCTTTCCCACTGAGCTCTTCTAAACATCATCACCCTTTTATCTACTCTAACAGAAAACACAGTCTTCAAAATGTAGGTCTTAGTTTCTTCTCACACTAATAAATCAAATGGATTTGATGTTTATAGAGAAATTGATACTAATTTCTGATCCTGTTTTATAAATTAATTATCAAAGGTAAATAAGACTATGGAAAGAGTAAAAAGTTATTTTATGATATTTATATATTAAATATGTAACACATATGAATTACATATTATTCACATATTTACAAATTTAAGGATTTTTGGTATAAACTCGCTTAACTGTTGTTATCAGTTCACAGATATATCCTAACTCGGGTATCAACCATACTATTAATTACCCTGGCACAGCCATTTTAGAAAACTATAAATACTATCTAAGAATATCTAAAAATAATGACTATAACTAGTATAATAATTATAAGAACTATAAACTGAGTATCTTTGATTTCTTCAATTCTGAAGATCAGACACAGGGAGTACCCGCACTACTTATGAAGAATGTAGAGTAAGCAGGACACTAGGGAATAAATATGTGGGTTTCTTTTTTCTTTAAGATTTTATTTATTCGACAGAGATAGAGACAGCCAGCGAGAGAGGGAACACAAGCAGGGGGAGTGGGAGAGGAAGAAGCAGGCTCATAGTGGAGGAGCCTGATGTGGGGCTCGATCCCAGGATGCTGGGATCACGCCCTGAGCAGAAGGCAGACGCTTAACCGCTGTGCCACCCAGGCGCCCCAATATGTGGGTTTCTTAGAGGCAATGGTATAAGCTGAAATGGATGTGAAGAATTTAAAATATAATCATTAATCTTTATAAGACTTGTATGATAGAAATAGTATCTGTATGTTACAGATAATGAAAATTAAGCTTAGTGGGGTAAGTGACTTACCCTGTGTCACATAACTAGTAAGTGGCTGGGCTAAACTGTGCAGTAACAGTCCCCAGAAAAAGTACATTTCCTTGTATTGGGGATTCCAAGTTCTTTTGTTGCTTGTGTGTGTGTGTGTGTGTGTGTGTGTGTGTGTGTGTGTTTTAAGTAGGCTCCATGCCCAGCATGGAGCCCAGCGTGGGGCCTGAACTCACGACCCTGAGATCAAGACCTGAACTGAGACCAAGGGTTGGATGCTTAACCAACTGAGCGACCCAGGTGCCCCATGTCGCTTGTGTTTTTGATGTCATATCCAAGAAACCATTGCCTAATCCAAGGATACAAAGATTTACACCATTTTTCCTTCTAAGAGTTTTATAGTTTTAGCACTTACATTTAGGTTGTTTTCCATTTTGAGTTAATTTTTATAGATCATGTGAATTCAGGGTCCAATTTCATTCTTATGCACGAGGATATCCTGTATCAGTCACCTTTTGCTGCATAACAACCCAAAATTCGGTGACTTAAAACAATAAGCATTTATTGTTTCTCACAATTCTGCACATCCTCTGGGCGGTTCTGATCTACGCCAGCTCACCTGATCTCTGCAATGAGTTAGAGGCTCTGTTAAAACTGAAAATGGATTGTCTACAATGTCCTCATTCTGGCAGGTGTCAGTCTAGTTCATGTAGTGGGTCTCAGCTAGGTTGGCTCATCTCTCTAACAGGCTTCTTTACGTGGCGTCTCACCTTCCAAAAGACTAGCCTAGTTTCTCCACATGGTATACCTAGGGTTCCAAAGAGCAACAAGAGTGGACAAGCCCCAATGGGCAAGCACCTTTCAAACCTCTGCTTATGTCCTGTTTGCTAGTGTCCCATTGGACAATGCAAGTCACACGCTCAAGCCTCAGAGCCTCAGAGAAGGGTGTACTAGCACTCTTCTGCTGTGATGCTGAGTATCACGCACTCATACCCCAAATCCTGGTGTTGCTGGTGCTTCCCTGCACAACTACCATTGTTATTCTTCAGCACCAGATGCAAAATAATGTTTTAGAGTGCAATTCCTTATGGTAGTACCACTTGCTAATGTCTTGTCCTTGGCTATATCTCGCTAGCACCTACTAGTGATAGGTATCAAGTGAATATCTGTTGAGTGAATGAAATCACAGGAAAATTGGAGGAGCAAAATTTGGGTCTAGTTTCCATATATTAAAAAGTGACATAATTTAAGCCTATGCCATGTATTTATACCCAAATGTCATTGTTCCTATTTACTTCATGAGCTGAAGATGAAAAAGAAATGCTGGATAATCCAGTCTATCCTACATATTTCCATAGCCTTACCTTTTACATTGCTAATATTTTCTCTGGTTTTATTGTAATTACCTTTAGTGATATGATTAAGTAGGGCACGTGAAGTGATGAGCACTGGGTGTTATACACAACTGATAAATTATTGAATACTACATCTGAAACTAATGATGTACTCTGTTAGCTAATTGAATTTTTAAAAAATTTTTTTAAAGATTTTAATCATTTAACTCGTGGCTGCATTCTACCATTTAAGAGAATCTGATTTAGGAAACAAGTTCCCCAAACCATACAGTGAGGCTTCTCTTCTCTGTTACAGTTACTTCAAAGGTTCATCTAACACTCTGGTGGCATTAAGCATCAATGTAAGGAAGGGAAATGTTAAGATCCTCATGTTTCAGATTTTTTTAAATGTTCATCCTGGCTGGTAGAATTGAAGAATTATAAGATTTGAAAACACTTAAGACATTTGGTGCATTTGTCTGATTTTACCTAGTATTCTCTTCTACCCAAGCCAAAATGGTATTAGCCCCAGAAGAAAAATGTCAGCCATGACCTCAGGTAGATGATTGCCTCCTTATCCCTGTTACTTTGAGACTTGATAAAATTAGATATTCCAGCACACTTTAAGGGTGTACCGAGAATCAGCCTCAGTATAGAACAATGGCACGTTCTTATAAATAAAAGGAAATAATTCTGGAGGGGCCAACTTCCCAGAATGCCACAGCTATCAATAATAGGGTAGCCACTGCTCGACATCTTCTAAGATAAAGGCAAGTAGTCCAAGTCTTAGGTGAAGTCTTTGAATGTGATAATTGATCATTATAGCCCATCACCATTTTTTTAGCATTGCATAGTGTTCAAAGCATTTTCATGTACATCATCCCAAACTCAGTTTATAATAGCCACCTAATATGAAATTGGTTTCTGTAGACTTTCTTTTCATATGATATAACCTTTTTTCCTGGTGTTCTTCATAGACAGTTCAGTCCTTGTCACCCAAGAGATAGCTGGGTATCAAGGTTTCTCAACAATATTTGGTATAATGCTTTCAGAATCTTTTGAAACCAAATGCCTCAGGCTATTCATCATTTCACAGCTATCTCAGATCCATCCTGACACATAACTTAGAAAGACATTCTGTTATACTTTTCAGAATTATTGTCGTTCAATATCTTACTTGCATCACCACCACCTGTGCTTTGCCCACATCAACAGCACCTACAGATCAAAAATGTTAATGATAAAGAAATTCCTTCTACGGTTCTGTTCTACAGGTTCAAAAGAATGTTTCTTATATTTGTAACAAACTTTACAACTTACAAGTGGTTTCACATATATTACGTTATTGGGCATATCTACTTTGAGAGACACAAAATTGTAAACATACTGTGAACTGCATCATTTTCCTAGCACTCTCAGGGTCTCCCAGCACAGCTTCCAAAAATTGTTGATGATCTCATTTATATTATTTAGATTCTCTTATGTACTACACCATGTTTTTAAGAAGGTGATTCCATTTGTTTTAAGTATATGATTGTTCTGTTATAAAAATGTGGGAGCTCAAATAGCTACTTGCAATATAATAGTGATTTTTATTTTTATTTTTATTTTTTTTTAAAGATTTTATTTATTTATGTGACAGAGAGACAGCCAGCGAGAGAGGGAACACAAGCAGGGGGAGAGGGAGAGGAAGAAGCAGGCTCCCAGCCGAGGAGCCCGATGTGGGACTCGATCCCAGTACACCAGGATCACGCCCTGAGCCGAAGGCAGACGCTTAACGACTGCGCTACCCAGGCGCCCCAGCAATATAATAGTGATTTTTAAAGTGTGGGACCTGGAACAGCTATATCAGAAACTTAGGAATAAAAAAAAATTTTAATGTGTAACAAATACCAATCCCAATGGTTACAGATGCAGATCCCACAGAATCTCTAGATACCCAAAAAATCAGAATCTCTAGAAATGAGGTCATGGAATCTGAAATTTTAGCCATCTGAGGGGTTGCTCTACACCCCCAGTCTGAGAACAATTGCCTAGCAATGAGCTTGCTTTTCTTAGGATTCCCACTGCAACTTAGAAGAAAGTTCTATGCCTTTAGAAGCTGTAAGAACTCTTCAAGGCAATTAGCATACCATTTAGCAAGTAATTCAAATTTAAGAAAAAAGAACAATGGGATTTAAATTATCATCAAAACATACTTCTGTTCAGTGCCCTGTACTTGGTGCTCTCAAAACTCTAGAAACTGATACAATTTCATAATAAATATTCAATCTGTAATGATGAGCTCTGTCAATCTTAAAAAAGATAAATGTAGAGTTTAATTAGAAAATAGATGTCTCTCTGAATGTGAGGTGAAAGTTGGATAAAATGCTCTTCTGTCTGCTTCATAAGGTACTATTCAGGATATGTCATTGTTATAATTTGAAAAGTATTATTCAGAAAGAAGACAGATTTCAGTTCAGTAGCTTTGGCTGTAAGGAGTCCAAGAAATAAAAGCCAAGTGGATGAAAGCTAAGACAGAGAGGACTGAATTTAAAAATTATCACCTATCTTTAAAGTTAGCCAAAGAATTATAGCCAAATGCCAACTTGCGTCTCAACAAAATGATAGGCCAGGGGTTCTTTAGAAGATGAGATACTGCTCTTGATGTAAACTTAAGTGAGGAAGTTTCCTGTTCCATAATGCTTGGCTTGTGTTGCTTCTCTATGAATTATGTTCTGATATTTTTAGATTACTGAGAATGTCAAAATAATATTGAGTTAGATATATTGTCTTCGTGTCTTTTGTGAGTTTAAAACAGCTCATTCTGTAAGATGGCAATCAGCTGACATCAATCTGACTCTGAAAGGGAAAAATTTTATCCCAGGGAGTTCCAGGAAGGGTACTGCAAAAATTACCCGTAGATCTAGCATGCAAGCTTAGCTCAGACCCCGTCAGCTGGAGGCGGTACGGAGCAGATATTTGGTCCAAGTCTGGGGAAGACTGGCCAAATAGTGGTGGAAATTTAGATTTCTTAATTCACTGTACATAGCTAGCAGTTAGCTCTTGCCACAATAACACTTCACACTAAACATCACCAAACTTCAGGGGCCAACAATAGTAAGAGCTTATTACTCACATGTCTGGAGTTACCTACTGACCTTGCCTGAGGATCAGCTGGCTGCTGGTTGACCTCGGCTGTCCTTAGCTCAGGCGACTGGAAAAACTCAGCTTAGTCTACATGTCTCTCATCATCCAGAAAGTTATTCCAGGCACATTCTTATGGCAATGGCTAAGGTACAAAAGAGAGCAAGTGGAAATATGCAAGAGCTCTGGAGGCCTAAGCTCAAGGCTGATGTGCAGTCACTTTTGCCATATACTATGGGCTGGAGCAAGTCATAAAATCAGTACAGATTCAAGAGATGGGAAAATAGACTATGCGTCTTTAGCAAGAGGAATTGCAAAGTCTCATGGTAAAGGGCATGAATATAAAGGAAGAAGGAAGAATTGAAGTCATCATTGTAATTTTACATTGTATGCAATATTGAGCTCCTAATCTAGAGAGATACCACGCTATGCAAAGTAGATAACAAGAAGCATAACACCGGACAGTGGTTCTCAAACATGGAGGGCTTGTTAAACACAAACTATCTGGCCCCACTGCCAGAGCTTCTGATTCAGGAAGTCAGGGGTTGGAACCTGAGAATATCCATTTCTAGTGAATACCCAGATGCTGCCGGTCCAGAGGCCATACTCTGAGAGCCACTGTTCTATGAATTTGGTATTAATAGGAATTTATTGGGATGCTAAGACAACCGAGGGGCACTCCTATTTATAGGAAAGGCACCTTGAAGTGAATTAGAATTTGAGTGCGATCATTTCCCAGATATCCAAACAGCTCATTTAGAATAAGCAGATTAAACAGGGGCCATCACTGTGATCTTAACATTATCTTATTTAACTGCCTAGGTGGCCTGGCAAGCAACATGGGGATGAGAATGAATGACCCATCTAATGTCTGTTGAAAGTCACACACAAACCTCTACACTGGCAAACAAATTACAATAGCGTCATTTTACTGGAAAAATTAAATAAAGGTTTGAGATACCCATCACACTTGAAGTCAGTCAGTAAAAGCACCCAACTTCTTATTCTAAGATCAAATTAGCCACAGGTTGGGGGACAGAGATAAGCATTTAGAACTGAGGTTCTGTGTGAGCTTTCCCTTTTTAAGCCTTGATTTCTGCTGAGACATGATAATAATAAGTTAAGGGGTTATTTCTGAGGGAGGAGAAATTACAATGAAGCAATGAATAAATGAGACCTCAATTTGGGGGAGAGTAGGAAAATGCTGTTAAACTATTTTCAGGGGAATCGGTGAACTACAACCAGCAAAGATAATGTGGTAAAATGTGAAGTATTGAATATTGAGACCTATGTGAGACTCAGCTTAGCCTGACACCACAGTTAAGTACTGAGCAGAAAGAAAGAGCTCATAAGCTATTATTAAGCAAATGAAAAGCAGATTACATTAAGAAAAAAAAAGAATGCTACCTCTAAAAGTGTTCAAAGAAAGGGGGGTAATCAGAAGGCGGAATGAAGCATGAGAGACTATGGACTCTGAGAAACAAACTGAGGGCTTCAGAGGGGAGGGGGGTGGGGGAATGGGATAGGCTGGTGATGGGTAGTAAGGAGGGCACGTATTGCATGGTGCACTGGGTGTTATATGCAACTAATGAATCATCGAACTTTACATCAGAAACCAGGGATGTACTGTATGGTGACTAACATAATATAATAAAAAAACATTAAAAAAAAGTGTTCAGGCAAATATCAAAAGTGAATCAGTATTTTCAGATCCCTATCTTTGGATGCGTCTTTAACCTAGTACTAAATGCAACAAAAAAGTAAGAAGGTTCAAAGAACATATGAACTCACTCAGTATCAACCTTAATAGTGTCTCCAAATGTTCATTTCAAAATTGAAATTCATACAATAGAGAAGGAACCAGAAGAAAGGGAGGCATGTTTTCAAAGTTTTAAACTTTTCTTTACTGATGCCCAGTCGTATGTTTAATTTTAAATGGAAAAAAAAAGTTTACATAACTGCACTAAAGGGCAAAATGATATTTTTGGAATAAATATAAACCTGCTATGCTAATGCAAATTTGAGGGAGTATTTTGCAAATTGACTTAACAAAGTGTATTATGAGAGCATGGATTTAATAATATAATATCATCAAGTAGCATTTATTCAATCATAAATATCCATTTGCATACTTCAGTTCAAACATGAACTAAAGTCATAGAAGACAATGGTTTTGCCACTGAGAAAGATGTCTCTCTATCAACATTAGTTCCCTAAACCACACAAACACATTGAGAATTGAATTCCAATTTGACGGAAGTGTTAAGTATAATTTCACACTGAGGTTATTTTTATCTATCTATTTGAGTGATTTCCCTACGAAGTTCACCACCTTCACCTCCATCCACTGCCATACAGTGAAAATATTCTACAGAATCCATAAGAATTCATAGATTATTTTCTTAATAGTGGTTATCACACAATCATAGTTCTTCGTTTTTTTTTCATGTTAACCAAAAAGAAAAGCTACATGAGAGCATCTCTAAAGATAGCAAGTGGCTTTTTAGTTATCTGTGAAAACTTGCTTTAAATATAAGTGGAGGGAAATCACTGGAAGTTAGGGAAAGAAAATGTGTACAGAAAAAGGCCCATCGATCGAAAAATACATATATATTAGTATATATATAATATATATGAATATGTACATATCATGTCCTTCTCCTCTATCAGAATAGGAAGATGAATTTAATCAGGTCTAAGGATGGGGGCTGGAGGCAGAAATGCAAATAAAGGAAAAGGAAACAAAATGCAGACAAATTTCTTAATCATCTTTCTCCAGTCATTGGGCAATATGAGTCTTCACCATACTCAGAAGACAAACATAATGTTGCCAGTCACTAGACTTTTCATAAAAGCTACTTTTCTAAATTCTTTTGACCTCAGCAAGGAGAATTTTAGGAAGTGGTGGGATTAAGCTCTAGGGTTAAGTCTGATGTCTAGATAACTTAGAATTTAGTTCAAATAGAAATCAGAGCCCTTGGGTGGATAAAAAATTTATCAAACTGGTTCCATTTAAAACAGACTCTTATAGTCATACAACTAAATGCACTTGTGCTTTCAAAGAAGATAAGTTACCTATTTGGAGCATATGAATTCCAGAGTGCAGAGCCTCGATTTAATGCATCCAGCACGCCAGTGGGCCAAATTTTACCAAAAATCAACAAATTTAAGTGAGAATAATAATGCTTCTCCTGCATATTCATTCCAGAACCTATTTAAATCTAGCCCAAAATGTGCCATACTTTTCCAGGTGGATTGATTAGAATCTATAAGAAACAAGCAAACCCCAACTTCTCCCCTAGATATTTCATTGTACTGCAGTTATACTATCATTGAAAATATCTGGGACTCTATTCCCAGGTTCGCTAGTGGTACACCACAGTCATTAGTATTGTAAAATCCCTCTTGTGGCCATTTAGATGTGGCTAGACCCTCTTGAGTCCACCATGGATTCTCTGAGTGGTCCCAAGCTGAAATGGCCTCTGATACCAACATCTCTATGATGTCAGAGGCCAGCTCAGCCAAAGACCACTTGAAGAACACATTTTCATCTGAAATTAGTTTCAGGTGCAACTTTTGTTTTCCACTATTTTTTATGTAGCAGAAAAGTAAAATAGTCCATTTTTTCAGGGAATGCTTTGAAGCTCATAAACAGGGCAGATCAATTAAATGTCTAAATAAGCATAATTAGAGTGATTGACAACAGCTTTTCCTCAATAATAATAACAGTGAAGGTTTACTGAGAGTTTACTATGCCACCAACACTGTGGTTAAGACTTTACTGGCATATTTCATTCAGTCTTCACAAACATTCCACAACCCAAGTTCTGTTACTACCTCCATTTCACAAAAGTCAGTGAGGATTAGAGAAATTAAGTAAATTTCCTAGAGTCATTCCTAGTAAGTAGTTGAACCCAAGAACTTGGGTGATTTTTCTTTTCAAAAGTGTCTGTTTTGTTTTCCTTAAACCTGTCAATGAAAGAGAGGGAGGGAGGGAGAAAGTGGGAGAGAGGTAGAAAGAGAAAAAAAATGGATTTAGCTAGAGGTTGAGTCACTTTGCCCTGTTCCTTCTCTCAGACAATACTTGAGGAGAATCCTGATGCTAGATAGTGAAAGCAAAAAGATTTCAAGAGCAAGAATCTTTTCTTGGTCACTGATTTGCCCCTCAAAGCCCAGCTTCTCTGGTAACACAAAGTTAGCGTACTAAAAAAAAAAAAAAAGGAAGTATTTCAGAACTCTAGAGATCTTCCTCTTTAACATTCTACTGTATGCAGGGAGAAAAGTGGTTCAAATAGATAATTTAAGTGTATTCCAAGAATGGTATGTTTATCAAATATTTAGATATTCTTCTCCATATACAGCATATGTATTATGTAATGGACACTTACTCTTGTGTTACCAAGGAATTTTATTATAACTAAACTGAAAATAACACATATAGTATTTTTCTCTCTTGAATTTAGCTCCAAATTACTAAAGCTGGATTTATTTGAACCTGATAGGAATGATAGGCATGAATTTGACCAAAGGAACCATTTTGAACAACACTGGTAGAGGAAAAATGTTATGCTGTTCAATTTCTGAAAAATTCACCTTTTTTCCTACGACTTTGTGGTTAGCTTAACGTTTTTCATTAGAAACCTTAAACTTTGTAATGCCTCAGGGAACTTTAAAATACCAGAGCATCCTCACAAACAATCCATATAGCATATGCAATTGGACTGGCTCACATAAAATATTTTACCTCTTTAGTGAGTATGGAGACAAAAAGGCACCCATAATCTTCTCTTGTATAAGTACTCTTACAAGTAAAATTTCCTTACAGAGAACATTCCACTGTTCCCCAGAATTTAAGTTGAGTAATTTGCCCCACTGTAGTAAAATAAGGTCTTGGAAATACTGTACTTTTTACTTTCCCACCTCTTTATTATTTTTCCATTCTTCCTCAGATTGATTTCCTTTCCTTTCTGGCCCTAAAATCACTTGTCTTCCTGTCCTTGGGGGGTCATCGGAGCAAACCATCATACAGGTCTCTGTGATCAGTTAGGTCTTCCTGATAATCGCATGCTATCAATATTCACTTGCACTATGCCCACTCGCTCCCCAAACTTCACCTATAGAATTGATTTGCGTGAACATTCAAGAATTATGAGTTTATTAGGTAGTTTTTAAAAAAAGGAATTCAAATGAACCCAGAATTGTGCCATGGCACAATATAATGCTTATGTCAGTTATTTTTTTAAAAGTTAAGCCTCAGACTCTTGGTTTCAGCTCAGGTCATGATCTCATGGGTCATGAGATCGAACCCTGAGTCAGGCTTCCCGCTCAGTGGGGAGTCTGCTTGAGATTCTCTCCCTCTGCACTCCCCCACACATGCACATGTGCTCTCATTCTCTCTCAAATAAATAAGTAAATAAATAATCAAAAGTATTCTCTGGTGATTATCAGGAATGTAGTGTAACGTTAAGCAAAGGAAACAAAACTAAAAGGCAACCGACAGAATGCGAGAAGATATTTGCAAATGACATATTGGATAAAGGGCTAGTGTCCAAAATCTATAAAGAACTCTTCAAACTCAACACACAAAAAACAAATAATTCAATTAAGAAATGGGCAAAAGACATGAACAGACACTTCTCCAAAGAAAACATACAAATGGCTATCGATACATGAAGAGATGCTCAATATCACTCACCATAAGGAAAATAGAAATCAAACCCACAATGAGACACCTACCACCTCACACCTGTCAGAATGGCTAAAACTAACAATTCAGGAAACAACAGATGTTGGTGAGGACGTGGAGAAAAGGGAACACTTTTGCATTGTTGGTGGGACTGCAAACTGGTGCAGTCACTGGAAAACAGTATGGAGGTTCCTCAAAAATTTAAAAATACAACTACCCTACAAACCAGTAATTGAACTACTGTAATTGTATACAAAAGGATCCTAATTGCAAAGGATACAAAAGTGCTCATTCAAAGGGGCATTATTTATGTTGTGCACAATTTAATAGCCTATTTCAATGAGTACCTGGGGTAAAACAGTCCATGGGGTTGTGGTGTGGAATGTTTTGTGCTCTACTAATAGAATTCAGGAAAACAGAAGAATTTTTTTTTGTTGCTACCAATTCTCTCATATATGGAAACTATATATTTTAATTGAACACATTGGTGTGTCTTCTATATCTCTATGAAAACATTTTTATTATGTAAGTTTTATCATATTTCTAATTTCAAATATTGACCCATCCTGTAGAAATTCCCTGGGGGAAAAAAAGCAACTTATCAAGAAAATGTATAAGGCAATTAGAGATTATGTTTTACCAGCAAAGTCTTCATAAGAAACCAGTCAGGGCCAAATTTTATGACTTGAACCGTTAAAAATCATCTAAGTACAAAAGAATGTACAAATTCTAAGATGTATTTATTTTTAAAAAGTGAAGTACAGTGCCTCTAGTGAGTTATAAACAAACAGCAGTGCCAGTAAGTTAAAAATGGCTGTCTGGTCTGCCTTCGGCTCAGGTCATAATCCCAGGGTCCTGGGCTCGAGCCCCTCGTCAGGCTCCCTGCTCAATGCGGAGTCTGCTTCTCCCTCTCCCTCTGCCACTCCCCCTGCTTGTGCTTTGTGAAATAAGTAAAATCTTAAAAAAGAAAAAAGAGAGAGAGAGAGAATTCTCAACACAAGGAGAATTTTTCCTTTTCATTGTATCTATAGGAGAAACTGGATGTTAGCTGAACCAACTGTCCTGATCTCACAATACACGTAAATCAAACCACCACGCTGTACACCATAAACTTATACAGTGATGTATGTCAATTATTTCTCAATAAAACTAGAGGGAAAAAAATGGCTGTCTGGGATAATCATTTTCTTGTGCCTGAAACAGTTCTATATATTTCAAACATAACCAAAAATTGGAGGTAAGCATGATTATATACATTATACATTACACTACATTTGAGGAAACCTAGGATCTGCAGGCATGAGTATCATGCTAAGGGTTACTTGGGGTGGCTCCGGGTGTTGGAAAGGCATCTACAATATTCCAAAGCCTGTCCTGTACCAATTCACTCTTGTTTTCATTTGTTATAGAGCTTCACCACTCTCCTGGTCATTTCAGGAAAGCATAGTCCTGTTTCCTTCAGCACCTCCCAATAGAGTTGGAAGAAGGGCTCCTCTGAAAGTTCTAGGCCCCCTACTAAAACGTTCCTGGACGTTTAATCATTCCTGGATCACTGAAAGGGGAGAGGGCCTCCTGGGACCAACCAAATGCTGACTAGCTGCTGTTGGTGTGTGATCATGAGGAAGGGAGCCAGAACTAGGTAGGCAGTCTGCAAATGCCAGCTCTGTCTCCTTTTATGTGCGCCACGAATCTTCCCCTGAACACATTTATACCCTCACTCCAGCCCTCCTGCCACTGGATCCCAGTCTTCCTTCTGAGGATGAAGTACCGTAGCTCTTCATCTTTACTCTCATCCATGACGCTGAGATAAATCCAAATCCTTACTTTATTTTGGCCCTTCACTTTTGTTATCTGGTGCCAAGCTTCAAAACAAAGCAACAAAACCTCTTTTTTCTATCTCAAAAAACTAAAGTCTTGAAAATCAAAAGCCTTTGCCTTTAAAACCCCACATAAGTTAAAGAGTTTTTTAAAACTCAGTTGATTTTTTCATTGTTTCTGAACTCCTTTTTGCCCTGCCTTCCCTGGGGCAAATAATTAAATGCCTTACTACACTCGATGGACTCAATGGGATCAAAAGAATGTGGGAGAGTTAGGGGAAGGATAGAAAAGAACATTAATATTGGTTAATGTCATCCAAATGTCATTCCACCCACAACAGTATCTATTCAAATGGCCCTCTGGGCTGACCTGAATTAGTGATGAAGATCTCACTCGGTAATAGCCACCTATAAATTTACCAATAGCCAAGGGTTACAAGGTACAAAGCCTCCACCTAAGATTAGTCCTCACTGTACCTGGTGAATATTGGAGCTCACCAAAGTATCACTCCAAACTGTAACCAGCTGATTGACAGTAACAAGAAAACAACAGCTAAATCACAAGTGTCAGAGAACTAGAGAAGGGAAAATAACATCACTTACTAGAGATTTGTCTTATCCAGAATTATCTTCCAATTATTTACCAGTGCTTTTAAGCAGATGTCACTACTTCACCCTTTCTCATCCCAAAATTTTTATAATAAAATTCCAATAACAACTTAGCTGAGTGAGCCTCTACATCTTGTAAAAGGAAAGAACTTAAATAATTCAGGCTGACTGCAAATCCATTATTCAAACACAATACTTCAGTGAAGCTTATGTTTACATCCCATGTCATCTACCTATGGTAGAATGTTAACAGTGGCTCAAAAATTGTTCATGTTTCCCTGTATCCACAACCTCAAATAGCATAATATCCCTTTCAAAAAGTTTAAAAATTAACAAAACTAAATAATACATATTTAAACTATTGTGTTTAAAGAGTGTGATAAATACCAAATTCAGGATAATGGATACCTGAAGGTAGAGGGGAATGGTGGATGCAGGGGAAAGCACTAGAGAAGGAGCTTATGAATAGTAAGCTAATTTTACAGATGTCTTCTGGGGTTGAGTGGTGGGTTCTTGGGTGTTCATTATGTAATAAACAAATAAAAATGAAGTCCAAACAGGAACAAGTGATGATAATGCATCATCAACCAATACTTATGTTTGATCAATTCTGTTCCACTGAGGCTCCACAAAATTAACAAATAAATGGATGGCAAAATTACATAAATAAATGAAAACAAAAAAGGAATCAGGATACTAGTCTTAATTTATCAGTTTAAGTGGAATTCAGTTCATAAGTTTTATAGGAGGCAAAGAAAGGCATTTGATTTTAAATGGTAAAAAAGTAAATCAAATATTAGAGTACTAAAGAAGAGAATACAAGTTCTTTTTAAATACCCATTCTGAAAAATCTTAAAATATTTTTAAAAACCAGTAATCTGAGAAACAAACTGAGGGCTTCAGAGGGGCGGGGGGTGGGGAAATGGGATAGACCGGTGATGGGTAGTAGGGAGGGCACGTATTGCATGGTGCACTGGGTGTTATACGCAACTAATGAATCATCGAACTTTACATCGGAAACCGGGGACGTACTGTATGGTGACTAACATAATATAATAAAAAACATTAAAAAAACCCAGTAATATGTTAGTCACAAAAAAATCACAACAAACTACAAAATGCAGAAATAGGACAAGTGCTATACCGTTCTCTGATGAAACTACATCTAGACATCAATAACAAGATCAAAAAAGAAAAGGTCAAGGGTGCCTGGGGCTCAGTCGTAAGTCCTTAAGTGTCTGCTTTTGGCTCAGGGTGTGGTCCCGGAGTCCTTGGATCAAGCCCCGCATCGAGCCCCGCATCCGGCTCCCTGCCCCGCTGGGAGCCTGCCTCTTCCTCTCCCACTCCCCCTACTTGTGTTCCCTCTCTCACTGGCTGTCTCTCTCTCTGTCAAATAAATAAATAAAATCTTTAAAAAAAGAAAGAAAGAAAGAAAAGGTCCTTATCTACTAAAACTTTTTAAATGCCTTCCTATACCAGTCAAGTCAAAGAAGGAATACTAAACAAAATTGCAGAATATCTAGAAAATAGCCATTAAAAATTATGTATCAAGACTTATGGGATGTAAGTGGAAAGAATACAAATAAATAATTTAAGTGTTTGATTTATTTTGCTTCAAACATGAGAAAGAAATCACAACAAACAAAAGAAGGAAATATAGGCATAAGAGCAGATGTCAATAGCATTATTAATTCAAAACTATCTCTTTATTAAAAATGACATAGATAAACTTTGAATTAACCAAATCAAGAAAAGTGGGGAAAATACAAATAAACAATATATGCAACAAGCAAGGAGATTAAAAGAACGATAAAAGACTATTTTGTTCAACTATGCATTTGGAATGAAATAGATAATTTTCTAGGAAATGTAATTTACCAAACTAATTTAAAAGAAAGCAAGCATATAAAATGTTGGATTTCCACAGAGAAATTAAGGTAAACTTTATCCAATGGCTATTTCATAAAGCGCTACTGAAGATACTTCTACAGTGTGAAAGTATCTTCAGTCCAGGTTCTCCAAGAAGCAGATGTGCAGACAAGATTTGAAGTGTATATGATCTATTGGAGAACGGCCCGTGAGAGATACAAGCAGATGTGCAGACAAGATTTGAAGTGTATATGATCTATTGGAGAACGGCCCGTGAGAGATACAGAGATACAGAAGACAGGGGGGAGGCTTCAGACACCTCTGATAATGGCAAGAGGAGGAACAAGAAATGACTAGCAAGAGCCTCAGACTGGAGGGCAGTTCTGAGAGTCTCTCGGCCAGGTCAGTAGGAAATCAAGCATACGTTGCTCTTATAAGGAGTCACACATCAGTCAGAAATGGCCAATTTCTAGCATACCTATCATCTGCTCAGAAACATTTTTCCAGAAATTACCTTCCATCTAGCCCACAGCATCACTTGTCCTGTCTTTACTAGATCATTCTGATCAGCATACAAACATGCTGTATTATCTCTCATCTTGTAAAGAATGTTTCCTGTGACCCTCTCCCAGAACAGCCACTACCTCATTTCTGTGCTGTCTCTGGCACCAAAACTTCTCCAAAAAAGTTGCCTATGCTTACTGTACTTGTCCCTCCTCCAATTTTCTCTTAAAACCAATTCATTTGATTCACTCCAACAAAAGCGTATTTGTCAAGTTCACCAGTGACCTCTAAGATCTCCAAAACCAATGGTCAATTCTCAGCCCTCATCATATGTGATGGATCTACAGAGGTGTTTCCTTTCTTCTCCTTCCTCTTCTTCATATGTATACGCTTACAAGCAATTCATACATATACATTTCTCGATTCAACATTGCTTGTAAATTTAGATGGTTCCTAAGTCAAAATTATAAAATGTTGCACATTCAGAGAGACCCGGTTTTTATTTGTCTCTTCATCAGTTTTATCCTTTCCCCTTTGATAGTCATATTAATTGTTTGTTAAACATTTTATGTTTGAAAATATGAGTAAATACGTAAATATTCATATTTCATTCAACGGCTTATAAAATGGTGGCATAGTGAACATTCTCTTTTGATCCTTCCTTCCTTCTTCTTTCTTTCACGCAAAAAGTCTTATGAATCATTCTATAGAAATGTCTAGCAACTGTATTTGTTCATTTCCCTTTCACCCCATCTCTCTAACCTGTTACAGAATGCGCCATTGTACAGATGTTCCATGCTTAATCAAACAGCACATATTTGATGGACTTTTGAGTGATTTGAGTCTTTTTCTCTTTCAAAGAATGCTACGACAAATGTCCTTGTACCAGGATGACCAGTCCTTCTGGTTTACCTACAACTGATGAGTTTCCTGACAATGTGAGGCTTCCAGAACTAACACCAGAAAACTCCTGAGCACATCAGGACAAGCTGGCCACCCTAGTGCATGCGCACAGCTTTTCAGAGTGCATTGATATCCTTCATGTCTTGTTTTGTTTTGTTTTGTTTAAGTGAAGTACATGATAAGTCTTTCTATTTGTTCATATACACTTGTTTGTCCTTCAAGTGTACTTTAAGGTTACTTTTTCACATTGCTCTTGAACATTTTTTATTAGGTTTAATTCTTAGGTCATTTTTCTTTTTTGACACTATTGTAGATGAGATCTTTTCTACCACTACATTTTTAATTGATTTTTGTTTTCATGCATTCTATAAAAGCCATTGATTTCTATAAATCTAATTTTACTTCCCACCTCCAAGTGTTGACCAAGCCTCTAGGCACCCTTTCCTTGTAAGATAACTTTCCCCCAGGGCATCCTTGGAACTCCTTACTGGATTCCCCTGTCTGGCCTTCCGATTAGCAAAGGGAAAGAGAGAGGTAGGGTTTGCAAGTGACACATGTCCCTTCTGCTCAGATTCTACTAGCTGCAGTTCAGCTAGTGCCCCTGACTAACTGCAATGATACTGGGAAATAAAGCCTTCGTTTGTGCCAAGGATGGAGAAGAGAACAGTAAGTCTACCTCAACACTGCACTGGAATACAAGTGTCACAAAAGCATAAGAGTTTTGCACTTTTGGTTCTTTAAAGAATCTCAAACACCTTGAACAGCACCTACTATACATTAGGTGCCCAAGAAAGGCGTGTTGACTAAGTAATGAATAAGTCCTTGACATGAAAACATGTGTCTGTCTCAGCCCACTGTGCTAAGCAGTAAGGAAACACTAAAGGCGTTCACATTAAAGCCAGGATCAAGGCAGGGGTACTCTCATCTTTTTTACTGAACACTCTGTGGGAGATATTCACCAATGCAATTAAACAAGAGAAAGTAAAATTGAGATGAAATTATCACTATTTTCAGAAGATACAATATTCTATCTGGAAAGTTCAAGAGAAACCATTTTAAAACTAGGAAATTATAAGTGGATCCAGTAGGATTATTTTCGGGAGTGGGGAATAAGACAACTTTTAAAATTAAAATATATAGGAAAACTTGAAAACAGAAAGGCAATATGGGAGAACTATCTCTACCAGATATGTACCAAAAAGACTCCATATTTAAACTATGCAATATTACCAAAGGAAAAGAAAGACTGGAATAAGAGTATTAGAAATAGACATGACTCATACAGAACTTTAGGATATGAAGAACGGCATCATCAACCAATTGTGAAAAAAATAAGATATTCGAAGAACAGTGTTGGGAAAACACTATTTAGATAGCAGTCTGGGGGAAAAAAGAAAGTTGCTTCCACAGGTTGTACTGCACATGAGGGTTAATTGCAAACAGATCAAAATTTAAATGGGCAAAATATGAGAGCATAAAAAATACCAAAAGGAAACATCGGATAGTCTTTCATTGAGCCACGATATATTCAAAGATTTTCAAAGTGTAAGACAACATACAGAAATGACGAATATAGTTCACAGAATCAAAATAAAAAATTCTGCCTCACAAAAAAAAATCAATGGATGAATTTAAAACATGCCTTATTTTTAAATATAGTCACATTCTGAGGTACCAGGAAATAGGACTTCAACATACGAATTGTGAGGGAAGACAATTCAATCCACAACACAAAGAAAAGGCAAATCTCCCCAATATATAAAGAAACCTACCAGGAATTCACAGAGCATTCTCTTTTCCCCGCCCTCTATATGGTCTAGGATAATCATTGCCAATCATTCCCTCAGACCAAATCCACCTGGAGCCTGGTTTTGTAAATAACATTATATTAGAACACAGCTACATCCATTTGTTTATATATTGTCTAGCGTGGAGTACTTAAGACAGAGGCCTTATGGCCCACAATGCCTAAAATATTTACTATCCAGCCCCTTATAGAAAATGTTTGCCAACTTGTCGTCTAGGGCACAAGAAGAATGGGAGTTAGGGAATGTATAGGCTGGGACCATGTGAGCTGCAGAGATCAGCCAGATTGTATTAGGCAAAGGGCGAGCTGACATCCCAGTGCACCTGGGACCGCGCCAGCTTACACCTGTTATTTCAGCATACTTACTGATCGCATATGTCCTTTCCCTCGCAAAAGTCACCTGGATTGAACATGATAGGGTTACTGTTTGGGTTGAATTTTGATCCCTAAAAAGATATGTTGAAATCCTAACTCCTGGTACCTGTGACTGTGATCTTAGTTGGAAATAAGGTCTCTGTAAGTGTACTCAAATTGAGATGAGGTCATTAGAGAGTGCCCCAGTCCACTATGACTGTGTCCTTATTTAAAAAAAAAAAAAGGAAAATTTGGGTATAGACACATACAGAGAGGAAAACACCATGTGAAGGCACAGAGACGCACAGACACAGAAGGAAGATGGCCAGGTGACAACAGAAAAAGAGATTGGAGCAAGGCATCTACAAGCTAAGAGGCACCAAGGATTGCCAGCAATCGCCGCAAGCTAGTAGAGGGAAGGAAGGATTCTCCCCTACAGGTTTCAGAGAAAGCACAGCCCTGCTGGCAGCTTGATTGTGGAGGTCTAGCCTCCAGAACTGTGAGAGAAGAAATTTCTGTTGTGTTAAGCCACCCAGTTTCTGGTACTTTGTCACAGCAGTCCCAGGAAATTAACAGTCACCCCAATTAATGAGGACCACTTTTTGGTGACGTTTATATCAACCTATGGATGATGTATGAAATCTAAAGTCTGTTAAAAATGGAAATTTGTGCAAAAGAGGAAGGCTGTCAATTCTTCTTTGACATCAGCTTGCCCCACTTTGAGGTGGCATATTACAATTAAAGTCTCAAACCAAATACTGCCAAACATGCAAACAGTAACAAACCAACAGGGCCTATCCTGAGAGTTTCACGAAGCACTACCCCTCCGACAAGAAGCCCACATGAAAGATGCACTCGAGGCACCTGAACTACATTTTAGTGGCCAGATTCAGCTGACTTTGGGAATGCCACCGCAGAATCTTTGTTACCAGAACCTCGGGGAGGGTTTCACCTGCCCACGCAGGGCCAGAGTTAACTGTTCATTTGTTCCTAACCAGTGCCTCTATTTTGAAATACCATTCATTTCACCAATGCAAAATAATTTCCAATAGCTAATATGTAAATAATTAAGTCTTCTTGTGCTGCTCTTATGTGAGACAATTGAAGCCAAAACAGGAGAGCCTACTTTAATTAGACTCGTCCAATGCTAATGAGCCACACCTGAAGTATGAATGCTTAATTAGGGCATTTCAAAGTTAACCAAGAGTATAGGATTAAATATCACTTTCTGCACCAAGGTATTCAAAAGAAAACTAGAGACAATATGGCAGATCTGAGTGAAGGGTGTAAGAAAGTGGCTTTTTCTACCTGACCTTATTTCTCTGGCAACGGAGCAGAGAAACAGGCTTAAATTGCAAATCGATTGATCTAGGTAAAACTCAAAGCCTGATAGGCTCTGAGGTTTGCTACCATTATGATAACCATCTGTCTGAGTGTGTGTATGAGATCCTACCTGAAAGTCAGGGCTCAGTGTCCTGTGGGGCAGCATTCCAGTTTCCACACGAGCGTATTGGTAACTGTTGGGGGAGGTCATCAAGAAGATGTGACTTCTGGCAGACTGGTGGACCAGGAGGGCCTCCCTCCCTCCCCTGTCTTTGGAATGTGCTTCCACTGACCTGCCACCCACCCACCAGGAGCGGTCTGCCTCTTTCTATGGTCTCTTCCTGCCCTCCGTGGAGGGTAGCTGTTTCAGATTAGCCCAGGAAGCTCCCGAAGTTGCGAACTAACAGTAACGTACATGCAAGAACCATTTTTGTATATTTTAAAATTATTGTCAGTGATTTCTGCCCTCTGTGTGTGTATATATATACATATATATGTATATATATAAAGTCTTCTAGGTTTGCTACAAAAGTTAGAAGTATTTGTGTTGGTATCCTTTGTGATCATATTTATCGAGATAACTATTTTGAACTTTCTTCTGGCTTCTACTACTGAAGATAGGAATCTTTGAAAATATATAAAAATTCTATTTCATACCAGACATAACTTGAGATGTGATCATTTTATTAATTTATCTCTTCTACAGCATGCTGTGAAATTTCCACACTCCATTTAACTTCCATAGGCATCTGTTCACATGTAAATAACTCCCAGGATACCTAACTTTCTTTGATGATTTATCCCAATTTGAAACTAATTATTATACATTCTTAATTGTGAGACTTAGTTACATGAAAAAGATGGTTTGCCTGATTTTAATTCAGGATTTGTATCACCTGTAATTCAACACAGAGCAATGTCCTGTATCACTTTTGATAAGAGATAGTGATTATTACTGGCTATTGGCTTAGTAGACTGAATTTGATAAACATCTTTAGATTTTGGGTGTTTGGTTTTAATTTGGGGATTTTAGGTGGGACCAAGTTACAGCAAAAATTCTTATAGGAATGATTTTAAGTTCCGGAAGGCAGTCATACTTCTAGGAGACAGGAAATTATACCTGTAGCATGATGGACTCAGGGGAAGAGGCCAAGATGTTGAAGAGGCAATGGAGTATCATGGGGGAAAAAAACCTAAGAATTCAGAGTGAGAATTAGAAGATCATTGCTGCTATTTATTAACTGTTTAATCATAGGCAATCTACTTATTTTTGAGACCCAGCATCCTTTTATTTCGGGGTGGGGTAATCATACCTTGCCATGCTCCCAGGATTGTTGTGAAGTCCAATGAGATAACATATGTAACATCAGTTCCGTGCCCTCTTTACTGTTTCCTCCATATTTTGAGCTCAACCTTCAACTCTTCCATTGATTACTCTGTTATTCTCCCTTCTTATCTTGAAGGAAAGAGAAGTAGGAGATTAACACACAATAACACACACACACACACACACACCAGGACTGATAATAGATTATGACCATCTTCCCTCAAGTACATTTACACTTTAAAATATTTTGCCTAAATTGGGCAAGTCTATAGTGAGAGATTCCTCAAATTCTACCAGGAAGGAAGTTGGGCCTTTGGGGACAAGTGTGTGCCTCAAATGACACCACCAAAGAAATCATAAACTCAAAAGCATTGTTCTCAGTTCTAGCATAATAGAAACCAGCCGTTTTAATTTTCAATTATTTATGTATTTCTTTTTCTTCTTTTTTTTTTCTTTCAAGATTTTATTTAAATTCAAGTTAGTTAACATATAGTGTAGTATTGGTTTCAGGGGCAGAATTTAGTGATTCATCACTTACATACAACACCCAGTGCTCATCCCAAGTGCCCTCCTTAATGCCCATATTTATGTATTTATTTTCAAGCAATACTCAAAAGTCAAGATTTAAGAAAAAATTCCATGGATGTAATATTCCAGGTACTGGCTAACTTTATGCTACGGACCATTTAATAAGTACTTCAGGCTTTGTGAGCTATATGATTTCTGTCACAAGTGCACAACTAAGCCTTGCAGCCCACAGGTCATAGTTTTCTGACACCTATAGTACTCCACCCACTCCTACATCCTTCACTTTTTTCCTTATCACACAAAAAGTAGGTTTCACAGGAGAAGGACTATTGAATACCATAACTTTATCTTTACTTCCCTGTTTGCATTTGGCCCCAAACAGTCTGCAGAATTTTCTTGGCTTTGTGTTCCATGTGCTGAGCCCCAAATGAAAGCACGATGCCCTCCAGCTGTCCTACAACCAACTAAAATAATGATCAGGGACAAAAGAGAACAAATCTTTTCCTCTACCTCAGTGAAAGCTCAGGATCTTCGATGCAAGGGTGGGAAACGCTTGTAAACCCTGCTTGGAAAGGTGATAGTTCTCTTCTTTCTCTGGCAAAAACGAAGGTACCTACGAATGTGTGCTTCCTGTACACTTGAAACCTCAGAGTTCAGTGTACCGGCACTTACCAAGAACCAACTGCCTGCAGAACTGCATGGGAATGCAAACTTAGAGGCACGTTCCCTCAAGGATCCAACAGCCTACTTGGGGAAGCAGAACACACACACAGAGGAGAAATACTAAACAACACTTACAAAGCCAAACGTCAGAGAAGTACATCTTTATAAAGTAGAGGCTGACAGCATCAGTGCTTAGAGGCGACTCTATAGAGGAAGGCTCAGAGTTAGGGAAGAGATTCTAGAGAAAACAAGGTGGAATGACATTTTCCCCCTCCCCTAATTCTTCCCAAAACAGAAGAGAAAAATCTTTCAGGAGAAGAGAATGCCAATTTCCTTTGCTAACAATGCTTACCTTAAGTCCAAAGGTGGTAAGTACCCTGAACTGCTGAAAAAGAGGGGAAGTACAGGGATCAATAGTAACATCTTACTTACAAACAGGCTTATTTTCAAATTTCATATATAATTCAGTTGGATCAAAAAATTGATTGGCTGGTCAACACACAAAGCCTATTGAATCCCCAAATCCCACACATCCCATTGTTGACACTCAGTGTACATTTCAACATCTACATGAGATTATGAAATTCTACAAATTGTGTTTGGAATATAACTTGCAACTTTTCCTTCACACTATGAGGTTTTTATGTTATATTGAGCTGAATGAATATAAATACAAAATTTTCATATGTAAACACTGAACAAAAAATATATTGAGGGAGGGGTGTCTGGGTGGTTCAATCACTTAAACGTCCGACTCTTGGTTTCACCTCAGGTCATGATCTCAGGGTCGTGGGATTGAGCCCCGCATCAGGCTCCGTGCTCAGCTCAGAGACTGCTTGAGATTCTCTCTCTCTCTCTCTCTCTCTCTCTCAGCCCCTCCCCCCACTCATGCTCTTTTACTCTCTCTCAAATAAATAAATCTTTAAAAATATATTTTTTTCTATGAACTTTGGATGTTAAAACTTTATATTCTACTGGCTTTTCTTTTATATTGAAGAATAGTCATTTTCTCAAACTTTTCCCAACTACCAAATTTGACTATGCCATCTGTTTTGGGTTTTTCTTTTGTTTTGGTTTTTTTTTGTTGCTGTTGTTTTGTTTTTTTGGTTTTTTTTTTTTTTTGGTATTTTGCCAGA